>NC_072790.1:154327396-154952396 GCF_028583425.1 Eublepharis macularius | reverse complement strand
GCAAGCTGAAGAAGCCATTATTTGCTTCTTTAGAACTTGTTGACATGAGACTCAGTCACATGTTGGCTTAGAAGGGCTTTCCTCTATTCATTTTATGACAGTCACATGAAATAATCCTGCTTTTGAAACCTTTATCACTGATCGGAACTTGTCCATATTTGGGCCTAACAGAAAACTCAGAATCATTTCACATAGTCCATTTTACATTAAGAGATGTCTTTATCTAAATGGCCATGGAAAAATAATATATGATGATATAATACAATGAACACACTTCCTAAGAAGCTAGATCTTTTATGATTCAGAAGAATACAAGCAGAAATCTTGTATGAAATAGCATGTTTCCATCGGTATTTTTTCAAGGGATGTTGCTATACTATTTATACTGGCTTGGACCCACTGGAAGATTTCCACGTGTGCTAGGATTCTTGTGTAAGCAGAAGTGTGAAACAGTGCTAACCTGCATGAACCCACAACTCACACCTCCCAGTTCTGAGCTCTGACCCACAGCCACTCCAGAGTCAAGGCAGGCAGAATGTGGTTTGAGTTATTTGTAAGACTGGAAGCTCTCCCTTTCTCAAAGGCCACACTTCCCAAACTCTGTTCTGTTTCTGGGGTGTACCCATGCATAAGACATGAATTCCAGACTTCACCTTAATAAAAGATAAGTTTATTAATTAAGGAGAGTCTCCACAAAGCACTGTCTTCAGGCAACAAGCAATAAAACAAGAAATCCTTGCAGTTGCTAAATACTAAAACCTGTCTAAACTTAAAAGCTAGCTAACTAAGCATCTTTAGGTGGTTTCTGTAGTTGCATATCTCACTCATTCATCATATAGTTAGCCATCCCACTCACACTCGGTTGATTCAACACAGGGACATGCGAATGGTGATAAAATAGCATGGCGCTTTCAGCATCCAGCTTGCAGCTTCCTCATCATTTCTCTTGCTTCTAGCATCATCATAACTGAATGAACTAAGAAACCATATTTTCAGTGCTCACTGAATCACCCGGCAGCACAGGAACCAATCAGGGTTAAACTATTAATTGGCATCACAGCTATGAGAAATCTAGGGAGTAAAGACCAGAGCCCTCTTGAGAACAGTCCCTTCAAGGTCGAATCTCTAGGAAACCTAGAAACTGTCATGTAGGTGTTCCCAATCAGCTCTGGTAAACACATTCTTGTGCTAAGCCACAAATCCTTACAACACTTACAACTTGAACCAATGTTCAGCCATTTTCTTCTAAAGACCTGTTAGCAACTTCCACACATAACCCTTACACTAAGTTAAACATAGCACATCCTGATTGGTTTTTCTGCTTGAGCGAGACTGCAACCAATTCCTAGGCACTACTAGGTGTTGCACAAGATCTTGTGCAAGCAGAACTACAAGCTGTCCATTTAGGTTTCCACTTGCACATCATGGGATGTAAGCCATTGATCTTCCCTTATACTTAAAATAAATACAACAGATCTAACACATTTCAGGAATCTAAGAGAAAGGTGAAAGATATACTTTTAAAAGCTTGGTGTGTGACAATAATCAGGTAAACCATGACACATTCCTTCTTAATGCTATCATTATGCCATCTCACAAAACCTAAAGGTACATCATAGAGAGGGCAACATCCTGCCAATAATGTAAATAAAATCAATACAACAGTAGCGTAAAATAGCAATATAAAAGTCAATACAACAGTAGTGTAAAATAGCAATATAAAGGTCACAATAAAACAGTTTCAGTGGGGGCAGTTAGTAGGCACAATAAAACAGTTCCCGCAAAGATAACCCCCCAAATCAACTAAGCACCAACAAAACACAATATTACAGTTTACGGAATGCCTGGGTCAGGGGGCTAACGAAGAGAGCTTTTACCTTGGAGATGGTTGATCTTTAAGGTGCTACTGGACTCAACGCTTGGGTCAGGGCTGGCTCCAGGTTTTGGAGCCTTTGGAGAAGATGCCTTCAAGGACCCCCACCTACCAGACATGCTGCCCTCTCATTAGCACATACAACTCTCTTCAGGGCAGGAACAGAATGTGATTCTTTGCTAATCCTTTGAGTTGCTGGTAAGGCTAAAAGAAATGCAAGAGTCACTGGCTGGGAAGATTGTTCCATGCCACTGTGACATCAGAGTCTTCTATTCCTGATAGGAGTGGAGGGGCCAAGCATATCTGATCAATGGTAGCCCTATGCTGAGCTGGGAGTCACAGGAGACACCTCAGTCTGCTGACCCTTGATGCTTGGGAAAATAAAAAGGTATCTAAAATCTAAAAGATTTTATGGCAGGCAAACTGCAGAGGAGAGGGTATTCCACAACTAAGATGCCATCACAGAAAGGCTCTGCCTAATATTCTGAGAGGATTTAGTCCTCTGATATAAGTAATACTATATCAGCTTTTATGATATTCAGGAAAAATAGCTTACCTTCCCAGTGGAAAGGCTAATAATGTGTTGATCTTTTTCATTGGTGACAATCTCCATGATACTAAATAAATGCCCCATCAGTTTCCCCACTGGCTTGGTGTTGATGTTTGGATGCCACAAACGAAGGACTTTGTCCTCTCCTGCAAAGAGAAATTGTCCAGTTATGTAGCTTGTCCTTTTGGTTTGTGGAATATGATGAGTAACAAATTCCTTCTCTAATAACAACAACATGATGATATCTGGGCTGTATAACAAATTCAACAAACAATAGATCAAATTCTGAACATGGCTCCCATTTGTGGATCAAAAATTCTGCAAGGGGTAGGGCACCCACCCATGGATTTGGGGAATTGTTAGATTTGCAGAAAACTGGAGAACAAAAAAGTGACTTAAAAAAAAACTGCAACGCTGATGAAGTGGTATCAATGCTTGTGCAGATATTACCCAAAAAATGAAATCTCATGAAAATGTGGCATGGGATCTCACCTGTCCTTGGGGGAGGCAGGGGGGGCAGTGGTTGTATAGCATAGCAACTCCAATAAACCATCTAAGTAATCAAAGAAAACAATCAAGAAGGCCCTCAAGTAAAATGATAGCAAGCACTTGTTCTTCCTTCCTTCTTCTTCTCTGCCTTTAGGTAACAAAAAGGCAGACTACTAAGGGTGGGGCTATAGCTCAGTGAGATAGGGATGCCAGGCCTGTAGTCTCCATGAGCTGTTTGGGGGTGGGGTCTAGGGTTGCCAGTCGCCTGCGCCCAGTGGGGGATCCCCTGCTCTCACCCTCCACCCCCTGTCCCCACTTACCTGGCTGGTGGGGGGGGAATGTGCCTCCTGAGGCATGCTCACAGGTAGTGCTGCACACTCCTACATGCCACAGCGCCATGATTCACGCCCAATTGGGTCCAAATCGAGCCACTGCAGAGTGCAGCAGCCCTCCCATGCTCCACAGCAGCCTGATTTTGGCGGCTTTGGGTCCAGATTGAGCTGATTCGAGCCCAAACTGTGCCAAATCAGGCCTGATTCAGCCCCCTGCAGAGCGCTGGAAGCCAGCGCGATGATGTCACTTCCCAGAAGCAGCAAAGAAGAAGGGAGAAAAAGCAAGGTAGGCACCAGCTCCCATTTCAGTAAAAGACCTCCACCCCCTCTCCACTGCCTCTGCCTGTCACTATTCAGCTGGGAGGCAGGGGGGAAATACTCTGCTAAATGAAGTGGGAGAGACTGGCATTGCTTAGAGCCAAGCTACAAGTGACGAATCACGGAATGGCAAGTGAACAAGGAGGAATATACGTGAGTCTGTTCACTTGCCAGGCAAGTGTAATTCGTCACTTGTAGCTTGGCTGTTAGTGCAATGATATCATATGTGGTATGACCCAGGGACACCTCTTGCTGGGATCTCTGTAGTAGATTTGGTGCTACTGGACTTCTGTTTCGTTCAGCTGCAAAACATAGCAGGGATCCATAAGCACCTTGGAGGCTGAGCCCACAGATCAGTTCCAACCCTCTTCCCCTTCAAGTCTCTCAGGTGGCTGCTGTATGCAACTCACATGGGGAAAGGTAAGTGGTCCAAAGGGGGGCCCTTGCTGCTCTAGCCTGCTGCTGTAGCTAGATTTCCATATTCAACACTCTCCCACAACACTGCTGGGGTCCAATAAGCAATGCAGTTTGGCAGTGCTAGAGAGGGGGTGGAAGGTAGCTGCAGCCATGGCTGTAGCATGGAGAGTTTATAGTGCACCCTCCCTGCCCAATTCATGGATCAGCATGGTGGCCAATTAACTGGCCCATCTCACCCACCCCCTACTTTGTGGAGCCAGCACATCCACTCTGGGGCTGTGGCCTGCCTCTTGCCTCTTCCCATGTGGGACTGAGGCTAGGGTCATGGCGATGCTTTCCCAGTGTTATTTTCATTAGACCACACCCACTTGTGGGCCACCAAGCCTGCCCACCCCCTCTTAGGCCTCCAACCTCCCCTGTCATTATGGGTTAATAGGCTCACACATGCATATGACAAACATTACTGTGAGGACCAATGGGATACAACCAAAGGGTGGGGGGATATATGTAAACTGGAAAGGGGGTTGAAAAAATGAAGAAAATTAAATAACAGTCAAAAGATCCTTCATGAATGTATATAACATGTGTGCCTTACTTGAGTCTTCAATGTATTTGAACAGTTCATATTCCTTTGCAGGAAAGGAATACAAATCCTATAGTTACATCATTGTTTCTATAACCAACCAATGATAAAAATTATCACCTAGGTTTATTTACTGGATTGAATATATTTTACTTACCCCCAGTAACAACGATATTGGCTTTCACACAGTATGTGAAAGCATTGACTCCTCTTGGTACTGAAAAATCCCTGACAGGTCTGCAGTCATAAAGAAAGATGTGATCAATCTCTGATCATTCCAGTGCATATGTTTTGCTGTATCTTAGAACTGCCTTGAAAATTCTGAGCTCGCAGTAGGTGTTTTTGAATCAGGGCCCTCTGAATAAAATGTGCCTCTCTTCTGGCAGTGAGAGGGCAGTCAGTTGAGTGTCCTGCAAAGGACTCCTCCACTCTTGCTGCTGTCCCAGTGTGATCAGTCCATCTAGCCTCAGCCTTTTTAATAGCTGCTTATGATATGAAATTATAAGCCACTGAATCTAATGTGCTTCATGCTACACAAGCCAAACTGTCCAGCAAGGCAGAATGTTATCAGCTCCTGACTGGGAGGCTGAAATTAGAAATGGCCATGAACAGAAAAAAAACCCTCGAACATGATGTCCGTTGTTCATTGCCATCCACGAACAGGGACTCATGAACAACCACAAACATGGCTCTGTTCTCCAACATGTTCATGGTTAGCTGTTCGTGGGGGCCAGCAGTCTCTCCTCCAGCCATCATCCAAGTTTGGTTAAGATCCCTACTGCACCACTCCTAGAAACCTTACCTGAGCAGGCAGCAGGAAAGGTACTAATAATAAATAATAGCTTGGCCCAGAGCCTGGCAGCAGCCCTGGAACCTGAAGGGGTAGATCCATATCCCAACACACACACAGAAAATTCAAGCTCCAATGCACTCTCTATCAAAATATCAACAGTAACTGTCTCTCCCTCTCCACTGTCTGCAAACTAAGCCAGAGCTGGGAGCCCCCCTCCCCCCTGCTCTTTGCCCCCTTGTAGCAAATTTGGAGCTCCACACTTGAAAGGAAGACCTGCCTATCAAGCTAAATTGGGCTTAGATTGGGGTTTCCAGGGCAACAGCTGGAGTTTAGACAGAGTTTAGACAATCCCTGTCTAAGTTACCAAGGTCATAGATCCAGAGGAGTTAGCCGTGTTAGTCTGTAGTAGCAAAATCAAAAAGAGTCCAGTAGTACCTTTAAGACTAACCAATTTTATTGTAGCATAAGCTTTCGAGAATCACAGTTCTGACGAAGAGAACTGTGATTCTCGAAAGCTTATGCTACAATAAAATTGGTTAGTCTTAAAGGTGCTGCTGGACTCTTTTTGATTAAGTTACCAAGGGAATTGATTGCAGGTGCCAGACTGTCTGGCTTGATGAACAGCAAGACAAACTGCAATGAAAGAGGCTTGCAACGACCACCTGTTCATTTAGAATGGGGCCTCACCAGCAGCTTGTTCGCAAACAGCAGATTGGGCTGTTTGTGGCCTTTTTTTTATTCATATTGTTGTTTGTGCCCATCTCTAGCACGTGTCTATGCATGTATCAAGTAAATCAAATGCCGAGTGATTAGATACCATTGTCTTCTGCCTCCCCAAACTGAAATCGGGCAGATCCTTGACAAGAAAGATGCTTGTGAGTAACCTCCCCTCGGACATTCCAATCTCCTTTCTCCTCATTGATTAGATCCTGTCCCACAATTAAGGACCGTCAATCAGCTCTGATAAGTTTAACTTCTTCCTGGGAACACTTAATCAAAACTCTAAATTCATCAGCCAGCTTCTGGGGGGGGGGGCATGTAATTAACTATAGTTGTCACACCTTGGCAACACCAATCAAAGTACTCACACCTTTTGTCCTTCCCAGGAGACGATCATTAGGGTCCTTTGTCTCACTAACTGAAGCCCCAGGGTCTAATTTACCCTATAACTATTCTGGCTTTGTCCCAGCCAGCTTGTACATGCTCACTTGGATCCAAGTGCTGTGCCCTCAAAGTCTCTCTGAACCTCTCCTAGTTGAGAACACTGGCCATTTAAAGCCCTCTTCCTCCATGGACTACTCTACTCTGATTGGTAACTATCACCCAAAAATCCTGCAATCTCTTTCTGTTTTTCCTCACTGCTTTCCTAGGACTCTTGTGTGCTTGTGCAAACTGTTAATTTGCTTAATGTGAGCTTTTGTGAGTTACAGCTCACTTCTTCAGATGGTATCTGAAGAAGTGAGCTGTGACTCACAAAAGCTCATGCCCTACCACAAATTTTGTTAGTCTTATACATACTACTGGAATCTTACTTTTTTCTACTGCTACAGACAGGCTAACCTGGCTACCCATCTTGAAATAATTGTTGTTCGTCTTTCAGGTGCCGCTGAACTTTTGTTTTATTTTAGTACAATTGCCCAGTCAGATGTCAGTGCTAGTTCAGAGATGACATCAAAGTTATGTTCAGATTAGTATAGAGGCTGCATATATGAAATTTTATGGTTACTCTAAAACATATATTGCCGTAATGGTTACAAGAAAGATACTGGCATTTTTGGTAGTGTGCCCTACAAAGGAATTTGTAAAATGGGCAGTTGGCAGAATGATCTTTTTTGTCAGGCTCCAAATAGCTAATTTTCAGTGGGTACGAACTGCCTTTTGGAAGAGGAACACTGCTCTCATATATCAGTATTCCTTTAAGTAGCATTTCCAAACTGGCCAACCTGTAAGTGTGACTATCTAAATGAGATGTATGTTTTTAGTTGTTGTAACTTACAAGTTGTCCTCCAGTCTTTTCAGGTCATCCAGCACAAATGAATGAACACTGTCCAAAGAGCAGGACCCAAAACAATTCAAGGCTGGAATGTACTTAACTTTTACAACCCAGTCATCATGCAGCTTGCGTTTAATACTGCAGGATAAAAACAAAACAAAACTCACATTCATACAGAGCAGTAAATGAGCATCATTTTCTTTGCTGTGCTGATCTAACACCAAAACTGGGGTGCTTATCTTCAATTTTTTTTTAAAGATGGTATACATCATCATGTTTCCCTGAAGAACTCAGGATATGCAGTCCTTAAAAATTATCTGACAGACCTGTACTCTACCACCTACAAGGAAGGGCTCTTAAGGTGTGTGTGGCTATTTCTTTCTTGCTCCATTAAAAATCACGAATACCTGCACAGTTTGCACCAAATCCCACATGCTGTCTCAATGAAATTTCTATTTCTGTGTAATTTTGCATTCCTGCTAATGCCCTGTAAAATGGCTTTTAGTTTTACCATGATGACCTTTATTTGTCCTGTTCACAACTTTCAGTGAACTGATGAACAAACTATGTATACAGTACATACTTAATTTTTTAAATATGTGTACATGGAAGAACTCTCATGTTACATTCAATGCAAGTAAGGCTGAATGTGTCATTGAAACCACACATTTTCCTGGTTTCAACTGTAAGGTGAACACACATTGACTCTTTCTTACAAACAGATGTACCCATGCTCGTGAAGGATGTACACTTCTTGTTTCCTGTAACATATAGACAGGGCAACTAGGAAAGCCCATTGGAGCTTTGGAAATCTTCTTCCCAGCTTCATCTTTTGGGAGATTTTAAAGTATGCATCCATTGATTAAATGCACATTCACTAATATTTCTGTTTCTTATATGCCTCACTTCCAGGTGTGTATCTGTTTTAATGCCGTCAGGAATTATGGCCAGTGATTATAGTGAAATTCACTTATCAAATTTGTTTCTTTTTACATTAAAATATCTTGGATTAGAATTTTGAGACTTTTTTTCCTTTTAGGAGATTGGGGCTGGTCTGCACTTTCCTACCAGATAAGAGGCCTTGAACCACAGCTGCAAACCTGAAACAGCTTTGAAGGACAAAGCTTGACAGAGGTTGCTACCAGCCTCCTAGTTTGTTAGCACATGGTCTTATTGGGTTGGGGTGATGATGAGTTCTTTCCCCCTTCCCTTACCTGTGAAGACAGGCCACAGTGAGTCTGTCATCAGAAGGGTTTTTGGCCCTTCTGATTGGCCAGGAGTTTAGGCCAGCCATAGGCAGCTGGTCTTGAAAAGAGTTGTTTCTTCAGGATTGTAGGGAAGAATAAAGAAATAAGCAAGGTAGAAAAGGGGGCCTGTTCCTGCTTTTGCTCCTGTTCTTGAATGCTACGCCACTGGTGGATTCCTGCGCTAGCAACTTTTGTGCTTTTGTCTTTGGGACCTCTGGATTTAAGAGTTAAAGCTCCCTTTTGGACTCTGAAAGCTGCCGGAACAAGTTCAGGGACTTCTAGTGAATGTAGCCTAGCTTAAATAGTCTGTTGTATGGGTGTGCAGGAGGGGGTTGATTTGGGTTTCCCTCTTCGGGTTTACCCGAAGCGGGGGGAAATTTCGGAAATATCTTAATTCCAATATGGCAAGCCGCTTCGGAATTAAGGTACTTTACTCACTTCGGTATGCTCCATAAATATTCGGAGCGTACTGAAGCGAGGGGGGCAACTCCCCCCTATCCCCCAGGACAACCCTTCCACCCCCATCCCCCTGGGGAACCCCTTCATCCCCCATCACCTTATCTGGCGGGAGGGTCAACTGTGCTGCGGGCCACTGCCGCCACCGTGGCAGCGGCACAAGGCTGCTGCAACAGTCTGGAGGCTCCAGGCCACCACAGCCTCGTTCTGCCACCGCCTGAGCCTCCGGGGCATTGGGGAATGCCAGAGCTGCCTCCTCCAGCCCTTCCTGCCCCTCAAATGGCCACTGCAGTGCTGGCGCACCACGACCATTTGA
This sequence comes from Eublepharis macularius, assembly GCF_028583425.1. Taxonomy (NCBI): domain Eukaryota; kingdom Metazoa; phylum Chordata; class Lepidosauria; order Squamata; family Eublepharidae; genus Eublepharis; species Eublepharis macularius. Next base: position 154,943,029 of record NC_072790.1, on the reverse strand, counting down.
GGGGCAGGAAGGGCTGGAGGAGGCAGCTCTGGCATTTCCCAACACCCTGCAGGCTCAGGCGGCGGCAGCTGCCGCCAAAAAGGTAGGTGGGGGTGGGTGGGTGCACCGTGACCATTTGAGGAGCAGGAAGGGCCAGAGGAGGCATTCCCCAACACCCCGCAGGCTCAGGCGGCGGCAGCTGCCGCCAACAAGGTAGGTGGGGGTGGGTGGGTGATGATGTTTAAAGGGCCCGGCAGGGCCCTTTAAACTCAGCTCCAAAGTTTTTGGAAAGCTTCAGAAAGGTTTGATTCGGGATTTCTGAATCAGGGCCAGCATGCTGGCCCCGATTTGGATATTCAGAATTTTTCCGGATCGGCTCCACTTCGGGTATTTTTACCCGAAGCAAATACCGAAGTGCACAGCCCTAGTCTGTTGTTGTTGCAATTTTCTTTAATAAATTCCTTTTCTTAATTTGGTATGGAGTTATTGAGAGTTTTGACTTCAATCCAAATCTAGCTCTTTGGCCATTTTGCCACATGCTACCCTGTTAGTTTGTTTTTGGACTCAACCTGCCGAGTGTCTACCTTGCAGGACTGACTTCCTGTTTAAAACCTGGTAGGGCTGAGAACTTGCCTCTCAGATCCACAGTAATAAGAATGTCAAAACAACTGGACTTACTGCTTGAATTTCTTAGAGTCTAAAACCTGGATATGCTTTTTCTTTTTAGACTTGGATTGTTTTAGCCCAAAGTCATCACTTGTCAAGGTGAACAAATTTACATATCCTCCATCATCTCCCATTAAGATATCATCTTTCACAAGCTGTTCTGTTGGATGGTAAACTGCACAAATGCAGAGTAGACAGTGTTCCATGGGTTTGATGATAAAACAAGTATCCTGTGAAATAAAGCAATGGATTTATTTGATGCTTTTACATGGATCCTATTAACTTACTAACAACAATCATTGGTTTCAAAGGCAAGCGGCTATACAGAAAATGACTATTAAAAACAGCTTAGTTGCATGCATATCTGCATATCTGCATCACAAACTTACAGTGCAATCATAAGCAGAGTTACTCTAGTCTAATGTGACTGAAATCAATGGGCTTAGACTAGAGTAACTCTTCTTAGGATTGCACCATGTAGCTGGTTTTATAGTTATTCCCTTTCCTTATGAGAAACCACACTGAAGCAAGGGACACTGTTGCAACTTAGCCCAACTGAACCAGTATCACTCACAGAAACCAGGCAGATAGGAGACCTCTTGCACAGATTGGCTACTCACTCCCCCCTTGCTTCACGCCCCCTTCCACCTGCTTCTGCCACACTCCCCCTTCCCCTCCCCTCTTGGGGAAAAAAGCAGGAGAAGCCCAGGAAGGAGCCAGCCTGAGGCTGAAGTTACATTTCCTGAATAAACCCAGATTAACCTGGATTTATTGGTGTGTGTGCGTGCGTGTGCGTGTGCGTGTGCGTGTGCGTGTGTGTGTGTGTGTGTGTGTTCACACCCTCCACCAGTAGGAGCCAAGATGTTAAGGTGGAAATAGGACAAATCAGTTTAGGGATGCCAATTTTACAGCAGTCCTGCATCAAAAATAGCTCCACCTTCGGTAGGATGTACAATAAATCCAGGTATTCGATGTGTCCTAATGAGACTTTTATTTGCAGAGGTGTACTTTAGCCCCATCATTGAATTTATTTGTAATTTTCAGGGAGGTCTACTGTAATGCATGGTGCATGGGGCTGCCCTTGAAAAGTATTTTCATTATTATGTGTTTTACTACCAACCACTGCAAGCATTCATATCCTCACTAATATTGTGGTTTTGTTATTATGTGAATTATGATACCCTGCAGCTACGCTGCTGAGGTTTATATGTCTTCATGATCTGAAGAGATACTTTCCTATATACTGATTCAGAATTCTCTCATCAGCTCTTTACCAGCTATATTATTAAAATGCAACATTTTCAGAGGTATAATCTAACTTTCTTTTCAGCTTAGCCTTTCACTACAAACAACAGGACATATTAAGTTAAAGAGCTAAAAACATCAGCATGACTCAGCATAGTACCACAGCACTCCCTTGTGATTTGTAATCCCAGACAATGATAGTCCTTTCAGTCACAGCCACAACACGCTTGAGCTGACTCAGGTAATCACATCCATTGATCCATGGACTGTCCTAAGGAAAGAGAAATTTTGGCAGAATCAACCCCTCTGCTGGTTTGCTAGGAATTCGTCCCCCTCCCAGCCAGCAGCCAAGGGCTTGAGGCCGGGGGCCGCATTTGCCGCCACGGCAGAAAAAGCGGCAGCTTTCCCTGACCTCGCAGGGACTCTTGGGAGGAGGCGGGGCTTGGCACCTTCACAGCACAGCCGTGCCCCCATCTCCGCACTCACCACCTCGTGCTTGGATGGAGCGGAGGTTTTCTCCTGCTCCTGGAGCACTTTGGGGGGCTTTCCCGGCTGTCGGAGCAGCAGCTGAGAGGCGGCGAGTGTTGGAAGAGTGGAGGCAGTGTTCGTCAGCGCTGCCCGAGCACTGTAGAGCTGCTTGGAGAGATTGGAGCATTTTTCTGCTTGCCGATCGCTTTAGGATTGCTCTGGGCGCTTTTGGGCTTTGGAGCAGCTGGGCGGTGGAGGGCATTGTTTGTGGCAGGGCCTCTCCCCAACCTGTTGCAGCCTCTTTGTTGTGGCTGCTTTCAGGCCGAGCCATTTGCACTGCTTCTGCCAGTGAAACTACTGAGAGGCGGCAAGCAGCAGGTTGGACGCAGATCGCAACATCGGAGGCTCCGACTCCGCTCCACTGGCTGTTTGGAGACGTCTGAGGGTTTGAGTGTCTGTCAGCTCCTGTGCAGTGACAGTTACCTTAAGCACTTCAGGGAAGGGGGTTTGTCCTGCCTTTCCACTAGCGTTGTTCTGCTGATTTTGGAGGGCTAATCCAGCCTTTTACTGGCTGGGTGTTTCTGGGTATCTTTTTACTCATTTAGTGCTTCTCCTTGGGGGCTACGCTTGAGGGCCTGGGGGCTTACATTACAGAGACTTGGGGTTGGGGGGTTCTTATCACCTTCCCCCCCTTACGGCTATTGCTGGATCCTCCCCCCCCCCCATTACGGCCATTGCTGGATCCTCCTAATTTTCCTTGTTGCTGGGGTAGATCTCCCTTGTTGCTGGGTGGTTTTTTCTATATAGGAGTCAATCCCAGGTTTGCCCCATAGGGGTTTGTTGGTTCAGTTTAAGCTACCCTATAGCAGGCAACAGTCATTTTAGACAGGGGGAGATCTGTCACTGGGCAGAGCCTGGCAGCCACTTTAATTTTATGAGGAAGCTGACTGCCGTTTGAAAGCTGCACATTGGCCCATAAGCCTTTTGGGGTGCCTACTCGGGATTTTCGAGTGGCATGGTGGTAATATTAACAACAACCACAACAACAATATTTGCTGTTACTTAATATTACAACAATAACAACAATATTTGCTCTTAAGTAATATTAAAAGAGATTACATACATAACCATGCCGCCAAAAAAGGGGTCTGGCCCCTCCAAAGGGAAGCAACCAGCCAAAAAGCCCCCGCCTAAGAGGCCTTCCCCCACTTTGTCTTCTGATGAGGATGAATGCGCTAGTCGCCAGGCCATTTTGAGCCGCATTGCAGCCCTAGAGCAATCTCAGGGTGTGGGGGCTAGTGTCAGGACAAAGCGCAGTAGGCCAGTTAGGCTGTCATCAGTGACTGCCTTTCAGTCTGAAGTCCTCAAACGACTTTCTGCCCTTGAGGGGCCTTCTGTTTCTGCAGACGTTGCAGAGACCCAAAACAAGGAGGGAGCGTCAGGCATTGAACCTTCAAGTGTCAATCCTGGCTGGATGGCCGACTCTGAACCCGTAGCGGTTGCTGTTGACCCAGTGTGGGACGGTAAGTCTTCACTTACACAACAGGGTGATGGATGGCCTTGGGGACCACGGACACTGGACCCTGACCAAATGTCCTCGAGTCTGATGGCCTTTCAGGGCATGCGGCAAGGCCCCGCATTTAGCCAGGTTGAGTTTGGGGCTGGGCCAGCGTGGGGTAATCAGGCATTTGGGGGTCAATATGCACAGTCTGTCCCAGGTGCAATGGGTATCCCAGGTGCGGTAGCGCAGACAAGCAGGCAGGGTTTTGAAGGGCAGTTCATGCTGGGCTGGCAGGGTTTTGAGGGCCAGTCACTGCCTGGCACATCCACTGCTTGGCCCAGCTATGCCCCCCCCGGGTGGGCTCTACTTTTACTATGACCCCCTATGGCCTGGTGCCTTACCGGGCGCTTCCATTTGGGGACACTGCCCTCCCCTTGGGTGACCATCTTACCCAAGGTACTAGGGACAGGATTTTGCGGGGCGAGTTTGCAGACGTCTTCTCCCTTCTCTACAGGGAATTGGAGAAGAAAGACAAAGAGGACTTAGACGATAGGGACAAGGAGCGGATGAAACGGCGCAGGGTGAATTGGACCTGGGCCAATTGGCTCCCTGGGTTCCTGATCTATGCAGGTGTCATTGTTCGGGCTCAGCCATGGAGGGCCGCAGCTCTTTTCCAGTACCTTGATATTATATACAAGGGGTACACTGGCTTCGTGGGTGCTGCTTGGATGCAGTATGACGAAGAGTTCCGGATGAGAGCAGCAATGAACCCTGATTTGCCATGGGACAAGATCCTGCAGCAGCTGTGGCTGCAGGTGATGGCCCCAGCTAAGGTAATCTCACTGACCATTCGGACAGCGGCCACTTAGTTCAGCGGTCCTCCAGTGCTCCCAGTACCCGTGGGTTCGCGGGTCAGCCGGTTCAAGCACGGCTGTTGTGCTGGGAGTTTGCGAATCAGGGAACGTGCACGCAGAAACCGTGTAAATACTGGCATGAATGCCCAACCTGCGGCGGTTCCCACTACTTTCATTACTGCCCTAAGTGATATAAAGGAGGTTGGAACAAATGGGGGGTGGGGCCGGAGGTAATGCCCAGCATCAGGCCGGAAAAGGGTCCCAGCCCAATAAAACTGAGGGAAATTAAGTCCCTCTTGGATATTTATCCCAAGCGTGAAAACGCGGTGTTTCTGTTTAACGGGTTTAAGTTTGGTTTTAGGATTCCGTTCCAGGGTCCCAGGACTTTTTTCATGGCAGCCAATCTTCGGTCTGTGGCTGGTATCGAAGGGATCGTGAGGGACAAAATTGCTAAAGAGTGTGCTGAGGGTCGGGTGTTGGGCCCCTTTGCGGCCCCTCCAGTCCCACGTTTGTGGGTCTCCCCCTTGGGTGTGGTAACAAAAAAGGCGGCAGGTGAGTTCCACCTGATACACCACCTTTCTTACCCCAGGGGGGGATCTGTTAACGATGCTATCCCTGACCACCTTTGCTCAGTGAGGTACACGTCCTTTGATCAGGCAGTCAAGGTGGTCAGGCGTTGTGGGCTGGGAGCTGAGATGGCCAAATGCGACATTAAATCTGTATTTCGCCTCCTCCCAGTCCATCCTGAGGATTTTGAGCTGTTGGGTTTTTCCTTTGAAGGCCGTTTCTACATGGACAGAACATTACCTATGGGGTGCTCGATTTCCTGTGCGGTATTTGAACGCTTCAGCTCCTTCCTGGAGTGGGCGCTGTGTCAACGGCTTCGCTGTTGGGACACCGTTCACTATTTAGATTATTACCTTTTCGTGGGGCCTTCAGGAACCGGCCAATGTGCCAGGCTATTGGAGGGCTTCACCAATTTAGCAGCACATCTGGGGGTCCCCTTGGCCCATGAGAAAACTGAGGGCCCGGCCACTGCCCTTACTTTTCTGGGCATTGAAATGGACAACGTCCATCAAACCTCCAGACTGCCACTGGATAAGCTGGCTGACCTCAGGGAACGGCTTGCCTCATTTAAAAAGCAGCATAGAGTATCGCTGCATGAGTTACAGCAGCTTGTAGGCCACTTAAATTTTGCTTGTAGAGTGGTGGCTCCTGGCCGGGCTTTCCTAAGGCGCCTCTGTGATGCCATGGGCAAGTTAAGGCTTCCCCACCATAGGCTCAGGATCGATGCTGGGATTAGGGAGGACCTTTTAGTTTGGGTGGAGTTTTTACATGCATTTAATGGAGTCTCTTTTTGGAGGGATGACCTTATGCTGGAGGTAGAGTTGCAAGTACACTCCGATGCCTCGGGGTCCCTGGGTCCCTGGACCTTATTTTGCAGCCACAGGCCGACTTGCAATGGATTAGCAAGTGATGGCATGGTGTCTTGATTATTTGGTCTGAGATACTGCAGCGCCGAGTGTGGCATGAAGCTATGAACCCCAAAGGGATAGAAGGGGCTAGGCACAGGGCTAATAGGGCCCTTCAAGTAGCGTTGGGGAAGGGACTGGGTATTTATCTTCCCCACCCCAGGATTAAGGCCCATTTGGCTGACCTCTACAGAGGTGATGGGGTCCACCTATTGGTGGCTGGCAACAACATATTTTTAGATGACCTGAAGCAAGGGCTGCAACTTGTAGTACGTCACCTGTAGGGCACGAAGGCCTGAGCAGAGGCTCGGCCTTAGCGTTGGCAGGATTTAGTTGGGGGGATGTTAGCGGGATGGTGAGTACTCTTGGCACATCCCCATTGATGGGAATATTGGGGGCCTGTCAGGATTGGCTGGCATGCTTTGCGGCAGCCAGTTGAGAGGGCAGTCTGCCTGGTGGGAGCCCCTGGAAAAGTCCTGCCCTGATGCTCTGCAGTGGGGGTGCGTGGAGCTTTAAGGGGGAAACCATCCGCCAGGCCGGCTGGATCCCAGCCATGCAGTTGGATGGCTCTCACCCGGGGCAGCGGGTCTCGCCCGGACAGGTCAAAGCAGGGTCCAGGGCAGTGACCCCAGGGCTTGACCTGTACCGCTTTAGGACCCTTGCCAGGTTTCACAGGTTGCAGTTCATGTTGTTGCCATAAATAAAAAGTGTCCCTTTTTACCCAAGCCTTGTGTCTGCCTCTTTATTTCAACTGGGGGGGGGGGCAAATAGCTGTTCTTCCATAATATATGTCTGAAAAATCTTCACATCAATTGAATTGGTACAAATGGGGAGGAGGATGCAGGGCAGTAATTAAAGTGTCAAACAGATCTGAAACTCTAGCTTGCTTGAGTTCACTTTTGGCAGTGTAACATATGAGCCCCCCCTTGCCACACTCCCTCATTACTCCCCCCCAAAAAAGCAGGGCCTAAGCTCTACAAAGGGTGAGGAAGGAGGCTTGCTCATTGGCACTCCTCTAACTCCTCGTGCCTGTCTCTTAAGAAACCCTAGCAAAGCTGCCAGACACCCTTTTCCATGTTCCAAGGGTGGGATGTTCACAAGTAAATAACCACTCTGAAGAAAATACAAGTTCTTTATTGAATAATAAGTCTTTAAAACCAGACCAGCACAGGTCTCAGCAGTTCTGAAGCTTACAAAACAACAAAGCTACATTAGCTAGATCTTACAATAATTACCTGGAATTTTAGCTCCCACATACAGATAGTTGAGTAGCAGCCAGACAAGGAAGCACACAAAAGGCACCAAAGCACACTAAAAGCTAGAACCTTAGGCCAGTTATAGATTTCTGACCAGCATTGACCAATAGGAAGGCCAGCTACTGATAATTTTTCAGAACACTCTCCTTAGCATTTATTTCTCCCCCTTCCTAGGACTGAAATCAATTAATGCAACTCTCCAGCTGAACAGCCTTGAGCTGATAACTAGAAGAAAACATCTCTGCCCAGATGTACTGAGCTACTAGGACTGAGTTTTTAATTATCCAATCAGCCCTTGATGCAATGGGAAGACAAGTAATATCCGTAATCTCAGCTATGGAGGTATATACGTGTGGCAGTGTATATAAATATTTTAATAATAATTTATATAGAACTTTTAGGATTTATTACATCTGAATCTGACTTCTTCTAAAGAGTGGTTTAGCTCACAACTGTGCCCAAACTATAAGTAACAAACACAGCTGTTTGTTTCAACCTAGATCTGTGCAAATGGTACTTGTTCCTTTCAACTAGAGATGCCAGAGACTGAACCTGAGACTTTCTGCAAGCAAAAAAGATGCACTACCATGGCTCCTCCCCAAATAGGTAGGATTGATCCCATTGGTAAGGAAATGAGGGAAATAAGGAAAGACCTTCATATGCAGATACTACACCCATTAGTTTGTACTCCTGAAGTGCAATTAGATTAGTTTTGCTTAATATGTTTTAGCTAGCAAAAAAGCCTGTTGTGTTTAACAATACAACAGGCTCTAGCAGGGCTTCAAATGGGCATTGTGTCACCTGGCAGTGTTCCTGTGCCCTGCAACAGCCTCAAATGGGCGGAAATTGGGCCAGTGCATTAGAGGCTTGGAGAGGGTAGCGCAGATAAAGCTGGGCATGCCAGCTGCTGCCCCCCCCGATCCCATCAAGGCTTGGAGAAGGTAGAGCAGATGAGCCGGGCATATCCGCCGCCCCCCACCCCATCAAGGCTTGGAGAGGGCGGAGGTGGTGGGCTTGCCCGGTTCAATTGTGGCTGGGGAGGGCTCTGTAGGTGGCCCACCCATTCTTCCCCCTCCCCAGCCAAGGCGGATCACCCATCGCCCCTTCCCTGGCCAATTAGTTGGGGAGAGCAGGCAGCTGTCTCACCCTTTTCACCTTCCCTGCCAATCAGCTGGGGAGGGCAGGCAACAGGCTCACCCATCACCCCTTCCCCACTCATTAGCTGGGGAGGGCAAGTGGCAGACTCACCCGTTCCCCCTTCCTCAGCCAATCAGCTGGGGGGGCAGGTGGCAGACTCACCCGTTGCCCCTTCCTCAGCCAATCAGCTGGGGAGGGCAGGGGTCAGACTCACCCGTCGCCCCTTCCCCAGCCGATCAGCTGGGGAGAGCAGGTGGCAGAATCACCTGTCACCCCTTCCCCAGCCAATCAGCTGGGGAGGGCAGGTGGTAGACTCACCCATCATCCCTTCTGCAGCTGATCAGCTGGGGAAGGCACGTGGCAGACTCACCCGTCACCCCTTCCCAGGGGAGGGCAGGTGCCTGGCCTTCCCTCCACGACAGTGGCCTCCGGAGGGATGACTGGCTCACCTGGCCTTTCCTCCACTACAGTGCCTTCTGGAGGCCATATTGGTGACAACTACGGTTTTATCCTGGTGCTCCTGCGCAGACGCACCAGGAAAAAAGTGCATCATTCCCAATACAGCTTGCCTTTTTTATAGAAAGATGTACTATTTTTATGAATTGTATTTAATTTTAATGAAACTCATGTCAAATTGTATTGTCGAAGGCTTTCACGGCCGGAGAACGATGGTTGTTGTGGGTTTTCCGTGCTGTATTGCCGTGGTCTTGGCATTGTAGTTCCTGACGTTTCGCCAGCAGCTGTGGCTGGCATCTTCAGAGGTGTAGCACCAAAAGACAGAGATCTCTCAGTCTGAGAGATCTCTGTCTTTTGGTGCTACACCTCTGAAGATGCCAGCCACAGCTGCTGGCGAAACGTCAGGAACTACAATGCCAAGACCACGGCAATACAGCCCGGAAAAACCACAACAACCATCATGTCAAATTCTTTGGAGGTATTCTTTACAAAACCCCTATTTTCCATGTGCCAGGGTCAAGTGTGTCTGGTGGTGCACTACTATTTGAGGAGTCCTATGGGGACATGTGTCATTACTAAAGCCTGCCTATCTGCACATGAAGGAACATAAGGTGGCGAAATCCTGAGGCAATAATGGACTGCACCAATTCATACTTCAGGTGGGGAATGCTGCTGCCCTTTGTATAATTTCCTTCTAAAATACTGCCTGGAACAACAGGAAGAAAAGTTCTACTTTAGACCATTTCTTGAATGTTATTTGAAGAAAATTCCTTTTATGTTGGGAAGCAATCAGAACTGCGACCTCCCCTCCTACCTGCAGAGTGAAACAGGACAGACAACTTTACCACCTCATTCTGATATATGATCAACCTCTTATGCCAGAATGGAGGGGTATGGTTGGAAATCCAGTTCAGACAGCATTTATAGTTAATATAGATCAAGTCTGAAGTTTTTGAATGTAATTTTCATGAGTATTGTTTAGAGTAATTCAAAGCATGGTACTTCTCACAACTGAAATTTTCATCTAATACAACACATTCTGAAAAATCAGCCTGAGTAATCAAGCAAGTTAGAAACAGAAATGTTGAAAGTTTCAGATGTATTATATTTGTTGCAGTCAGGACAAGTGTTCACATCAATATAAGCATTCTGATTATAATGGATCCCACTCAACATTTCTGTGCTTCAATAAAACTCTAACTTCATGTATTATTTTGTGTGGCATGGAGAAAGTACAGCAATTTGAAAAGTTAGTATAGAGGATTCTAAATCATATTTAAGAGACAGCTCCTATGGATGGTCGAGTACCTAGAATCTCTTTATAGCCTATCATGCGAGACATAACTATATTAAAAGGGAAACAGATGCAGTGACATTATATAACTTGTCCAAATGGATATAGTGAGAATCAGGCAGGCCTGTCATGGGAAAAATACTTTTAAGAAGGACAAAGTTCAAATAATTTGATCACCTGGGAAATGCAATCAGAACAGAAGATGAGGCTTGGAAATCAAGGGGAGGCAACAGAACTTATCCTGATTTATTGCCCTCTGTTGTGCCAACAGCAGCTGTTAGCAATTACTGTATTTAATGCCTAACTAGCAACTTAGACATACTCAAAATAGAACTTGGCAGCTGTTGGTCCCCAGGTAAATGACGCACAAAACTTGCATCCAACCGTTCTCCATGTAAATGTAGTGTGATGTTATTCAGCTTCTGAGAACAACAACAAAGCCCTTTTCTTTGCATGCCTATTAATTTCTACTGGGATTACCAGTGTAACTCTGTTTGTTATGATTTAATGAAACTGAGTAGGAAAAATTGTTCTGAAATGGGATGCACCATAGCCAAAAAAGGTCAACAGTAGACTAATCAGCAACATAAAATTATTTCCTTAATTAAAGAATGCTGGTGGGAATGCTGGCCCTTTATGGCAGGAACAGAGAATTAAAGAATATGTTGTGTCTTATTTCAAAGATTTTGGTTAGCAAAAAACCGACAGCTGTATACTGTACCATTACATCTATTTAAAGCTATTTAAAAAGAGATTGCTTTGTTGCTTTGTGCCTACACGTATCTAGGAACTTGAACAGTTTTTCCTCCTAAGGGTCATGAAAGAGACAACTTTTTTAGATTGGGAAGATGATGACAAAAAGGAAAAAGCATCTAAAGTGGTGCAATCTAGTATTTATGAAACACTCCCAACATATTTCAAAGCCTCAGTTTTCTTCAGGGAAATAACAGGCAGGCAGCAGCATGGTGAGCTGAGCTAGTCTTTAGCCTACCCAAGAAGGAAGAACATAGTTACAACAGCAGCAGACATTTGGGGCACATCAATAGGAAGAGAGACAGTGGCACCAAAAGGACACACATATATATTTGAGGTGTCCCAAGATGTGCAGATGCATATCCAATGATTGGAGCCACTTCAGAAGCAACCAGAGGCTTCTGCAACCTTGGGGAACTACCCAGGGTTGCAGAAAAATCTTTAAAAATGAGATTCGGTTTCGTTTTCTCAGCCATGCCGGACGCTCCTCTCGGCTGGTCCGGGAGGAAACGACCGGGCACCCTGACCGGGCGGCTGATCCGCAAGGATTAGCCCCCAGGACTCCCAGGGAGGGAGCCAGGGTCCGGGACGCGGCGGGAAGAACTCCCCGAAATCAATGCGGGGGGGGAATTGCCCGTTTGTCCCTATGGAGGCCGGCAGATGTGTGCGGCGCCTCAAGTGCCGCCGGGCAACGAGAAACGGCAAGTAAAAGAAACAGGCGGAAGCCTGTAAACAAGCGAATCCCTTCTGTTCTACAAGCGTTTGTGAAGGAGAGGTTGATCTGAAGAAGACTCGCTCTTCCCCTTCGTTGAGTTCCAGAATTTTGTTGGCGCCCCCCCCCCCCCCAATGGCAGCAAAGAAGCAAAGTCCCGCTCTCGGTAAGTCAATCTCGGCTACCTTGAAGGGGGAGTCGCTCGAAGAGTTGGTGCGCAGGGCGATGGTGGAAGCCATAAAACCCTTTGTTGACAAGCTGAACGAAACTGATCAAAGGGTGGGCTTAATTGAAAGCGAGGTGAAAACCATTAAGGCAGCAGCGGGGGGGGCAGAAAAGTCTGCTCTGGAAAGTGCGTCACTTGTGAAGGCTACAAAAAAGGAGCTGAAGTTGGTGGAGAACCAGCTGATCGGGCTACAGGTGGAACGAACGCAGACAATTTTGCGTCTCCAAAACGTGAAAGAGGAGGAAAATGAGGATCTGTGGGATTTGGTCTCAGAACTACTGGCGACACCCGCGAGGACGACTAAAGAAGAGGTTAAAAGCGCCATTTTGGAGGTCCGTCGGGCTTCTTCAAAATATGCAACAAAGCGACAGTTGCCTCGTGAGATCATTATTGACTTTTCATCTAAAAAGATTCGGGACACCATCCTATATAACTCATACAATGCGGATTTGGACTTTATGGGTTTGAAAGTCAAGATTTTGAAGGACGTTCCATTTCTAGTCCGGAAACGGCGTTTTAAATATAAAAAGTTTGCAGCTCTTCTGAGGGACCATGGAATAAAGTACAAATGGTTATTCCCGGTTCAGATATAAAGATCAGGCCTATAAGATATTATCAGAAGATCAACTAAAGGATTTTGAGAATAAAAACCCAGAACTCTGCTGCACCAAGAAAGAAGAAAAGGAGGAGCCGGAGGGGGGGGAGGAGGAGGAGAGCATCGCAACAGCAGTTGCACAGAGAGAATTGCGTCCGGGACCTAGAAGGGGGAGGAAAGTTTAATCAGATTTTGAAATGTTTATTCTCTGTATGATTAACCACTCCATCATTATTCTATGGAGCTATTTTTGTATTATGACAGTATGAAGGGAAACATTGAAGTGTAGTGTTTAGTGTTTGTAGTTCATTCCCCCCCCCTTTTCTTTTTTCTTTTTCCACTCCCCTTTGTCCCTTCCCTCTCCCCTTTCCTTGTGATAGTCTGTAGTGTTTTGTAGTTATGAAAAATAAAAAAATTTATAAAAAAGAAAAGAAAAATCTTTAAAATAACAATTTGGGAGGCTTAAAACCTCCCAAAACAACAGTACACTCTCTGCTCAGGCACCACTTACCTGCTTGCCCAAAAGTATGTGCCAGAGCAGCTCCGTGTGACTCTGCCAGCATTGGCATGTTCCTGCTGGTCTGGCATGGAAGAGAACATGTCCAGGCTGGGGAAAGTGTCAGGACACTGGTGGAATGGAGACGTATACTCCGTGCCCTCCCCCACCCTGCTCCAGGAGAAACAGAAGAGGCCAGTAGGTGGAGAAGGGTGACAGTGCTGCAGTGTGGCAAGGAAATCCCCGTTAGGACAGCCACTGCTGTGGCCAGCTGAGGAGAGCTGCCCTGGAGCTGTCCAGTGGCATAGCAAGCCCAGCCACCCTAGGGACAGCCAGAGCCACAGCTAGGCAAGGAGAGCTGCCCTGGGGCCACCCCAACCCTGCAGTTTTGTGAGAGCAGCAGTCTGAGGGCTGCTTAGGTGAGGATAGCCACCATAGGGAACAGGGGAAGAAAAGCATGTTTCAGGGGGATGAGGAAAGGGTAGGGGTGTTTAGGAGGGAAAGGGGAATGGGTGTTTGTGAGGGAGAAGGATAAGGAAATTTGGCAGGGAGGGAGAGGTCTTTGTAAGGGGGGAAAGCAAAGGGTGCCTGGGAAGGAGGCTGGGGGAAGGCAAAAGTGAAGGGTGTCTGCAAGGGAGGGGGAGGGCAAAGGGTGTATGTGAGGGAGGCAAGGGAAGGTGAAGGCAAAGGGTGTTGCAGCGTAGAAGAAGGTGGAAGATGTTTGCAAGGGAGGACGGAAGACAAAGGGTGCTTGACAGGGGGCATTAAAGGGCGAGTGTGTTTGTCCAGTAGGGCAGGAAAGGGTATGAGTGTTTGACAGGGATGGCGGAGAGGAAGAGCATTTGGCAGAGACAGGCAAAAGTAATAGGGAAAGTTGGGTTGGGGGGACAGTAAGAGGGAAGGGTTGCTTGGACAACTGTGGAGACAACCGTTTCCACAATTTTGTTGCAAGTCCTCATGTGTGGGGGGGTGGGGGGACGGGGGAATGATGTCACACAAATATTGCAACATCACTTCCAGAAGTATTTCAAAATGATGTCACTACACCAATGTGATACTCTAGGATTCTCCCAAAACTCTGACATAGGATATTCACAGAAATGACATTGTGCTGTTGGCGTGATACCAATTTCCCCAGCAATTTCCTTACCACCATCCTGCCAACCAGCATCTGACAGAGTGAGTGGAGGCTGGGAGGTCACCCTACAGAGAGCAGAGTGGGAGCATGGGAGGCCTGGAAGATCCAGGTAAAAGCCTCAGAACAAGAGAGAGCAAAACTGGCACTGGGGAGCCTAAAAAGACAAGAGAGCTATAACAGAGCAAGCAGAGCTGGAACACTTGGGAAGCCAGGCAATAAAAATAGCAGACAGAGGGTGATGTGTGGAACCCCAACAAGGGTAAGGCAGCCAGCACCATAGAAAGGGCTATCACCTGAGACCCCCAAAACAGGCAGCAGGGCAGAGGGGCAATAGTGATGGCCCTGCAGATAGTCACAGCATATGGGTGAAACTCACTCCATCTAACTAGGCAGCTTGGGGAATCTCACAGCAGCAGATTGACCTTGAGAAACATTGGGTACTTCACTGGGTACTTCACTAATCCTGTCACCAGCCTTGGTGTGTTCTTAGTGCTCCATCATCAGAACACCCTACAGGCCCAGTTCCCAAGTTACAATGAATGTATGTACAATCTGTGTACTGCAAACATTTGATTTTTCTTTATGCATGCCGTGGGAAATTGTCATATTACATTTGATGCATGTACAGCTGAATGCATGATTTTAAACCCCACACTTTTCTGGATGCTGGTCCCCATTTTCATTGATAAAGTGAATGTGTGTTCGTTCTCTCACAAACAGATGTATGCACATACATGCAGGTTATCTATGACTTCACTATAACATTTGAACAGGGCTTATGACACTTGGTGGGAAGGAGAGCAGTTCTTGAGCCACCTTGTTTCTGACTCTTTTCCTTCTCTTGCCCTGAGCAGTCTCAGTGACAGAAAACACACTGAGACCCACTATGCCTGACAAGGGTGGAACAGTTACTCGAATAAGTCAGTATAGTGAAATTGCTGAAATGCTCTTGCACTGTCTGTCCCTCAGCTTACTTCTCCTTGGTACAGAAGAAAATGCACTAAGTGGGGACATCCAGCCATGATTCAGTTCTCTCACTCTCAAGACTTGTCAGGTTTGGCTCTCCCTTGACAGGGAGTATAAGGGGGAGGGGTCTGAAGGGCATGCAAAGTAATGGGGGAGGGCATTCCTGGAGGGCTGTGCCTACTTCCTCTTGTGATTTCTCCCAACAAACTTCAGGAAAGCAGTTTCATTCCCTCCCAACTCCTTCCATCCTTCTTGAAACTTCTAAGCAGGGTAGGAGGACAGCCCACCACCAGAATAATGAATATTATAAAATATTAACTGATATTGTTAGTTTTCCTGTTTGTTACAGCATGACAACACCACAAAAAACCACTTTTTGTTTATACAGAAATTCACATCCTTAATAATATTCATTTCATATTTTGAATCAAAGTTAACATAGAACACAAGTGAAATTATATTATGAATACAAGAGCAAATTCTATAAAGTGGGGATTGAATTCTCATTTTATAAAATCTGACCTGACACTGTATAATGGCCATAGTGTTAGAAAACAATTTTCAGAACAAAAGGACACAATTCTATTGTATAAACTGTTAACAGCCAAATCTGTTTCTTTAAAAAGCATTGTTTTGTTTTCAAATTATACAACTTAAACAAGGTATTTTTTTACACAGACTCGCTTTCCAGGCATGTAGACTCTAAAACAGAACATTTTACTATATTAAACAAGAGCCTTTGCACTATCAACAAGGCTGCTGCACCTGAAGCCAATTAGACTGGATGCTTTTACAGCAGTGGGATGAGAGTAAACAGCTTATTTACCCAATAGGTAGCAGACTTTGTAATATGATAACCCACGGAGCTTGCCTCTCCAACAAGGATTTTTAAAATCCGATTTCTTAGCTTTTTCAATAACCTCAGAGAGCTCTGTGAGCATTCATTCTAATATTTTAATAATGGCTCTCCTGTATTCTTTTTGTTCTGTTTCTTAGATACTCTCCATTTCTTTTTCATGGCTTCTGTTTGTTTCTTCAAGTTACAGTTTATTGCAGGAACATCCAATTGTATGAACTACAAAGGTAGTATTGCACAGTAAGATTTAAGACATGGCAACAGCAACCCTATCAGCTGAGTAGTAGTGGTCCAAGTGAGGCCAGAGGTGGGCCCACACCACAACAGCAGACAATCTGCAGTCTTGTTAAAGTAAATGCAATGACCTTAGATGGCCACCTCATTTCTCCTACATCATGCTCTAGTTTGGCTGGTTCTGCACTGAAGCCTGTAGGCCAGTCATAATAGTATCTAATTCTTAGAAAATGGCTATAGAGTCGATTGAGTCTGGTAAATACCTTAAGGATTGCTTACTCCAATACAAACCTACCTAACCACTACATTCATCTTCTGAGGCCCAGCTTTGGGTGCCCCACCATCTGAGGTTAGGCGGGTGGCAACTTGGGAGAGCCTTCTCTGTTGTGGTTCCAAAATTATAGAATTCCCTCCCCAGGGATATTCGTCTGTTCCCTCCTATTACTGTCTTCCACCAGTTGGTGAAGACTTTTTGTTTTGTCTGGCATTTCTTCGATGACTTGTCCACACTGCCCTGTGTTTTAATTTTTTGGCTCTGTGTTTTTATGTGTGTGGTTTACTTTTCAAAAATTGCTTTTATGATATGATTTATGTTATTCCCCTAAGCATCTTGGTTAGAGAACAATTCTTTCTTTTTTATTCCACTGTCTAAGCATCTAGCTGTATATTCTGGTTGAACCAAAATTGGATTGGATTTGATGTTAATGTTTCTTGTATTTGTCCAAGTTAGAATATTTTCCCCTTGCCAAATAACAACCCTGCCAGTAATCTATCTCAACCAACATTTAATGCCTTTGACTTAAGAATTAGTATGAGAATAAATACATAAGTCCTCAAATTGATCCATAATCAAATTGGCACTCAAATGCACAGATGCAACATCTTTTGTTTTCCAAAAATATTAATGCTGAAAACAAAAAGAGTTTTAACTATCATCTCGGCCACAGAAAGGGTCAGTGGGTCATCTCCAAACATTATCTCCAATAGTCTCAGCTTTTCCCAATGCTGCATATTAGGGACTGTTTTTGTACAATAATGTGACATCAAGCATGAACAAAGCATCATTCAAACCACCATCATGGACCTTTTTCATTTTATATTTAAAAATATGTTGCATCTTGTAGGTGTAATTTTGATTTAGGCCACAAAAAGAAACAATTTGCATTTCAAGACGAACTTCAAAGTAGAACTGTATTATCAGCTTCAAAGTAGAACTGTATTATCAGCTTTCCTGGGTTAGGAAATATCTCCAAGAGATTCATAGGATGTATATAATGGAGTGGGGGTTAGTATTCAGAACAAAATTATATTTGTTCTTGCTTATGTACCCCCTAGTGAAACATTCTTCCAACAATCTTGATAATGGTCGTGATCTCATATAGAAGGTCATGGTCACGTTGAGAGTAAAAGCTTTGTTATTCAGCATTTGATTATCCAGAAGTCTCAGTTAACTAACAAGCTTCTCTCCATCAGCCACTGTACCCCTGAATCTTTGGGCACATAAGCACCCACCTCTCCAGCCAGCCAGCTTGATGTCTCCACCTGATGCTGGGCTCCTGACAGCTAGAATTGCTAGCTGATGTCATCCTCGGGTGCTTCCTTCCCCCTCAGCTTGACTTGAGCTGCCTGTTGTGTAGGATGGCTCTGTGGCTTGGGAACACAAGGGTCCCACCAAGTGCAGGGGCAGTTCCCATGGTCTTTGCAATGGGATGGGGCTTAGATGCTGCACATTTCTCTGAGTGGAGGGTGAGCACATTTGACTAACCAGCAACGCACAATTCCCCATCAGTGCCTGTTAACAAATCTTTTATAATAATAACATTCGATTTATATACCGTCCTTCAGGATGATTTAACACTAGACATGGGCACGAACCAAAAAAAATTAATGAACCTGTAGTTCATGGTTTGGTGCCGTCACCGAACCTAAACAAATGAACCGTAACGAATATTTCCTGTTATGAACCGGTTCGCGGTTCGTGGGTGTTGGAATGGCCCCCATTGCACTTAGAGAGCCCATATTCACAGGGAGTGTTTAGCAGGCTTTCCTCCAGCCAGCATCCAAGTTTGATCAAAATTGCAATAGGGATCTTGGAGTTATACCCTCTCCAATCCAAGGCCCCCAGGAAACTCCCACTCGATACAATTAGAGCTACCAGTTGATGTTGGCCCAGTGTACAAGAGGTTGGCCATCAGAACTGCCTATCAGGGTTTGCAGGGATGAGATTGGAGTGCCCATGGCTACAGAATACCCCCCTCCCCTTCCCCCACTAAACTGGCTTTTACCGTATTATAATTCAGTTGTTTCACTCTGTTGTGCAATCTGGGGGCAATGTTAAAAAAATGTAACAACAACTGCAGTTGCATCAGGTGTAACTTTGTTTAGGATGACATTGTTGGCCGTATTATTTTAGATGCATCCATTAGTCCTGAAAGAATGAATCTGAAGTTCAGTATGAAAAGATAATAAATGTTTTACTCAACTCATAGTTTCTTCAATAGCCTTTCACTTTCAAATTATGTAGACACTTAGTAAAGTCTGTCCTAACCCATAACTGATCATGCTGAGGGGAAGGGACCAATAACAATCCCCTACTCATTAGTCATATTGGACCTTAGTAACAATTTGGTACAATAAATGGCAGATTAAAATCTTTTTTCTCATTTAAGGGTAACAGTCTTCCCAGTCTTGATCCTGGCCTCTATTGGAGAAAATGCCTTTGTTGACTGATTAGCATATTATTATTTTTTTAAATGAAGCAGAATTCTAATTAGATACTCTGTCTGCTAAAGTATTCTATACTGTTTTCTCCATGATGGATTCTTCAAAGTCTGAAAATATGTCCTTCATGACATCTCACACTTTTCCTGATTAATCAAATATGAATCTGATTAACATCATCACAGTGTTTTAACCTCTCATTTTTTAAAAAAGTTGAAAGCCTTCTGGTTCATCCTGAAACAATTTCATTTCTTTTCCCAGTTACTATAGATTGCTGTCCATCTCCCTGAAGCAATTCTTCTGTTTCAGTGCTCTGATTTTATTTTCCAGTTGAACCTAAAATTGTCAGCTTCTTTATTGGACTGTCTAAAATAAGAATCATTGTCTAATGACTAAATAAAACTTTATTAAAAAAGATGAAGACATTGAGATTATAGTTTACCAGAAACAAAAGACTAATGTAAAAAAAGTATGGTCTTACTCTGGAAGGAATTTTAAAACATAATGTATATTAATAGATCAAGATGGGTAGGCATGTTAGTCTGTCTGTAGCAGTAGAAAAGAGCAAGAGTCCAGTAGCACCTATAAGACTACCCAAATTTGTGGTTGGGTATGAGCTTTTGTGAGTCACAGCACATTTCAGGTATCTGAAGAAGTGAGTTGTGACTCACAAAAGCTCATACCCTACCACAAATTTGGGTAGTCTAACTGTTACTACTAGGGGTGTGCAAAGGCACCCTGATTCGTGTTTTCTAAATCTGCTAAACCCGAATCGAGATGCCAATTCGGGTTTAGCAGAAACCCGAATCGCCCAGCCGATTCGGGTTTACCGATTCGGATTGATTCGGGTTGATTCGGGTTAGCTTTTTCAATGGGAAAAAGCCTCCCCAAACTTCTCTGAAGCCTGGGGGAGGCATTTTCCCACCGAATCACCCCAAATTTGGTGGGGACCTTCCTATAACTCCCCTCTAACAACCCCCCAAGTTTCAGAACAATTGGACTTTGGGGGGGCCATGTGATGGCCCCCCAAACCAGGTCCCCCTATCCTCGCCTAAAAAAAAGCCATAGCTTTAGGTTGCTGCTGCTCATCTTCATTCATTTTTTCCTATGGGGAAAAAATGAAGAGGAAGGCTTCCTTTGCCAGGGGTGGCATTTTGCATGCAAAATGCCCCCCTACCCTCTGGGGCCCTTCTCCCACCTTTCCTCCCACCCCCCACCAAGGCTCAGCCTGCTCCCACTTGGGGGGGCCATTTCATGGCCTCCCCAAGTAGGTGCTCTCAGCCCCCAAAGTCCACCCCTTACAGCCCCACACAAACCCAATTCCCCCCCAGCTGCCACACACAGACCCAGATCCCCACATTAGCCCCTCACAGACCCAAATCCACCCCCAGCAGCCCCACACCCATAACCCCAGGAACAGGCTGGCAAAGGCCAGCCCTCTCCCTTTGTTCCCTATGCTGGGAACTTCTAAACTCTCTTTCCCTGGGCAATTCTGCACAGCCCAGGGGTGCCACAATGGTGGGCACACTTCTGAGTGCCAGCTGGTCCCTGTGAAAGAGCACCTGAACCACAGACACCTTCCCTCAAATTCCCACACCACCTACAGAGATGGCTGGCCAGCCAGCCCCATTGTTCCCTATGAAGGGAACCAACTGCACAACAAAGAATAAAACACGAACAACACAAAATAAAGTTTTTAAAAAATTATTTTCTCCCTTTCAAAGTACAAGTAGGCAAAGCATTATGACACATTACACCAGCAGTCCCCCACACAGAAAAATAACACAACTCACTTAACATCAGAGAATCACAAAAGCACAATTCCTGTCAAAAACACTTTATTTCTTGAACAGGTTTAGGTTACACAGTAGGAGGGCACAACAGGGCATGATAGCAGTGTACACAAAATAATACAATCCACTTCACCGTTTTTGACAGCAATTGTGTTTGGGTGATTCAGAGAAGCCTGGGGAGGCTTTTTCCCATTGAAAAAGCTAACCCGAATCAATCCGAATCAATCCGAATCGATTCGGGTTATGGCGATTCGGAAAACCCGAATCGATTCGGGTTTTCCTGAATCAATTCGGGTTTCTCCTAATAAATCCAAATCGGGGTGATTCAGGTTTTTTCGGGTTTTCCAAAACCCGAACTGCACACCCCTAGTTACTACTCTTGCTCTTTTCTAATGGATATTAAGAAAGTAAGGAAAATGGGGTGAGGGAATTACAGAGGACCAATAGATGTATGTTTTTCAGTCTTTCATTTTATTTCTGAATTTGAGGCATACACAGTATAAATTATTGACTAGATGGTTTCTTAGCTCACAAAGATTTAACAAAATGTATATTAGTGTCCTATTGGTTGACACAACTGTCAGGCAATCCTGTGCTAGATTTAACTATGTGTATGAATGCTCACTTATTCAGGACTTTCAGAAGAAAATGCTTTACAGTGCAATCTTTAATGCAGCCAAACCTTCTAACCTCAGTCTGACATCAATTGATTTAGATGGGTAACTTTGCTTTGGATTACACTGTTTATCAGAGAACAAGATTCATGCTGTAATTTGATCCTTTTGTAATATTGTTAAATTACATTTAGAAGCTTTAATTTAAGATTAATAAGCTTCATAAAAAATTGTTTATGGCTGAAAAAATTATTATTGCTAAACTCTAGAAATATAAATATGCATTTCATATATCAACAAAGCTTTGAAAGGAGATGAAACTGATAAATTGCCTCATTTTATACCATCGCAAGAAGACGGAATACTGAGATAAATCGATGTATAAGTGGGCTCCTTTTGTTACTTATTTGAATAATGGGAACTATCATTTACTTCAATATGCTTCAGGTAGGGTTGCCAGGTTCTGGGGGGAGGGGGGACAAACTGGGGGATGGAGGGACACAGAGGAAGTCGTGTGTGGGGGAACTTACCTCATCCATGCAAAGTGCATGCATGCTTTGAAGTGCCCCATGTCATGCCAGGAATGAAGTGGAAGTAATGAGCCATGCTGGGGGCTGAATGAGTGAAAATCAGCCCCAAAAGCTAAACTTGGGGCTGACTTTTACTCAATTGGTGGCCAGCGCAACCCATTACTTCCACTTCATGCCAGGAATGATGTCATTCCTAGCACAATGTGTGCACATGCGGGGGCGCTCTGGAGCACATGGGAGAGTGCTTCACACTCAGCACTGTGTTCCCATACCTTTGTTCCCCCCACCAGCCAGGTGAGAGGTGGCGGGGGAGGAGGCTGAGAATGGTGAATCCCCACCCCCATCAGGGGAATGGCAAGCTTCAAATAGGCAGTCAACAGCAGGATTTGAGTCTGGTGGCACTTTAGTTACCAACAAGATTTTCAGAGTATAAGCTTTCAGGAGTCAACGCTCTCTTCTTCAGGGCCCTGAATCTGAAGAAGGGAGCTTTGAGTTTTGAAAGCTTATCTTTCAAAGTATCTTTTTACTTTGATTTTAATTTCTATAGAGAAGGTGGGGAATTTTAAAGTAAATCTTGTAGATAGATTTTAATGTATTTTTATAGCTTGAATTTTAGTGCGACTTTATTTATTCTGTTACTCTGGTTTTACTGCAGAGACTTGTGCTGGCTATATACTGGATTAAATAAATCTGAATCTGGCCAGGATCGGGGCCAAAACAGCCAGGATAGGGCCAATGCCAGGCAAGGGAGGGTTCCCTCTCCTGGCCACAGTCCAATCCAGGCCATTTCGGCCTTGAACCAGGTTGTTTTGGGCCCATTTTGGGCCCAAAATGGCCCGGATCAGGCCGGTGCCAGGCAAACGAGAGTTCCCTTGCCCAGCAGCAGCATGTTCTGGGCTGGTTCCAGGTTGTTTCGGCCCAATATGGGCCATTCTGGCCATTTGGGGCCCATTTAGGGCCCAGCAGCAGCCTGATTTTGGCTGTTTCAGGCCCGATCCTGGCCATTTGGGGCTTGAATTGGGCCCAAAATGGCAGAAAGAGGCCCAAATGGCCAGGATTGGGGCCAAAACAGCTAGGATTGGGACTCTGCTGGGCAGCAGAACACTCCTCCACCGGGCAGCAGCCCGATCCTGGCCCTTTTAGGCCCCTTTTGACTATTTTGGACCCAATTCAGGCCCAAAAAGGCTGGCATCGGGCCCGAAATGGCCAGCATCGGGCCCCTGCCAGGCAGGGGAAGACTTCCCTACCCAGCAGCATCCCGATTCTGGTAATTTTCGGCCCCTTTTGGCCATTTTGGGCCCAAAATGGCCCGGATTGGGCCTGTGCCAGGTGGGGGAACACTTCCCCGCCCAGCAGCTTTGGGCCCCAAATGATTAGGATTGGGCCCAAAATGACCAGGATCGGGCTCGAACAGCTAGGATAGGGTCTCTTCTGGGTGGGGAAACACTCCCCCATCGTACAGCGGCCCAATCTTGGCCATTTTGAGCCTCTTTTGGCCATTTTGGGCCCATTTTGGGCCCAAAATGGCCAGGATCAGGCCCGAAACAGCCAGGATTGGGCCTGTGCCAGGTGAAGGAACACTCCCCCACCCAGCAACGGCCTGATCTGGGCCATTTTGGGCCCTTTGGGGCCCTTTGGGGCCAATTTCAGCCCCAAAATGGCCAGGATTGGGCTGCTGCCCAGAAGGGTAGTGTTGTCCCATGTGGCAGCAGCATGTTCCAGGCTGATCCGGGCCATTTCTGGCCCATTTTGGCCCAATTTGGGCCCAGAACAGCCTGGATTGGGCCTTATAAGGCTAGGTTCAGGCTGCTGCCCTGCAGGGGAATGCTCTCCCATGTGGCAACAGCCTGTTACAGGCTGATCTGGGCCATTTTGGGCCCATTTTGCCCCATTTTGGACCCAAAATGGCCCAGATCCGGCCATTGCCAGGTGGGGGAGTGCTCCCCCGTGGCGGAGCGGCCCGTTCCAGACTGAATCAGACCCCTCCATGGAGCACAGGAGCGCTCCTGGGATTGCCACGCCTGCATGATGACATCACTTCCCAGAAGTGATGTCATCATGCAGTTCCAGGAGCATGCACGCACCTGTATTAAGAAGCGCACCACCTCCTCCCAGGAGTTGCCGTAGGTGAGAGTTCTTCCACCTCTTTCCCCAGAAAAAAAGCCCTGGATATGCTTATATTTTCTATTCCAAAGTCAGATGTGTGCTAGAGATATGTAAGAAATACTAAAGCATTTTTTAAAATTTACAAAAAGTATTTGGCTTGGAGCCAGTGATGTATCAATGGAAGGAGAAAAGGTTTTCTCTGCATTCTCTGTGTCCCTGGAAAAATATTTTCCCTGGAAAGATATTTTCTGGGGCTGTAGAATTGTGTGAATTGTGTGAACTGTGCAGATCAGGAGATTTCAGGAAGGAGAGGGTGAATTTACCTCCCTCTTCCTCTGAAGCTCCACTGAGAGAAGGGGTGATTTTGCCCGCTTCCTGAATCTAATAATGCCCTGCTCTGTTTTGTTGTTGTTCATGTGCGTTCCACAACCCCAAGAATCATCTCTTTGCATGCAGAAGGGACTGCTGGGGGAGGTGAATTGCTGGGTCCAAACTATGCAAAAAATTAAAGCCATCAGCATTTGCCATTTCCTGCTACATTACAAAACAGTCCAATATACAAGCTTTTGCTCCATTACTAAAAGAAGCAAGCCGTCATGTAATCCTATGAGCAAGGCACTTCAGTCATTTAGTTCTTTAAAAAATACCTTTATCATGCTTTAAATAGTGTGCTTCTTATAAAAATCTTATTTAAGACATTAAATATGAGCCTAATCCCATGACTTAAAATAACATTCACTTTGTGTTACAAGTAAAACATAATGTAGAACCAATTTTAAAATACATCAGAGATATGAGCAAATTCTACAAAGAGGTCAGCAAAACCTGAACTTATGTAACCTGATGGCATACATAGTCTACAGTTTTAGAAAACTTTCAGAACTAAAAAACAAGACTCTATTATACAAACTGTTCAGCCCAATGAGATTTTCATCTCAGAAACCTCCTTTATGTACTCAAAAATACAGAGATGACAGGTGAGATCCATTACTGTATTGCTTCATTCCACTTTTGGAAACCCCTCAGTTGGTTTAGGTAGCTAATAAGCTTTTTGACCATGGGCTGAAAATCTTCCACAATCATTCTTGCAGTTTATTTTTCAGATGCATTTAAGAAACAGATTTAAAACGAATTTTTGCTCCTTGAAATTCAAGAGTTTAGGGACACCAATTTGAGTAAGAGTAAGTTGGAGTCACAGAAGTCAGTCAGCTTAAAAGGGAGTAATTCTGTTTAGGATTAAATCGGTGGTGTATTAATGCACTTTAGTCAGTAAGCCATCGTTTAATTGGAAATAGTCTACGCTTCTCTCACTGCTCATTTTTAATTTTAAAAACCTAATTACTAAAATTATCTTTAATATGACTTACTGCAACTCAAAGAAAGATTAAAATGGGACTAAAGAAATAATGTGTGTATGTGTGCGCATGTGATATTTTATGAAATATCATTTTCTTATCCATCTTTAAACCTAAAAATGTGTCATATATATTATCATACTCCAATGAGAAATAGCAAATATTTCACTAATCAACGATAGGGGAAAACTTTCTGTATTTAATTAACGTCTAATTTTAACAGAATTTGTTAGAAAGAATGAACTTACTGGAATGCTGGTGGTTGTCATGACCCTCATCTGTAGACATGAGAAGAAAATACAGCAATAAGTAGCTGGAAATAAAATTTATAATTTATTTCTCCTGTTTAGCTCAAGAAAATATGAAGCAATAGTGTTCCTGCTCATTCATTTTTTTCTAAGGAAGGGCAATAAGAAACAACAATGTGCCATCAGATCAGAGGCTGTATCTCAAATGTACAGTCCAATACCAATCTGCGCTGTGAGACTACCAAACTGCTGCAGAAATTCAAACTCTGAGGTCACATGTGATGGGGGCCCATGCATATACTCCCCTAAAGACTTCTGTAGCTCCATTCCCCAATAGTTATACCTGACCCCCTCCCTGAAAACCTTGGTATGGTCTTATGGAAATGTGGCAACGTTCTGAAAATGTGCTATTCAGAGCAAAGGAGCTTGTGTCTGTGTGTGTGTCAATCTTATAATTTAACCACTTCCAAATGACATATCATTAGTATCCTTGCTCAGTTGTTGCAAACTAGAGGTCATGGCTTCCTTTACTGAGTCAAACCATCTCATTTTGGGTTGTCTTCTTTTCCTGCTTCCTTCCACCTTTCCTAGCATCATTGTCTTTTCCAGTGAGTCCTCCTGGCTTCTCATCATGATATGATGGAAGTACAATGGCCTCCGTTTCATCATTTTAGTTTCTAGGGAGAATTCAGACTTCATTTGATCTAGAAGTAGAGGTGTGCAGCTTTTACTTCATTTTCTGAAATTGCAGCTTCTTTGTCAAAAAATTCTTCTTTGATGGAATGTCATCCTTTCATGTCTTCTGTATAGTTCCTCAGTGTATTATTTTTCTTTATTTTGCCCTGATCAGATACTCTATTTCCTTGTTTATAATAGCCACAGTTTGAATTTTCCTTTGATTTCATGGATTTTATGGAACAGAACGCTTGTTCTTTTTTGTTGTTCTATTTCTCTGCACTGGTTATTATAGTTCTGTTTGTCTCTGTGTGCATTGCTGAAAAGCTGCATTTTGTTTCTTTTTCTGTAGCCTCTTAGTGTTGCTTCTCATCTGTCTTCAGCAATGTTAAGCGATTCATTAGTCATCCATTTAGGCTTCTTCTTTCTCTTGGCTCCAGGAAAAGTCTTTGCACATTCTTTCTTGATAACATCTTTGGTTTCAGTCCACAGTTCTTCCAGTTCACTATCAATTAAACTTTGTAATACAAATCTGTTCTTTACATAGTTTTTAATTCTGTGGTTTGTAATTTTCTGACTGAAAATGTTCTAATCCAGTTCACTTTATTGCACTCACACCCAGGTGTAAGCAGTCAGCCCAGCCTCCGCCAGTTGTACAGCAGTTTTCATATAGCTGCGTGTACCATTAAAAGTGTACAAGCCTCTGGAGTTTAAAATGGCTATGGTTTAGCCAGCCAGAGAGCCCCTGCCATTGCTACATCCCACCCAGGAGAACCAGGCATGCAAGGAATGCTGCTCTGGAATGCGGAATGACCGCAGCTTGATTGGATTTTCTGCCATCGCTCTCCCTCCTTCTGTGATGAGATCTCCTATCCATGATTGAGGAGCTAATCGAATAACATTCATAAGTAGAGACAGTCGTTCCTGGCACAATGTATCCCCTCCCTAAAAACACTTAACCTAGCTCCGGTGTACCTCATCAGAAAACTGTCCTTTTTGTGCAGCGCTAGAACTAGTTTTGCATCTGCATTCACATACCCTGGCAGCTATCAATCAAAGTACTCAAGCCTTTTGTCTAACCCAGGAACTGTAACCAAACTGGGGGTAATTAGCTTCACAAGGATTACCAACAACACAGCAAAAAAAGCACGCCCAAAACGGAACCAATTTACCCAATAGTTATAATGGAATTACCAAATGGTTGTAATAAAAATGGGAGTACAATATTGCAAAAGAAGTAACACGTTGCAAAAATTACATGCGAAATCAATCATTTCATATCAGACCAATTATTCCAAAGTCCTTTGAAATACACAACAATGCCGCTGGTATGACCATTAACCAGCTGTAGCCGATAAGGTTCTCAATTGTGTGACGAGAGAAGTTAGAAGCACTTGTAGAAGCCACTGCGAGGCGGGCGGAAAACAAGGCAGGCGCTTGTGGAAGCCGCTGCAAGGCGGACGGAGATTAAGGCGCGGGAAGCAAGACAGGCGCTTGTAGAAGCCACTACAAGGTGGATAAGGCAACGACTTTGGCATTTATGGATATGTTCCTTGGAGCGAAAAAGTTGTTCAGTTGAATTTGTGATATAATGTGGCCTGAAGAAAGATTTTTTCAAGTCTGAAACGAGAAAAAAAGAAATATCTGGCCGGCTTATGCTCGTTGCCTTATTCTTATCCGCCTTGTAGTGGCTTCTACAAGCGCCTGTCTTGCTTCCCGCGCCTTAATCTCCGTCCGCCTTGCAGCGGCTTCCACAAGTGCTTCTAACTTCTCTCGTCACACAATTGAGAACCTTATCGGCTACACCTGGTTAATGGTCATACCAGCGGCATTGTTGTGTATTTCAAAGGACTTTGGAATAATTGGTCTGATATGAAATGATTGATTTCGCATGTAATTTTTGCAACATGTTACTTCTTTTGCAATATTGTACTCCCATTTTTATTACAACCATTTGGTAATTCCATTATAACTATTGGGTAAATTGGTTCCGTTTTGGGCATGCTTTTTTTGCTGTGTTGTTGGTAACCCAGGAACTGACCATTGGAGTCTTTGTCCTAACTGCTAGGAGGACTCTCCTCCACCTCAGGGCATATTTTACCTATAAAGGTAGAGCTCTGGCCCTATTCAAATCGTGCAAGCTTTCTGGCATCTCCCTTAGGGTCACTTCCCTAAGCCTCTTGCTCTTTTGGCCGAGGATGCTGGCATTTGAAGCTCTCTCTCCCTCCTTACTGTGGACTGGACCCCTTTTCCAGGATAGGTAGATATAATGACTCCCTCTCACTCTATTCCCAAATCTCTGGCTGTATTTCCTAGGACTCTGAGTGTGCATGTGATTATCTTCCCCCAGTAATTGATGTGTATGCACATGAAGTTCTTGTGTTTAATAAAAGTTATTGTTTAATATTAAGCACCAGACTCGCTTGTTCTATTGTCGGAAGGTACCTGGTATACAAAGGTGATTGATCCCAGTTACCGGCCTCTTGCATAGCCATTCTCCTTGCTAGCTAATTCCCCCGTAAATCATATTTATTGCAAGGAGACCACTTCAGGTAACACAGGATTACAATGTTCAAACATTCCATTTCTCATTTTATGATCTCGAGCTTACCTGGATTCATACTTTTCACTTTCTATGTTCATATTATATGTAATCAACTTTATTGTTGATGCATCTGATGAAGAGAGCTGTGGCTCTCGAAAGCTTATGCTACAATAAAGTTGGTTAGTCTTAAAGTGCTGCTGGACTCTGCTATTTTGCTACTGAAGAATAACACAACTAACTCCTCTGGATCTATAATCATATTATATGTGTCACACAGCTTTAGAATTTCCCTTTGCATCTATTCTTATCAGCTACTAGACACCCTTTTGGCTTTAACTCAGTCTTGTCATTAAGAACACCACTATCTGTGCTTGTCCTCTGCTCTTCCCCAGTAGCCAGTTTCCTGCCTTCTGATCTGGAGGGGCCTGTCTTCCAGTACTGTATCTTCTTTTATTTTGGATTGTTTCATCATAGGGATTTCAAGGTAAGAAATGATCAAAAGTGGTTGACCATTGCCTTATTCTGCACAGTACTAACCAGTTTTAGCGGAAGTATCACTGCCTTTGTCTGTGAACAGCAGGATTTGAGTCCAGTGGCACTTTAGAGACTAACACTGAGTCACTGGCCTCAAATCAAGCTGTTTTATTACAGTACAATATGACTACCCACTTAAAATTGTCTGTGAAAGATCCTCCATTGGTATCACCTTCCACAACTTCTGCTGCCCAGTAGCTAGCCTTCAAAGATTCCTCAGTCCACATCACCATCGGAACTGTCTGTTCTCTTCTGCTGATGCAGCCATTGATTCCTGAAGGTAGTGGATGGATCTTAGTCTGGTATCTCACCTTTGGCTATTCTGCCTTGAGTGACTCTGCTATAAGTCTAAACTCTTGATTGTATGGCTCTCAGCTTCACTGACACACTCAAACCCTCTCACCAGTAAAGGAGCTTGCTCCGAAGCAAATAAATATGCATAGGAAGGCAGCCAGACACCACAATAAGTAAGAGGGGCTAACTCTATAATGTAGCACCACTGCAGAAAATCTTTAGTATGACTCCTCTCTTAGGGCAATTTCTCATGCTATGTTTTGTACGTGGGTACAGATATTTAAAAGCATATGTAGTGCTGAAAGACTCCTGTATATAAACTTTTGGACTATCCACTCAAAAAGGCACAGGATTTGACATTTCTTAGCCACTTTCTCCTTGCATTTTACATATGTAGACATGTCATGCATTTTGTATCAAAATATCAGCTCCCCCATGGACACAAAGGGGCAAATTGCCCTTTGACTGACTGGGAAAGTTCCTGCTGCCCTGGAGGATTGTTGCCACCCAGAAGTGAGCCAGTCTAAGCCCCAGTAGTGCCACCCTTGCAACAAGGTCTGCTTGGCTTGGACCCAAATAATGGCAGTGACTGCCTTCCCTGTCAGTCAGACTAATGCCCATTCATTCGCAACCCCTTCTTCTGCTTTCTTTTCTGTATGAAAAACAATTATGGCTCAGAATGCCCATAACAGGCCAAAGGATTAGCAACAGTGGGGCCATAATCATTTTCAGAACAACAGGTAGGGTGTGCTACCATCACTCAAAGCTTCTGTGTACAGCTTTCAAAAGACAGAGTGAGAAATATCTAGCTTTGGCAATTAAATGGAGACACTGATGTCAACATGACATCAGTGGAAAATACTTTGTGGCAGCAGCAATGAAGTATTTTCTGAACTACTTGGGGAATTTATTATTGCTCTACATTATAAAATGCTGACTTCTCTTGGTGTACAAGAAGCAGGGTATGCTTGCTGATAGAGGAACTGCTTTTTACATACATTTCTTCAGTATGTTCTGAATGCCTCAGTTTGCCTTAACCACCTACAAGAATCTTTTATTACTTTGCATACTCCTTTCATGTGCATTATGCCCCCATTAAATAAAACCCTTGAAGTGTGCTATTGATGATTTGATGTATAACTGCATGCTCACAAATTTTAATAAGACAGCTTATATTGGAGATACAAATGTGTAAAGTTACTTACAACTGACACAGATGGCTCATAATTGTTTGCTGTGCCTTATACCAAAGCTGTGTAGAACATTTAGAAGGATAATGTAGTAAACATTGAAATTAATTAGTACGGCTTTTCTTCTTCAAAGCACCTGGTATCAAAATCACTCTTAATCTGGTTACAAAAAATAATATTAAAACTAGGAATTCTGTGAACTTTGACACTTACCCCTCTCAAGTCCCTTGATCAAAAAATGGTCAGGTCACCTTGATGATTGTAAACGTTTGTGTCAAGGAGCTTTGTGCCTGCACAATAGCCGCTTATTCTACAAGGACAGGTTGCTGCAGCTGCAGTTCTTGCAGTTCTGGTTGTCACCCTCTGAACAGCTTGCTGCAGTTGCCATTAACATTTTTTAAAAATTGGCACTATTATACCATTGCACTATTTCTATCATTAGGCAATATTTCTGGTGACACAGCATAATAGTGTTCACTGGCTCAAACAAAAACAGAAATTATGATGGTGTACATCTCCAGTGTCAGTAAACAGAGGGAGAAATGAATTCATAATAATCACAGCAAGCACTGAAGGCGCACAGAGACACCTAAATATTATGTCTAAATTCAAATGGATTTTTTTCCTTTTAATTATATACCTTTCAAAATTGGAAGTAGCAGAGGACAGGTGGTGAAAGAAGAGAAAGTGATTGCTATGAGACATCATTGTTATTGTTTAAGAATGAAGTGAACTGATAGAAATTCATTTGAACACTTCCAAACAGCTTGATGATTAGCTTCCTGCTCCCAACCCATGAACAGGACATGAGCTGAGCCAGCAGTCGCCCTAATTAATATATAGCCGATGACCAATCAAGAGGAAGTGGAATTCTGAGACACAGATGCTTGAGCATGGATACATATACACACAAAGTTACATATGTACATAGACATTACTGTACAGTTGAACATTCACATAGTCACACATACTTTCACTCTCATACTCCACCATGCATTTGCTGCCACAGGCTTGCATATACATACTTTTGCTCACATTGATACATGCACACATGTTCTGTTTTGCGTACTTGCACACTCATCCCTACAGGGAATGCAATGAGCATGATGGTTTTGCTTTATGCAGATCTACTTGCCACTTGATATGTGGTATACTGAACAGATCATTTCTTTGTAGATCTACATGAACAAAAAATCTAAGGCTTTCTTGTGAGTAATGTCATTTGAATGGAATGTTTTTGACTCAGACAAAAGTGGAAAAACAGAACTGTGATATTACCATGTTGCTCTTGGAATATGGTGGGAGATCAGACCTCAGCAGAAGCCATAGTGTTGTCTGCATACATGGTGAGGATTTTTGTATTTGGAATTTATTTTTTTAAAACTGTCAGTATATCCTTTCCTTTTATTGATAAGCTCACTAGACCATAGGTCTTAAAGCTTAATCGCAAAAATTAAGCTTAAAAGTTTTAGTTAAAAGTTTAGTTAGTTAAAAGTTTTAAAACATCATAAAATCATAGAATCATGATTTTTGGCCATTTTTTCCCCTGCAGCTTCCCCACAGCATCATAATGCATTTGTGCACCTCCTGGGATTCCCCCTGGCTTTCTCTAGTCTTTTTCAAACCTGGTTTGCTTTGAGGTTTTGGAAAAGAATTGCAGTAAAGCCTGGATGGCTACTGCATGGGTGGGAAAATTTGGATATTCTTGCCCATGTGACAGCCATTTCCCCTGATCCTGTCCCAGTGAGGAAAGGAGTATCTCTGAAATGGAAAGGGGTACAAACTTACTTTTAAAAAATGAAACTGGGAATTCAGAGGAGTGGGTACAGATAACAGTATAACATATTAATACAGTGATATACAAGTGCTGATTTTCTGTTTTGAAAAATAAAGAGTCCTGGTGGCCCACAGGGAAACAGGGCTGTCCACTACTTGGGGACTGGGGCAGGGAACTTCAAAGAAACCTGACATGTGGAAGCTCTGCTGCTTGCATGCTTTATCAGTAGCTGCACCAACAATGGGAAATCCATGCAAGTCCATGACATGTGGAAACTATCTCCATATCTCTTGACAAGCAATAAGCATGTTCCCTGAGTATGAAGAAGCCCCACCCTTGTTTGTGGAGGGTCTGCTGAATTACTCCAGCAGCCGCAAGTGTAATGCCCTGGTGCCTATTAGAGACAACAAGCTGAAAGTCAGCAAAAATTGTCGTCACTGGGGGAAGAATAGCATTTTTTGTTCATATTAGAAAAGGTTGCTACAATAAAGAAAAATGAAGCTTGCTTCAAAGTTACCTGGCTGGTAAAAATAGTTAGTGTTCCTTTCTGAGATGCTGTTACCAAAAAATCCAGCTGTGATACCTTTACCAGGCACTTTATCACATCACGTCTCTTCACTCCTGCCAAAGACAAAATGCTTGTTTTTATTTTTGTTTTTTAAAATCACAACACAATGCCTAGGAATTAGGTGACAACTAAAAACAAAATTTGAGTAATCTCGCTTAGAGGCTCATGTATAAGGTGATAAAAATGGTTTACAATGATATCATTAAATTTTAATAAAATTGGTTCCTTGAATGTGAGTTTCTTGTTGTCACTATTATGTCTGCTAAGACTTTTACAGGCACACATCAACATGCATACAAAACACACTAATAAGGAATCACAGCCAAATAATATATTATGTACAGCCAAATAATATATTATGTACAGCCAAATAATATATTATGTACCTAGTGCCTGGTTATCCTGCCTTTCCTCCAAGGAGCCTAAGGTGGCATACATTGTTTTCTCTTCTCCATATGTCATGTCCCAAAGATCAAAATGAAGTAAGACTGCTACAAACAAATCTACTTATTTTGTTGTGGAAATATTCCTTATTTTCCTGAACAATGAGAAGCAGGAATGCTCAAACAATCACAAGTTGAGGTCATACCCTGTTCACCAGTCACAAACAAGAAGCTGGTTTTTCAATGACTGGTTTGACTGTTCACTGAGCCATTTGTAGCTCTTCGGCAAGTTGCTTCAATGTATTCCTTCCTGATCATGCAGTACAGTGCAACTGGCTTTTCACACATGAGTATTCTCACATAGGCCAGTTGATTTTCACTATCCACCCCCCCCCATCTTTGCTGTGTAAATAGAAAATTAAATCAGCCACAAATAAATTAAATCAGTCATGAATAAATTCTTAACAACATGCTACACTTCAGGGTCCATCTAAGTAGTCTCTAGTGAAACTAATGGCTTTGCATCAACAGCATCTTTGGGAATGTGCAGTTTTGCCAAAACTCCAATGCAAACTTGTTTGGCAAGTGTTCCTCATTGTTTGAAGAGAACTGAACAGGCTCATGTCTGACTGACACCTTCAAACATAGTAGGTTCAGCTGCTGAACACATTCATGTGAAAATGTGCAGCATCCCTAGTGAGAATTTCCATGAGTAGCACTACTGAATTTAGTTTCCTTTGGCTAGGAGAGCAATAGAAATTCAAGTTGCTCTTGCAATATTTGCTTTACATGTAAGGAATTTATAAATGGAGGCACTCACACACTAGACCCTGCAATTTGGACCCCTTGCCCAGTTTCCGTTAATCCCAACTAGAAACTCCCATTCCTCTCTTGTTTTTTCCCTGTATTCCAATTGCAATTGGCTGTTTTGTATTGGCCATTTAGGAATCATCCACACTCATTAAGATACCGTAACGTTCTTTTGTCACTCACTCATAGTGACCAAACCTGAGAGACTCACAACACTATTGCTCCTTTGAAAAAAGAGTCTGGTCCCCAGACTAGTTCTAGAAGGCCTGCTGCATCACAAAGAAGAATAAATGGAAAGTTTAATACTGACCAAACAAATCCAAGATGATTTATAGTTAGTTATTTCCTGCGGCTGACATCTAATTAGAGAATCTTAGTCAACTAATAAGTAATTGATGAAACCATTAAATCAGCAAAAGGGTGTATATAAGAAAAATAGTTCTAAAGGAAAAAGCATACTTTCCTCCACTTTTATGATGATGAAGTAACATGTGCATCTGACTGTACACTAGGTTGTGCTATACTGTAAGCCACCCTGAGCACCTTTGGAGGAGGGACAGCTAATAAATACTTTAAATAAAATAAATAATAATAAAGTGCACTATGGTGCAAACTGCAGCTAGGAGTCCCACCACAGCTGTATCAAGACAGATATTCTGCAGACAGAACTGATCAACTTTAACTGCCCATTATCCCAGTAATTTATGCAGGGCATGATAGGAAGATAGATTTCCTAGTCTGCTTTGTCACCATAATTCATGGCTTCTGGTTACCCACAATAGCTCAGTCTCACAACATAAAAGCACTTATCAGATTCCCAGAGCAGTGTGCAGGAGGCAACCACTGCAAGCCCTGTTATGTAAGAAAGAATAGGAAACTACAGCACAGTAATTCACAAAAAATATTTGAGTTCATACACATTGCCTTCTCTGAGCCAGAGTGGTATCATTGTTGGAAAGTTAGACTGGGGGTCCAGGTCTGCCTACTCAGCCATGAGGCAAACTGGATGACTTTGGGCCAGCTACACTTTCTCTCTTTCCCTCACTTACCCCACAAAATTTCTTTTCTTGTTTTTTTAAAAAAGTTTTATTTTAATTGTGAGGCCCCGCCCCGCCGGCCGCGCCTTCCCCGCGCTCTGCCGTCCCGGGGGTGACCACCAGGGGGAGGTTGAAGGTGCTCCCTCGGCCTCAGACTGGATAGGGGCAGTGGTTCAAGCACCAAGCTCTGCCTCCTATCTGGCGTTCTGGAATATACTCGCTCTCTCTCTGTGTCCAACCTTCCAACTAGCCGTCTCCTCCTCGGCGTCACTGGGAGCTCCCTTCTTATAGTCCCTCCTGGCTCTGCCCCCTGGCTTTCCACCAACCCTCTCCCCTGGCTCATCTGCCCTTGTCGCTAACACCTGGCTACTCCCGCCTGGTTGGTTCCCCTGCCCTTCCGTCACCCTTCCTCCCCCTGCCCTCTCTCTAGTGCCTGTTTCTTCCCTCCACCACCCTTCACCAATCCCCGGTGCCGCTTCAGACCGGGGAGCCCTCCCAGGAGCCATCCAGCCAACCCAGAGCGGGAATGTCTCGCTGGGCGTCCCTCCTTCCGCCCGCCCCATCCGGGCTTTCCCCCTCCCCGCGCTGGGCCGCGCTCGCCCTGGAGCCGCCTCCCCGGGCGGCTGCGGCGGCGTCAGAGCTACCCTCCTCCGTCCGCCGCTCCCGCTTCTCTGCCACGCGGCCGTCGTCCCGCCGGGCAGCCAGCCCGGCTCCGGCCGCTCCGCGGTCGCGAGAGGCGGCCGCGGCCGCAGCCGGCCCCGCTGCGGCAACGGCGGCGCCGGGCTCAACTCTCCCGGCGGCGGCGGCGGCGGCAGACCCGGCGGTTCTCGCAGCGGCGGCGGCGGGCCCCGCTGCCCCTGTGAAGGCCGCGTCGGTGGCGGCAGGTCTCGCGGCTCCCGCGGCGGCGGGGGCGCAAGCGGGAGCGCGGCCGGGAAGCCGAGGGTCGACGTCCCCTCCAAACCCTGTGCTGTGGGCTCCCAGGTAGGTTGGGGGGCTGGGCGGGGCTCGGGTGGCTGGTGGTGGGCTCCCGAGGGGGTGGGGGGTCGGGTCCAGTCCGGGAGGGGAGCGCCCACCCCGGACACACCCCCCCTGGGGGTCGGGAGCTTCCTGGTCCGTGGAATGTTCCGGGATTCGCGACATGTAGTCCGCATTCGCATGGAGCCGTCCCGGACGGTGTCGGAGCTGGAAGCTGAAAGGGAGCAGAGAGAGGTACCACCTGAGAACCCGTGGGTTGTGGTCCTTCATGCGGGCCATCCATAGCAGGGGGGCGTGGTTTGTGACCAGGGTGAAGGGGTTGTTGGCAAGGTAAAACTGAAGTGCCCCCACTGCCCACTTCACCGCCAGGGCCTCTTTCTCTACGGTAGCGTATCTGACTTCTGCCGGTTGCAGCTTCCGGCTGATAAACAACACGGGGTGCTCTTGACCGTCGACTTCCTGGGAGAGGACCGCCCCCAGCCCCACGTCGGAGGCATCTGTGTGTACGAGGAACGGTTGCTCAAAGTCGGGGTTCTGCAACACGGGGGCCCCTGACAGGGCCTGGCGTAGGGCTTCAAAGGCCCGGAGCCGGTCGGGGTCCCAGTGTATGGTAGCCGGTTGGTCCTTGCGCAGGCAGTTGGAGAGTGGGCTGGCCTGGCTGGCGAAGTGGGGTATGAATTTACTGTAGTAGCCCACCAGCCCCAAGAAGCGCCGCATCTGCCGCTTGGTTCGAGGACGGGGGCTCTGCTCCAACGTCGTGACTTTGTCGGGTACGGGGCGTAAGACCCCGCGACCCACCTGGAATCCCAAGTACGTGAGTTCCTGGAACCCGATCCGGCTCTTGCGCGGGTTGACTCGCAAGCCGGCCCCGGCTAGGGCTGCCAGGACCGCACTCAGGTGCTGTAGATGTGACGTCCAGTCCGGGCTAAAGATGATGATGTCATCTATATAGGCTCGGGCGAACCCCTGGCAGTGGGCCAGCACCTGGTCCACGAGGCGTTGAAAGGTGGCGACGGCCCCATGCAGCCCGAAGGGCATGACTTTGAATTGGAACAGGCCTTGGGGGGTCGCGAAGGCCGTTTTCTCCCGGTCTTCGGGTGCCATGGGTATTTGCCAATACCCCTTCGTGAGGTCCAGGGCTGACAGGTAGCGCGCCGTTCCGAGTTGGTCGATCAGTACGTCAGCCCGGGGCATGGGATAGGCATCGAAGGTGGCGATGGCATTGACCTGCCGGTAGTCCACACAGAAGCGTACGGAGCCGTCCGGTTTCCCCACTAGCACGATGGGGCTCCGCCACGCACTACGAGAGGGCTCGATGACGTCGAGGCGGAGCATGTCCTCCACTTCCTTGGCCACGACTTCCCACCGTTTTAGAGGGAGTGGCCTCCAGGGGGTCCTTGCCACTTGCCCCGGGGGTGTAGGTATGTGGTGAGACAGCATAGTGGTCCGGCCCGGTCGGCAGGAGAAAAGACCTGGGTTCTGTCGGATCACTGCCCTTGCCTGCGCCCGTTGATCGTCCTGGAGGTCCGTGTCCAGGACGGGCTCCTCTTCGGCGAGTCCGCTCGGGGTCCACGGCAACTCGCCAGCGGGGAGTTCTAGGGGGTCGGGCGACAGGTTGCACTGGTGCGCCTCCGCCTCGTGCCAGGCTTTCAGGTCATTAATGTGCAGTCTCTTCCGGTGTCGGGGGCTCGGCCCGCACTGGACTTCATACGACAGGGGCCCCTGCACTTTGGTGACGGGGTATGGTCCCCGCCACGGGGCCCCTGGGCCCGGCCCCATGACCCGATGGTGGACAAGGACCTTCGCCCCCACCTGGAACGTCCGAGCTTTGGCTTCCCGGTCGTAGTAGGCCTTCTGGGCCTGCTGGGCTTCCCGTAGATGTTCCCGGGCGGCGGCCCGACAGGTCTCCAGCCGGTCTTGGAGGTCCTGAACATACTCGGGAGCGGGTCGTCCCTCGGGGTCGGCCCTCGGGGCCCACTGCTCCCCCACCAGCCCCAGTATCCCCCGGGGTCGCCGCCCATACAGGAGCTCGAAGGGGGCATATCCCGTAGAGGCCTGGGGTGTCTCGCGGACCGCGAAGAGCAAGGGGTCTATGTACAAATCCCACTGGCGGGGGCGGTCATGGGCTAACTTGCGGATCATCGCCTTCAGGGTCTGGTTGAACCTCTCCAGCAGCCCGTCGGTTTGGGGGTGGTAGACACTGGTGAAGATTTGTCGTACTTGCAGCGTACGGCACAGATGTCTGGTGAGCTGGGCCGTGAAAGGCTTCCCGCAGTCCGACAGCAGCTCCCGGGGCAATCCTACCTGAGCGAAGAATCGCAGCAGCACCCGGGCGACCCCCGGGGCCTTCATGTCGCGCAGGGGAATGGCTTCAGGGTACCGGGTAGCATAGTCCATCAGGACCAGGATGTAACGGGCTCCCCGTGGCGTCCGTAGCAACGGGCCGACGAAGTCCATGGCCACTCTGGAGAAGGGCTCCTCGATGATGGGTAGCGGGGCCAACGGGGCCCGGGCTGGACGGCGGCTGGCTTGCCGCTGGCACAGCGGGCAAGCCTGACAGTAGCGTTTGACCTCCTTGGCTAGCCCCGGCCAGAAGAAGTGGGCTTCAATCCGGGCCGCAGTGCTTCGCGCACCCTGATGGCCGCCCCAGGGGTGGTCGTGGGCGGCCTTGAGGACCTCTGGGCGGTAGGCAGCTGGGACCAACAGCTGGGCCACTTCCCCTGGTCCTCCTTTCACTAAGTGGTACCAGCGCCCTCCTACTTGGATGACCCGCGGTAGCCGTCCTGCTCGGCGGGGATCAAGGACCCGGCCCTCACTTACCGCGGTCATCCGGCGTAGGCTTTCCAGCGAGGGATCCTCGGCCTGGGCGGCGGCGAATCGGGGCTCGGTTCCCCATCCCCGGCGGAGTTGGGCTGGGACATCCCCGATTCCATTCTCCTCCGGGTGTCCCTCGGCGTCTCCTTCGTCGTCCCCGACCATGACCTCCCCAACTTCCTCCCGATCCGGGGGAAGGGCCGTCTTCATGGCGGGGCGGAAGTGGGGGGAATCCCTCCCCAGCAAGACTGGGTAGGGGAGAGCCTGCACCCGGGCCAAGGGCGTCTCGCAGGTCTGGCCCCGGTACGTCACTGGGGCCAAGACGACGGGGCATTCCTCCACATTATTGTGGACACAGGCGATGACGGCCTGACGGACCACCGGGAGGTCTGCGGGCAGGAGGTGGGAGCGGATCATTGACACGGAGCTCCCGCTGTCGAGGAGTGCCGTCAACTTCCTACCCATCACCGAGACCAAGACAAGCATAGGGGGAGGCCGGGGGGCCCGGCTCGTTGCGGGCAGAGCCGTGTCCCAGCCCAGGTCGCACTCCATGAGGGGGCATTCTCTTTTCCAGTGCCCCCGTTGCCCGCAGGTGAAGCACGGCCCTTTGTCTCCCGGCTCCCTAGCTGAGCTGCCAGGCTTAGGCGTAGCGGGGGTTACGGGCGGCGGGAGAGCTAGTCGGGGCCCGGCCGAGGGTCCTCCGGTTGCTCGATTCAGCGGGGCAGGGGCAGGGTGCCGGGGTCCCGCCCGCGCCCGTCCCCCCTTTTCGCCTGTGCTGCGGCTCCCGTCGCTGCCGGGGCGGGGCTCCGGCTTCCCAGGCTCCCGGGGCTCGATGGCCATCACGTTTTCCCACAGCGTGGTGGCTTCTTTCAGGGTGGCGGGCTTATTATAGGCCACCCAGTTTCGAGCCCGCGTCGGAATCACCTGGAGCAGCTGCTCGAGGACCACTTGGTCAGCAATCCTCCGGCCGTCATCCGAGGTGGGCTTCAGCCAGCGGTAGGCGGCATCCTGGAGATTGGCCACCAGGGTGCGAGGCCGGTCAGTCTTCTGGAAGGCGATGGACCGGAACTTCTGCCGGTAAGTCTCCGGGGTGATTTCGTAGCGATCCAATATCGCCTCCTTAAGCCTCGCGTAGTCCGCGCTTTCGGCCTTGGGAAGGGCCTTCAGGGCGGCCTGCGCCTCCCCCGTAAGGTAAGGCCCGATGATGAAGGCCCACTGGGCCGGTGCCCACCCTGCCGCCTCGGCGGTACGCTTGAAGGCCTCCAAGAACGCATCCACGTCATCCTCCGGGCCTAGCTTAGCGAGGTGGAACGGTGGCCTGGGGTTGGGCCCGGCGCCTCCGGCAGCCCCGGCCCCGGCGCCGGCCAACGCCTGTTGAAGGTTCTGGATGAGGTTCGCCTGGGCGTCCTGCTGCTGACGCGCGAGAGCAGCTTGCGCATCCAGTTGCTGTTGGGCCACCTCCTTCAATAGTTGCCCCTGGTGCTTGGCCAGCCACTGGCCAAACTGCGTGAGATCCATCGTGGAGCCTGCAGTCTCGGCAGGGGTCTCCACACTCGCCGCTTTCAACACCGCCGGGCACAGGAGGGGTCGGGGGCTGCTCCAGCCGGCTGGAGTGGGCAGGTGCGGGCGCGGGTGCCTCACGGGGCTGCCAGTGCCGGCATTCTCCACCAGTTTGTGAGGCCCCGCCCCGCCGGCCGCGCCTTCCCCGCGCTCTGCCATCCCGGGGGTGACCACCAGGGGGAGGTTGAAGGTGCTCCCTCGGCCTCAGACT
This sequence comes from Eublepharis macularius, assembly GCF_028583425.1. Lineage (NCBI taxonomy): Eukaryota > Metazoa > Chordata > Lepidosauria > Squamata > Eublepharidae > Eublepharis > Eublepharis macularius. The sequence goes on along the minus strand of NC_072790.1, from coordinate 154,901,985 downwards.
GGATAGGGGCAGTGGTTCAAGCACCAAGCTCTGCCTCCTATCTGGCGTTCTGGAATATACTCGCTCTCTCTCTGTGTCCAACCTTCCAACTAGCCGTCTCCTCCTCGGCGTCACTGGGAGCTCCCTTCTTATAGTCCCTCCTGGCTCTGCCCCCTGGCTTTCCACCAACCCTCTCCCCTGGCTCATCTGCCCTAGTCGCTACTCCCGCCTGGTTGGTTCCCCTGCCCTTCCGTCACCCTTCCTCCCCCTGCCCTCTCTCTAGTGCCTGTTTCTTCCCTCCACCACCCTTCACCAATCCCCGGTGCCGCTTCAGACCGGGGAGCCCTCCCAGGAGCCATCCAGCCAACCCAGAGCGGGGATGTCTCGCTGGGCGTCCCTCCTTCCGCCCGCCCCATCCGGGCTTTCCCCCTCCGCGCGCTGGGCCGCGCTCGCCCCGGAGCCGCCTCCCCGGGCGGCTGCGGCGGCGTCGGAGCTACCCTCCTCCGTCCGCCGCTCCCGCTTCTCTGCCGCGCGGCCGTCGTCCCGTCGGGCAGCCAGCCCGGCTCCGGCCGCTCTGCGGTCGCGAGAGGCGGCCGCAGCCGCAGCTGGCCCCGCCGCGGCAATGGCGGCGCCGGGATCAACTCTCCCGGCGGCGGCGGCGGCGGCAGACCCGGCGGTTCTCGCAGTGGCGGCGGCGGGCCCCGCTGCCCCTGTGAAGGCCGCGTCGGTGGCGGCAGGTCTCGCGGCTCCCGCGGCGGTGGCGGGGGCGCAAGCGGGAGCGCGGCCGGGAAGCCGAGGGTCGACGTCCCCTCCGAACCCTGTGCCGTGGGCTCCCAGGTAGGTTGGGGGGCTGGGCGGGGCTCAGGTGGCTGGTGGTGGGCTCCCGAGGGGGTGGGGGGTCGGGTCCAGTCCGGGGGGGGAGGGCCCACCCCGGACATTAATTACTAACAATACAAAAGGAAGGAAGGGGGGCAGAGGGAAGGGGAGAAAAACAACAACACATAACAACACAAACACTACATCTACAAATAATGCTTTCCCTTCATTCTGCCATTGTTTAAAATTAAAACTTTGTAAAATACTGTTAGATTGGTAGACCTTGCAAAATACAGATTACAATCAAGATTAGGTCTTCCTCCCCCCCCCGGGCCTCGGACGCAGTTCTCTCTGAACAACTGCAGTCGCCGTGCTCGTTCCCTCCTCCCCTCCCCCTTCAAACTTGGAATCCTTTTCCTCTTGTTTACCATCTTGCTGAAACTCTTGATGTTTACCCTCAAAGTCCCTTAGCTGATCTTCTGATGTTATCTTGTAAGTTTGGTCTTTATAACTAAACCAGATACCTTCCGGAAATAACCATTTGTACTTTATTTCACGTTTCCTCAGAAGAGCTGCAAACCTTTTATATTTAAATCTTCTTTTCCGAGCTAAGAATGGAACGTCCTTCAATATCTTAACCTTATTACCCAGAAAGTCCAGATCCGCATTATGTGAATTATATAGGATAGTGTCCCGAATCCTCTTAGATGAAAAGTCAATGATGATCTCACGAGGCAGCTGACACTTCGTTGCATATTTTGAAGAAGCCCGACGGACTTCCAAAATGGCGCTTTTTAACTCTTCTTTAGTTGCCCTCGTGGGTGTCGCCAAAAGTTCCGAGGCCAGATCCTTTAAATTCTCAATTTCCTCCTCTTTCACGTTCTGGAGACGCAAAATTGTCTGTGCTCGTTCCACTTGTAGCCCGATCAGCTGGTTCTCCACCAGCTTTAGTTCATTGTTTGTTGCCCTCACAAGTGACACATTTTCCCGAGCAGACTTCTCTGCCCCCCCCGCTGTTTCCTTAATGGTTTTCACTTTGCTCTCAATTAAGCTAACCCTTTGATCCATTTCGTTTAGCTTGTCAACAAAGGGCTTTATGGCTTCGATAACTGACCGCTTCACTAGGTCCTCAAGAGACTCTCCTTTTCCCTGCAGGGCAGCCGAGATTGACTTGCCCATAGCGGGGCTCTGCTTTTTCGTCGCCATTTTAGGGGGGGGAGTCCGCCAACCAAGTTCTGAAACTCAGTGAGGGGGAAGAAACCCGAGCCTTCTTAGCTTCAGATCCCACCAATCCTTCGTGTACGCTTGTAGTAACAGAGGGGATTCGCTTACTTACAGGCTTTCGCCTAGTTCTGCTCTTTGCCGTTCTCCATGGCCTGGCAGCACTCGATGTGCTGCGCACATCTGCCGGCCTCCGTAGGAGCAAACGGGCAATTTACCACCTGCATTGACTTCCGGGGGTTCTTCCCATGGCGCTCCGGACCCTGCCTCCCTCACTGGGAGTCCTGGGGGCTAACCTTCGCAGGTCAGCCACCCAGTCAGGCTGCTCGGACACTTCCTCCCGGACCTGCGGAGAGGAGCGTCCGACATGGCCAAGAAAATGAAACCGAATCACCCCACAAAATTTCTGTGATGCTAAGGTAAAGCAGAGAACTATATATACTTAGGATTGCTAATGCTGGCTTGGGAAATTCCTAGAGATTTGGGGGCAAGGCCTAGGGAAGGCAGAGTGAGCTCAGCAGGATGTGAAGTCACACATTGTGGTATCACATCCTGTAATGTTATGTCCAAGTCAAACATAGCTCCTCCCTACCCTTCCTGGTCAGCTGTTCCAGCCCTTCCACTTCTTTCCAGCAAAATTCAAATTCAAAAATTTAATTTCTCACCTTATATCACTTCTCCCTGCCTTTTCCTCTCACCTTACACCACTTTTAAGCTTGTTTATGCATATGTTCTGTATATCATACCAATTCTTTGATCCTAAATATTTGTACTTATATAATTTGCTGCTATACAGTTCCAAAAAAAGAGGAAAAAATTCGTGAACCTTACTAGCCACAATGACTCACACCAACAGTAAAGCTATATTAATATGTCTATTTCATTAATATTTCTATAACCACAATTCTAGTTAACATTCACATAATAACACACACAAAGGCACCACAGCCACTTCCTGAGTATACAATTCATTAATAAGAGGCTACAATTTAAAGTGCTATGTGCTCAGCCCTGCTGTAGATATAGTTTTTATAAATACAATTAAAAGGATATTATTAAAGTGCAAGGTACAAGAGCAGCGAATGTTCATTCAAGCACAAGGTGCCTCATAGAAGGTCAGTCCTAAATAATGGAAGAGCCGTTGGCAATTTTCAAGAAGGAGGCATCCAGTATAAACAAGCCATCAATCTTCAAGAGGGAGGCATCCAGTATAAACAAGCCATCGACGGATGGACCGGTTCCTAAGAAGCCGTTTTGATTCTTCTTCAAAGATGGCCAGAAGATATCAAATAAGATGAAGATGCAGTTCCAGTCAACCTAAAAAAACTTCTCAAAATCCTCTTCAGAGTTTTCTTAAGGAGAAAAATCCATTTTGAAGACATCTTAACAACAACAACAACAACATTTGATTTATATACCGCCCTTAAGGACAAGTTAACACACACTCAGAATGGTTTACAAAGTATGTCATTATTATCCCCACAACAACAAACACCCTGTGAGGTGGGTGGAGCTGAGAGAGCTCCTAGAAGCTGTGACTGACACAAGATCACCCAGCTGGCTTCAAATGGAGGAGTAGGGAAATCAAACCCAGTTCTCCAAATTAGAGTCCCACACTCTTAGCCACTACACCAAGCTGGGTATCTTGGAGGATACCAACCAACAGCAGTCCCATTCCTCTCTTAATTCCCAAATGGCCTCTGGCTATTAATATCTTTTACAGGTGAGGATCAGTTTCACTAGTCTTTATGATAAATCACAAAAAAATGGATATTCTAGAGCATCCATGCTCTGTAACTGATCTAGGACTTTAGTTTCTCCATGTCTCTTTGGTATACCACATAGAGCGGGACCACCAGTGACGCCTGACACAGGTTGGACACTTGCCAGCTTCCCTCAAGTTTTGATGGGAAATGTAGGCAGCTTGGCAGAATGTTGGACAAGTGACAGTTGAAAAGTCCATTGGACAGCAGTCAGAGAGTCAAGCTGCAAGACCAGGATGCCTACATTTCCCATCAAAACTTGAGGGAAGCTGACTAGTGTCCAACCTGTGTCAGGCGTCACTTGTGGTCCCGCTCATAGTCTGCTGAAGCTTCTATTTCCTCCAGGGGAACATCTCAAACATAAGCAGTAATTCTAGGGGAAGTCTAAGCTCCACATTGAAATTGATAACCGTACTGTAAGCTGCTGTGAGCTTCTTGAAATAAGAGGTGGATACTAGATACTAAGAATATTTCAGTAGGCTGAAATACTTGTATTTAAACAGAGTTAATGCCAAGGAAAACATAGGCATGGTCCAGGATATAGTTAAGCATCTTACTGATTATGGAGGATTTTGTAGCAACTGGGGTTTAATTAACCAGTGTCCAAGGCTGTAAACTTCGGATCACAGTTAGGAAAACACATGATTGGATGTGCCTTCGTACAAAAATCAAATTTCCTCCAGTTAGAAAGTAGATGCCAGGAAAATAGTCTAGCCCTCACCCCACCATGTTTGTTTTCTCTGTGTGGCAGAGTTTAATTTTTACTTGAAGAGTATTCCATTATTGGAGTCCTCACCTGTGATTTCTCATTTGGAAAAAAAAATATCCCAAGCCACACTTCAATGTACCTCAGGATAGAAAAATGTTCCAACTCCCCAAAAATGCTTGGGGTGAGAGATGACATATTCATAACACCTAGAGCCTGAATAAGACTTTTTTTCAGTGGGCAGAAAACATCTAACATTAACAGTGGCTAATGTTGTTCGTATCAGGGGTATTTCTACCCTAGAACTAGCAGGCATACCAGTCAAATACAAGTTTATCACTGCTGAAAGAACTAGGCATGGATTTAATACCAGAGGGGGAGTTTTCAGACATTCAGTTGGGCATACAGCTGCTTTATTAAGCTTAAAGATATGTAAAAGGAATAGATGCGTAAAGTGGAACAGATGACTAATGTTCATTTACTGTGCCTTATATCAGGGTTATACAGTGCATTTTCAAACTAATACAATAGCGTCATTGGAGACTCGTCCATTAATGTTTTTAAAAGCTTGAGCAGTTTGAATCCAAGTCCTTAGGATCTAAATAACATCTCTTCTGGGACTTTCTTGAAGGCTCCTTCATGGCTGTCAATGGATCCCCTGCTGTAGTTGATCATTTTATAAGAGAAGTTTTGCCTGGAAGCTCAAAAATGTTTGGTTTTGTGCATGAGAACCAAACAATTTCTGAGAAACAAACAGTTTCTGGGAAACAAAAAATAACTGAATTAAATTGCCCCATAATGGCTAATTGGGTTGAATAGACTGCATATTTGGGCTGAATAGACAGCATACTCCGATAATTGCTTCAGTTCCCAGGCTGCTTGTAAGCACAATTCTAAGTGCTGGTGTTGACCTAAGGAGCCCTACGTGGCCTGCCACCAGGATATCTGAAGGACTCCCTGCTCCCATATGAACCTGCCTGACTGTTCCTTAGAGGCCCTGCTCTGGACACTTCCACTTTCTGAGATTAAGAGTGGCTACCAGTAGGGTTGCCAGGTCCCCATAGATGCTCAGTAGGAGGGGGTCAGTCCTGGGCCTGGCACTTACTCCCAGACTTGGCATGATGAAGTCATTTCTGGAAGTGACATGATCATGCTGGCCACAGGAGTGCTCCTGTGCTTTGTGTATAGCTGATTCTTTCAGAATCTACTTGTTCAGGACCAAAATCTCTCCCTGTGACATGCAAGAGTACTCCCATGGCTGGCACAATGATGTGCCCCTCCAGGAGCATGCCTACCATGTAGTCACCTTGTCGCCTGCTGACGGCAGGCAATTGCCAGGTGGCTTGCCATTTGTGGGCACCAGGGCAAACCACCAGGAGTATGCCAGCCACTGGCTGGCATCTGGGAACTAGATACTGGGGATGAGGTGCCATTCAAGATAAAGAGTGCCTGTGTGTGACGCTCCCTTTATACATCTGTCTATGATAATGACCTTTAGACTTCTTTGCCTGGCCTTTTAATTGTGTACAATAAAGAGTTGTTTCAGCTATTCTTGCTGCTACTGGTATTTTGATACCTTTTGCTTTTACGTAATTGTATACCTTATGTTACCTGTAAGCGGCTTTGACAATGGTCAATATACAGAATATAAATATTTTAAGTAAAATAAATAATAAAAATAACTTAGGACACTGACAGCGCAAATTCTGGGCGGGAATGTGCCAAAGCACCCACGGAGCTTAGGAGTTATGACAGCATATCCTGGACTTATGTCATCGTAACCCCCCACCCCAATGCTGCAGCAGCCTGGTGCCACAACTCCTAGGTCCCCTGCTGTGATTGGTCACAGCAGCTGGATGTGAGCTTAACCGGGGAGTAAGTCCCTGCACCTGTGGGCCAGGGGGTGTGGTGTGACTTAGTCCACTCCCTAAGTCATTTCAGGTATGGCAACACCCCCATAAGGGTGCAAACTTATGCCTCAAAAATGTGGTATAGCCCATAGTTCCCATTGTGAGAGAAAAGTCAATTCCCCCCCCCCTCCCCTACATCCGGCCCTGCCCAAATGGCCCAGTGGAGCATAGAATGCCAACTACTGTGGTGATCAATCTGCTCGTGCTCCTGCCTTGCATCTCACACCTCAGCAGTGCTAAAGGATTCATAGCCCTCCCCCTGCACACAGGCAAGACCCCACACCCCACCCTGCTTCCCTCAGCAAGGGGGGAGCTCTCCATCAGGGGGGCCTCAGAGGGAGAAAGCTCCTATGGTGTTCTTCTCTTCACCAGTAATAATGGGGGACTGGACAGGTAGCTTCCTGCCAGTCCCCTGTTCTGAGTGAGACAATTAACCCAGACAGTACTGAAGAAAAAGAAAAGGTGGAGGAAGCCCCCCTCCAGATATGAAATACTGCTCTGGGAAGATGGAAGTGTTCGTGTAGTGGTGCAGGCATACACAGGCACTTTATCAATATTCACCGGGTTAACCGTCCCAATTGAACTGGCCCAGGTAAACTGAGGGCTGCCTGAGCTGGAAGAGCCTCCCACTCCCAGCCTCCTTGTCCACCATCTTCAGACTTTCCTTTTCAGTCATGGTGAGAGGCCCTTCTGCCCCAGCGTGGGAAAGCTGGCCAGCAGCAGTGGGAGGACATGGAGTGGCTATGGCAACCACCAGACCAGGATGATTGTAAGCATTCCTCCAGCGGGGCACACCTTAGAGCAATTATTGCCAGAACACCACCCTCATCTGCATAAAAAGATCCTTTGCAGCAGACAGCTGCACTGTCAAGATGGAAACAGTCCAGACAGGTGCTGTCCAGGATCTGGAGGGTGCTGATGCATCCTGGGATCACTTTGTCTTGCACCTCCTCTGGCACCAATGTGCCACTCAAACATACAGTGCTAGCAGGAGGTGGATCAGGTGGAACCTCTGGGCTTGATGGTGGTGGGCAGGGGCACCAGATGTGGATGGGTGGTCTGGGGACTGCAGCGTGAGGGGCTGTGTTATTGGGGTAAAGTGGAGCACCTCGCATCCTGCATCATCTACCCCCATCCTCTAGGCCTGCAAGCTGGCCACCACAAGCGGGTTCTGGCCACGCAGCATCCATTCAGTGTGATTCCAGCTTGGGATGGGTGGAGCACCTCTCTCAGGATATTCCCACACTGCTCAGCCTCCCCTCCACATTCTTCAAGTGTGGAGATGGCATGGCTGTGGGGAGTCAAACAGCAGAAGTCAAACTGGACCGAGCCCCAAGAACAGCAGAAGTCGAACTGGACTGAGACTGAGAAAGCATTCCTGTACTGCCTGGTGGAGGACCACCCCCAGTGTCACTCTCACCAGGGCCAGGGGTACCTTGACCACCGCTTGCCAATAGGCCTTTTGGAATATGGTGGCAGAGCAGGTGGCAGCCCTAGGACATGCCATTCAAAGAGGTCCACTCTGAAGTGCTGGAATGACTCCTTTGGGCTAGTTCAGAAATGTGTATGTGCCCTAATAGCCAGGGACACCCCATACAAGCAGGCAGTGCAGGTGGGTTTGCCCCAGGTTGAGGTAGTCATACACCTGGTGAGCCCACTGGTTGTTGTATGTGGCCTTGGCATAGAGGTCCTGGCTGACGAGTTCATGACAGGACCATGGTGCTGCCTGGGGTCAGTCGGAGGCTTGGGCACAGGCCTCATCTCCCCCCGAAAGGTGCTAGTGCCTTCGCTTCTCTTGAGCAGGTGAATCACTCAGCGTGGATGCCACTCCTGAGCAGTCGGGCACCACGGGTGGAGGCCAGGGGGATGGGGGCGCCTCGGAGCTGCTCAGTCTGGGATGGCTCGAGTTGGCCACAGGGCCCTCATCTGATGTGGTGAAACACCTGCCATGGAACCTGGTCCCTGCCCCCCCACTCTCAGGCTGAGGAGGGGAGCTAACTGGTGCACCGAACAAGCCCAATGCTGGTAACACGGGCACAGGAGGTTATGGAAAGGAGGAGGCAGTGAGGGGAGGGGAGCAGTCCTGGGGCCTGGGCTGCAGGATCAGGTACCAGACACCTGACTTGAGCATCCAGTTTTACTCCTACAGGGGCCTGAAATTTACTGCTGGAGTGGTGCAGCATGTCTGACCCATGAACCCTTTGCGACAGGCCGTGACAGCAGGAGTGGCTGTCCTTCAGACTCTTAGTATTGGCAGATCCCTGGAGTCAGCAACCTAGAGTGGTTATTGTCAGAACACTGCCCTCATCTGCATAAAAAGATCCTTTGCAGCAGATGGAGGGTCAGGGGTGGGAAGCAGCCCACCCCCTTGCACCCATGTATCTGTGTCCAGGTGGACTCTACATCCTCCAAGGGGGGCAGGGCAACACCGCCAGGGAATGTGGAAGAACCTGGCAGGCTGGCAGGGTGGATGGACCAGGGGCTGTGTGCCATGGGCTCTAGGCCAGAGGGGGATGTGGGGAACACACAGGCTATGCCAGGGGTATGGGCATGTGGCCTCACTGTGCTCAGCACATCCCCCAACCCTCTCTACCATGTGGGCAGAAACTGAGAAGGAACAGGTGGAGACCTGCTGTAAGTAGAGGGAGGCTGTGTCCTGGGGCCATAAGTGCATGGCTGGCCTGGGTGCGTCTGCAGCAGTAGCTATGGATGGCCTGGGTGATCTGCTAGCTGTCACGTGTGAAGTCAGGCATGCATTGAGGGGCTGCTTGGGCAGCTCACAGTTGTGGCTCATTGCTTGCCAGTAGCCCCCCTCCCATCTCCCTGCCTGCAGGGGTGACCTGGGGCACACTGCGGAGGCACCCCTGGCAATGCAGCCTGGCCATCAGGATGCTCCCTGACAGTGAGCATGGCTCAGGCAGGTCATGGCCAGCTCTTCATCCACCATTGGGTTTGTGCCCACTGGCTGCTCCTGAGATGTGCTCTGACTAGGTTCCATGGAGAAGCTTTCCCTTGCAGCAGGGGAGTCACCCCAAGCACCCCTTGCAGCAGGCTGTACCACTATAGGGGAATGCACGACTAAGGCAGGGGCAGTGGTAAGGCAGGGGGCCATTCAGATGTGTGGTGCCTGAATTGATGGCCTGTCTCTTGCTGAATGTGTGGGGGGGGCATGTGCCCTGCCTGCTGTTTGGTTGGGGAACTCCCCCCACCTGTGCGCGGCACCCCTCCTGGAACCCATGCTTCCATGGGGAATCTTTTCACCCCAAGTGCCAGCTCTCTGTGGGGGAGGGAGTAATATCAACAGGTGGTGCCAGGGGGCCACCCGTGAGGGCACAGGCAGTCAACAGCCCACCCTCCTGGCACCAGGGCTCCCCCCTCCACAGACAGCTTTCCCTCAGTTGGGTACCTTGATGTAGGCACTATGATCGCAGGCCGCCTACTCTCTGGCAGGGGGGACGGAGGTGTTGATGGCTGGCAGCGATCACAGTCATACATTGGGTGTGCCTTAGACTGACAGTTCCAGGCCTGTCATGGGCATGGCACAACCTTTGAGGGATGCTGGTGGGGTTGTCAGGGAAATGGCTATGTTCTTGCCGTGCCTTGCGGGGCTTGGTCACTGCTGTAGCTCTCCTGCAAACAGTCTTAGGGTGGGGATGAGTGACACTGAAGTTGCCCTGACGCCTGCAGGAAGGCGGGCCTTAGATTTGCACTCCCCATTAAAATCAATTTCTTAACTAAAGTTAACAACAGACTAGCATGGATTTTGGATAAAGAAACTGTGATGAAGAGCATCATCTGTTCTATTCAGATGGAAAGAATGAAAACTTAATTGTTATGGGAAACCATAATTAAAAGGAAACAGCTTATGGAGCATATGGCAGAATGAGAACAAAAGTAGCTATATGGATTCTATTATGCTACCCATATTTATGAGAGATTACATTTTACTTGGAATTTAACATCCAACCTGCTTTTACAATCCGCTGCCTTTTGGACACTAGGAAAACCATGTTTTCTTCATCAAGTTGGTCAGCAAAAGCATCACCTTCCACTATGAAATAGCCAAAGATCTAATGCAAAACAAAAAAAGCACAGCCCATTGTGAGAAGAACATTGCTTCAGAACCAGTATATGTAGATAAACACATGGTATATTTTTTTTAAAAGAACTAATAGATTAGTTAGAAATATCTGTCTAATTCTAAGATTAAAAGAATTTTTAAAGTATCACGATGAGACTTGATATTTAACTTATCGAAATTTCTATTTTGAATTGTGACCGTTTTCATCAGAGCTGCATCAAAAAACTAGTGAGTCTTGAGTGAAGTGGGATGGATTCAACACTTTGTTTGGATCAGGATTGTGGATCTTGCCCACTGTGGCTGTCCCAGATTCCCAGCAATCCCTTCCGACTGCTGGACAGAGGGGAAGTGCCTTCCATTGATGGATCATTGAAACGAACCCAGTATAAACCTTGGCTTACCCTTTCTTAAGCAGAAGCAACTGAAGCTAAGGCCAATGTTTGAAAAACATGTTTTTCCTTGCCCTGCAGCTACAGATTCACTTCAATATTATGGCAAACTTAACAGAATTATAACATCAAAGAAAATTTTAAAAACCTAATTGTTCCAATGACTACAGCATTGGACTACGTGCCGAAGCTCAATTCTAAAACAATGTTATGCAATATTTAATAGCTGGTGTGTGTATGATTGACAAGACCACATGTGCCAGCACCTAGAAGAATATGATCAAGGTTTAAAAAATTAGAAGTTGTGCAGAGACTAGATAGCCCAAAAGCTGAGCGGGAATATGAACACAGGCTTCCTTGCTCAAAGTTTAACCACTCTTGTTCTTTTCTACACACTATCCAAGACTGTTCTAAATTATTTCAGATTTTGTTTATTATTTAAAACATTTATTAGCTACCTTTCTACCTTGCAGGAAATCAAAGTGGCTTACAATATAAATAAAATAATAATAAAATGACTAAAACAAAATTTAAAAACACAGTTTTTAAATAAAGATTTTTAAAAAGTTAATTAAAAGCAGAGCTAAATAAAAACATCTTCAGCTATCTCCTGAAGATCAGCAGTAAGGGATATGTATATGTTGATTACAGCGGGGAAGCACAAAGCCCATTCCTTCTGTCCTTTCAAAAGGGAGAAGTGTTGATAGAGCGAGGAAGGAGGACATTTTTGAATTTCTGGAGCAGAAGGCACGTTGCCGTCCTTCATGCCTGACTCTTTAAGGCATGCCAGGCATCCTGATAGGGGTAATCGGAACAGTGGTGTCTGTGTTTTCCCCCAGGAGCAATTATCCCCTGGCCCTAGTCAGGGCAAAAGTGCCAAGGAGGCAGGCTTAGGCCCTTTCCCCTACATCGTACAGACCAGTGCACATGCTAGAGTGGCTGATGATATTTGCTGTTTGCCATCAGCCCGAATACTTACAATGCCATCCCCCCCACCTCCTCAGGGAGAGGGGAAGAAGTGCATTGGCACTGAGTGGCTCATAGGTCAGGATATAGGAAGTGCAGCCTCCCAATTTCTCTTTTTTCTCATTTCTACCTCCTTTTCCTATTACTACAAGGTCTTTTGGAGAACTGAGTCAAGAGAGTATCCTTTTAAAGTCTTTTAGTAGCTGGAGAAGAGGAAGAGAAGAAAAAATGATTTAAGATCAACACATTCCAAAGGTTGATGGTGTAATATATAAAGTGCTTGGCTATGGTCTACTGATCTAGCTGGTGTAAGGGGCTTTGTGATCAGTAGCACATTCATCTGAAGAGGGCTGTGTAGAACTTGAATGTCTATCTAGCTACTTTATGAAGGGCAGCTAAATGAAGTGCTGCTGTAGATGGTCAGAAGAACATTTATTGCTACTATAGAATAATACCGTAAACACAGCAATTACTTGTAACACTTCAAAGTGGGAGGGGAGGTGAATGGAAGACCTCCTAAGTGTAAAAATTGTCAGAACAACTCATAGGTCAAGTGCCTGTCAGTGTTATTTATAATTTCTGATCAGTTAGTCTTTAGAAATTTAAACAGTGCAAGATATTCCTGGGACCACTGCAGGAAAGGATTTCTGAATTCTTAGGGTGCCAGTTTATTAGAATTACAGAACTGTGTCAGTAATATTGTCACTTTTGGTCACAAGGTCAGAAGGAGGAGGAGACCTCCTATCCAAAGCTGATGCTATATCCTAAGAACTGCCTTTTTCAGTCAAAATCATAGGCTTCTGGAAAATTGCAAAAAAGTGTCACAGTTTATTCAACAGCTCCCATCTTTTGGCTGGAAGTGCTTCTCATTGTCATAGAGCCCAGTCCACTCAGAGCAAAAGTGCCAAGGAGGCAGGCTTCGGTCCTTTCCCCTACATCCTACAGGCCAGTGCACATGCTAAAGTGGCTGATGATATTTGCTGTTTGCCATCAACCTGAATCCCTGAGACAAAACATCCTCAAATTATCCTAGAATGAATTAAGCATTACCACTATCACACATGCAGATTATCTACTACAAGTATAAATATGAATGATCTGTGACACCTTAATTTTATGCTGGAGCTGTGAATGAAGAACCGTTACTGTCCCTGGACACTTCCTGTTCCATTATTGACTCCAAATCAGAGAGTGCAGGATCAAATAATTTGCTGCTTGCTTCCTGTGCAAGAAAATAATATTCGCACTCACTCACTCTTTCACTTGCTCCCTGCAGTCTGAGGCCTTATAATTGTGCTTTTAACACTTTGGTGGTAAATAAAGGTGGTTCTGATGGTGGTAAGCATGTCAGTGTCAGACTCTGCATAAATAGGCCCCTAATAAAATATCTGACAACAGATCTAGTGTTTTGCTTTTGGTGTGGCTGAGGCAAATTAGCATGCCATAGACAAATGAACAAACATACCTCACACCATTCTGTACGCCCATCTGGATTGTTGCTGATCTTCCTATAAAAGGTTTTAACATCTTGAGACTTCACTTCTGGACCAAACAGAGCCTGGACTGCAGCATAGAATTTATCATAATCCATTTCCTCTGCATTGAAACAAAAACAAACCTCATAGAATCTAAATATAAATCTAACAAAATGTTGCTTCTAGGTATATTCAACTTCATTCCCACCCTCTTATTTGTTCAATTTTCATAGTGTTTGTGATTTCATTTTCCACTTTGTTTTCATCATAGAATTCTTGCTAAAATTATATGAATTATTATTTGTTTATAGTCTCAGTATTTATTTTCAAAGATATAGCAGCAAATTCTGAACATATGAAGAAGCTACCTTATACAGACTATTGGTTCATTTAGCTCAGTACTGTCTATTCTGAGGGCAGCAGCTTTTCAAGGTTCTTCAAGTTTCTCTTCATGAGATTGAATACATGAGGATGCTCAAGTGAAGGCAGACACAATGTTAGCTGGGAAAGGTAGTTAAAAAGACAGAGCCAAAGGCTCTGTTAATTTCGCCTCTCTAGAGATGGCAAAGATCACTCCTCAGAGGGTTTATTTTCTCTTTGCCTCCCAGAAGGGGAGGTGAAACTGACAGAGCTTTTGGAGCTTTTGGGGAGGCATAGAGGAAATACACAAGCCCTCCAAGGAGCTCTCTCTGCTTGCTCAAGAGGGGTGAAATTGACAAAGCCTTCCGGACCATCTTTTAAAATTTGGCTTCCTGGCTAACATAGCATCTCCTTTCACTTGTGCGTCCTCATGTAAGACATCTTGGGTAGAGAGACTCTGCAGAAGGGTCTTTCTCAACTCCTACTTATTTGCAATTCTTTGCTTGCAAAGTATGCACTCTGCCACTGAGCAACATCCCTATTCCTGAAACTGGCTTTCCAATATCTCCAAAGAAATATATTTTTAAAATTTAAAGCGACTAAGTAGGGAAAAATGTAGAATGTTGGCTTCTTTATAAAAGATGTCCTCTCCATTATTGCCCCATATTACACGCGGTAACACTGAAAAGAGAATTTACTTTACCAGCATCTTTTGTGTACAGTCCTAGTCTTTCTTCCCTTTTCTGAATGACTATTTTGTCAACAAGCTTTTCAAATGCCTTCAAGGAATTTTTAAAAACAACTCCATCAGGAATGTCAGGACGGTCTTCATCTTCTGGAATCCTTCTTCTAGACATTAAGCTATTTAATAAGATGGATAAACCTCAAGATGTTCTTTCAGTACACAGTTAATTTATTTGCTTGTCTTCTTTTAGTTGTACCATTTGATATGAATGTTTAAGGAAATGGTAGCTGCATGACATGAAATGTTGCTTAGATGAATGGAAAGTGATATCTGGGCTAAGCTGAAAGGTATTTCTAGCAGGCCAGTGTGCCAGCAAATACCACATGTCATAACTCCTCATTGAGTCTCATTGGTCATGGAGTCAGCCTAGATCACAAACCAGCATCACTGGTAAGTTGCTGAATTCATCCACCTTCAGAGAGGATAGTACAAGGTAGAAAGGAAATGCTCTTATAAAATGAGACTCAAAACAACTATTAACAACTTGTGATGAAATGGTCATACAGAGATTCTAGCCTTCTTTCTCCATCTAGCTGGATGGGAGCTACATCCTTTCTTTTTTGTTGCTGTCTTTACTTGAACCTGTGAAATGGGACACCAGTTGTATGAAATAGCTAAAGAACTGCAAGAACAATGAAGAGGATAAGCAAAGTAGAAAAAATGTTTATTTCATTAGAATACAATATACACAACAGGGCTGCCAAGCTCCTAGTCCAGGAGGAGGATTCCCTGCCCTGAGCTTCCATTGTGTGCCACTGCTAGAAGGGGCTGCAAGGGATTTTTTTTTTAAACTCACTGGTATGCAATGTATAATGATGTCTCTTCTGTAAGTGACAGTGGCAACTTAATAGTAAATCCATAGATTTTTCTGATGATTCTTAGAGCTACTGTGATCACTTCTGGTTTTTCCTCGGAAGTGATATCACACTTGTGATGATACCCCTCAGGTCACCATCCCCCAACCCTCCTGTCAATTTCCAGGCTCAAGCAGGAAAGGAAGATCATTTTTAATAGCCACAAATGGGAGCTTGTGTCCACAGTGTTACCAACTGGCCAGAAAAAAGCCCACCTAGTCTGCTCCTGCCCCCTAGTGTGTTAGACAGAAACCAGCAGGTTTTCATGACATAGAGCTATATATGATCGCCTAAAAATGCTGGTAAAGGGACAAGAGAATGATTCAAAAGTTGGCAGTCCTAATAGGCTATGAGGGACTGATACATATGTAGAAAAAGGCAGAAAATAGCCCAAAGGCTGTAGGAAAACAAGCACAAGCACATCACAAGTGCCTGAAGTTATAGGAGTTGTTGAAGCTGCAAAAGCTGCTAGGATTTTAATCACAAATTCTGAGAAGCAGGAAATCAGAGTTATTAGATAACTTGAACCAGACCAAACATTGCTTCAGCAATTAATAAGCTGAACTGGGCTTTTAGGTTCTTTTGCAGTTCCTGATGGCAGATCAGCTCTAAGCCTTCCTCACCTTCCATCTGGAAAAATCCTAAAGGGAAGAGCTCAAGTCTGACACATTGTGCTCCAGTGCCACTGGTAGCCTCCAGGAGTCTTTCATTGGTTTGAGGGTGCACCTTGGAAATGTTCCTGGTAGCCTAGATGCCATTGCCATTTTCCCATGGTCAGTTGCCCATCCTCTCCCTCACTTGTTCAATACCAGGAGAAATCACTACTCACTTATCTTTCAAATCAGCAAAGAATTTAAAGTGTTTATGAGGAACAGAGGCACAGCCACGTAAGTCTGCTGCAGCCAAAATAACAGAGACTCTCATAGTGTAAGGTTTCTTAAGGCAGAGCCCACTTTATCAAATTAATGGGTTATATACAGACACACACAGGCACAAAGATACAAACACACTGAAATGATTTTTACATGTAGTTCTGCACATGTAGAACATGCCTGTCCTGACACATGGACAGTTTTGGGTAACAGTTCCATTACAATGCATTGATAAAACAGGATCCAATCAGAGAATAAATCATCTAATTAGAGTGACAATGGTTTACTCCCACGTTAAGACTCCTACTGTTTAAAAAAGGGTTTGTGGAAGAAAGGCAACATGGGTCATTCATTGGTTAAAACCTCAGTTCCCCCCTTAAGTCATCAGTCACTATTTCCAAATGTAGGGCCAGGCAGTGGCTCAGCTTCTTTGGGTCAACAGTTGCATAAGTTTCCTTGTCAGATTCTCTGGCTTTTGAATCCTTGGGCAAATTTCCAGAAAAGTGCTCAGCTGCTCACCAGAACTAAGGATATGCTTCCTCCAGGTGGGTGCATTTTACGGGGAAAGCTGCTGTATGGCACCTTTAAGAACGTCACGGTACAAGGTTTGCAGCCAGCTTTCACTCCCATTTTCAATACAAGTTTCTGTGTTACAAAAGCAGTTGTCTTTGCAGACCCAGTGGCAAGGGGGAGAGGCAGGAGGTGAAGGAGAACATATCACCACCACATAAGACTGGAGTGAAACGCAGCCACAACTTTACTGTTTACAGCCATTGGAGCATTGGCACAGCCTAGTGCACAGATCCAGGCATCAGGTGAGCCACCTGCCATGTGATGACACCCTTCCCAGCCTGTCTGCTGGCAGACCACTGCAGTATGGCAGGCAATGTGATCCCACCTGGGCATGATCTCACTTGTTTGCACTGCAGCCTAGACAGGAACGGATCTGGCCCAGTCCTAGCGTGATGCACAAGTACCCCTTCCCAGAGTGACCCTTGCTCAATGCTCAGAGGAAGGCAAAAAAGCATGGCCAGTTTGGCCTGGGAGAAAAAAATCCTTCTTGACCCCAAAATGACAATCAGCATCACTGCGGGCACACAAGAAAGGGCCATACAGTCACAGATAAATCTGACCCCACACCCATTTCAGATGCTTCAGGATAAACCCTTTGATGTCCCTCAGCTGGCTGCAGCCATGTAGATCCCCATCAACAGATGCTGTAGCAGCAGTCAGGCTGGTCTGTGAAGGGCTGCTGTAACTAGAAAAGAGTTAGTGATGAACCCCACTAAAGATGAATGTATGATCTGTAGGCCCTGCATTTCCACTAGACATGGGCACGATCCAAAAAATAATCCCGTTTTAGCTGATCGTGATTCCGCGGCGCCGCTGAACACAGGTATCCAATTCTAACCGATCAAGTCTCGTTTCCGGTCCAAAATCAGATCCAAAATTGGAAATCGGGGAGGCCAGCGCTCAGAGCAACCGTAGTCAGGCTGTTGCGTGCGTGTGTGCGCGCGTTCCTGAGTCGCTCCCGCCCACACAGCAAGCCGGCTGTCCCGGTGTGCTACGGAGCTGGAAGCAGCACGAGTGGCTCGGAGGCTGCCCGCGCCATTCACCTGCCCTGCAAGACAAGGGGTGGCCGGCTTGCCCGCGTGCCCCTTGTCCTGGGGAAAGGCGAACGGCGCAGGTGGCCTCTCAGCCTCCCGCACTGCCTTTTGCCTTTCCCCAGGACAAGGGGTGGCTGGCTTGCCCACACGCCCCTTGTCCTGGGGAAAGGCAAACGGCGCAGGCGGCCTCCCAGCCTCCCACGCTGCCTTTTGCCTTTCCTTTGTGCCCATCCCCTTCCCCCTCCCTCCCCTGGGTTGCTGCTCCATGGTTGGAAGGAAGCCTGCTAATCAAGGAAAGCTGGGCTTCCATTCATGTTTCAAGGGCGACAGAAGGAAGGCAAAGACAGCTCATTCCCCCCCTGACTCCGTTGCCCCGGGAATTAATTACTGGTGCCTGAGTGTCTGCAATTCCGAACAGAAACCGATATATCCGATCAAGTCCCGAACAAGCAAACTCCCGACTGCTGGATTGGTTGCCGTGGACAGAACTGATTAGCTGAGTCACGATGGAGCAAACACCAAAATTGGGGACTTTTTGAAATCGTAATTCAGATCGTGCCCATGTCTAATTTCCACCTCTCCATGGCTTGTACATAGGCTGACAGCAGCCCAATCTCTGCTGCTATGGTGGAGGCCCCAGTCCTAAGGAGCATGCCCTGAGGTCCTCTGGGGGCAGTCCAAGGGCGGCCATGCCTGCCCTCATGCCACCTGTGAACTGGATCCTGGTGAGGACAACCCATCAGCATGGATGAAAGGGGGCTGGGGGGAGTGAGGTCATATGGCCAATCGTTTAGTGGCCAGTCAAGCTGGACATAAGTAAAATCCCTGTAGTTGAAGCGGGGCTAGCCAAAATACTCTGCAGGAAGCATGGCAACTTACCGGCAGGTGTTATAGGGGGGATGAGAACAGATCTTATAATTGTCAACAGGGAAAGGGAGGGCTGAGGAAAACTCATTCTGATCCTCTCACATGGAATACACAAAGATACTTTTTACAGGTCAGAACCATGGTTCCTTAGCATCATTATCGAATCAGCCCAAGACTGCAGACAGCCACCACTAATAAGTCTTTAATCCTTACCTGAATGGGAACCAGCCATGGATGTAATCATAGAGAAAATACAAATAAGAACAGAGGGCAAACAGAAGTATTAGTGAATGAATGAACAGATATGTAGGAAAAGCAGAGGCGCAGTCCATGGTGGTGGTGGGGACAACAGTTGGGAGCCCTGTAATCATCAGGGTGCACAACTCCCTTGAGTTCAAAGAGGCAGATAGCTGAGTCTTGGGTACCAGACATGATGGAGAAAAAAACCCCAGTCCTTCTTCCAGCCTGTGCCCCACAGCTGCAAATTGCCCCCTGGGTAAGTCCAGGAGCCTTGCTTGGCTGCTCTGTCTGCCCCCACTGTCCTGATATCTGCTTAACCAAGCTAGAAGAGCAGGTTTTTAAAGAGTTGGGTCCAGGTTCCCCAGATCCAACTCAGGTTCCCCACACCACACAGCAGCTGCAAGGAATGACTGTTAAACAATACAGGAGAGTCCAAACCTTCCTCCCCAAGCCATTTCCCTGTGTCAAGATAGCATGGGGGAGGGGGCGGTTCTCCCGTTTTTACTGTTCCACATGCACAGAATGCTCCATGTGGAGCAGCAAAAACACGGAGAGAAATACACATGCACACACTCACTCTTTTGGAAAATGGCTCGAGGAGGGAAGGAGAAGGCCTTCCTCTCCGTGATGGTATTCTGAGGCCATTTGGGCTCCTTTATTTTTAACAGTCTTTCCTCATAGCTGCTGTGTGGCTGCAGGGAACCTGAGGTGGATTTGGGGAACCCAGATCCAACTCTTTTTAAAAACTGCATGTCTAATTTGACCCTTGGAGAAAACTGAATAAGGATATTTGAGGTGCTGGATTTCCAAACTGTCCCTGTGGTGATACATCACAGCTTCCCCAGTTTTCCTAGTAGATACAGTCTCTGGTTATTCAGAATCTTGAAATCTATTTTTGCACAATAGGACTTAATTGCATGGTTGCAGTCAAACTACCAGTCTCCATATCTGCCCAATTAACTTCTAGGATTATAACTCCAGCCATATTGAATCAATATAGCTGATATAGTCACAACAGGAGCAACTTGCAGAAAGAAAATAGATAGCATTTGGCAATGGCAGAATGAACAAAAAAATTCAATTTTTCCTCAAGCTCTTCTTATGCAGCTCAGCTATATATAGACACAGAACCGAGATGGTGATTGTTATCTGCCCTGAAGGCTAACAAAAAGCCAACCATATAAGAAAGAAACGAAAAATGTTAAATGCACCATCTTAGGTAAAGAGCTCAGAACCTATTTTTTCCTGTGGAACAGATGTCACAAAGAATCAAGATCACTGGCTGATCATGGTATTCTACAGACATCATATTAAGAAAGAGACATCTCCCAGCTGACAAACCAGCTCAGTCTGCTTCATCTATGGGAACTCTGGAAAATCTCTTACATCTCACTCTCTTCATCCTGAGTCTTAATGTGATGTCTGTTAGAATTTCTTGGGGTGCTTAAAGGGAAACATTTAGGAAAATAAGGGCCAAAGACACGGCTCTCCTCCTTTTCATCCATGCAATAAGCCAGTGACGTTGCAGACTGAGAGAGTGAATGGTTGGCCCAAGATCATGGAGTAAGCTTCATGGCTGACTGGGGATTTGAATCTAGGTCTCCTGGATACTAGTCCAACACACTAACCACTGTACCATGCCAGTTCACATGTGTGTGCATAATCCCCCTACAAATGTTCTCTATAAACATCTAAATCACATGTCCAAACCTTTGCTCTAGCATGTTTACTTTCTGCATGATAAAACTTTTTTTGCATGGAGGATCATTCACTCATAAAGCCCACACCTGCAGTCTGAAGTGGGACAGCCCAGATGCAAGTCTACAACAGGCCCTACCATCTTTTCCTTGCTGCCACATTCCCATGCGTATTGCTGATTGCACTCTGCTCTCAGTTCTCCTCAGAACGTGTACGCTACACTGTAGGGAGTTGGCCAGGTTAAAACATGAAAAAATAACAAATGAAACCAGGTTTTCTAATTAGCGCCTTTAGATTACTTCCTCTGAGCTCCATCAAGTAGAAGTTGTAACCTGGAAATCTGAATGTCATGCCACTGTTTATTTTCTTGCAAGTCACAGAAAAAGCGTGCTAAGGGGTACTATCTGTGCTTCTTATTTGAGCCTCCAGGACACATTCTTCAATAGCACTTGTATAGTTAAGGACTTCTTTTCACTTCTCAGCAAGGCTCAGCAGATTTCTAGTCAATGCAGTTCAGAAGTGAAAGGTATTTATATTTAAGCCAGCAATTTGAATCTGAGAGCCAGCTGTGCCTGTGTTGAGGGAGGGTTTTTGTTTGTGTTGTTGTTGTTCCATATTGTTATCCACCCTAAACTACAGAGAGAGCAAAAACATGCCTCCAAATAAATAATACTTGAACAGTCCTAGGACAAGACTAATGCTTTTGCAAAATCTGAGGCAATCAAGCATTACCTCCCCCTAACATTATGTTCTCCAATTTTTTCAGCTATTAGTTGAATGGTTTTAGATACTTGCATTGCAAAATGAATAGCATTTTGAATCAAAGTTGTGTAAAATTTAACATTCCACTAATTTGCTGTGGCATTGTGGCAATCAGTCTTTCCCTCCACATTTTCCAAGATCCTGAGAAACTATTACTCAGGTCAACATTTTTGTGTTATCCTGTGATAAGCCCCAAATTCACTTCAGCCTCAAATGCATTTAAGAGGGTAATCAGATGTTGATGCGCCTTAAGAGTATTCCTGTGACCACAGCCCTGCAAACATAGGAACTTGCATATTGAGACTGGTACGGGAAATTAGCTTACTTGCTTGTGCAGGGAGGGGAACAGGGATCTCTGCCTATTGAGGGGGCTGTGAGTAGCATGATTCTAACAAGAAAATAACAAAAGAAGCAGGTTTTGAAGGTTTAAAAAGCAATATGGTGTTTATTGGAGGATTGGGTACAATATTAAGAAGGGGGATGAGGAACTTATCCTACTAGCAACTAGCACATTCCCAAACAATACCCAGAAAACATCAAACAAAACTATTCCTAATACCAATTGCAGCATTTGTTACCTCTGTGCTTAAAGTGTAAATGTGGAGGGGGGGCAGCGGAATGTGGAACAGGATAGAAGAGAAGCAAGTGTCTAATCTTCCTAATTAACAGAGAGAAGCAGAATGCCAGTGTGAATTGGAAAACAAGGGGAGACAGATTAAAGATGAGGAGCAACAATATACCTTTCCTAGTCTGCATAGAAATCAGGAGAAGGAAGGATCCAGCATGCAGGAAGTCTGTTGCAATCCTTGGGAAGCCCAGAGGGACTAAGTGATTTCAGCCAAGGTAAGCCAGCCATGGAGCTTGGATAGCAGGTTAGCTCCAGAAACCAACTATAAAAATGTGAGGGCTGAGAGGTGGCTTTTATGCACCTCTAGTTGCGTTGACAGGAGAGCAGTTTCACTGCTGTGATGGGATCGGGTCTAGGCTAGAAAATTTGAATCTGATTGGAAGGTTTGAATTTTAGGGGAGTGGAAGGTGGAGGGAATTCCAAATATAGACATGACTAGTTTACCAAACAGGTGACCAGCTTAAGCCTGTTGGACAAAGACTTGATTGACTTAACAAAGGATAGAAGATGGTTAATGTTCTATTCCTTATGATTAATTAGTTCAGGGCATTCTGTGTTGTAATGCAGATTCCTTGATGATTCTGGAAAGTATTTGCCCAGCAAACTCTGATCTTTAAACATGGCCTGAATTGTTGATGAGCACTCAGGAAGCCAAAGAATAGAACTATTATCAAGGGAGTGTCCAGCCCCCCAGGGGAGCCTGGCTACCTTCCTATGAGTCAGCTTTTCCATTCCTGCTGCTTGATCTTAATGTCTCAGTTTGATATCAAGCATGGTCTTTCTCTCTCTCCTGCCATCTCAGTTAGCATATGGCCTGAGAAGTCATGGAGGTGACCAGAAAACATGGCTCCTGTCCAGGGTTCCCTTCAGGGTTATAGCTGAGCACAAATACACTTGTTGGGGCAGGAGCTGCTACATTCAGGGTTATCAGGATTTTTTAGTTCCATGGCTTCTGCGAGTCATAGTTAGTGAAAAGAGTAACTTCTAAGTACAATTTGAGATAACCTGGTTTGCAGGGAAATAATCAGAGGGATGGGGTGCTTACTACAGTGAGAGAGAAGTGGCCTTCACTCTTGTTAGAAATGAGAAAGAGAGAGAAAGAGAGAGAAAGAGAGAGAAAGAGAGAGAGAGAGAGAGAGAGAGAGAGAGAGAGAGAGAGAGGAGTAATAGCAAGAGCAGAGGATTCATCCCCAAAGCTAGTTAGGCTTTCACAAAAATCATTCTAAAACCATTTGTACAGCTAAAACTATCAAACTCCAATCACCACCCCCGACAGAAAAGAGGCATAATGAAAACATTAGTGGATCGTGCAAGACGGATATGTGAGCCGCACTTTCTCAATGAGGAAATTAATCATCTAAACCACGCACTTCAGGCAAATGGCTACTCCAGAAACGAAATCCAAAGAACAATCAAACCCAGGATGAATCAAACAACCAAGGAAAAACAGTCTCCTACAGGGAAAGTGTTTTTGCCATATATCAAAGGAATTACTGATCAGATGGGAAAGCTTATGAAAAAGCATAACCTTCAAGCAGTATTCAGACCCACCCGAAAAATACAACAGATGCTACGATTAGCAAAAGACAGTAGAGACCCCCTCACCTCTGCAGGAGTATACCGTATACCCTGCAGCTGTGGACAAGTTTACATCGGGACCACAAAGCGTAGCATCCAGACAAGAATAAAAGAACATGAAAGACACTGCAGACTTGGACAACCTGAAAAATCAGCAGTGGCTGAACATAGCCTAACTCAAACAGGGCACAGTATCTTATTCCAGGACACCAAAATACTGGACAACACTTCCAACTACTTTGTCAGACTGCACAGGGAAGCCATTGAAATTCACAAGCATAAGCAAAACTTCAACAGGAAAGAAGAAACCTTAAGAATGAACAGAGCATGGTTTCCAGTTCTGAAAAACACCAGGCTAACAAAACACTCGATACTCGACAATAGCCCTGCAGAGAAGATTAGCACATCAAGCACCAATCCATATGCAAAAGAACCTCCTCAGGATACAGTGAAGCCTCCCGCCATTAGCATTCCACACCCTGCGAAACTCTTACAGGATGACTCAGCTCAACCCCACCCCTCCTGAGTAGATATAAATGACCTGCCAACATCTTTTCCACACTGTGACACTGAGAGATCTCTGTCTTTTGGTGCTACACCTCTGAAGATGCCAGCCACAGCTGCTGGCGAAACGTCAGGAACTACAATGCCAAGACCACGGCAATACAGCCCGGAAAACCCACAACAACCATCGTTCTCCGGCCGTGAAAGCCTTCGACAATACATAAAACTATCAAACTTATTGTTAAACTCTTGTTAAACTTATCAAAGAATCATCAGGGTGTCTTCATGACTAATCATAAATATACAAGTAATTCTGATCAAAAAACATACTAGAAAACCACAGAGAAAATTTTTAGCAAAATGTCTGGTTGAGGAAACCAGTAAAACTAATGTATGTATGTATGTATGTATGTATGTAAGTATGTATGTATGTATGTATGTATGTATGTATGTATGTATGTATGTATGTATGTAATTTATGTTCCGCCTTTCTCACTGAGGCTCAAGGCGGATTACATATTGTGAGATTAGTATAATCTATAGCAAGGACAAGAGCAGGCATTTCCATAGTGTCAAGAACATTTCCATAAACAATGTCCTAGGGTAAATGAATAGAAGTTTACAAAGACATAGCATTAGCAAGGATTCAATATGGGGTTGAAGAATTGCTGAAACAGAACATAATCATTTCTAGGACTTACATTAAATAACATGAAGCACAGGTAGTATATAGGAGTACATATTTAAAGCAACAGATAATATGTAAGACAACATAGTGGTGAAGTCTATGGTTCTTAACTCATTAGTGAAACATCTGGGACCCCTTTCCTACAATACCACCGTCCTAGCTGAGAAAAAAGCCTCTTTGAATACTTTTGAATAAAACTAGCCAGAGTTCAGAATAGAAAGTCCTTTCAACATGCCAGGGGTTAACTGAAGCTATGACACCGAGTCATTCATGTGGCAGTAATTTGGAGACCAATGGGAATATTTGAATTGAGGATCCCAAGCTATCACAAAGCATAGCATCCAGATCGCATTAATGGCCAGTGATTGCATATCATGTGCCAGACAATACAGGGAGAGGTGCCTTTGTCTTCCAGACTGGTCGGGCTTGATTTCATTAGTCCTGCTTTGCAGTTTCTCCTGCAAAAAGTCTTTTTTCAAAAGTACATTCAGGCTGTAAGTATGGGTATGTGCAGATAAAAATGGGGAGGGCTGGCAACACAGTAACCATTGGCAAGACTTCAGATTCTTATCATATACATGAACAAGATAGTTAACTGGTGAGTGAAGTGGTAGGCGAATAATAGTGCAATCCTAAACAGAATTTCACCCTTCTAAAGGGTGTATACGCTAGGGGTGTGAGCTTCAGGTTTCTGATTCGGATTAACCCGAATTGGCCGGATTTGGAAAGATTCGGGATCCCCGAATCGGCCCCAGCATTGCTGAGCCAATTCGGGAATCCCTGAAGCAAAACTTCCCGAAGCAAAGCTTCTGGAACCCCTCCTCCCACTTCCTTCAGCTGAAAAAAGGGATGGGCATTTCTTGCTGTGCAAGAAAAAGTGTTGCTGCTTTCAAAGGGCAGCTTTTTTCAGCTGACAGGAGGGGGATTCCCCTCCTATCAGCTGGAAAAAAAGCTTTTTTTAACTGAGGGGTGGAGGAGGAGGGACCCCCTCTTCCCCTTCCTTTCTGCTGAAAAAAGCTGCGGGAGTTTGAAAGTAACAACACCTTTCTTACCTTGCAAAAATCTTTATGGAGCATACCAAAGCATTTAAACACCTGAATCCTGAAGCGGCTTGCCACTTTGGGACTTGGGTTATACCAAAACTCAAATATTTTTGGGGTGCACACCTCTAGTACACCCTTCTTGAAGTCAATGGTCTTAGGATTGCATTGTAAACCTAGATAATCAGAAACGTACACAGCTGAAATGTTCTGGGCTCCTTTCTCTATGAAGAGTTTTACAATTTCAGGACAAGAGGCTTGGAATAGTAATCTGGATGCTACAATCAATATTTTGACGTTGTTTACATATGAATACACAAAACTGCCAAAATTAAGTCAGATCATTCATCTACCAAGGTCAATACTACCTACTCTAACTGGCAGCTGCTCCCCAGGATCTTGGGTCCAGGTCTTCAACATCACTTACCTTTGAAAGGAGACACCAGGGACCTTTGCATACCAAGTAGATGCTCTGTCATTGAGCCACAGCCTTTCCCCAGGGTGAGGGGCCTTAAAGTGAACATGCTGTAAGAGCAGTTGCACAAAAATTTACATTCACATGTCCACTTCTTTGAGAAATGAGGTTTTCCATAAAAACCCATAAATATTTAGCTAAATATTAAATAAATTCAATTTTGGTGTACTGCTCAGAGTATTCACCCATGTCTATCTCAAATGTATTTTGAAATGAGAAAAATGTTTCATTATACTCAAAAGCATGATGCCTGCAGCCCTTCTATCTGGCATAAACATGCTCCCCCATTTGCTCCTCTGAAATCAGTGACAAAGACAATGAATACTAAAAGAAATGCCTGCGCAAGCACACCTCCTCTCTAATGCATTCCTCACTGTGAATTTTAAAATAGGGGTACAGTACAAGATAACTGTCTGTGAATAAATACCTCTTGGTTGTACTCTAGTAGACATTTAGACTATGCTTAACGCCACCAAAGTCAATAAGAAACAGCTCCATAAAGTGATGGGAATAACAGAGGACAAACGAACTTCACTTGTAATTTTAATGTCAAAGACTTGGGGCCAGTATAACACACCAGGGCTGGAAAGAACATGATGCAAAACCTTACTCAAGTTAAGCAGACTTGGGTTTGATCAGTGCCTCGACTGGAGTCTTGTTTATGCTACCTTTGATTTCCCAAGATGGAAAAAGTTGGGATTTAAATGTAGTAACAAATAAACTGTGTGTATGAACCAAGCTTGTTGCTGGTCTTGCATGCTCAATTCAGTTTTTTTCTCCTGCTTCTCCTGTAACTTCTCTTTGTATGGGTTCTATGGGGCTTAGGAAGCATACAATTTTAAGAATTTTTTTTTAAAAAAACCTTTCAACAATTAATACAACTATTTTTTCTATAGCTAAACTCGTAAGTGCAACCACACAGAAACTTTAAACCAACAATGTCTGAAAAGGTAAACAGTTCAACTTGTCTGCTTCCACCAAGTGAGAGAGTCCTTTTTCACAATCCTTCCAATTTGAAGCAACTGGAGCCCAGGCTTCTGTCCTCTTCTTGGGGAATTACAGCCCTGCAAAAATAATACAATCCCAAACACAATACACAATTTTTGTTGTCATATTGTCTGCATCCAACATTTCTGATTACCTTATTCAAGGTGATAGAATCATAGAATCATCGAGCTGGAAGGGGCCATACAGACCATCTAGTCCAACCCCCTGCCCAGTGCAGGATCAGCCTAAAGCATCTCTGACAAGTATTCATCCAAGAGTATATTAATTATTAAGAGTATATTAATTATTATTAAGCTCCTCAGCAATCAGCTTCTTCCTCAGTTGCCTGACTCTAGCTACTAACTCCGCCCTACTGGGCTCAACCAATAACGGGGTTACACTTGTGCACAGAATTCTACTTAGACACTAACTT
Organism: Eublepharis macularius; assembly: GCF_028583425.1. Lineage (NCBI taxonomy): Eukaryota > Metazoa > Chordata > Lepidosauria > Squamata > Eublepharidae > Eublepharis > Eublepharis macularius. The sequence goes on along the minus strand of NC_072790.1, from coordinate 154,874,341 downwards.
TGGTTACCAGCGATGTACAAACGCTGGCAGGTGTGAGTAGAGCAGTTAACTGCACCCACCCAATATGGGATTTTGAATCTGGGTTAAATAATATGTTACCCTATCATTCCTATTTTACAGATAAAAAAGCTAACACAAAATATCAAATCAAATAGAGTAAGTCAAGAGTTTGTTGTAATTGGCTACAGAGGATTCATGGCTATCCTATTAAGAATGGTGATAGACTAGGAAGTTGGCTTCAGATTTAATAAAGCTTGTAGCATTGCTTGATCAAGGAAAAATGTGCAGTGCATGGGTTGTGAGCAGTAAGAAGTCAGCTGTAAGTCCATTATAAACCAGTTTTAAAGATTAGAAAATCAAATTATTATACCCATTTCAAAAAGATTTGACTGATGTTCCATAGGAAAATTTCAATGATTTGTTATTCTAAATCATTAGCCAGTCCCATGAGAAATCAAGCAATGTGTGTGCTGAGTGCTATGATCTGAGTTTCAGTTGCTCATAGAACAAGAGTGGTTCGGAATATTTTACAAAGCACTATAGATTATCCATACTAATAAGTGTTTGAAGAACATCTTTCGGTTTTCAAATTGAAGGATTTCGCGCGTTTTTTTCTCTCTTTGAACGTGAACAAGGTCTTTAACACTCTGTTTAGAAAATGCAGTGGCACAAATATACACAGAACTAATTAAAATAAATTCTCATGTAAATGAATCCAGCTGCCTGCTGAGCAAACAAAGAAATGAGCATTTGGTTGATTTTGCAAATTGGGAGTTATTGTAGATTTCCAGGAAACTGATCTTTTAATTCACTTATGGGAATTTGTGAATGAAGAATAAGATCATAGTATTTATTTTTAAATGGCAGCAGACTACAAACTCTTTAGTGACCGAAAATGTTTGGCTCTTTCTCCCTCCTCAGCAAGTCCATTAAAAGAGATTGAAAAGAAACAGGTATTATATTCTTTATTCATACATACAATATCACCTTAGAAAGTCAAGCCCTAGTTAAAAAATCTGTTTCAGGAGCGATTTTTTAAGCATCCTGGATATTTAAAAATTATTTCATGAACTGTCCAGCAACTTTATCATCTCATTCTGTCAATCAAAACAGAAGGTAGTTTCTAAACTCATGCCATGCCAAAAGACTGTCTCGAGGTAATTTTTCATCTGTTTCTGTGAGTTATATAATAATTTTTGCAATTCATTTGAAAATAATGCTAACAATATCTAAATAAAATGACTGTGGAGTAAAAATAATTGAAATCCATGTGTGATTTTGAGGAAGTATTGAGCTCCCACCAGCCCTCTATATCCCATCCCTGTCATTGCTGTTCCCTCACCTCACTATCTGCCAATCACACTGACGCAGAAATTTCAACATGATGGCAGTTGTGTAGTTTTCCAGTGGCCTGGCAAACTCCCCTCCCTTTCCTCCTGAGCTGCAGTTAAAGGTACACCACAATTCAGCTGGGAGCACACACACAAAGGTCCTTCATGTCTAAAAGAGGAGGGGCAGGGGGAATACACAGCTTAGCTTTGCCATTTTGGAAAGCTCCATTCTGTTCCCAACTGGCTGGGTCTATATGGAACCCCGGCCCCTACCCACCCTGCATTCCCTCTTTTGAATCAGATCAAAAGGATTTTCCTTTGATCCTGTTTAAAACCCTGGGAGCCCTGTAAGTTGTGTTTGGAACTATTGGAATTATATGAAATCTCAAAAAAATGAGGGGCATGTGGGAAGCAGACGATATATTTCTACCTTACTTATCTTACAGGGTTATCAAGATAAAATGAGCGAAAGAGAAGAATAATGTATGCCTAAACTCCTCAGAAGAAGGCAGGAAAAAATATGAAATAGTATTTCCTTGCAGAAACAAGTGAGCATTAATAATTAGCATCATCCTAGACCAAAATGACCTAATATCTTCCACCAGTTCCATACTTGGGCCATCCAGGTAATTGAGCAAGTAGTGACTAAGCAGCTTCAGGCAGTATTGGAGGAGGTAGATTATCTGGACCCATTTCAATCTGGATTCAGGCATGAGTTTGGGACAGAAATGGCCTTGGCTACCCTGATGGAGAGTATGTCCCTATTAATTCTCTTAGACGGGTCAGTGGCTTTCAGTACTTTCACTATGGTATCCTTCTAGATAGGCTGGCTGGGGTGGGGTGGGGGAGTGTGCTTCAGTGGTTCTATTTTTACTTGATTGGCTGATTCAGGAAGGCAGTGCTGGGAAACTGCCGCTTGGTTTCACAAGTTTGGCCCCATGGCAATTGAGCTATGGGGACCCACACGGATCCATCTTACCCTCAATGCTATTTAATATCTTTTTTTTAAAAAAATGTCATTTATAGTCTGCCTTTCTCACTGAGACTCAAGGCAGATTACATAGAGTGAGATTAGTACAGTCAGTATCAAAGGTGATTCAATAAACAGTGCCACAGAGTAAATAAATGCTTTTACAAAGATATAACATTAGCAAAAATCCAATAGAGATTTGAAGAAATGCTGAAACAGAGCGGAAGGAAGGGAGGGAGGGAAGAACAGGGAAGAAAGGAATCTGAAAATGGAATATTAAAATGCATGTGTTGTGAGACGAGAAGGAAAGAGACTAGAAAAGGCTTGGAAGGAAAACCAGGGAGGGGAGCATTGGGATTGCTTGCCTTGCCACTCAATGAAATATACAGTGAGGGCTTGGTGTGTGTTGGGGAAGGGCTGAACATGAAAAGCAATCTGAAAAGAGGATGATATTAAAATGCATGTCTGGTGGGAGTAGAAAAAAGGCTTGGAAATGGGAGTGAAAAGAAGATAAAAAGGCATAGATAGCGGGGATATAAAAATTGGGGAGAGCAACACAAAACCATGGATGAGTTCTTCCCCCCTCCCCAGCTCCTGCAAAGGGAACCCAGCCACCAACTCGACCCCCTCCCAGCAATTCCCCAAGGGAAGGGAAAGGAATCCCCACCAACACACACCACAGGCATTTCTCCCCCCTCCCCCGCCCCGCCCACTCTGAAAACAGATTGGAACCTCCCTCTCTCTCTCTCTCTCACACACACACACACACACAGAGGGGAAGGAGAGATGGGCTTCCTCCTGTGTAAACCACTGTGCAAAGGATTCACACTACAAACTTTGATTAAACAGCCAGCTGAACCTATCACAGAATTGGGGATAAAGTGGAGGTTTTAAGCCACTTTCGGCCCCCATAGTAAAGAAAAATGGAGTATAAATGAAGTAAAATAAGAAACTAAATCAATAATCCTACAGAAGGAAGGCGTGACAACCAGAGACAGTACCTTTTTAATAGCAGTGCTTTTCCTTTGGAGTGCCGTCTCCCTTGAGGTTTGTCTGGTGCCTGCCTTATTTTCCTTTAGTCGCCTGGTCAAAAGATTTATTTTTACCAAGACTTTAAACTAAGGGGTTCCATCTTTTTTCATTCTTTCATGGTCTGTTTCTAGCCCGAGGACTGTTTTATCATAGAAATTCAGATGGCTCTGCTTGTTTTATATTCTTTAATGCCCTAGCTTGTTTATATTGGCTTGGCTTATTTTCTGGACTTGTTTTTGACGCTATTCGTTTTTATTGACTTGGTTTCGTTTTATTGTTTTAGTTGTGATCTGACTGAAGAACTGGTATGAACAAGTTTTAAATAAATAAACACAAACATCTAATCTCACCTCCAGCAATGCATCATGCACATGTATACGTTTATTAACATATTTAATTACTTAATGACTCTCATCCAAATGTGTTGGGCAATATTTATTTATTTATTTATAGTCCACATTTTTCACTGTTGTTAAAGGTGGGTTATACAATACAAGTCAATACGATCAACAGCTGAGACATTCAATAAACAATATAATACGGTATGGATTGCAGAAATCTGAAAAAAACAAGCAGAAATCTAATACATAACTGAAAAAATGCTGAAACAAAACACAAGCAATTTAACATGACATGTTAAACAACATGGATTCTAACCAGCAGGAGCATACTCAAAGCAACAGATAGTACACAGTAGTATAATCTACAGTCCCCATTCCTTACCAAAGTGTCTCTCTCTGAACCATTTCCTTACTGTATTGCATTATTACCTGTATTAAAAAAGTCCTCCTGAATAATTTGGTTTTGCATAGTTGTAGAAATTCAGGAGATGGAGGCACTTTCCTGACTTCATCAGGCAAGCCATTCTGTAAAGTGGTGATCACAACAGAGAATGCACATGTATGGGGCAGTTGTTGATCCTGACCATTTCCAGGGTGGCACCTGCAGAAACTCCTGTTCAGATGAGTGAAGCTGCCAGGACATAGCATAGGAGGAGAGGCAGTCCTGTAGATATGAGGAACCTTGGCCATGAAGCCAAAACCTTGAACTGAGCCCAATGACTGACGGAATGACTGCAGAATGGAAGTAATATGCATGCTCTGCCTAGCTCCTGATAATAATTGAGCTGTAGGAATCTGCACCAACTGGAGCCTCCAAGGTGACTTTGAGGGGAGACCTGAGCAGCATGCAGTACAATAGTATAGTGTCAATGTTACTATGGTATGGATACTACCTGTTCTGCCTGTGTTACCTCATTTAATCATTCAAACATACACATCATCATTTGATGCTATAGTCCAAAGGTTCAACTGCATGAGGTGCTGCAGTTCTATTATGGAACTCTACGCATTATATTTTGTCCTGAAAAGAAGCCATGGGCAGTCACAATATGAACTAAGGCTACAGTGCTGTTAGTGGGTAGTTTAACTCTCAGATATGCCCCCCAAACTGTTTTAAATCCTATAGGGGAAAAAAGACAAGTACTCTTATTGTATTTCTTTTCTCCCTACTGTAGTGTAAACTGTATGTGTGTGTTTGCGGGGGGGAGGGGCATTTCTGATTAGGGGAAAGGGTGCAGAGAGAAAAGTTAGCCTCCCTTTGGAGCCCTGCAGCCCAGTTCAGGTCAGAGAATTCAGCAGTTGCTTTATAAAGCCAATTCACACACCTGTAATTTGGAAGCCGCTGCCTTCACTTTGCAAGACTGCAGCATGGTTGTCAATATTAGGATGTTTTTGAGGTCATTAATTCAGTTCTTTTTTTTGTGCTGTTAAGTCACAGCTAAACTTTGACAACCTTGTAAGGTTTCCAAGGTGGTTTGTAATTGCTTGCCTCCGCATAAGGACCTTGGATTTTCTCGGAGGTCTCCCATCCAAGTATTAACCAGGGCCGATCCTCCTTAGCTTCCAAGATCTGGCAAGACTGGGCTACCTGAACCATCCAGATCATGGCTAATTCATCGGGTCGTCATAAAACAGAAGGGACTTGATGGCACACAACACACACACAATTTTAGTCCAACATCAAGCGTAGCTTGGACCGAAAAGAGATGAACAAGCACCTGCGAACAGGTCTCTGTAGGAAAAGTATCAAGAAATAACGCAAATTTGCCAGTAAAGTCCCAAATGAAACTTCTAACAATAACCATGTACTCGACTCCAGCTCGCTCTCCGTCGCCCTCCCCCTCCCCACCCTTTTGGAATTTAAGCCCACTTCCAACTTCCATGGGATTTGCATGTTCAGCAGGGGTGTTTCGGACTGCAGCCTCGCATAGTTTGTTCTTTAGGACTTCTGATCCGTCGGTAAAATTCACCGAACGGGTAAACTGCACACATAGGCGCTCTCCTACTTTTCGTGGGTAGAGGCCCCGAAGAATTAAGGCTCCTCCTCCGATGGGCTCTTCTCAGCGCCGGGTATGTTTCGGTTCGCCTGCTTTTGGCGGAACTCCGCCTGACTCCTTTCTTCTCGGCCGAGGCACAAGCGTCACGCGGCGCGGTCCTGCTGTGCTCCAGGCCGGGTCTTGAGCCGAGCCGAGGCTCCCGGGGGCTTCCCGCAGCCGGCCTCCTCGGCCCGGGCTGTTTGCTCCGCCCCTCCCCGGCTTTGGCGCCACGCGCGCCCAGCTGGCCGGGCAATGGGCTTGGGCGCCTCGGCCGGCGCTGGGCGCTTTACCGCCGCTTGCGCCCCAGAGCCTGGGAGCGGAAAGCTCAGCACGTGAGCGGCGCTTCCCGGGCAGCTCCGCCAAGCCATGTACTCGGGGAACGGCAGTGGCGCCAGAAGCGGCGGCGGGAGCAGCCTGAACCCGGAGGAGCAGGACCTGGAGCAGGCGGCGGCCGAGGACGCGGCGCCGCCGTTCAGCGCAGGCACCTACGAGCTGCTGGCCCTGCTGATCGCCACCATCGGCCTCCTGGGCTTGTGCAACAACCTGCTGGTGCTGGTGCTCTACGCCAAGTTCAAGCGGCTCCGCTCGCCCACCCACCTCTTCCTGGTCAACATCAGCCTCAGCGACCTGCTCGTGTCGCTCTTCGGCGTCAGCTTCACCTTCCTCTCCTGTCTCCGGAGCCGCTGGGTCTGGGACGACGCCGCCTGCGTGTGGGACGGCTTCAGCAACAGCCTCTTCGGTAAGGGTAGCCTGTCTGGAAGCCCTGGGGCGAGAATGCCTCTGTGCGTGTGCAGAGCGAGCTTTGCGGGGCTGCCGGCCCCCGAGCGTGTGCAGAGGGGCCGTGTGGCGCCACCTGCGGCTGGGGTTGGGTGTCCCGGCGTGCCCAGCTGTCGCTGCTCGAAAGCGAAGCATGTGCCCTTTCCTCAGGTTTTAGATCAACACCCCCCCCCCCTTAACGTGTATTGAAATGTCTTATTAATCAGAAGAATGAGGGTGTCAGAGCACGTGCAGAATGCGCTTCTCTCACCATTAACTACAATGTGTTTCATTTGAAGGGCTTTGTCATAATCTGCTGCCTGGATAGCTTTCTGGAATTTGCTCTTTCTCCTTTTAATAGCTGCAGTACAAGGAAAAAATTACCTTTCTACTTGCCAGATTAGAACCTTCTTGGTGGAGAGGGTGCCATAAACTTCACACTTCATACCCTAGTGGCTCCCTTTTTATTCTCCACTCATCCTTTCATTTACTCTTGTTTGCATCATTTCATCATGGTGGTATCACTTTTGTTCCCTATCACCTACCATTGTCTCCATCAGACCCTCTGCAATTGTGGTGTTTTCCTTGTTCCTCATCTCTTTGGCTCCCATCTCGCTTCTTCCCGTTCACTCAGCAGGCAACAGGTCTTTGAAGCAAGAGCACTGTGATATGGGATAGCTTAACATCAGAACTGGGTAATTCTGGTCTGGTTTGGCTGTATGGCCCTGAGTATGATTGTGGTGCCAGTGTACAGCTAGCCAACAGTGCTGTGGAGGCTACAGAGATTTGCAAATCTGTCCATTTGTGTCTTTGTGGACATTTCTTTACACTCCCCACAACTCACCCATGGCTTCCCATCTTCACTTTGACCTTGCCACTCTCAGTGCCAAGCTACAAATGACAAATTACAGAAGGGCTACAAGTGAAGGGAGCCACAATGTTAGCTGGGAAGCTGAGTTTTAAAAGAGATCAGAAGGCTTTGTCAATTTCCCCTCTCTACAGAGCCAGGGAGATCTCCTCAGAGGGTTTGTTAATTTCCTCTTTGCCTCCCAAAGGCCCGGTCAGCTTCACCTCCCATTCTAGGTGAAGAGGAAATTAACAAACCCTCTGAGGAGATCTCCCCTGCTCTGTAGAGAGGGGAAATTGACAAAGCCTTCTGATCTCTTTTACAACTCAGCTTCCCAGCTAACACTGCAACTCCCTTCATGTGCAGTCCTCATGTAATTCTTCATTTGTAGCTTGGCTGTCAGTGCTCTACAAACCTCTTACTCACCCGGACCCATTTTTTGCCAATCTTTCCAGCACATGATTATGTCCCCATTTACACCTGTCTTCAGTGGACCTACAGATACCCACCTCACCAACATCAATTGTAGTATTCCATCTGTCACATGAATTTAGTTCCAACCTTCCGCACAATCTCTTCAGGATTACTATAATCTAGGACTTCATTCTGTTCTCTTTTCTCATCTAGATTCTCAGAATATCTCGTTACATATGGCCTCAACTATCCATCATCACTGTGCACTGTAACCCACAGGTCCTATTTCAATTACAGCCATCCATTTTCATTGCATGTATTGTATATAATTGATCTTTGTGATTCCTAGCTGACAGTTAATTGCTCTTGTCCTTCAAATTGCTCCTTAAAATACATTTCCACAAGGCCTTTGGTATAACCCCTTAGTTTATATCTTTAAATGTAAGTTTTTATTGTATGTGCTTTTCTTCCCAATGAGGACCCAAAGTACATGTAAAAACATTTGCCACATTCATTCCCTTACCCCTGTATCTGCTTTCTTCCTTTGCTGTTTTTTACATTATGTAGTGTAGATTATAGAATCTTTGGGGACAGGGGCTTGCTTTTTTACCTATAAACTCTCTATCCTGATGGTGTTTCATAATTAATTAATAATGTAAGGGGGAGTGTAAAACCGAATTTGCAAGATTCTTTCCAACTTCATCTTTTATCTCCTTATTTCTTCCACATTGCCCTTATAACTGATAATCTTCTATCCTATTCCATTCATCTTTTTTGTTTCTTAAACTAGTTGTATTTTTAAAATATCATAGCCATTTACAACTTCAGCACGTGGGGACACTGAGTAGGAGCCCCCCCCCCAGTTTTCTAAATATTCTGAAGAAACCTCAGATGAATAGGATATCATAAGTGAACTAAAATACAAAATAGTATACAAAAATATACTACAAAATATACTTACAGTTGAAATCTGAGTTATGTTTTTTCTGTTAAAGTATGTACATGCAGAAGCAGAACACTTGGTAGATAATTAAGTAGAACTTTTCCCCATAAATGAGAATATTAAAAATTTATCAAGAAAAAACAAGGGAAAATGGTTTTGTCTTTTCCATACTATTTTCAGAGACAACAACAGCAATAACAATAAATGAGTTGACTACAAAACTTGTTTCTTTACCATTGTACACCCTTTATTTCCTTTTGTTAAAAAAAAGAAAGATACATAAATGAGAAGGGCAGACAGCTATTTTTAGTCTATCTGAAATTGCATATAAACCTCTTTTTGCTCTTGATTGGTAATGGTCATGCTTGCATGCTCCTCCCTCTCCACAGTGTGATGTGTAGAGATTAGAAATGGAAGTGTCGAGTTAGTTGTGATACCTGAATGCAGACGCCTGGACAAATTGTTCGAAAGCATCCCGATTTTGAATCTCAGTTTGTAAGTAAGGAATGAGCTGTCCAGGAGCTAGAACTCCTGGAGTTACCTAAAGACATCTATCTTTAATGTCTGTGTATTGGGAAAGAGAAGGAAAGAGGGAGCATGCCATCATGACATTAACCACGTTCATGATCACTGAACAAACAATGGTTTTACATTTTCACGTGGCATGGCAAAATCTGTATTTTGCCTAGAAACATTAAAGGTGTCCAAACAAAGAGCTCATTTCTGGTAACACACATAGAAACATCACAGTCCTGAAAAGCAAACACTACAATTCCCTGGCTTCCTCTGTTTCTGTATGCATTTTGTTCCTTTTTGTTAACGTTTGGGAACTGTTGGAATAGATTTTTGTAACAAAAAAAGAAAGAAATGTGGCTCCTTTGTGCACTAGGACACCATATTTGTGGTTTCTATAACTGAAGGCATGGGTTCTAATTCACACATGTGTTGTGCATCATTGATTTACACTAGCAGGTATGCCACTTGGTTTCTCTGTGCTTGATCACACTCAGAGCTGAAGGAAATGACCATACGTTCCATGTCATGTATCTGTCGCTTGTGTTTGTATGGAGTACTTCAGATATTCAAAACCTCACTTTGGGGCTGAAATGAACTAACCAAGCAACAGATACATCACAAGGAACCGTTGCTTCTCTGTTTGAGCTCTTTCATCCAAAATACTGGTATAGTATTTCGATCTGGATTTATTTGGAAATCCAAATACATTCAGCTCCATTCTTCCCTATGGGGAAACCTATCCGGGGGGCTGGAGGGCATTTTTTGTGCAAAATTCACCAAAATTGCAGGGAGCCTAGTCCTTCCAGTGCACTACAGACCCTGCCCCAGTTTGGGGTCCAAATCTATGGGGTTCTGAACAAGGTGCCCCCAAGCCACTCTCCATTGTTTCCTATGGGGGAAAAAATTCCAAGGTTTTCCAGGGCAAAGAAACCTTAACCAAACACACAGAGGCAACCACTGACCAAAAGCCAGTCCCAATAAAAGCTAAACCAACAAAGCTGAAGAGAACCAACACCAAACAAGAGAATCCCAGCAGAACCAAAGTGAAGCAAGGGACACTGTTGCAAGCCCTGCAGAACCAGTGTCATTCATAGAAGCCAGGCAGAACACAGGGCCAATGAGGTAACAAAGATAACAGAACCAAGTTCAGTCACATCAGCTTCACAGCAGCAGAACCACCAACTTGGTACAAGCAAAGTTCAGTAGACACAAAAACAATTAACAACTGCAGTGTAGAACAACAACTCTTTAATACAGGCAAAAAGCAATCTGTCTCCCCACATGAACAGCAACTCTTAGTATATAAAAATTAAGAGTAACTTTTTAAATATTAAACCAACACAAGCAAAGCAATTTGCTCATCCACACAACAATAGCAACTCTAAATATATAACAATTAACAACACTCTTGAAATATTAAACTGCACCAAAAAGCAAGCAAGCAGGCAGCAGTTCTTCAAGCTTTCTTCTAGGCAAGCAGCAGTAATAATCCAAAGCGCATATCCAAAAGGCAGTGGTAAATCCAAAAGGCAGTCTCCCAGAGCAGGCAGAGTCTTAAGAGTACTCACAGCACCCTCTCCAGAAATTTCACTCAAAATGGAGTCTGCTCCGAGCCAGGCTTCCTTTTATGTTCTTGCAAGAATTTGAAAAAGGCACTCCCATCAAAGAAACCCTGTGATTGGCCAGACAACTAGAGCTCCTCACTCATTCCCTCTCCCTCCTGCCTCACTTCCCCATCCTCCTGTTGCCTGGGGGGGGGAAGCCTGGGAAAGAACAGAAGGAAGAAGCCAGCCAGCTTTAAAATGGCTGGTGTGGTGATTCCCAAATAAATCTGAATGATTCAGGTATATTCTGGAATCCAGTATTCAGTATATGTGAATACGTATATCTGGAATTATCCAGTTTTGCCAATATACCCGGATAATACCAGAAATGTATTATTCACATATATTTTCTATTTGGGAACACCAAATCATACACCTCTATTGAGATGATGTTGGATGATGTGTACATTCTGCCTGTGGTACTAGTTCTGTGGATTGTCCTTTAGACATAATCTTAAATAGTCATAATTCCTTTGAAATATGCAATTTGAGCCAAGTTCACAAGCACATGAGAATGAAGTGGCAGAGAAGTGATGTGGTAGGATGGACTTCAGTCTTCAGGTGGAGGATTTTGTTTTGAAATGCTGTCCTCTGTTTAAATCTCTCTCCAAATAGAAAGCCAGCACATCAAACAAAGTGAGGCGGTGGAACCTTTCTCTCTGCTGTGCTAGTTTCATGTCTGCATGGAGTTGCAAAGCAGTATTCAAAATTAGGATCTCCTACCTGCAGTCTGAAGAGGTGCAGTCCACTCTGCCCCCTCATTCTCCTCAATGTGTAAACCAGTGACATGCATACATGAAGCTGCCTTCTGAGTGAGACCATTGATATCTCCAGGTCAGTAGTGTCTACTCTGACTGGCAGGAGCTCTCCGATAAAGGTCCTTGTGCTTATGTACTGCCCACAGCAGTGTTTACAACCTTTAATATAAACTCTGACTTATTCGCAAAGTAGGCCGAACTTGCCTCATCAGTCCATTGAAGAAAGTGGTGCATGAATCACACACACAGAGCATCCTACTTGAAGAGGCACTTGAACACAAAAGGCCTTGATTGTGCTGTGCGTGTTTGTGATCGTATAATTGAACACATGATGTTGCTTTTATACTGAGTCTGACCTCTAGTCTGTCAAGGTCAGCACTGTCTCCTCTGACAGTCTCCTCCAGGGTTTCAGATAGGGGTCTTTCACATTGTCTTCTAGCTGATCTTTTTAAATGGAAATGCCGGGGATTGAACCTGGGACCTTTTGCATGCAAATCAGATGTTCTACCACTGAACCATGGCCCCAACCCAGAGAAGCATGCAAGCTAATACTCTTGCACTATGTCACCTCGATAACCTTAATACCCAAGGCCATGTGTGAATCACATTTATTTCAGTCAAATGTTTTCATGTGAGTTTTGTTGGAATTTTAGTGGTTTTGCTTCATTGACTGAAATTACTAACCTGTTGCAAATGCTAAACAGTATCATTGGCAAAGACTTCAATTTGATCGGCAATATATATGTGCACTGTAGAGATGCATGCCTTATCCTCTACAGGAACTCAAGCACTAGCTCATTTTGTTCCATGGAGGAAATCGCTAATTGTTCTGGAATAGTGCTTCCTGCATTGTGGCAAGTAATCATAATCTCATCGCCACAATTACACTGTGTTCCTTCAGCATGTATGTTAATTGCTGTTTGTGATTTTTTTTTTAAGTCTGTAAGAACGTCCAGAAATACAAACGGGACTTTGTGAACACAATCATATGTGCGTAATAGTTAGAATTCTTCTCAGAAATCCTACATTAAAGAGAGATATGAATACAAGATGTCAATTAGTATTATTTCTTTATTTACTCGCTATATAAAGTTTGACTTCCAAGATATAGCCCACTTATGCTATGGTTAAATATATACAGGAAGATATGATACATCTTGGTGCAGACATTAAAGATCTTTAGAAAGTCTGTAATGGGAATGTAAAATGAAAATGCTTTTTATAGTTAATGTGCTTTGCAACACTGACTCCAGAGTATTCGTTTTGTTTGGTTCCTGGCACTTGGCTGGGGATGCAGTTATAATAATGGTGATACTACTGACATTTTGCCGTCTTCTGAGCATGCAAAAAGTTACAATAGTCGTGAAAACCTAACAAAATAAAGATTTTGAAAAATTACAATTTTTTTGTACTGTTATTCCATAATTCAAATTGCCATTCAATACATATTAGTACACACAGTCTTCATACACAGACCTATACATAAAGTGCTAGTGCAAAACATTGATGGTATCGCCTATGAGCAAATAATACTTCTAAAGTCCATCAATTTTCTTAGAGTTTACTCAAAAAGTCCATAGGGTCAAAATTCAAGTATAGATCCAAATACCTGCAGGTATTTTTCATGTTTGTTGACATATTCTTGCTCAGAAATATATTGTACAATATGTACAATATATGTACATATATTGTACATGTTACTGGCAGTATACAGTAGATACTAAATGTAAATACAGATTGTTATAATTGAATTTTTAAATATTTTTTTAAATTTTAAATAAATGGTGGATATTTTTTTAAAAATATATTTTATTATTTTAGAAGATAGGAAAGAGAAAAGGGGTAGGTAACAGGGTAGAAAAGGAAACAAAGCAGTTTTGCAAAGTTCATTAAGCTTGCTTATATCCACATTCTAGTTCTCCAGTTTTATACTTTATCCTAATACAGCTTTAACTATGAATTCTAATATTTCATACAGTATGGCCTTATTATTAGATTTTAGTCTCTATATTTGTTCTTTATCCATTTGTAGAAGGGGTTCCAAGGTGTAGCGAAGTCTCCTTCCATTTGGCCTTTCATTAAAGAAGTTAATTTGTCCATTTCTGCAGTTTCCATTATCTTCACTGTTAATTCTTCTTGCTGCGGTATTGTTTGTTGTTTCCAATATGATGCAAATAATATTCTAGCTGCAGTTGCCACATGGATTATAAAGTACATCGCTTCTTTACTCATATCTGGCATACAATTTAACAAAAATATCTCTGGTTTAAAAGGAATTGAAATCTGTAAAATAGTTTGTACCATTATCCAAAATCTATGTACCTCTTTACAGGACCACCACATATGAAAAAACGTCCCTTTATGTTTCCTACATTTCCAACACTTACTTGGCATATTCTTACACATTTTAGCCAGTCTATCCGGAGTTAAATACCATCTGTAAAACATCTTGTATAAATTCTCTTTAAATATGACAGATGGGCAGCCCAATCCTAAGAAGGGCACGGAAAGTGAACAGGAACCGAACTAAGGCTTGCGAGGGCGCATCTAGCCCGTACGCCCGCGTAAGTGGCCTTCCGCCCGCGCTGGGACGTGGCGCTGGCCCGCCGGCGGGCCAGCACCGGTGCAAGCCACAGGCGCCCGGGCGGCGGCGCAGAAGTGGCGTAGAGCCCTACGCCGACGCGGGGGGGGCGGGGAGCAAGGCGGGGTCAGAGTTAGTCCGCTCCCTAAGCTCCTCCAGAAGCGGGAACGCCCACAGCGGCGCAAAAAAGCTACGCCACGGAAAAAGAAGGCGTAGCCCATAGGCGTCCATGGAACGGCGAAAAATCAGCCCCCTCTCTGAGCGCCTCGCCCCGCCCCTATGGCCCGAAGGAGCATAGGATGAGAACTATCCCGGGGACCAATCAGCGTGCGCGCCCGGCGTGGACAAGCCCCCCTCTCTGCACCCAATCACCTGCGACCGCGCCCTACAAAACATCCGGCCAGCGCCGCCCAAACCCCCAGGTAAGTGAGCACTCGGCCGGAGGCTCTGCCCGTCTGCTGAGTGGCATTGCCCCTTTGAAAACCGAAACGGGCTGAGGGCATTCACATTGGCAGGCGCAGAATGCACTCCGGGGACTTTGCGAAAAACTGGGGGAACTTCGCATAAAGGGGAAGAGGTGCAAATGTCTGCCTAACTCTCTTTCTACCGTGATAGAAAGAATGACTCCACAGCTAACTGATGCATGCTAGTTGCTTCTAACTAAGCACAAACAAACTAACCTTTCCGTGGCAGAAGGGAATGACACTTTGCAAATTAACCGCATGCTCTCCCGTTTCCTTGCAGGTGCCCTGACTCTGGCGCTCCCACCTGGTGATGACCGACGGAGCGCTGACAGGTAAGGAGGAGGTGGGGGGGGCATTCCGCAGATTAGTGCAAACCGCCCATTCACCTGAACCCACCCGCTCACTTGCCGCTTTGGGTGAGGCCCAGCAGGGGTGGGGGGCAACCATGGCCGCCCCTGGCTGCCTCAGAGGCAGGCGTCTCGAAAACCACATGTGGCCAGGTGTTTGTTGTGACCAGCTCATTCTCTCCCTTAGAGGTAAAGGCTTGCCAAGGCCGAGTGCATCCTCACCAGACCGTCATGCATCAGCTGCTGCCCTCGACCATGTGCAACCCCCCCCCCCGGATGGCGGAGTGTGGGGCTTGCCTTGCCAGTGGAATGAGGCAAAGCCCACACGTGTCTTTTTCCCCCACAGGCACGTCCAGGGCATGGCTGCTCCCCCGCGCCCCGCCCTCCCCAAACATCTCTGACGGACGGTTGGCTGCAGCCCAGGAAGCACCGTCGCGCCGCGGCCTGCATCCCAGCCCCGCCCCTCCGAGCGGGAAGGAGGGCTGTGTGGAATGCTCCGGCTCCCTCGCCAGCCTAAACGCAAGCCCGCTCTTTCCAGTGCAATAAAACGAGATGTACAACAACTGTTTTCTGTGTCTGCGAGTCTGACTTCGTCCTCCGCCCCTCCCCCAACACTCCCGTCACATCTCCCCACCTGCACATTGCCACAAATGTATCCGACACACCCCGTCTTGCCTCCCCGCCCCCTCCCTCCCCCCCTCCCCCCCTCCTCCTCTGTATTTGACCAGTGTCTGTACCACCCATCTGCCGAAGAGAACTTGATTCTCAGAAGCCTGTGCCACAATAAAATTGGATAGTTGTAAAGGTGCTACGGGACCCTTTTTGAATTCGCTACCACAGGCTAACACGGCTAACCCCCCTGTATCTATGGCCAGGTAGAGGGTTGGGGCGGGGCATGTGAGCGGGGATCCCCGGTGGGGAGAGTAGCTGGCACACGATAAGCCAGGGAGAGGGTGGTGCGAGCTGCAGCTGCAAGGGGGCGGGAGATGGCAGGGCAAACGGTCCGCTCGCTGGAACCCTAGCCCCCACCAATGGAGAATCCAGGGTGGTGGCAGGTGGATGCCATATCCCGGGCAGGAGGTCTCGCGCGCCTGGGGAGGGTCGCCCCCATCGCAGCCGCAGCCCCAGCAACACAGTCCCATGAGCGGCCGCCTCCCAGAGTGGGTCCAGCCCCTCGGGCGTCTGCAGCAGCCCCATTGGTCATTCCAACACCTTCCACCCCAGGGCGTCCTGCCTCGCATCCAATCCCGTGGAGCAGTTGCCAGCCTCCCACGCCAACAGGCCATGGTTGTTGGGAGGGGTGGGGTGTGCCTCTCAAGTCCGTGCCGAAGCCCTGCTCGGGCGGCTCGTCGCCATCCTCGACCCTCCGGCCCCACCCGCTGCAGCAGCTCCACCCGCCCCAGAGGCACCCCTCCCTCGGGCCCAGTTGCGTGCGAGAGGCCGGGCCCGTGGACGGCCAAGGGGGTCCGGCCGCCGGCCTCGCCGGTGACCGCCGCTGCCGCCTTGGGGGTGGGGTGGGGTGTTTTGCTGCACAGACGGCTCTCCTACACGCCTCCCCTTCCTCACGTCTGCTGGGGGAGGTGGGATGATATAATAATAAAGGCTGATTTCTGTGCAATGGGTGTCTGTGTTCTTTGCCTTGGGATGGGGACGAGGGGGCAGGCCCGCTGTGTCTGCCTCTTGGTGGCGGCCTCAGGCCAGCCCTCCCCTTCGGCACCACTTGGGGGCTGTCCCCTGCTGCCAGAGACTGGCTGCTGCCCTGGATTCCTCATGGCAGGGCGCCTGCCAGTCCCATGCCAACCTCTCTGGACGCGGCCGCCAGGGACTTGGTGCTACATTGGGCAAACGGGGGAAAGGCTTCTCAGACTACGCCCACCCCTCTCCTTCCCGACTGCGAGCCCCGCCCGACACACGAGCCGAGGCAGTCTGCCAGCATGGGCGCGGTTTGCCTGCTGCTCTGGGGCCTGGCCGGGATCGCGTGCTGCCCATAGGCTGCGCCTTTCCTGGCCCCTCCCCCTGACGCTTGTCAGGAACAGCGCCCTTTGGCTGCGCCTGGCGGCGGCCGTGGATCACACCCGCCCACAACACTTTCTGGTTCTCCAAAATTGCATCTCTGCGCCGCTGCGGGCGCCGCTGCGGCCACACTTTGCTGGCACAGGATCCGGCCCGGCGGCGCCGCCACACCACCAGTGCAGCTGCGTCGGCGTTGGGGCCGGCCATAGGATTGCGCTGTTAGTTATTTTTACATTCACTCTCCATATCTTATTCCATTGTGCTGAGTCAATATTATCTCCTAGATTCTGAACCCATAAAGTTTTACACTTTTCCACACCCTCATACAGTTTCATTTCCATTAAAAATAGGTACATTTTTTAAAATCAGTTTTTCATCTGAGTCACATAACAGTTTTTCAAAGTCTTTTTGTTCTAGATAGAAGCCTCCCATTTTCTTATCTTTATTATATCTAGATTCAATCTGTGCTCTTGACCACCAGTCTAAGTTAATACCTTTATTTTGTAAGCCCTCTTTCATTTTTAACACTCCTTTATCATCTAAGAGTTCTTTATATCTAATAACCTTATCTACAGAAAATACATTTGGCTGTGTAAATGCTTCTAATGGCGAGACCCATTGTGGGGTTTTCACATATATTTGCGGCGCGACTCTTTCCCATGCCATTATAAGAGATTTCCTTATCAAGTGATTTTTGAAATATTTATGTCCAGTTGCTTTTCCATACCACATGAACGCATGCCATCCTAACTGTGGCCTTCAGGAGCTAAAAGTCTTGGATTTTCCAGTAAAATCCAATCTCTCATCCAAACTAGGCAACACGCTTGATAGTAAGTTTTCCAATCAGGTAAAGCAAGGCCCCCATTCTCTTTCAAACCTTGAAGTGTTTTCAATTTAATTCTTGGTTTCTTTCCTTGCCCAAATAAATTTGCTTATACTCTTGTTTAGTTCTTCAAAGAAGGAATTGTTAATATTTATCGGGATGGTGTGATAGAAAAATATTATACGTAGTAATATGTTCATTTTAATAGTTGCGATCCTTCCCATCAGCTAGAGTTGTAATCCTTTCCATCTCTCCAAATCTTTTATTTCTTGTGAGAGTTTCATATTGTTGTCTTTCATTAGCGAGCTACATTTAGAGGTCAACTATATTCCAAAGTATTTTACTTTCTTTTCTAGTTGGAATCCTGTCATTCTAGTCATTTCCATTTTCTGTTATGTAGTCATATTTTTAGTTATCACTTGTTTTTTGGTAATTAATCTTCGTTCCTGCCATTGATCCAATGGTGGATATTTTTAAATAGTTTGCATGTACCAAACATTTTACACATTAACAGGTAATTCAAAAGCATATTTCATGCAGTCCATTATATTAAGAGCAATTGTCTGAATTCACTAGATGATTGTGCGAATCTGTCAATAATTGCTTCTGCATCCAATTCATCTAACAATGCCTTTCCAATGGATAGCAACATGTATGATTCCAAGTTCTCCTCAGACGGTGAATTTCTTAGCCTTGTCTTTATGATCTTTAGCTTTGAAAATGTCCTCTCACATTGGACTTGAGTAACTGATAATGTGCAGATGACTTTATAAAGTTCATAAAAGTTATCATATGCCTTGTCATGAAGTCTGTTGGATACCAGAATTTTTAGTACACACGGTGGACAAGTGTTACAAATTTTACACTTGTTGCAACTGGAATCCATATTCTCACCATCATTAAGCAATAGCTTTAATACATCAAAGTTCGAAGCAAAAGAAAACAATTCCAATATTACTTGATCTTTGCTGATTTGTGGAGACAGCTTAATAATACCTTCCAATACTTCATCTTCAAGGCCTTTCTCTGCAATAGTTTTAAACTTTGCTGGGTCCAAGCAGGATAAATCTTTATACAACTTTTTGTGTTGTACAAATCGTGAATTTAGTGACTGGACAATGTGGTTAAACACATTTACTTGAAAATCAGCTACAGAATCTGAGGAATTTCCTTCATCATTTATAAGCTAATCTACTATTCTTTTCTTCTTCCTCTGTCTCTTAACTGGCAATGCTGTTTCCAAAGAGTCAATTTCCAATGTTTGATTTTCCATGCCGATAGTGGATTTTTTTGCGAGGGGGAAATAGAAGGAGAAAGGCAGGAAAGGTTGCCGATATGGGGTAAGAGGGACACTGCATTTTGAGGATGGGGGGATGGGTTGCCAGATCCAGGCTGGGAAACTCCTGGAGATTTAGGGATGGAGCCTAGGGAGGATAGAGAACTCATTGGGGTGCAATGCCACAGAGTCCATGGACACACACACACACACACACACACACACACACACACATTCTTTTGCTTGCAGGGATCTTCAATCCCTGCTGGCTCTGCAGCCCATCCTCGCTTCTCTTTCATGCACATGCGCGCGCACACACACACACACACACATTTTTTTTGCTTGCTTACTCCACTCGCCTGTCGGCTCTGCAGCCCATCCCCACCCCAGGCTTCTCTTTCATGCACAGACACACACACACACACACACACACAAACAAACATTCTTTTGCTTACTTACTCCACTTGCCTGTTGGGCCTCACAGCCTCCCCCCCTCCGCGCGCACACACACACAAGACCGTGCTGGCTGCCCAGGGGGAGAAAGTGGAGAGGGCGACTCACCTCTGTTCTGTTCTCCTGTGGCGGGGCAGAGCACCAGGAGGACAGCCAGGCAGTAGGCAGCTGCAGCTCCTGGGAGGCAAACCTCTTGCTCGGTGGGGGCAAGGACTGCCTACTCCAGTGCTCCCTGTACAGGGCCCACTACCCCGGGCTGAAGGGGGCTGGAGCCAACCCACGAGGATTCCTGCACTGAGCTAATGAGCTTTGAACTGCAGGAGGGCGGAAACAGTAGGCAGCCACCAGCCCTCCAGCAGCTAGGGCATTCTAGACTTCCACTCTGTTACCATAGAGATTAGGAAGAAGGAAATTCTAGAGCGTCCCCTGGCAGCCGCCATTTTTCTCCCAGTGTGGGATTCTTCTAAATCGGGGGATTTTTAACATATTGTCTAATGTTTAAGGGGGCCCACAGGGCCCAATTGCCATCAGGCAAGCTGACACCCTGGCCAGTCTGCCACTGTATATGCAGAACATATCATAAGGAAAGCTGGAGTAGATTTAGATGAAGATGGAGTGAAAATTGGTGGAAGGAACATTAACAGTTAGAGATGTGCAGATGATACCATGTCATGATGAATTGAAATGACTACTGGTGAAGATTACAAGATTACAGTGCAAGAAGACAAAAGTGATGATTGCAGAGGAATTTCACAATTTCCAAGTTGACGATGAAGAACTTGAAATTGTTAAAGATTTTCTATTCCTTTGTTCAATAATCAAACAAAAGGGAGACCTCAACGAAGAAATCAGAAGGAGATTGAGATTTGGAAGGGCAGCCATGAAGGAACTAGAAAATATCCTTAAGATAGGGAAGACAGCAGGAAAAGAGGAAGACCCAAAATGAGATCTTGGAAGAAGTCACAGCCTCCAGCTGGCAAGATCTAAGCAAAGCTGGTATTCATTGGACGTTTTGGAGGTAATTAATTCATTGGTTTAATTCACTTTAAATTGGAAGTGACTTTATGGCACATAACACACACCTATAACCTTGCCACTACCACAGAAGAACCTTTGTCATCCTAATTAGTTTGACAACAATCCGCTAGTGAAGGCGGATTCTGAGTGCTAGGTTGCCATTGTAACCTGAAGTTGGCTTGTAAAGCCTAGAGATTTACTAATCCCAAGCCTGTAAACTAGGGATCCACAACAATTTTCAGTGGTATTAGAATCAGAGCACAAATGATAAAGCAATGTGTGATAGTTTTATATTCAGGCTTGGGGTACTAACACAGGATTATGATGCAGATTTACTGAATCAATAAAGTCAGGGCTAATGTTTGAAATCTGTTCACTCCTCCTCCAGGACTCCATGCTGGAGTTCTTGGGTATTTTTTTTACTTTACTTATGTTCTAGTTACATAGTTGTAGCAGTTGGCTTGCCTTCCAACATTAGTGTAAACAAAAAAGACTTGACTCTGTAAAAGCTTATGCTGGAGTACATGTCTTTTAGGACATTTTTAAATTTATAATTAAATTTATAATTTAAGAGGCAACATTAAACTTGCTTAATGTGACAGCAAAAATGTTTTTTGTGTGGATGAGTCTGGGCTCCTTAATTTTAGGGCTGGTTCCTAGGTCTAAAGAAAATTTGTCAAGGCCTGGGCTTGCCCACTTCCAAAGTGCTGGACTGGTTTTAGAACTAGCATAGAAAAAGATCCAGGTGGTTCAAGCAAGTGAACCCAGTAAGCTTTAAATAAGGAAGTTGTTCCTAAAGAAATACAAGCAAATTGACAAGGTTGTTTTTAGAAACTAGGTCATTCTGTACACACAAAATCATTGATGTGTGAAATTACATTCCCATAGAATTTTCCATTTCACCTAGTTGATTTCCACAGTAAGAATATCCTTGATGATAAACCATGCGAGTGACTTAATATTGAGGCATAGAAATAACCTACCTCGATTCAACATGGAATTTGCTACTTTAAAACATTCTTTTTGTGTTGACAAGATCATTTCATTTACATTTTTGTTATTTTGTGTTTTCAAAGCTAATTCCACAGAAATGTCAAATAGAAAATTATTTACAAATTGTTGTATTGAGAATGCTCATATGAACTTAGAGTAGCATAAATTTTCAGAGTTGTCACATCATGGCCATTTTCACACGTTGCACAACATTGTGCAATACTCACAGAATACTAGCGTCTTTATGGCACGATTTCTAACATCATGGAATCATGATGGGATGATGTCAGAAATCGCACCCTGAAGACGCCACTGTTCTGTGAGTGTTGTGCAATGTTGCGCGTGACATTAACAATGTGCAAATGGCCCATTTTTTGTTCATGAAGAGTATGGTGGAGGGACATAGTCTTCTCTCACTGCAGATGCTGATTTTCAGCTTTTCACACTCCAACTCTATCAAGCTAATTACAATGTTATTATATCTTACATCTTTACCCCTCTCGTTTCTGGCTGGATAAAACTCTACATTCTTCCACTTCTGAATGTATTTGAAGAAGGGAGCTTTGACTCTCGAAAGCTCATCCCCTGGAAATCTAGTTCATCTACCTTGCTGTTCTACTGCAGAACCTTGCTGTTCTACTGCAGACCGACACAGCTACCCACCTGAAACCATACTGATCAGTGTAACCCTCCCAATTCAATATAATAATATTAATAACAATAACAACAACAACATTCGATTTATATATCGCTCTTCAGGACAACTTAACACCCACTCAGACTGGTTTACAAAATGTGTTATCATTAACCTTACAACAATGACTCTGTGAGGTGGGTGGGGCTGAGAGAGCTCTGAGAGTGGAGAATCAAACCTGGTTCTCCAGATTAGAGTCCTGTCGCACTTGCAAATGATGGTGGACAGAGAAGTAACTTACCTATTTGAGGACATCAAGATGTGGGTTAGAGTGGTCCTAATGAGAAGAGTCATCTGTGGTATATAATTTCTTTCCCATACAATATGCCTGAGTTGTAGGTTACCATATGTTGTGACACAGACCACTCACCAAAACCCCAGGAGGATGCCATCTGGTCAGAAGTTTTAGTGAGGAGGCAAAAGTTAATTTCCTCTTTGCCTGGAGAAGGCTCTGTCAGTTTCACCTCCCGTTCTGGTGAAGGTGAAGAGGAAATTAACAAGCCATCTGAGGAGCAATCTCAGGGGCTCTGTAGAGAGGGTAAATTGACAAAGGCTTTTGATCTCTTTTAAAACTCAGCTTCCCAGCTAACATTGAGACTCACCTCACGTGCAGTCCTCGTGTAATTTGTCATATATAGCTTGGCTCTCTGACGTAGTCTGAGGTTGTGTGTGGGGAGATTCCAGAACACACACTGAGCACATGGCAGGACAGGCTGATATACTGTGAAACCTGTCCTGAGGCAGGTCTGAGAGTCTCTTCCCTAAAACAATAGCTTGATGGCTGTCTCCAGAGGTGGGACAATAGGACTGGGAAAGCTTGATTGTGCCTTCTTGAGAGGATCTAAAGGTGTAAAAAGATGATTGATGACTCCTGCTGGCTGGATGGGTGAGGCTTATCAGTCCCTGAGTGACTCAGATGGGGAAATGGGATCAGGAAAGATTGGCAGGATGGATGATGAGACTAACTCAAGAGCTTCTGGAGACCCTTTTTTTATTCAGTTCTGTGCATCTCCAGGGTGGGGGCTGAAGTTAGTCTGACCTCATACTCATATTCCAGTAATTTTTCCATCTTAGCCAGACAGCCTGCTTGGGCTTTAAAGCACATGAGGAGAGGGAATTATGATATTCCATATTCATAAGCCTTCTTAATAACATGAGGGCAGGTCTGACCTCTAACAGAGCCACCTACTGACTGTTCCCCCATATAAGGTAGCATGTCAGCCAGAGTCCATGCTTTCTCCATGTAGCTCCCACTTTGTGGAACAGACACCATCTTTAGACATTTTTAGAAGGCACTGCAAGGTCATTTTATTTGCTTGGGCTCTTGGGAGGATAATTGGATTGGGGGTGGGGGTTGTTGGTTTTTAATTATTATATTTTAATAATGATTTGTAACCTGCCTGGTGCCACAAGGAAAGGTGGGATATAAATATCCAATAAGTATCCAGGCTGAGTTGCCAGTTTACACTAATTCCCATTGAAAACTTCCTGCATGTCATTCCTCAGGGTCCTCTATCCCCCAGGAGCAACATTTCATGGAGATTGATTGACTACAGTGAGAGAAGGGAGACAGGAAAGTTCCATTCTGCTACTGAAAAATTTAGTCTAGATCCAATCTTTTGTTTTTATTTTTGCATGTGTATTTTAGGGGGTGGGGGGGATATTTTTTTTAAAAAAATGTCACTATTGGTTTTGACCTAGTTGATCACAAATAATGAAAAATGAAGAACACATTGGTTTGGAGATTCATGCCTTTCCTCAGTGCTTCACATGTAAGAGTTCTAGTTACCAAGAGTTTCATTCTGTTCTATTTTAAAATGGTTCTCAGGCTAGGGAACGTGTGTCATGTCTGCATGCCATTCATCCATGCCATTTATGTATTCTCTGTATTGATCTGACTATTGTATTGATATCCTGTGTGCTTTCATGGCATGATTATAATGGTTACATTATATGAGCAAGACATGAAAGCACACAGGATATCAATACAGTGGTCAGATCAATACAGATCAATCATGCCATCCTTGGCCTGCCTAAAAATGAAAGTACTAATGCTGAGAGAAAATAGCCAGCCTGTTATCTCTGAAAGTATGCTTGTTGACCTTGCAGCTGTACTGTAACTCTTCACAGGGGAAAGAGGGAGTTTGATTCCTTGTAATCTTCTGGCTTTCTCTGGCCAGACAAAGCTCTTGTGTTTCTCATGAGAATTGGGACTTTCGTGCCTTATTGCTAACTGCCCCAGGGGAGGGGGAATCTTGCTCCTTATATCAAAGTGCATATGCTTGTATTCTCATTCCTGCCAATCCTACTCATCTTTGGAGGTAACTGTGAACTTAATGGATCTCTATAATAAAACCTTTTCAACCAAGACCCTGGAGTACTCGCTGTGAGGGGTTTGGAGATCTATCTGCCATGGACTGCCGTCCCTAGAACTGACAATGTGGTAGGAAAAGAATAAGAGACCAAACAATGCCATAAAATAAAGCAACATAAATTCAGTCTAATAATCTATTTTATGCAATGATTGGATATTTTCAATTTGGATATTTTCAATTGTGTGTCCCACTGATAAAGAGGGAAGAGGGAGAAGGATACCAGGAAGACACTGAAAATGAAGGAACATCAGTATTTGGAATAACAGTGAGTTGGAGAGGAGGAATTTGCATACACAGAGGAAAGAGGCAGCAAAGATTATTTGGATGGCTTGGTCCTGGGAAATGTAGGCAGCTCCTAAGTAATTCCACACAGGGGAAGCAGAACTAGAGGAGGGGCTGTGGCTTGGTGGTAGCACATCTGCTTGGTAGGCACAGTGTCCCAGGTATCTCCAGTTAAAGGAAACAGGTAGTAGGTGATGTGAAAGACCTCTACCTGAGACCCCAGAGAGCTGCTGCCAATCTGAGGAGACAATACTGATCTTGATGGGCAAAAGATCTGATTCAATATAAGGCACCTTTGTGTGTCCAGCTGTCAACATGGAGACATTTATGCTATGAAGGAACTAAAGAAGTAGACTGGAGGACTTCCGGTTTGGGATCATGGTGGTCTGACACAGCTCAGAGAGCAGAGCTGTCCGAGCTGCTGTTTGTAAGGGCTAGTGGGGTGCTAGATCGCCCGCGGCCCCCTGTTCTCAGGCGGAGAACAGGCGTGAATGCTCAGGATCCAGAGAGTGCATTGATCTTGGCTGTGGGGGGAGATCTGCGCAACGATCGCCCACCCAGCCTTGAGGTCCCGCTCTATGAAGGATGGCAAAGATCTCTGCAGCGGCTTTGGAGTCATTGAATTGACATAAGATCACCGTACCCAAGCTTCAGCAACTAATTTGGACTAATTTGGAATATTTTGAGCATTGAAACAGCGATTACAACCCGCAAATAGAATTGTTAAGGTAAAGATTGCTATCTCTCTTTCTGAGAAGAAATTTGATAAGAGGAACTGAATTAATTTGGAAGATAAAGATTGCTAAGTTTTAAAGACTTATTGGCTATGCTCCGGTAAAGTGACTGAGTTAAAAAGAATTTATTTAGAAGAATTAGAGCGGAAAAGTAATTGTTGTTTACATACCTGCGGTCTAAGAGAGATAGTGAACTGTGGGAAACTTGAAGAAACACGAGAACTGCTGTGTGGATGTGATGGAGCAGGAAGTGTGTCAAAGTAATAGAGTAACGGGCTGGAAGCAGCGGTTAAAGGAAACCCAGAAAAGGAAGTGCGCCATTTTGGAAAAGGGAAAGGGCAAGACCTCAACCTAAGTGGAAGTGGGCCATCTTGGAGAAGGATAAGGGCAGAAGCTTTGAGTTAAAATCATAGAGAAAAGATGCCCGCCATTTTGGACATCGGAATTTTTTAACTGGAGAAGAATTCGTTTTAAATAAAGGACTTAACTTTGAAAACAATAAATTATTTTCGCCGCAGAGTTGCGGAAGAGAGCGGACTCGTGGGAGCGAGGTAAAGCTAG
This sequence comes from Eublepharis macularius, assembly GCF_028583425.1. Taxonomy (NCBI): domain Eukaryota; kingdom Metazoa; phylum Chordata; class Lepidosauria; order Squamata; family Eublepharidae; genus Eublepharis; species Eublepharis macularius. The sequence goes on along the minus strand of NC_072790.1, from coordinate 154,848,180 downwards.
CCCCACGATGTCGAAGAAGGAGTGGCAGTCGGCGTTGGAGAGCCTGGATGAGAAGGTGGCGGATGGAAATAAAGAGATTAAGGATATGATAAGGGATATGGCGAAAGACTTTAAAGAGACACTTAAATCGGAGGTGGCAGAAGTAACCAAGAGTATTGATGAGGTCAAGAAGGAGTTACAAACGACGCAGTTGAAAGTGAAAGTAATGGAAGATGGTTGATAAATTGTCTGCTTCTTTTAAGATAGAAACCAAGGGTTTGCAAGGAAGAATGGCCGTGATGGAATGTAAACACATGGAAAGACAACTTAGATTTCACGGAGTCCCAGAAGTAGAGGGAAAATCAGCCCAAGAGCAGATATCAGAAATACTTGTAGAATTTTTGGACAAGGAAGTGGAAGAAATTGCGGCTCTTCTGGATGTGGCGTACAGAATTAATTCAAAATATGCAGCTCAAAAAAATCTACCAAGAGATATGATTTACAACAAAAAGAACAAGAGAAGACATTGTGAGTAAGCAGTTTCAAAACCCTTTGGAAATTGCTGGAAAAAGAGTGCAAATAATGAAAGAACTACCTAGGGGAGTTTTGTTGGAAAGGAAGAAATATAGAGAATTGGTTCAAACGTTGAAGGATTTGAATATTAGATACAGATGGGAGATACCAGAGGGTTTGAGTTTCGAATTTCAAACAGTCAAGAAAACGATCAGGTCCAGTCATGAGATGGAGAGGTTTTTTATGGACAATGAAAAAGACTTACCTAAAAAATCCAGAATTTGATTATGGAATGCAAAATCATATCTTGGAATGTAAACGGACTGAACTCACCTTCTAAACGTAAAACTATTTTCCATTGGCTATCCAAACAGCATTGTAATATAATTTGTTTACAGGAGACACATATTAAGAAACAGGATGTGAAATATTTAAAAAATGCTAAACTGGGAAGGGAATTTGCAGCTTCATCGAAGCGAAAAAAAAAGAGGAGTCATTTTATATATTAAAGATGAACTGCAACCTAAAATGATATTTAAGGATGTGGAAGGCAGATATATAGCCATGGAAATTATTTGGAATATGGAAAAGATTTTGCTGATTGGGATTTAAGCACCCAATGGTGCTAAGGATATTTTTTTTAAGGATCTACAGAAACAACTGGATGGACTAACTCACTCACAAATAATTTTAGCAGGTGACTTCAACGGAGTTACGGCTTTAGACGTTGACAAAAAAACAAAGGGTGCACAAAAGAAAAGAGGACTATTGCCAAAATCCTTCTTTGAAATTAAGGATCAGAAGAATTTGGAGGATATTTGGAGAAGGAATAATCCTAAAGTAAAGCAGTATACGTATTTTTCGCCAAGACATTTGACATTATCAAGAATTGATATGATCTGGGCCTCTAAGGACTTGGTTGTATGGACAAAAGATGTGGAGATAATGCCAAAAGTAGGCTCAGATCATAATCCAATTATGTGGAAGTTTGGAAAATGCACCAAAAGACAAGGATGGAGAATAAATGAGGATCTGCTGCAGCAAAAGGGTAATTTAGAACTGTTACAAAAGGAGACCAAATTCTTTATACAGTATAATTTAAATAATACCATTCCAACCTACAAAGTTTGGGATACTTACAAAGCAGTTATCAGAGGAGTATTGATGGATTTAAATGCAAGGGATAAAAAGAGAAAAGAGGAAAAAAGAAAGAAATTGTGGAGAATATAAGAATTAAGGAGGTGCAATTGAAGAAAAGACCAGGGAAAAAGAAAGTATATCAAGAAATTAAAATCTTGCAAGAACAATTGAAAGCAATGGAGAATAAAGAGTTGGAATGGGAACTGAAGAAATTAAATCAAAAGTCATTCGAAGGAGCAAATAAACCTGGGAAATATTTTGCGTGGCAGCTGAAAAAGAAAAAAGAAAAAAAGGTGATAACTAAGATTCAAGAAAATGGAATGACATTGATGGATCAGTCAGCGATTAGTAGAGCATTTTTTAAATTTTATGCAAAACTGTATCAAAGGAAAGAAGTAAATTTGGATGCTATTGAACAATATTTAGATAAAATTAAACTACCATTGATATCAGAAAAATGGAAGGAAAAGCTGAATGCAGAAATTACAGAGACAGAGATAAAAGAAGCTATTCAGTCGACTAAATTAGGCAAGGCACCAGGTCCAGATGGAATTACGGCTAAATTCTATAAATCATTGGCAAATGAATTGGTACCCTTTTTGAAGGCGGTAATGAATGAAATTTTAAGAGGACAAAAGGTTCCAGAATCTTGGAATGAGGCCATTATATCATTGATACCAAAGGAAGACCAGGATTTATGTAATGTTAAAAATTATCGACCTATTCCGTTGCTGAATAATGATTATAAAATTTTTGCAAAAATTTTGGCAGAGAGATTAAAGGAAGGGCTTGTGGAATTTATTGCAGAAGAACAGGCAGGTTTCCTTCCAAACAGACAAATCAAAGACAACTTGAGAACTGTTTTAAATGCGATAGAATATTATGACAAACACTGTGAAAAAGAGGTTGTTTTCTTTTTTGTGGACGCAGAGAAAGCTTTTGATAATCTAAATTGGAGTTTTATATTTGCTACAATGGAAAAACTGCAAATGGGAAAAGATTTTATCCAAGCGGTAAGAGCGATTTACAAAGACCAATGTGCAGCAATTGTAGTTAACAATGATTTAACCAAAAAATTGGAAATCAGAAAGGGTACAAGGCAGGGTTGCCCATTATCTCCATTGTTGTTTATCTTGATTTTGGAAATGCTATTGATTCAGATTCGAGAGGATGATGCTATAAGAGGCATAAAGATTAAAGACTTTACCTACAAAGTTAGAGCTTTTGCAGATGATGTGATGGTTATTGTTGAGGATCCAACACAAAATATGCCAAAGTTGCTAGACAAAATAAAGGAATTCGGAGATCTGGCTGGTTTTTATGTCAACAAGAGAAAGTCAAAGATATTATGTAAGAATATGACCAAACAAAAGCAACAACAATTGATGGAAATTACAAATTGTGAAGTAACGCATAAAGTAAAATATTTAGGAATTGAGCTGACAGCGAAGAATATTGACTTGTTCAAGAATAATTATGAAAAGCTATGGCAACAGATTGATAGAGACTTGATTAAATGGAATAAATTAAATCTGTCATGGCTGAGAAGAATAGCGGCAGTCAAGATGAATGTGTTACCACGGATTATGTTTTTATTACAAACAATTCCAATTATTAGAGACAGTAAGCAATTCGAAAAGTGGCAGAGGAAGATTTCCGATTTTGTATGGGCAGGCAAGAAACCTCGAGTAAAAATGAAAGTTTTGTGTGATGCCAAAGAGAGAGGTGGACTGCAATTGCCGAATATCAGATTATATTATGAAGCAGTTTGTTTGGTTTGGCTTAAAGATTGGATGTCACTGGAGAATTGTAAGCTACTAACTTTGGAAGGCTATAAAAAAATTGTTTGGATGGCATGCCTACTTGTGGCATGATAAATTGAAAGCTGATTCTATGTTTCTGCATCATTATGTTAGAAGAAGTCTCTTCACAATCTGGAAAAAATATAAAAGTCATTTGGGTGAGGGTATCCCCTCGTGGGTGGTACCATTCGAAACTATCGACCCGAGAGTTATTTATAATAGAGACCAATGTCTGTCCTATAAAAAGATTCTTATTCAGGAACAAAATATGATAAGAATTAAAACAGAAGAAGAGCTAGTTTTTTGTTATGGATGGTTTCAATATAGGCAGATAAAGGATTTATATAACTCGGATCGTTCAAAAAATGGAATTAAACAGGAAGACTCAGAACTGGAAGAAGCTATACTACAAGAAAGTAAGAAGAAAATTTCAAAAATTTATAAAATTCTTTTGAAGTGGTATACAGAGGATGAAACTGTTAAAGTCCAGATGGTGAAGTGGACTATAAACTGTCAAAAAGACATAACAATGGAGGCAAGGGAGTATTTGTGGAAAAATACATTGAAGATTCCAACTTGTACCAGTATTAAGGAAAATGTTTTTAAGATGATATATAGGTGGTATTTGACGCCAAAAAAATAGCTTATGGAAATGCTAAGATGTCTGATAAGTGTTGGAAATGTAAAAGTCATGAAGGATCATTGTATCACATGTGGTGGACTTGTGAGGTAGCTAGGCAGTACTGCGGAGATATTTTAGAAACTATAAATGAGATTTTGCAGCTTTCAATAATAAAGAACCCAGAACTCCTGCTACTGAACTTAAATATGGAAGATGTTCCTATGCAACATATGACAACAGCGGCAAGAATACTATATGCGCAGAAATGGAAAGTGCAAGAAATACCATCTAATGGAGAGTGGATACAAAAGTTGCTGTACATGGCAGAAATGGACAAAATGACAAGAAGGCTGAGAGACCAGAATTCTGAAGACTTTTTCAATGACTGGGGGAGATTGAAGGAGTATTTGGAGAAAAAGTGGGACGTGAAGAGGAAATTATGGCAATTTGAAAGTTATTAATTGGGGGAATTATTAGAGATAGGGACCTTTACCATTTAAAGTGAAGTTTTAATTATTGCTAAGTTTAAGTTTTGAATAGATTTGATTTTAATGGATATTATTTAGTTTATTAAGGAAATATGGGATAATAATATATAAAGGGAATAGATAAGTAAGTAATAGAATAAGATATGGGTTGGAAAGCTGTTGCGAGTCTGAGAAAAAGGAGGGAGGGAAAGGGTGGGGGAAAATTGTTATTTAGGTTTTTAAGTAAAAACTTCATTTGTAATTTGTACTCACCTAATAAAAACTTTTCAAAAAAAAAAAAAAGAAGTAGACTGGAAAAAAGATGCCAAATAGTACTTCAGGTGTTGGAGGTTACAGGTGGTGACAAACAGAAGATAGTCAGCTACATCTTCAAATTCAGCCTGCTTTCTTGCTTTGGAAGGAAAAAATATTACTCATCAGAAGGTACATTTAGCAATAAAACCTTTCCAATCCTTACAAGCAAGGGCTTTTGAGCAATCTGAGCTATCTGCAGGAAATGAATCTCTGGTAATGATTTGTACTGCCAGGGTTCTGTGCGCTATAAATAGCTCGTTGGATTCACTTTAGGGTGAGACATATTACAGTTAACCATCATAGTATAAAGATTGCTGCTTTTAGGAAGAAAGCTAAAGGATGGAATAAGGTGCCAATCCTGCGCACCCACGGTATGCCCAGGTAGTATCACAGTAGATTCCCTGCAGAAACTTATTTCTGTATGCCCTTTGGATCACTACATTGCATAGGCACATGCCATAGCATTGCAAGGGAAGGTTAACAGTAGAAGAGAAAGAAGGCAAGAGTTACTAATAAAGACATGAAAGGACTGGCAAATACAGACGTCGGCTGCTTTTGATTTACAGAATTCAATGGGCTTAGCTTTCATTTTTCTTAAGAAAGGGCTATATTTAGCTCGTATATCCCTAAGCCTTGGAAGGCTTTGGAGCATTAAGAATGGATACTTGCAATAACTTCTGTGAGTAGTAAATCCTTAAATAAAATCACATTCCCTAAGAAGAGGAAGACATGCTTTGTTGACATGTATTTGCTTGTCATTTGAACTTGAAGGCACAGTTTATTGTTTACAAATATGATGTTTTTGTTGCTCAGATTGTTTTTCTAGCTGAGCCCCCATTTTCCCCCTGCATGGAATTACTTCTTTTCAAGCATCAGCATCAACTGGAGGTGGGTGGGAGGCGGCAACCGTCTTTGTCTTTTTTACCTTATGGCTCACAGTTTTAAGATTGGTGTAGTTTTGCCAGTTTGGTATAGTGGTTCAGAGCGGTGGGACTCTAATCTGGAGAACCGGGTTTGATTCCCCACTCCTCCACTTGAAGCCAGCTGGGTGACCTTGGGTCAGTCACAGCTCTTTCTCTCAGCCCCACCCACTTCACAGGGCGCTTTTCATTAGGACAATAATAACACACTTTGTAAACCGCTCTGAGTGGACATTAAGTTGTCCTGAAGGGCAGTATATAAATCAAATGTTATTGTTATTATAAATCCCACTTACCACAAAATGATAACAAAGAGGAAACTAAATAGGAAATTGAAGGCAAATTACCACTGCATCAAACAAAACAGGCCCAAATCAAGGTATAACATGCAGAAGAAACAGGAGTGGCACAGAGTTGCTTCTGATTACTTCACCATCTGAACTGGAAGTTATGACTATGTGTGTGTGTGTGCGTTGTGGGCGGGTATGCCAATGCATGCTATTCTTTAATTTCAGGGAGAATGGGTGGGCTTCCCTGTGTCGGTGGCTATTTCAGTGTTCTTTATACCCATCTCATTTCTTGGTGTGCTTTGTCCTTATGGCTTACAGCTGTAGTTGCGAATGTAGAAATTTAAATTGGGTATTAGTACCGGGATCCATGAACCAGGATACTTATTATTCATCTTCCCTTTGTTACTGTTTTCTGTGGCTGCCAGGTATGTATTTGGTGATGGGGAACTATGTACAAGGTCCCTACTTATATGCTTATAATTCTGAGGATGGGGTCAGGCCGATCTAGTCTCATGTCCCAAACCTCAGTACAGAAAATCTTTCTTTTCTGGGTCTCCTGATCCTAGTGGTGTGCTGCAACTGATTGCAGAGTTAATTGGAATCTTCTCCTCTGTACTAATGACTCCAGAGAGCAGTCGTCTGGTGTTCTCCATTGACTTTAAGGTTTTTGCTGGTGTAATGTTATGCCATTGTCAGGGGTGAGACCAATCCCTGGACCACCATTGTATTCCAATTAAGTTTACTTTCCCCCAACTCTACCTAGATTTGCCCCTTGTGTTGATGAATACCCGCCAATGTAAAGATTAAGCCAGCAGCATCCTGTTTGTGACAAAAGGCTATTGCTATGCCAGGATATTTTTTCCTGCTAGTATAACATTGTAATATTGCCAGTGTAAGGAGATTTAAGGAGCAGTTCTATTCTGTCTAGCAGGCACAGGTTGAGGTATTAGGCTATTTTAAGATACAGGGAAAACCACATAACTCAGTTACTTGTGATTTTTTTTTATGCTGCATCTGCAAAGTATTATAATTGCCAATCTTTTCATAAAAGTTGCATATTTAACATTTTCCTAATGTTTAAGCAGACTTTTGGCAAATAAGCAACACAGAAATAGCCTGGCTGAGCAAGCTTTGTATGTACAGTTACGGTGAAAAGCAGTCCCAGTTGCTTTAAATAATATTGATGAGATCTGTAAACTTCTCATATTGTGTAATTAGATATAAGTGCTGTATTCAAAGAATCAGTAAAGAGCTGAGTTTGGATCGCTTTGCTTAATGAAGGTCTTATGCAGATTCCACTAGAGAGCTGCAGAACTCTTGCAGTATTTGTGTTCTTTTGACATTGCACAGATTCATACTTTGGTCGTTTTTCTCTGTGTAGTAGGGTGTGTTTCATCATGATGGAACTAGTCAGTGATTACTTAGTGTGTGCATTAAAATTTCCTCTTAATTTTTTTCCCGTCAATATTTTGACGTGATGGTGATCGACTACAGACAATCACTGTCTCTCTTGCTAACGACCATTAGTAGTGATGTGGTATTTTTAGCAATGGGTTCATTTCAGAATTTTTGGTTTATTCAATCAACCAGTCGAATGTTTATTGTTCGGATCATGAGTCATAACACAATCAACTACAGAGGCACTACGCAAATAGCAAACACAAAATAAATAAAACAATTTAGAATTATTCACTAAGACATGCTTTCTTTCTTTTTTTGTTGCTGTTCAGGAATTGTTTCAATTATGACCCTCACTGTCCTGGCCTATGAACGTTACATTAGAGTAGTGCATGCAAGAGTGATTGACTTCTCGTGGTCCTGGCGGGCTATCACGTACATCTGGCTCTATTCGTTACTCTGGACAGGAGCACCTCTCTTGGGCTGGAACCACTATACACTGGAAATACACGGTTTAGGTTGCTCAGTGGACTGGAGGTCAAAAGAGCCCAACGATGCTTCCTTTGTTCTCTTTTTCTTTCTTGGTTGCTTGGCGGCACCTGTTGTGGTTATGGCCTACTGCTACGGACACATTCTCTATGCAATACGAATGGTGAGTTGCTTAAAGAAATGACTTGTCACTGAAACGTTGAAATGAGCAAATGTTGCATGGATTTCTAAAAGGTAGACCAAAATGGACCTCTTCTGGAACAGCTTTCAAAGTGATCACTGCAGATAAGAGGATTTGCCTACTTGTTTGCATCTCTTGCCGTTTCTGTCAGAAGTATTTCAGTGCCTGCTACAAGTGGGAGCAAAATGTAAAGGTGAATTCAATGTTCTTAATCCGAAGGGACTTTTTCCTAATGTATAGTACTCTGTGTTAGTCCCTAAAAAGATATGGAACAAGTGATGGAGGCATGAGTAATGATGAGGGTGGGGTAGCTGTTCATGGCCATTTATGTAGCTGCATAAGTATCTCCAACCTGTGTCCTGCTGCAGCAGAATTCAGTATTGTACAAATAGTAAAAACAAAATATTCCAAAAAAGGATTACAAGTACACAAGTCAATATAATTATTTTTAAATTGGAAAGTGTATTGAGTGTACTAATAGACACTAGGAATGAGTTAGTAATTTTGCTGTATCTGCAGTATAATATTTGTCCCTGGGCAATTCTAGATATGCATTATTCATTTTTAATTTATAATTTTTGTGTTACATTGTCAGCTTTCCCAGTTCAGGAATGAGGGAGGCGTCATTTGTGATGTGGTTGCTTGTCGGTCAGATTGGTGTCTCGTATCTTAGGTCCAAATTACTGGCAAACCAGTAATGATTTTTCTGCTTTGTGACTTCTGCATAATGGCATGTATCCTCCCTTGCAGGATTGCTCTGCAGGGTCTGTGGATAGTTGGATGCACACCAGTGACTTTCCTACCTATAGTCCAGTTTATGGTAGAAGGTCTCTAAGAAATCATCACCACTGCAAGTGGCAGTGAGAGGACAAGGAGTACCCTATTTTTTCAGCTGCTGTTAGATGCTGAATTTTGGCATGAAAACTTAGCAGTTGTTTATTTCTGACTATCACTGTAGTCCTTCTAGCTGCAGTAGACAAAAATTCAATGATGAGCTAATAAAGAATCCAGAATGTATAACATGTTTATAAATATAATATAGATTTGATACAAAAAAATTTGAACCACTACTTTTTTTAGTGATCTTATTTGCCTTGTCCTTGTGAAACTAGGGACAGACTCTTCTTGCACAGCCATAGCTGCTGGGAGCTGCTAGTGGGATTTAGCAGGGTTGCAGACTGTGTGTGTGAAAGAAACTTATGCCCAGATATTGCGCAAGAAAGATAAATGTACAATATAAAAGCTTAATAAATCCCGATATTAGTGCAGCTGTGCATAGATAGGGATTGCAGTTGGAGCCCCTGGAGCCCTTCTTTCCTCGTGGTTATTTGTATGCTCATACCCTGGAGTGCTGGTTGTTGCCTGAACTGGGAAGTTAGAAACAACAAGTCCGGGAATAAACCATTAGCCAACAATTATATTGTATAATTTTCCTTTTTAAATAAGTGCAAAGTGCAAAAGTGCAGAAAGTGACTTAATAAATATACAATTCAATAAATACAATCAATCAAAATCCTTTCCTATGTCCAAGTCGTTATGGTAAATACCAATGTCCAGCAAGTTTGATTGTATTTGCTGGACATTGGTATTTACCATAACGACTTGGACATAGGAAAAGGATTTTGATTGATTGTATTTATTGAATTGTATATTTATTAAGTCACTTTCTGCACTTTTGCACTTTGCACTTATTTAAAAAGGAAAATTATACAATATAATTGTTGGCTAATGGTTTATTCCCGGACTTGTTGTTTCTAGCTACTACTATCTGGGCTTTTCCCTGCTGTTTTTGCCTGAACTGGGAAGTTGGCATGCACCCTGTTTCCAAATCCAACCTTCTGTCTCTAACCCAGCACATCTCATGTTTAAGCTGATTCCTGCCTAGAGTCCTGGTTTGAGGAAGGAAGTCTGGATGGGAAACAAGAGGTATGCCACTCTCTTGTTTGGGGTAATGGCTGGTGCACCTGTACCATGAAGAGGAATGGAGAGAGGAGGGCTCCGTGAGGTCCTGTTGCACTCATTAGGGAATGGATCATCCTCTAATTATGCTGAGAGGGATTGTGCCCAAATTCTTCAGCGAAGAAATATGATCAGGTAACAAAGAATAAGTCCTCAAGTGATGACATTAATAATCTCCAAGAGGGTAAGGAACTGAATGTTTTACGCCTAAAAATAAGTACCATTTCATGTCTTTTCAGTCTTGTTCTTTTTTATTTTCAGCTTCGTTGTGTGGAAGATTTACAGACTGTCCAAGTGATCAAAATCTTAAGATATGAAAAGAAAGTAGCCAAAATGTGTTTTTTAATGATAACTACATTTCTCATTTGTTGGATGCCATATGCAGTGGTCTCTCTTCTAATAGCCTATGGGTATGGTCACCTTATAACTCCTACAGTGGCTATAATTCCTTCTTTCTTTGCCAAATCAAGCATTGCATACAACCCAGTTATCTATATCTTCATGAGCAGAAAGGTAAGCATTCTTAAAGGAGCACATTAACACATGTTGCAAGGATTATATCTAATTCTGTCTGCTATCATAGCCAAGAGGTTTTTTGTTAAGTGGTAGGAAAGCACAAGCAGGCAAGAAGAGGATAAGAACATAAGAATAGCCCTGCTGGATCAGACCAGTGTTCTATCTAGTCCGGCATCCTGTCTCACACAGTGGCCAAGTGTTACTATGGAGGGCCAACGACAGGGCATATAAGCTGAGGCCTTCCTCTGAAGTTGCTTCCTGGTATTGGTATTCGGAGAATTACTGCCTCTGAATGGGGAAGTTCCCTTTAGTCACCTTGGCTAGTAGCTACTGATAGACTTACCCTTGGTGAATCTGTCTAATCCCCTTTTAAAGCTGTCTATGCCTGTAGCCATTCCTACATCTTCTGGTAGTGAATTCCACATTGAAATAACTCGTCATGTAAAGAAGTATTTTTGATTTCCCCAATTGATCTAAAACTTCTTCTCTCATCATCTCAAACTGACTCAATTGTTCAGCCTCCTTTACTGAAAATCATGGCAAAAAATTCATTGATCAGTCATATTGGTTTACTCAGTATCCAAAAACAAGAATAAAATCTGTGCAATAGCTTTTACTAAGTATTGTTTACTAGGACCAAACAATTGACACAAAACATCATGGAAGCTTTTGAGCCACCAGAATTTTTCATCAGGCTGAACATTACAAAAATTTTAAAAGTGAGATGTGAGAAGCAGATTTTTCAGGTCACAGTCAGAGTGAGAGCACCTAAATGGCTGTTTGTATTCAGTAGTGTCACCATGTAGTCAAATCTGATACGCTAAGTGATACTGTGACATCACAATCATACCATGATCTGTATTGGATGCTATTACACTATGGGGAAGAAGCCCCAGTTTTTTGCATAATGGCAGTGGAGGAGTGACTGAGAGGAACACAGTGGTTGTATAAAGCTACAAACAAATGTGTTTGAAGTACTTTTTGAAAGGAGGATGGAGCATTTCACACACTACAGACCCCTCCCCTTTGGTCCACAAAATGTTTGCAAGGGAAAATTCAATGCAGCCCTAATTTTAAATATATTGATGAAAATGTTGCCCCAGTGTGCAACTGCTGTGAAGCTGCTGTGCTGGCCAAAATTAGGAAAGGAAGAGTGACAAAAACAATCAAGGTGTGAGAGCAATTGCTTTATGGGGACCTGTTCAAATGCTTAGGGCTGAGAAGAAAGGTGAGTAAGGGGAGACATGATTGAGGTCTATAAAATTATGCGTGGTGTGAAGAGGGTAGACAGAGAGAAGCTTTTCTTCCTCTCTTATAATATTAGAACCTGGAGTCATCCACTGAAACTGAAGGGTGGGAGAAAAAAGAAAGTACTTCACATATCACATAGTGAAATGGTGGAACTCACTGTCACAGGATGTGATGATGGCCACCCACTTGGAAGGCTTTATAAGATGGAAGTGGACAAATTCATGGGGCTATCAATGGCTATTAGTCATGATGGCTACTAGTCATGTGTCTGATGAGATGTCCAATAAGACACTGTTCAAGCATACTTTAACTATTGTATAATTTTTGGTGCCATTACAGTTTGTTATTCAGATAGCTCCAATTTAGAAAACACTGATGGCCAAAATGATGCTAAAATAAGTTTAAATACACTGCATATTTTCATGTGCTTAGAAAAATTCTCAAGAGGATCAATCAAATTGCATGATGTCTGAGAATATTTAACAGGAACTGACACTGATTCCATGAAGTGTCTAGGTCCTTGAATATATTGTAAGAGTGGTACATTGCATCGTCACTGTTATTTTTCCTTTCTTTGCAGTTTCGACGATGCCTTCTGCAGCTCTTCTGTGTTCACCTCCTGAAATACCAAAGGAACTTGAAAGACAGGCCGACAATAGGGAGTGAAAAGCCAATAAGGCCCATAGTCATGTCTCAAAAAGCAGGGGACAGGCCCAAAAAGAAAGTGACTTTCAGCTCTTCCTCCATCATTTTCATTATCACCAGTGATGACAAGCAACCGATAGACAATGGTGCCAAACATGCTGGCACAAAAGTCAATGTGATCCAAGTGAAGCCACTATAGCGGGCTGTATTCAACTGCTATTGTAAGCAAAGTGGACTTTTGACAACCAAAATGATTTGATTAACAACTCCTCTTGGGCTTGGGCATCTGTGGCATAATTAAGAAGAAACCAGCACCTTTGAGGAGTGAAATATTGAAGCAGCTGAGAGACTCATTGGCATGTTGTGACAGTATCAATGATATTTCACAAAAAGATGGTCTTTTTTATTAAGAATATTTATTTTTCCATATCATGTCTTGTTAACGTAGCACTTGCTGCACTGTAGACTTTCCAAGGAAATAAAGGAGCTTCTGCAGTAGATAGTGATGTCTTCCTTTTTTAAAATTCTATTTAAAAAGAAAAGATATAACAATATAAAGTATATAAAAACTTATAGAGGCACTACATTTAAAGTTAGACTAAACATTTAAAGTTAGAAAGATACATTTGAAACATGTAACAGCACAGCTAAATTATATAATAGTTGCTTATACCCAGACATTAATATCAATCATTTTGCCTGTTTTGTCTTTTTATCTTTATATCAAGTTACCTTAATTTAAGGTAACTTTAAATTAAGATAAGATAGAGAGTGGTTTCTTCTGGAGAGCTCCCTTGATTTAAAAAAAAACCCTGGTATTGTATGTTAATACGTTGTTATATTACAGGCTAGTCTGGATCTGTGTGCAGGTCATACTGTCTCAAACACTTGACTTGAAAGAGAGAGACTGTGATGACTTGTAGGGCACGTTGGTGAGTCATACTTAAAATGAAGTCAGCTCAGAAACAACAGAAGATTGTAACAATTGGGCACATCATTTCTCCCTCAGAATCTAAAGCAGTGATGCTGAGATGAGAAGTACATGGACAACAAGGCCATCTTAAAAACTGATATGTCTAAGCAGTGAATGTGGAATGTATTCAGGCAGCAAAGAGTCTTCAAGACTACAGTACAGCAAATTCCAAAAGACTCGTGTACATTTGTTGAAAGAATGTGATGATGATGACGACGACGGTGACAATGCCATGTGCTTATATGTTCTGGACTGTTCTGGACAGATTAGTTCCACACTCAGAGTGGTTAACAAAGCCATGTTATTATTATTCCCACAATACAGCTAGGGAGCTGGGGCTGAGAGGAGTGGCAGAGTGGCTTACCCGAGGCCACCTGCAGAGTTCGTGGCAGTGGTGGGAGATAAACCAGCAGAGTGCTGGCTTGGGGCCCAGCCACTTAACCACTATGCTACAGCAGCTGACTTACGGACCAGGAGTACTAATGGACCAGTAGGCCTTTGGTGGAGGGAAAAGAAGTTTGAAATATGTCTTAGAATATAATATAATAATACTTCTTATAATAGCAGCTCAAGACCAAGCTTTTGAATGACATTTTAGGGCACTGATCATGGTCATTCTGCTATGAATATAGTACCAAATTAAAATAACAAAACATACAGATTACCTGAAACATTATCGCTCCCCTCTTGAGGCTCCAAATTAGCACTTGGGGATCAGTGGACTCTCAGAATAAGAGCAGCAAAAGGGTCTGCAGTGGAAGTGAGGAAGCAGCAGAAAATGCCACCTCCTGTTCCAAAATAGAAATGCTGGGGCGGGGGGTTGAGGGGTTGGAAGAACTGCATGATTAGATAAGCTACAGCAGCTGTTCTAATATGATGACAAAGAAGATGAACAACAGTCACAGAAACTAGAAATTGAACTCATTTAGCCATCAGCACTAGCTGTGGTGCCACAGAAGCCTGGAGTTGAAAGCTCCAAGTTTCATGTATTTAAATGGAAACACCCACCTACAATGACATCGTGGAGTGACAGGAATATTCCAGTAGCTCGGCAAGTAAAAGTGGAAAGGGGCTGAGTGAGAGGTGGGTGGGACTTGGCTCAGAGAAGGAGGATAAGCTTGATCACAGGGGTGGACCACACAGGCTATGGGGCATGGGACCCACTTGCTTCCTCCCAATCAAACATATTACCACTTCACATGTGCCCTTTAAAAAAAAAAATTAAACTATGAACATACGTGAAGGAACAACATACATACTCAAAAGGGAATACGGGATACAAAGAAAACACTGATATCTACCAATCCTATCTCTGATCCAAAACCACCTGTCCCATCTCTACCAATACACAAAATCACACATCACTGGCTCATACTATCAGTACCTCCTCCAGTTACATAATTGCTAGTTCCATACTTTGTATTGCTTCTAACCATATAAGATCTATACTGCAAATATCTCTATTTTGCTGATATGCAGTTAATTTCACTAAGGTATAGATCTCCTTTATTTTCAACAACCAATCATGCAATTTAGGGGTATTTTTTGTTTCCATTGTCTGGCAGCTGTAATCATATGCAGAGCAATTATTTGCTGATCTCTAGGTAAATTAGGTAGATAGTTCAGCAGTAATATCTCTGGTTTCTGAGGGATATGCACTTCCAATCCAATTGATATAATTTCCCCTATTTGCTGCCAAAAATTGGAGGCTCATATACACGTCCACCACATATGAAAGAAGTCTGCTTTATCTTCGTTACAGAACTAGCATGTGTTTGTATTGGTCTTGTACATCTTTGCTAACCTTAAAGGAGTTAAGTGCCACATATAAATCATTTTCAGTCAGTTTTCTTTAAAAGAAAGGCAAACTGTGAAGTTAAAACCTTGAGTGAAAATAATTTCCATGCTGAGTTGTCTAAGATGTTCCCTATATTGTTTTGCCATCTACTTCAAAAGGTTTGACCAGGTTTAAGGATTGTTCTTAACAAACAAGAATACATCCTCAAAATAATACCCTTATCGTTTGTCAAAAGTATTTCCTCAAACTCCATTCTGGGTCTTAAAATAACTCCTTTTGGTATCAGTTCACATAGGTACCCTCTAACCTGGAGATATTCAAATACTGAAAAACTGGGGCTAAAAATATCTTTAACGTCATTGTACGGTGTCACTTGGTTATCAATCATCAAATTTCTATATTCACTAAATCCTGAACATTCCCACCATCTCAAAGGTAAAAATTCTGAGCAGTCACTAATGACAGATGCTAGTGGGGAGAGTTCTGGAGATAGTTACCTTTAACTTGATCCCATACATTTACAGCGCAATCCTATGGCCGGCCCCAACGCCGACGCGGCTGCACTGGTGGTGTGGCGGCGCCGCCGGGCCGGATCCTGTGCCAGCAAAGTGTGGCCGCAGCGGCGCCCGCAGCGGCGCAGAGATGCAATTTTGGAGAACCAGAAAGTGTTGTGGGCGGGTGTGATCCACGGCCGCCGCCAGGCGCAGCCAAAGGGCGCTGTTCCTGACAAGCGTCAGGGGGAGGGGCCAGGAAAGGCGCAGCCTATGGGCAGCACGCGATCCCGGCCAGGCCCCAGAGCAGCAGGCAAACCGCGCCCATGCTGGCAGACTGCCTCGGCTCGTGTGTCGGGCGGGGCTCGCAGTCGGGAAGGAGAGGGGTGGGCGTAGTCTGAGAAGCCTTTCCCCCGTTTGCCCAATGTAGCACCAAGTCCCTGGCGGCCGCGTCCAGAGAGGTTGGCATGGGACTGGCAGGCGCCCTGCCATGAGGAATCCAGGGCAGCAGCCAGTCTCTGGCAGCAGGGGACAGCCCCCAAGTGGTGCCGAAGGGGAGGGCTGGCCTGAGGCCGCCACCAAGAGGCAGACACAGCGGGCCTGCCCCCTCGTCCCCATCCCAAGGCAAAGAACACAGACACCCATTGCACAGAAATCAGCCTTTATTATTATATCATCCCACCTCCCCCAGCAGACGTGAGGAAGGGGAGGCATGTAGGAGAGCCGTCTGTGCAGCAAAACACCCCACCCCACCCCCAAGGCGGCAGCGGCGGTCACCGGCGAGGCCGGCGGCCGGACCCCCTTGGCCGTCCACGGGCCCGGCCTCTCGCACGCAACTGGGCCCGAGGGAGGGGTGCCTCTGGGGCGGGTGGAGCTGCTGCAGCGGGTGGGGCCGGAGGGTCGAGGATGGCGACGAGCCGCCCGAGCAGGGCTTCGGCACGGACTTGAGAGGCACACCCCACCCCTCCCAACAACCATGGCCTGTTGGCGTGGGAGGCTGGCAACTGCTCCACGGGATTGGATGCGAGGCAGGACGCCCTGGGGTGGAAGGTGTTGGAATGACCAATGGGGCTGCTGCAGACGCCCGAGGGGCTGGACCCACTCTGGGAGGCGGCCGCTCATGGGACTGTGTTGCTGGGGCTGCGGCTGCGATGGGGGCGACCCTCCCCAGGCGCGCGAGACCTCCTGCCCGGGATATGGCATCCACCTGCCACCACCCTGGATTCTCCATTGGTGGGGGCTAGGGTTCCAGCGAGCGGACCGTTTGCCCTGCCATCTCCCGCCCCCTTGCAGCGGCAGCTCGCACCACCCTCTCCCTGGCTTATCGTGTGCCAGCTACTCTCCCCACCGGGGATCCCCGCTCACATGCCCTGCCCCAACCCTCTACCTGGCCATAGATACAGGGGGGTTAGCCGTGTTAGCCTGTGGTAGCGAATTCAAAAAGGGTCCCGTAGCACCTTTACAACTATCCAATTTTATTGTGGCACAGGCTTCTGAGAATCAAGTTCTCTTCGGCAGATGGGTGGTACAGACACTGGTCAAATACAGAGGAGGAGGGGGGGAGGAGGGAGGGAGGGGGCGGGGAGGCAAGACGGGGTGTGTCGGATACATTTGTGGCAATGTGCAGGTGGGGAGATGTGACGGGAGTGTTGGGGGAGGGGCGGAGGACGAAGTCAGACTCGCAGACACAGAAAACAGTTGTTGTACATCTCGTTTTATTGCACTGGAAAGAGCGGGCTTGCGTTTAGGCTGGCGAGGGATCCGGAGCATTCCACACAGCCCTCCTTCCCGCTCGGAGGGGCGGGGCTGGGATGCAGGCCGCGGCGCAACGGTGCTTCCTGGGCTGCAGCCAACCGTCCGTCAGAGATGTTTGGGGAGGGCGGGGCGCGGGGGAGCAGCCATGCCCTGGACGTGCCTGTGGGGGAAAAAGACACGTGTGGGCTTTGCCTCATTCCACTGGCAAGGCAAGCCCCACACTCCGCCATCCGGGGGGGGGGGTTGCACATGGTCGAGGGCAGCAGCTGATGCATGACGGTCTGGTGAGGATGCACTCGGCCTTGGCAAGCCTTTACCTTTAAGGGAGAGAATGAGCTGGTCACAACAAACACCTGGCCACATGTGGTTTTCGAGGCGCCTGCCTCTGAGGCAGCCAGGGGCGGCCATGGTTGCCCCCCACCCCTGCTGGGCCTCACCCAAAGCGGCAAGTGAGCGGGTGGGTTCAGGTGAATGGGCGGTTTGCACTAATCTGCGGAATGCCCCCCCACCTCCTCCTTACCTGTCAGCGCTCCGTCGGTCATCACCAGGTGGGAGCGCCAGAGTCAGGGCACCTGCAAGGAAACGGGAGAGCATGCGGTTAATTTGCAAAGTGTCATTCCCTTCTGCCACGGAAGGGTTAGTTTGTTTGTGCTTAGTTAGAAGCAACTAGCATGCATCAGTTAGCTGTGGAGTCATTCTTTCTATCACGGTAGAAAGAGAGTTAGGCAGACATTTGCACCTCTTCCCCTTTATGCGAAGTTCCCCCAGTTTTTCGCAAAGTCCCCGGAGTGCATTCTGCGCCTGCCAATGTGAATGCCCTCAGCCCGTTTCGGTTTTCAAAGGGGCAATGCCACTCAGCAGACGGGCAGAGCCTCCGGCCGAGTGCTCACTTACCTGGGGGTTTGGGCGGCGCTGGCCGGATGTTTTGTAGGGCGCGGTCGCAGGTGATTGGGTGCAGAGAGGGGGGCTCGTCCACGCCGGGCGCGCACGCTGATTGGTCCCCGGGATAGTTCTCATCCTATGCTCCTTCGGGCCATAGGGGCAGGGCGAGGCGCTCAGAGAGGGGGCTGATTTTTCGCCGTTCCATGGACGCCTATGGGCTACGCCTTCTTTTTCCGTGGCGTAGCTTTTTTGCGCCGCTGTGGGCGTTCCCGCTTCTGGAGGAGCTTAGGGAGCGGACTAACTCTGACCCCGCCTTGCTCCCCGCCCCCCCCTGCATCGGCGTAGGGCTCTACGCCACTTCTGCGCCGCCGCCCGGGCGCCTGTGGCTTGCACTGGTGCTGGCCCGCCGGCAGGCCAGCGCCACGTCCCAGCGCGGGCGGAAGGCCACTTACGCGGGCGTACGGGCTAGATGCGCCCTCGCAAGCCTTAGTTCGGTTCCTGTTCACTTTCCGTGCCCTTCTTAGGATTGGGCTGTAAGTATTACATTTACAAAGGTATTATTATTGTTATAGTACTTCTTCCTATTTTCTTTCTTTACCCAAGGCCATCTCCTCAAGGGTACCTTCATGAAGGATTGTTCAATAAAGACTGGGGTATTTTCTATTGTATCTAATAACCAGTCTTTTAACCAACCTAGTAGTCTGGTAATAAAAAATGAGGTTAGGTACTTCCAAGCTACCATTTAGTTTCCTATCATACATATTATTACAGCGTATCCTGGGGTTTTTTTTATTCCATATAAAAGCATTTATTAATAGTTGCCATTCATTTAATATTTTTTCTGGATTTTCAACTGGGTCATTACCTAGTAAATGTCATCATTTTTTATCATATTTACATGTCCAAACTGTTTTTTAATTCCAGCTATTACTGAATCAAAAATAGTTTTTAAGATACTATCATTCTTATTTAACCAGAGACCTAGATACTTGACTTGGTAAGTGACCTTCATATTCCAGACCCAGTTGTCTTTATTACAATCATTTAAATTGGTATTGACGCAAATAACTTCTGATTTATCTGGGTTTAATATATATCCTGCAACATTCTCATACTGCATGATAAGATTTTCTAAACTTTTACTAGATTGTTTAATATTTGTTAAAAAGATGACAATATCGTCTGCATAAAGACAATATTCAGAAATATTCAGATCATATAAATCTCTTCAGATTGTATAAATCTTTCACCTTTCATATGTGCCCCTTTTCTATTTAAATAGCACTCATGCTGCCAGCCAATAATCTGGGTGACACACAAAAATGATGTAATAGGAAAACAGTGAGACCGCATTTCAAAGCTACTTGCACTGATTTTAACAGGTAAAAATTGGAGATGAAGGGTAAAGATACACTGCTGGAAACTGGCAGGCAGGTTTGAGTCCTGGCATTTATGAATGTTTTCTAAACAAGGCAATTTTATTTTTATACACCTAGCCATAACTAAATCTGTAAGAATTCATGTGAAATGGACTCAGAAATTGAATGGCACATGCACAGTAGTATTGATTTTCAATAAATAATAACTATTATTTAAAGTTAAAATAGAAACCACATTGGGAGGATCGATTAGGGGACTTTTGTTGTACACAATGCATTTTGCAAAGTGGATTTATAACACTGCTGATTTTAGCATTTGGAACATAGTGTGTGCATGTGAGTATGTGTGCATACAGATGTGTAATTACAGGGAGTGGAGATGCAGTTCCTTGTGTATTCACCTTTTCCTGTTCTTGTAAGCCAGTGGTTAAGTTTTGGAGGGACGTTTATACATTAGTGATAACTGCAAGCATGCTAATATATCTCAACAGTCGTTGATGTCTATTACAGCTGCAGCGCTTTTCTAGTTTTCTAGCCAAAGTGCAGGATCTCCCTCTAGTGGCAAATTGGTCTCCTTACAGAAAAGGAACAAACAAACAAAGTTTTTTTTTATTCATCAGACTTTGCTTGTTTTAAACTATCTGAAGTTTTTTATTTATGTGGCATCATCTAAAAATTATTTATTAGTGCAAAACAAACAAAATTAAAAAATAACAACCAACCATCATAAACAATGCTGGCTACAAAGATGCTATTGGCAAATCTATACATGGGCTTCTATAAAGGTTTCCAAATATCTAAAAATAAATCCATATGCAATTGCCATCTATATATGATACATTCAAATGTCAATAAGTTTATAAGATCCTCAAGCCAATAAATTACAGGAAGTGGGCTTTTGTCTTTCCAATGTTGTAGTATAAGTCTTTTATCAACTGTAAGGGTACAGAAGGTCCTTTTCTGTTGACCATCAGTTAGATTCCAAGAGACAAGCAAATAGTTTAACAGTACATTAACATCCTCAAAAATATATGAGTATTCTAATACAAAAATTATATGAGTAATGACTTCTTCCCCAAAGGGCTGAATGACTGGACATGTTCAAAGTATATCCTTAAGAGATACATCTTGTAAATTACACCGCCAACAATTAGACACTTTCCTTAATCCTTTAGAAAAAGGTGCTATGGTGTCCAATATGCCCTGATAATCTTTTGCTAAATAAGTTGCAGCTAAAGATCCATAGCAGCAACAACTATAAGGTTTAAAGCTTTATCCTATTGCTTTAGTAGAATTGGATCCTCCAGTTCATTATTCCATTCATCTTTAAAATTCTGTGTATTGTATTTATTGACTGACCTCAAATATTTATATATAAATATTGTAGGTTTCATTTTCTGTATTGATTCTGTACTGATTTCTGTATTGATTGAATGTAATGCACATTGGAGCCAAAAATCCCAAATATGAATACAGAATGATGGGGTTCTAACTGGCAGAGACTGACCAAGAGAGAGATCTTGGAGTCGTGGTAGATAACTCACTGAAAATGTCAATACAGTGTGCGACGGCAATAAAAAAGGCCAATGCTATGCTGGGGATTATTAGGAAGGGAATTGAAAACAAATCAGCTAGTAAGTGTTTCCAAAAGTGGGGGAGATTTTGAAGTGCTCAAAGCTGCTGGGCCATATTTGAACACCAACAAATGTTGCAATTGTAAATACTGCCGTTCAGCAGAAGTTGGTAAATTATATTTAGACCTCAGTTGAAAAAAGGCCCAAAACTCATCATCATCACCTATAAATTCAATTGATAACCATGTAGAACCTTAAAGGCACAACACCCATTTATTTTTGCTTCAACAGAGTCTAACGTGCCCCCTCCCGGTAGCAATAAAGAAGCTCCAATAACTACACCATCATAGATGCTTAACAACGTCTCTGTTTGATGGGTTCATGGGGTCCAGAACTGAGGTATATAGATCACATCTTTCCACCTGATTTGAGGGAAGGCATATGTCAGGTTTCCTGTCAGAACCTGAAAGTCAGGCTTGGATCAACAACTATGAGATATCAAGAGTCAAAATTCAGAATTGAAATAAGAGCTCACCTGCTTCATTTTGTAATCCAATTTTTCCAACAATATTTGATTCTGCTTTGTCGCCTACATTTGCATCCCGGTGTTCTATGATTATCAGTGCATCTTGTTTAGGTGTATGATCAATTTCTTCTTTCTTGCATAAATGCTTTACATTTCTTCCTCTTCAGTTCCTGTAGTTGCGGCATAAACTTGAATGATGGTTATGTTGATAGGTCTTCTAAGAAGTCTGATTGAAATTATTTGGTTTGATTTTGCATTATAGCTCCTGATTGCTTTTGCTATAAAAGCAACAATATTTCTTCCAAGTTTATCATTTCCAGAGTAAAGCACTTCGTTATTTTCTGACTGAAAATGTCCTAACGCATCTACTTTAGTTCACTCACACCCAGGATTACAATGTTTAAACATTCCATTTCTCATTTTATGATTTCACGTTTACCTGGATGCATACTTCTCATATTCTTTGTTCCTATTGTATGTGTCATACAGCTTTGGACTTTCCTTTTGCATCTATTCACATAAGTAACTGAACATTTTTTCAGCTATTCAGCTTTAAGAACAGCTATTTGTACTTGTCTTCTGTTCCTCCCTAGTAGCCAATTGAGTGCCAACTGACCTGGGGGCCTTATCCTCCAGCACTGTATCTTCTTTTGTTTTGGATTGTCTCATCATAGGGTTTGTGAGGTAAGAGATGATCAGAAGTGGTTTACCATTGCATTCTTCTGTGCAGTGCTAACCAGGGTTAGCTGAAGTGTCACTGCCATTGTCTATGAAAGATCCTCTGCCAGTGTCACCTTCCACTACTGCTGCTGCCCAGTGCTCTGCCCCCATCACCATCGGAACTGTCAACTCTCTGCTGCTGATTGTGGCCACTGATTGCTGAATGGGGTGGGTGCATCTTAGCCCCTTTTCACACAACTTTTAGAAACCATTTTGGCTGCTAGTTGCTGATGGATTTTTTGTGCCATTTCAGACTCAAGTGGTTTGGCTGCTGGATGCTAACATATTTCTTTTCTTTTCAAGTCAAAGCCATTTGTGTCCTATTTGCAATGCAGAATTGAACCTTTATTTTTTTTAAAAAAGTTTTCCCATTCTCAAGTTTTCAATGTGATTCTCATTTCCTGCAGAGTACTGTTTAAAATGTCTGTAGTATTTCTAATATAGGGGTGGCCAAACTTGCTTAATGTAAGACCCACACAGAATAAACATCAGATGTTTGAGAGCCACAAGACGTGATGCACTGAAGTGACTTCAGAGGAAGAAGTGGTTTGGGGGAGTGCCCCGGAAGTGACATCATCAGAAAGGGCTAGGGCTTGGGAAGTGCCATTGCCTGACCTTTAACCTGGAAGTGATACCACAAAAGTGATGTCACACCCTTGCTAGGTGCCACCTCCAAGATCTCCTGGCTCCACCCCCAAAATCCCCAGGTATTTTCCGAGTTGGACCTGGCAACCCCAATGTTTTTATTGAAAATATGGAAGACAAGGAAGGAAGAAAGGAAGGAAGGAAGGAAGGAAGGAAGGAGAGGTAAAGACATGGAAGGAAAGAAAGAAATCTGAAAAGAGGGGATATTAAAATGCATGTGTGGTGGAAGAAGAAAAGAGAATAGAAAAGATTAAAAGGCATAGTGGGCTGGGATATAAAAGTTGGGGAGAGCAACACAAAACCATAGATGGGTTCCCTCGCCCCCAGCTCCTACAGCCAGCCATGTGGAGCCTCCAGACGTGAGATCCCTCAAAAAGCTATGTGGCTGTGCACTCTCCCGCTTTCTCTTTTCTCCCAGCAACCTCTGGTGGAGGGGAGGAGCTTGCAAGCTTGCCTATTTCCCCCTCCTTCCCTGCTAAAATAAACAGTATGGCACTGGCAATGCTCAGAGACCTCCAGGAGCTGCACAATATATCTAGAAGAGCCGCATGTGGCTCCTGAGCCACAGTTTGGCCACCCCTGTTCTAACAGAACTGCTTTTTCTTATGTTCATACCCAATTCCTGCACTTTCTTTTTGCGACCATATATAGGTTAGCACTATAGGGTTATAGCATTGTAATGGTAAGTGTAGCAAGTTCTATGAATTCCCAGCTTTCATTTATTAAAAAAGTAACTCTTTAGTCTCTTCTTTTGTGGTGATATGCTTTTTTCCTTATATCATCACATGGAAGGGGCTAGAGACTTGCTTTTCTTTTCTTTTTAAGAAAGCTGGGAATTCAGAGAACCCCCATCATTGCACTAGTGCTATAGCAATATTTTTGTGCCTGATTTGTTTTTTAAAAGTTTCAAATGGTCTGGTGGCCCAAGGGAGGGTGGAGCTGCTTCTGGTGCCAGAAAAAGCTTTTTGAAATGGCCACTGCAGTTCACATATGGTTCATAAATAGATGTAAATGCTGTTTGAAACTGCCATCCCCATATCACTTTATATGAAGTCGGGGCAGCAACAGGTAACAACTGGGTTAAAATGGAAATGTGAAAGGAGCCTGTGATGGATAGGACTGGCTCCAGCTCCACCTTCCCTGAGAACCAACGAATGAGAGGGGGTGGAATGCTGGGTTAGTGACATTTGGGGTCTGTTGGAGAGAATGAGAGGAAGAGAGAATGGTTTGGGATGCTGCTGAGAGAAGGTAGCAGAGGTGTTTGTTGGCTGATTTAAAACCTGTTCTGTTACATTGAAACATTCGTTGTTTAACCCCAGAATATTTATAAAATCATTCATTCCAATATTCCATTTTGTAAATAAAGGTTTTTTTTAATTTTGTTTAGCCCTGGCTGTCTTGAAGTCCTTGGAGAGACCTCAATTGATCTGGTCACATTAAATGAGCAAATTTAATCTAAACGGTGGCAGCGTATACAAAGGAAAGTAAAATCTAAGTTCCCTTTCCCCAATAGCCCTGGGCAGTAGCTGGGTGAAGGGAAGCAAATATAGGGGATTGGCTGCCTGTCTGGTAGAGCCTCTGGGAGAGAAGAGAGGGGACTATATGAGTATGTGGGTCAGAGCTCTTTGCCTGGAAATTGAGGGTTAGGCAGACGGCATGTGATGACTGTCCTTTACTGTCTGGGAAGCTCCCAAACCTGTGAAGGGAGGTTTAAGGTGGGTGGCAGGCAGGGTATAAATGGCAGTCTGCCATCAGACATTAGTCTGGTATCTCAGCATTGACCTTGAGCAACTCTGCTAGGAGTTTATTTTTTTTTTTTGAAAAATTTTTTATTGGGTTAGGATCATATATTTACACATCACAATCAATTTTCCCATTTCCCAATTTCTAACCCCCTCCCTTTCCCCCCCTTTTTTGTTGACTTCCAACAGTTTTCCAACCCTTTGTCCCTTTTCCCTTACTCTTTCTATATTCCTCTATCTAATCAAATGTATATTCTCCTTTTATTCTAAGCAATACTTCTTTAACTATTTTTAATGCTCTGTATCCATAATGGATAAACAATTTATCCCATAATTCCGTTTTCAAATATTTCTGTATAACGTAAACTATGTAAACTATATAAGCCATACAATCATATAAATCAACCAACTTAACTTGTACTCTATATATTATTAATTCTATCTTCTTCTTTCTGTTTTAGTTATATTTGTTTACATTGATATTTCTATTCCCTTCAATCATAGATCTATATATGATATCAATCAATTTGACTCATATATACCTTCATATAAACATATTCAGTTTGGTACATTATACAAAATCAGAAAGAAAATATTATTAGTTAGTCATTCCTCATAATTAACCCTTATAATTAGTTATATTCTATTTATTATTCTGTATATATCAATCTAATAACATAACTGCTTAGAAGTTCATTTTTACCTCTTCTCCCCCCCGGTAAAGTCACCCCCCTCTGCATTTTATTATAGTTCAATAGTTCTCAAACTGCCACAGTTCTCCTCCCACCTCCCATTTCTTCTCCAAATATTGTTTCAGCTTCTCCCAATCTGTGTTAAACTGTCCTGGGTCCAGATTTCTCAGTTTTCTTGTCATTTTATCCATTTCTGCCATATACAGCAATTTGTAAATCCAATCTTCAATAGTTGGCACTTCTTGTACTTTCCATTTTTGCGCGTACAAAAGTCTAGCTGCAGCCGTCATGTAAAATATCAACGTCCTATGATGGGCTGGAATTCCCTCCATTCCCAGGTTTAGTAGCAGGAGTTCTGGGTTCTTATTTACTTGAAATTGTAAAATCTCACTCATTTCTCTTATTATTTCCCCCCAGTACTGCCTAGCTACCTCACACGTCCACCACATATGATAGAGGGAACCCTCATGCTTCCTGCATTTCCAGCATTTATTAGAAGTATTCAAATTCCCTAGCGCAATCTTCTTTGGTGTCATGTACCAACGATAAATCATTTTATAGATGTTCTCTTTAATACTGGTGCATGTCGTTATCTTCATTGTAGTCTTCCACAAGTATTCCCATGCCTCCATTGTTATTTCTTTGTTGAAGTTTATGGCCCATTTCACCATTTGTGCTTTAACTATTTCATCCTCAGTATACCATTTCAACAGTACTTGGTATACCTTGGATATTCTTTTCTTGTCCTCTTTAAAAAGGGTCTGCTCTAGTTCCGAATTCTCTGTTCGTATACCTCCCTTTACAGAGTCCGAGTTATATAAATCTCTAATCTGTCTGTACTGGAACCAATCGTAGTAAGGTGATAGTTCCTCCTGCGTCTTTATTCTGAGTTTAGATGCTTCAATTCTAGTTATTTCTCTGTAAGTTAAACATTGTTGCTCATTATCAACAGCTCTCGGGTCTATCACCTCATATGGAACTACCCACAAAGGGGTTCCTTCTTGTAAATAAATTCTGTACTTCTTCCAGATTATATATAAACTTCTCCGTATATAATGATGCAGGAACATCGAGTTCGCCTTTACTTTATCATGCCATAGGTATGCGTGCCATCCAAATGTTTTTTTATATCCCTCTAGAGCTAGTAATTTCTTATTCTTTAATGTCATCCACTCTTTCAACCACACTAGGCAAATTGCATCATGGTAAAGTCTTAGATTGGGCAGTTGCATTCCGCCTCTTTCTTTCGCATCTTGTAAAACTTTCATTTTCACTCGAGGCTTCTTGCCTGCCCATACAAAGTCTGATATTTTCCTCTGCCATTTTTCAAATTGCTTAGAGTCTCTGATGATTGGTATTGTCTGTAGCAAAAACATTACTCTTGGTAACACATTCATCTTCACTGCTGCAATCCTTCCCAACCATGACAAATTCAGTCTGTTCCACTTGATCAGATCTCTCTCTATCTGAGTCCATAGTTTTTCATAGTTGTTTTTAAATAAATCTATGTTCTTTGCAGTCAGTTCAATTCCCAAATATTTCACCTTATTTGTTACTTCACATTCCGTTATTTCCATTAGCAATTGTTGTTTTTGCTTAGTCATGTTTTTGCATAATACCTTTGATTTCTTTTTATTGATATAAAAACCTGCCAAGTCCCCAAACTCCTTGATCTTCTCTATCACTTTTGGCATGTTCTCCATTGGGTCTTCTACAATTAGCATTATGTCATCCGCAAATGCTCTAACCTTATAAGAATAGTCCTTTATTTTTATTCCACGGATTTCTTCATCTTGTCATATTTGTATCATCAGGATCTCCAATACCAAAATGAACAACAGCGGAGACAACGGGCAACCTTGTCTTGTTCCTTTACTTATAGCTAATTTCTTAGTCACTTCATCATTCACCACAATTGCTGCATTCTGGTCTCTGTAAATTTCCTTAATTGCTCTAATGAATCTTTCTCCCATTTGTAGCTTTTCCATAGTGGCAAACATAAAGTCCCAGTTTAAATTATCAAACGCCTTTTCAGCATCAACAAAGAAGAAACCAACCTCCTTATCACAACGCTTATCATAGTATTCAATAGCATTTATCACTGTCCTCAAGTTGTCTCTGATTTGTCTGTCTGGCAAAAAGCCTACTTGTTCCTCCTCAATAACTTCCGAAAGCCACCCCTTCAGTCTCTCCGCCAGTATCTTCGCAAAGATTTTATAGTCATTATTAAGTAGCGATATAGGTCTATAATTTTTCACATTTGTCAAGTCTGCTAGGAGTTTAAATGCCTGGTCAAGTTCATACTCCTAACAGTATTGATCTCAGATTCACTGGCACACTCAGACCTGTCCACCATTACATATCCGGGGGAGGGGGTACCTGCTATTACTACTCATTCCCATAATTCCTTTAAGGATCAATTGTTTTATTTAGAGGACAATAATGTTAAAGTTAGAGAGATTTGAGTTTTCCCCCCCTAACTGTTGCCTTATCTATAAAGAATACTGTTGTCTTCCAGTTACAAGAGACCTTATTTTGGTGGAGCCTTATATTGTGCTGAGCCTCCCATTTTACATATATTCTGCCTCTCAGGTTAAAACCTGATTTACCTTAATCTCAGATAGTTTTAATGATTATGTATTTAGCAAAGCTTAAGAAATGTTACGAGATCTGATATTTATCATGTGTTTATTCTGGATTCATAGAATCACCCGTTTTTATTAAGTTCCTGGCTAATAAAAAGAGTTGTACTTTATTTTAAATAAAATCATCAACTTAAATAAGTTTTGTTTATTCTGTTGACCGATAATATTTCATTCTACTGTAAGATATAAGTCCCTGTTGGAGAATTTCCTTGGCAGAGCCAATTGGAGGAATAGTGTTCAGTTAATGAAGCTTTAAATCTCCGTGAGCTGAATTCAGTGTAGATCTCTAGATTGGATGTGAATAAAATCATTTTAACACTCCAAATCAGAGGAACTTGTTTTGTTCAAGCCTTAACGGTACAGAAGGGTAGAGTAGACAGCCTTTGCTCTCCTATCAGTTAATAGTCTTATTCCAAAACACAGGCCTAGAAGGCAATGGCCTTATATGTGTCTATAACAGCAACAACATTCGATTTATATACTGCCCTTCAGGACAACTTAATGCCCACTCAGAGAGGTTTACAAAAGGTGTTATAAGTATCCTCATGACAATATCCCTGTGAGGAAGGTGGGGCTGAAAGAGCTCCTAGAAGCTGTGACTAGCCCAAGGTCACCCAGCTGGCTAAAAGCAGAAGACTGGGGAATCAAACCTGATTCTCCAGATTAGAGACCTGCCATTCTTACCCACAACAATATTATAGAGTCAACAACCTAAGGTTTGCCATGAATTTAAATTCAACTGGCAGCTGCAGACAAGCTTCATTTTCTGATGAGTGAACCTAGATGATGCCTGCATCCATGAAACAATGGCTTATCACATTCACACATTACACTTTAAAAAAAACCCATCATATTAAGAAGCTCATGCTAGTAAGCAAAAGGGCTGTCAAGGACAAGGGAATAAGATTTCAGGAACTGATTTGTCAACTCCCTTGTCAATCATCAGAAAAATCCTCTGCCCCCCACCCAATGTAGTAATAGTGAAAGTTGTGAGTGGGAGAGGGAAGAAGGAGAGCTGTTCACTCATTAAAGTAATGTTCCCTTGGGAAATTCAGTGACTTTGTATATTTCCTTATTGACAGCTGCTTTTCCAGCACCCATCTAGGCACTGTTTACTTGTTCACTTTCAGGAGACGGTACTGAGGAAATGAAAACCAATATCCCAATAAATTGTTAAGAGAATAATGGAACTGGTGGAAATGAATAACTACAACAACAACAACATTCGATTTATATACTGCCCTTCAGGATGACTTAACACCCACTCTGAGTATGTTATTATTATTATTATTATCCCTACAATAACAAACATCCTGTGAGGTAGGCGGGGCTGAGAGAGCTCCTAGAAACTGTGACTCACCCAAGGTCACCCAGCTGGCTTCAAGTGCAGGAGTGGGGAATCAAACCCGGTTTTCCAGATTAGAGTCCCGCACTCTTAACCACTACTCCAAACTGGTTGAAATCATTCGACGGGTTTCTTTTCTTGTGTGTGTGTGGCATCTTTAAACGGAAGGTGACATTCATCCCTGTTGCCTTGCTTGCATCTCAGTTTGTATACCAATATTACTCCGAGCCAGAGCAGTGAGGAGATAATTCAAGCAGTGGGAAGAGAGCAAGAAGGGCCACACAGCCACAAAGAGCATCACATCTATTTACCTCAGAGATTGCCTGATCAAAGACAGCCTTCCTCTTCTTATATATGCTGCTCTTCTCTGAGAAACATATTCCTGACTGTAAGTAGGAAGGATTGATTCAAAAATTCTCATTCCTGCTGTTTTGACCATCAAGTCCCAATTTCACTTCCTTCTTTTGTTTCCTTTTACCAAGTTTCCTCCATAAAATATACCTTTTCAACATAATTTCTATAGCATTAAATCAGTATTATATACCTTAAGTGAAAATAATGTATACAAATGTATAATGTTTTATAAATTGCACCTTAAAATGGATGATGTGTACACAGAACAAATAAATTGACAAATCCAACTGCCAAAAGTGGAGAACTAAAATTGTTAACAAAAATATAAATAAATACTTAATATCTAATTCTGAACAGGTCCATAGAGTGTGTATTAATAAATCCACAAAATGGAGTTAAAGATAGATTGGGCAGATTTCTCTATTATTATTATTATTATTATTATTATTATTATTATTATTATTGATGATGATGATGATGATGATGATTTATTTATTTATTTATTTATTTATTTATTTATTTATTTATTTGATTTATAGCCTTCCCTCCCCACAAGCAGGCTCAGGGCGGGTTACAATAATAGGTAAAATATACAGGAGTGAATGATAAAATCACAAATTTCATGAACACAACGTATCAGCAATTCACCTGCTCACCATATATGAAGGAGGGTGGAGGTGTGGACTGGTATCCTGTGGCTGCTCATGCAGGGGGGCAGATGGCCATGTAGCCCCCCTGCAAGTAGGAGACCGGCAGGGAGACTCATTTGGTGGACTTAATATTGGCCTCAACCATATGCCTGGTGGAACATCTCTGTCTTGCAGGCCCGCCGAAAGGATGCAAGATTTGAGAGTTCCACCAGAACCAAAAATGCTCTGTCCCTGGTTGAGGCTAGTCGAGCCTCCCTGGGGCCAGGGACCACCAGTAGATGTTTGCCTGCTGATCTCAGAATTTTCCCTACAGCTGGAAATAGGAACTTTCATTTTATTCAAGTGAAACAATTTTCATACAAAGTTGATGTGGTGAAATCTCCCCACAGAGATTTTTTAAAACACCCCAAAGCAATGTGCATACTGGTCCATGGATACTTGTGCTAATAGAATGAATGCGTGGTTTCACTCCTGTAGGTTGATATGTGCATGTAGGTTTGGAAGTAAGTTCCACTGAGTTCAGTGGGTCTAGTCCCAAACAAGTATGGGTAGATCTGCATACTCAGATACCTTTCACTAGAGGTAGAGATATCCAGTGATCCCTCTGATAATTTGAGTTGTCCTTTTTCAAATCCTTGTTTGGACCCAAAGTTTTGGTTCTGCTACTGATGGATCCTTCATCTGACACAAGAAACTTCCCACTGGTGGAACAAACCTCTTTAACTAGAATGAGGATCGTTGGATCAATACAAGTTTCTGTGCATCCAATCCACCAGCTGCTTGATTCTGGTTGAGCTTGTAGAAAAGGGTTAGGCAAGGATAGTGTACCTCTGACGTTGTTGGCAAGCTCTCTTATTCTTGAAATGTTCACTGGAAGTTATTAATATGGCATTTCACATAGAGAATTTGTATATCACCTTGAGGCAGAAGGCACATATTTCCAAGCATTGCATTTGCAAAGCTTTCAAATAGCTTGCCTGGATAACTGTGTGTTTCCTGAGAGCCCAATCTCCCTTCATAATAAATCAAGGCAGGTTATTTGCAAGAAAATATATCCTTTGTAGCAGCTGTGCATTCATTCATGAAAGGTTTCTAAATTCCTGTGGGAACTGAACATTTTTAAATTAAAATTTATCCCAGTAATGAAAAGCAATACATTTTACAGGAACGCAGGCTATGTGTTGATGGATGCATTTGACGTAGTTGAGAAATGGATGTCAGTATGCAATTCCTTTTTATTTCCTTAGAGAGAAAAATAATGGCATCAGAGGGCATCTCACAGCCCTTGTCATTATCTGAAGGTCCCCCCCCTGTTCACTTCAAGGATTCAAAGGAATCCTCAGATTCATCTTTCTTATATATAAAGTGCAAAAGACCAACCCTATCCAGATGAAAAGCAGGGGGATTTAAAAGCTGGGAGTCCCAATATGTTATGGGCTATATAGCCCTTCTTTCAGAGAATATCTTCAACATCTTTTTCTTTACATAGCATATATTTTCTTAAGCTATTTCCTGAAGAGGAGCTGCATAGCTTGAAGTATTTAGGTACCTGAAAGTTTACAGTCTTTGTGTAATCATTTTAATGCATTTCTTACATAAATGTGCAAGAGACCCTGGCTTCCATTCTGCTGGGTGGAGAATACACTCTGAAGCTAAGGCCAGAAATGGTTGTTCCAATATTTTTCACTGAAAGATGTTTTTAAAAGGTTGCTACATAATTAAATAAATAATAGTTCCAGCCTAAATAATAGCTTCTGTGTACATGCCACCTGACATCTATTACCCCTTCAACTTTTGTAATGTGTCACATTACTTCCCACAATATTATGAAGGATTACATGGTTACAAACCAAGCACAATTATGCTCAGGTATTATGTAAACTGGTCCTTCAACTATAATTTTTTAGTCATATGCAGTTGTTCTTTTGTACTTCTGAAAGTACTGCTTGCTGGTGTTCATTCTTATGCATTTGATTTGTCTTGCCACACACCCCATTTAAGATGAGAAATCTGGATTAATTTTGTTGGCACAGTACCTAAGCAGCAGTCAGGATGCTGAACTGATTAACAGTTGCAAAAGATTTATATATGAAACTAACAAACTGGATAGGAAAGGGAAGAAAATAAACCCAGCTGCCTTGATAGTTGGAAGAGTGTGTGCAGAGATCTAGGAGAAGAGCCTAAAAATAGCATTTTGCAGACAGACAAAGGGAAAAACCCTTTTTAAAAAGAAGGTACCCCCCACAGTCCTGTAACCCCCTCCAGTCCTGTCCACAAAAGCTTGCTGCCCCCTGTAGAAGCTTTCTCTCTTCTTCTTTGTATATAAGATATTGTTATATTCCAACAATTTTTTCAACCCCAATACAATTTTTGAAGTAAAAAAAATTATATGTGGAGAAGGCAGGATTTTTTGAAATCAAACGAGTCAGCAGCCAAAACTTTCCATGATCACCTTCTACCAAAAGAAAAAAAGGAAGAACTGGATCCCTTGAAGCTCTTTTATTCTGTAGATTCTATTGCTGACTGCTCATTTTATGAAATACTTGCTTTGTATCTTTGCTGCCTAAGTTTTATTGCTGTTTTTGCTATTGCTTTTATTCTGATGGAAGCTGCTGCATTATTTATTTATAGCATTTTTATAACATCCTTCTACCTTGGAATTCCACAGAGTGGCTTACAGAATAAAGCACAATCTCTTTTTTAAAAAAGTCTTAAATAAAATAAATCTCACCCATAGCAACACACTATTTTAGATTTTTAAAAAATCTATATGTCCGCCCACCAGGCCTCAGAGTACTTTCCGGCCAAGGCTGGAAGGTGGGTGATGTCGGCTGCAACTGGGCCTGGCAGCCTCAGGGAGGCGGTGGTGGGCCACCTCCCCTCTAGGGGGCAGGGGGTCTGGCCACTTGCTGGAGGCACCCCCATGTGCCTGCCCACCAGGCCTCAGAGTACTTTCCGATGAAGGCCCGAAGTTGGGTGATGTCGGCACCCAACTGGTTGGAGTGCGGGGGCTCAGTGGGCTCTGCAAGGTACTCTCGCACCAGAGGAGTCTCTGAGAGATTGTCCCACATATTTCTTGTTATTTGAATTGATTCCTACCTTAGAACATCTCCTCCCTTACTATAAAATAATCACCCTAAAATATACAATAGTTTATCTGTTTGTATGCAGAGACTGCTGAATTTGGAAGCTCCTGCTTATATTTAAAAGTTGCATTTTGAAGCAGCTCCATCATCGGAGTCCTGTCATTAGGGGGCACTAGTTCTATGCCTGTGAGAGACTTGCCGTCATAACTTCTAAGTGTAATAGTTTCAGGTAGGTAGCCATGTTGGTCTGCAATAGAACAGCAGGATATGGGCCCAATAGCACCTTAGAGACCAATAAGATTTTTCAGGGTATGAGTTTTAAGAGTCAAAGCTCACTTCTTCAGATAATATCTAAAGATAGGATCTGAAAAAGGAAGTACCGACTCTTGAAAACTTATATCCTGAAAAATCTTATTGGTTTCTATGGTGCTACTAGACCCAAGTCCTGCTGTTCTTAATGCCACTTCCCAGCTCTGTTAACATATGTGGTTTGCTTCTTTTCTGTTGACTGAAGCTCATAATCCTTAAAGTAATAATTCCTTTTGCCTGTTCATTGTAATTGATTCTATATAATTTCATTATAACATAGTTCCATTTTATGTGTCGAAGCTTAAGATCAGGATTACTACAGCTATCAGGAAATGATGCATCAGAATAAAATCAGTAATAATGATAACATAATAAGTAAGCTTCAGTTAGCCAGTCACAACTCTGTATGTGCCAGTGATTTATTTTCTATTTAGCTACTGAAAGGAAATCTAAAATATAAATGAGATGCAGCAGCATATAATACTTAGATAAAAGTTAGATGGGCAAACCTGAGTGTTCCTTGATTCCGAAGGCTAGATCAGCAAGGCTGGTTTCCAGACAGTATCTGCTTCTACAAGGGAGTTTTTTGGAATAGTCCTCATGGAAGCATACACAGAAAGTATTTCATGAAAGATCTGTTCAATGGCATAAACGCAGGATCTTGTTAAAGGATATGTCATAACCTACCCCTGACTATCCCCCACTCCATATTGCCAGTCAATTCTAATATTATCATGAACACATAGTTCAAAAAGCACTTCTTGAGAAAGTGGGAGAAAGCATTGCAATAAGGGTGGGGCTGTGACCCAGTGGTAAAGCATCTGCTTTGTATGTTCAAGCCTTGCCATTTCTCCCATTAAAAGGGCCAGGTAACAGATGATGTGATAGACCTAAGATCCCATATTGCTGCAGCCAATTAAAGTACAGAATGCTGAACTTGATAGACCAATGGCCTGACTCAATAGCTTTGTTCACATGTAACAGTGAATGCACTTATATCCTGCATATACATGTTTGTAAGAAGGAGCCATCACACATTCACTTTACAAATGGAATCAGGGACTAGTATCTGGGTAAATGTGCTTGTTTCAATCACACTCAACTGCACATGCTTAACCTAACATGAAAAAAACATGTAAAAAGAAAAAACCAAGTGCACACTGTACACAGATTGTACATGCTTTCACAGTAGTTGTGAACAGGGCTGGTATAAGGCCACTTTCTATTTTCACATATTCAATAACACCGATATGAAATATCTATAGTGGGTTGTCGCAAACAGAAGACTCTTTGGCTTACAAAGGCCCCTGGTGTCTATGGATTTCTCCCTTCAACTGCAGACTCCTGTGTCCTATCCCATGATATTCAAGATGGTCCACTGACTAAGAAATAGCTCTGAGGGAGGTAGAGAACTACAGCAGGAAGGGTCTAATTCACCGACCTTTCACTTATATCAAGCCTTAAGATTGTATGAACACAATCCCATAGAAGCAGAAATCTCTAGAAAAATAAACTAATGGATGCAACAAAATCAATCTCTGGTAGTAAAATGACTTTTTAAATTATTAAAACTGAAAGAGAGGTAAAATCCCACTTTCAGCCATGTATACTATCTTTGAAGGCAGTAGTAGTGTAGGCAGTAGTAGTGTCAAAGTGTCAGGGAAGTGATGTATTAGTTTAAAACCCAATGGACCTGCTTCACAATTGCTTTGAGACTCCTGTATGCTGATGTGTCAGAAACCTTATGGGAAGAAATAAAGTATTGTAGTGTTTAATCCTCATATTCTACTAAAGCTGAGCTACTCCATTTTGACAACTAAGGTCAGTAGATGGTTGTTGTGGGTGAAAGCCTTTGACAATACATAAGGTCAGTAGCCTTTCCACATTCCACTTTTGTGACTTAGGACTGTATATTTGTTAAAAGCCCCCATTTTATTTTATATTAATGTGGTCTCCAGCTCATGCATTAATACTAGTTGAAGGGAGTGGAGGAACTAGAATTATACAACTGGATAAAAATCCAGTTCTAAACTCAGCAGTCGTACACAAACCATAATGACTTAATTTTGCCAGCAGATGAGTTTGCTGCAGGTTTTCTGCAGATGAGTTTTGGAAACAGCCCATAGGATTTGGGGATCCCACTCAAACAAGAGTCCATTCATATTCCCCTGACAACTAAAGTCCTGCAATGACCCAGTGACACAGGTGAGCTTGTGAGAGGATTTATTGCCAGTGATACAAGACCCTGGGCACGACACTTGAGCCATTCCCACAACTGTCACATAGAATGCCTAATAGGGGTATATTAAGTATTGAGATTTCAGCTCATAGTAACAGCTTTATTGAAGACTGGAAGCAGACAGACTGAAGACGGGTTCAACAGGAGCCAACTATATACACACAAGCCATGGCCCTTCTTCAAGCAACAACCAATAGGCCCACATAACTAGAATCCTTAGTTTGCATTAACTATATACAAAGTAACTTATTTACAGTACAGTGATTGGTCTTTGTTATACAGCACTGATTGGCTGCTGCCTGAAAGAAACAACCAATAGTAATTAAGACTTCAGGAGCCTTAGCTCAGACAGAAGCTAAGACAATACATAACATCCCTCCCCCCTCATTGGGACACCTCATTTCAATAAAAGTCGCCAAGGAATGCGGGGGGATGGCAAGCCCTCTGGGACCTGCGCAATCCTCCTGAATTTGCAGGCCCACTGACTGGTGTTTCAGTGTCCATGATGGGCTCTGTCCCTTCAGCGGAGGAGCCCCTCTCACTCATGGAAGCTTCTGCCCTGCTCGATGGTGAAGGATTGTCTTGGTTGTCCTCGGTTGGAGACTCCCTGTGGTCCTTGGGTGCCATGGCTGGCTCAGTCCCTGTATCCACGGTACAAGGGGGAAAGTCCCTGTTCTGCCCCTGCTCCTGCTCTGGCCAGCACCGTCGTAGCTGGTCAATGTGCCTTCTGAAGACCTTGCTGGTAGTATCGGCCACTTTGTAGGATACTGGCCCAGTGGCCCTGATCACAGATGCTGGAAACCAGACCAACCCGTCTCCATAGTTCTTAGCGTAGACTAGGTCACCTGGCTGGAACTTCCTGGGCAACCCTATTACTTCGGAGGTAGGGCCCAGTAAAGTCAGGGTGGAGCCAATCAAGCAGAGTGGTTAGCCGGTGCCTCATTATGGGCTTCAGCCCATCATGGCATGTGGAGTGATGTGCTGCCACAGCAAGAGTTCAGTTAGCCACAGGGTCAAGTCCCCACGACCCAACTTGTGTAGTGAGTCCTTTGTGGACCTCACCATCCATTCTGCCTGTCCGTTTGTAGATGGGTGGAAGGGGGCCGACGTGACATGTTGGATGGCATTATCAAGGAACCTCTGGAACTCTTGTGATGTGAACTGGGCACTGTTGTCGGACACCATGGTGTCTGTTATCCCATGGGTCACAAATAGGTGCCATAAGGAGTGGATGACAACTGTGGACGTCATGGCTGATACTGGGATGACTTCCAGCCATTTGGAGAATGAGTCTACAACAATCAGGAAGATGTGCCCCTGAAAAAGACCTGCAAAGTCTACATGGAGCTGCAACCATGGTGTGTGCAGCATTGTCTCCCAAGATTGCACAGGGGCATGTGGCATGTCAGGGCAAGACTCCTGGCAGGGTTGGCAAGTCTGGACCCATCTCTCAACCGCTAATTCCATCCCCGGCCACCACACATAGCTGCGGGCCAGGGCCTTCATTTTCACAATCCCTGAGTGCCCTACATGAAGTGCCTCGAGCACCCGCTGATGTAGCCTGGGCGGAACAACAACTCTGCTCCCCCAGAGGAGGAAGCCCTTGTGCACTGAAAGTTCGTGTTGATGGGAGCTCCCACCAACACGAACTTTTAGTCCACAAGGTTGGAACTCCAAGTCCACCCTGCCAGCTGGCTACCCCCTCCACACCAAGTTGAGGACCCTGGAGATTGTGGGATCCTTGGCGGAATGGGCAGTGATGTCTGATGCCAGGAGGGGTGGCTGAGGCAGGTTCTCCAATTGTATGACCCCATGCGCTGGAGAAGGGTTGGTGGTAGGGCCCAGTAATGGTAGACAACTGAGGGAATCGACGTGCTCTAGGGCTTTGCCTGGCTGATAAAACAGTTTGTAGTCATAGTCCAACAAGAACACTGACCAGCACAGCATCCATGGATACATGACTTGTGGGGTCTGCCAGTCGGAAGCGAAGAGGCCTACAAGAGGCTTGTGGTCAGTAGCGATCTCAAAATTGTGCCCGTAGACATAGTCATGAAATTTCTTAACCCCTGTGACCAGGGCAAGAGCTTCTTTGTCTATTTGGGCATAGTTCCTCTCTGCCGGCAACAGGGTCTGAGAAAAATAAGCAATAGGGGCCTCCCAACCGTCTGGCATCCAATGGCTCAGGAGGACCATGCTGATTCCATAAGGCGAAGCATCGCAGGCGAGGATGAGTGGCTTGCATTCGTCAAAGTGTGTCAGCATAGTGTTGGACGATAGGATCTCTTTAACGGTGGCGAATGCAAGGGCGTGCTTTCAGCCCCAGGCCCAGGGAGTGTTTTTTCCCAACAATTGATGCAAGGGCTTGGCTAATAATGCCTTGTGCGGCAGGAACAAGTGATAAAAGTTCAGGAGCCACAGAAACGCTTCAAGTTCCTTCTTTGAACGAGGTGGCGGTGCACTGGTGATGGCTTGCACCTTGCTGTCTGTAGGGTGAATGCCATCAGCATCAATTAGGAACCCCATGAATTCCACTCGTGGCACG
Organism: Eublepharis macularius; assembly: GCF_028583425.1. Taxonomy (NCBI): domain Eukaryota; kingdom Metazoa; phylum Chordata; class Lepidosauria; order Squamata; family Eublepharidae; genus Eublepharis; species Eublepharis macularius. Next base: position 154,809,346 of record NC_072790.1, on the reverse strand, counting down.
CTGAACTGGCATTTTTCTTTTTTCACCTTCAGTCCAGTGTCTTGGAGACAATGAAGAACTTGTCGAAGGCGGCCGACGAGTTCGGTAGAAGACGCCCCCGCCATCAGGACATCGTCAAAATATGGGATAAATCCTAGGATGCCCCTCAGCAGACCCTCCATAAGTCCCTGAAAGATTCCAGGGGCCACACTGACCCCAGACTGGAGCCTCTTAACTTTGAATGCTCCGTGGTGGGTTACGATGGTCTGCACTTCCACTGTGGTGTCGTCCACAGGGAGTTGCTGGTAGGCTGCTGGTAGGCTTGTGCCTGGTCAATCTTTGTGAAGGTTTCCCCTCCTGCTAGAGATACCAGGAAGTAACTGACTACAGGCACCGAGTACGCGTGCTGTTGGAGAGCCTTGTTTATGGTGCATTTGTAGTCAGCACATATGTGTACTGCCCCATTGGACTTGATGGGCATGATGATCAGAGTCTCCCAACAGGTGCACAAAATGGGCTCAAGGACCTCTTGGGCAATCAGTCACTCTAGCTCCTCATCGATGCACAATTTAAGGGTGAAGGGAACTCGATGCGCCTTCAAATGGGTCGGGGTTACTGCTGGATTGAGATCAAAGGAGACTGGCGGTCCTGTGTAGCACCCTAATGAGCCATCGAATATGGCAGGAAACTCGGCACATACTGCCTCGCTGTCTGATTGGTTGATTTGTTGGACTCGGGTGATGTGGATGCCCATGAGTGTGCCAGAAGGAGGACTCACACTCCCTCCTCTGTTGCATTCATTTTTCAATGGGATGAAAGGAGGAGTCATGGTGCATGCGTGCGTGCTGAAGACATTTATATCAAATATACTATCAATATAGAACACATCTATCAATTATACTATCAATATAGTATACATCTTATAACCTTTAATATAGCAGACCAGTATAATATAACATAACATTTAACAAAAATCTTAATTTAAACATATTCTATTTCTTTTAAACTTATATTCTATCAAATATACTACTGTCAATATAATATATATTATAAAACCCTTACTGTGTGCCATGCCACCAATGTGGCACAACACACAACACCATTTTACGTAATCATTATATATTATACAACCTGATTCACTAACATTATATATCATTTATAATATATATAGTATACCCCATTAATATATTCATTTAACTATACTCTTATTCATATACTCTGAAAACAAATTCCCCTCACCCTTTTACTAGCTTAGATTATAGTTACATTTCCCCTATATGGTAAGATCCCCCCTCTCTCTCTTATCCTTATATTTCTTTAAAAGTTCTCAAACTGCCACAATTCTCCTTTTACATCCCATTTTTTCCCAAAAATTGTTCCAGTTTCCCCCACTCAGTAACATATTGCCCTAGGTCAAGATCTTTGAGTTTCCTTGTCATTTTGTCCATCTCTGCCATGTACAGCAATTTATAAATCCAGTCTTCTACAGTTGGTATTTCTTGTGTCTTCCATTTCTGCGCATACAAAAGTCTTGCCGCAGCAGTCATGTAAAATAACAATGTTCTATACTGCACTGGAACAGTCTCCATTCCAAGGTTCAGTAGCAACAGTTCTGGGTTCTTATTAATTTGGATTTGCAAAATCTCATTAATTGCTTCAATTATTTCTCCCCAGTACTGCTTAGCTACTTCACAGGTCCACCACATGTGATATAGTGAACCTTCATGCTTTCTGCATTTCCAGCATTTGTCCGACATATTGGTATTTCCAAGCGCAATTTTCGTTGGTGTTAGATACCATCTGTAGATCATTTTGTACACATTCTCTTTGACGTTCGTACACGTTGAAATCTTCAATGTATTTTTCCATAGATGCTCCCACGCCTCCATTGTTATCTCTTTATGAAAATTTATTGCCCACTTCACCATCTGGACTTTTACTGTTTCATCCTCTGTATACCATTTCAAAAGTAATTTATAGATTTTAGATATTTCTTTCTTGCCTTCTTGTAATAACACTTCCTCCAACTCCGATTTATCCAATCTTATACCTCCTCTCAGGCAGTCCGCATTATAAAGATCTCTAATCTGTCTGTACTGAAACCATCCGTAACAAGGAGACAATTCTTCTTCTGTCTTTATTCTCAACTTTGAATATTGTATTTGTATGATCTCCTTGTACGTTAGGCATTGTTGTTCATTGTCGACAGTTCTCGGATCTATTACTTCATACGGAACCACCCATGAAGGAATTCCTTCCTCCATATACACCTTGTATTTCTTCCAGACCGCAAAGAGGCTTCTTCGAATATAATGGTGCAAAAACATAGAGTCCGCTTTTACTTTGTCATACCACATGTATGCGTGCCATCCAAATGTTTTTTTATGTCCTTCCAAGGCCAGAAGCTTAAGGTTTTTTAACATTATCCAATCTTTCAACCATACCAGACATATTGCTTCGTGGTATAACCTTATATTGGGCAGCTGCAAACCACCTCTTTCCTTTGCATCCTGTAATACCTTCATTTTCACTCGAGGTTTCTTGCCTGCCCACACAAAGTCTGATATTTTCCTTTGCCGTTTGTCAAATTGTTTGGAGTCTTGAATAATTGGTATAGTTTGCAACAAGAACATTACTCGTGGTAGGACATTCATTTTTACTGCTGCTATTCTTCCCAACCAGGATAAATTCAGTTTGTTCCATTTTATTAAGTCTCTCTCTATTTGTATCCACAGTTTCTCATAATTATTTTTAAACAGAACTATATTTTTCGCAGTCAATTCAATGCCCAGATATTTTACTTTATTAGTTACCTCACAATCTGTTATCTCCATTAACTCTTGCTGCGTCTGCTTAGTCATGTTCTTGCATAAAATCTTTGACTTCTTTTTGTTCACATAAAATCCAGCCAGATCTCCAAATTGTTTTATTTTCTCTATTACCTTTGGCATGTTTTCAGTTGGATCTTCAACTATTAACATTATGTCATCCGCAAAAGCTCTGACCTTGTAGGAAAACTCTTTTATTTTCATACATCGAATTGTGTCCACTCACCTTCATTTCAATGCACACCGGGATTCTTCTCTGAAGGGGGAGTACAGGACAGCATGCACATTATGCATGCTCACAGGAGGTTAACACCTTGCTGTCTTCCATCCCCCAGCCACCAGCACTCCTGCTTGGGCCCCTGAGACCTCTGGCAAATTTACTACTTCATAAGAAAAAAGCCTCTCCACAAGGAGGGATTAAGGGGGAAGGAGGAGAATACCAGCCCTCTTTGGGATTGGCTGGGATTGCTCACTTGCAATGATCTGATTGGAAAGGAGAAATTCAGTACAGATTCAAGTGAAATGTATGTTGTGAACTCATGCTGCTTTGCTAGTGAATGCCAGAAACTGGGGGGGGGGGGGAATGTATGGATTTCATGAGGGAGGGCTACCAAGCAGCCAGTTTGGTGTAGCGATTAAGAACGTGGAACTCTAATCTGGAGTGCTGGGTTTGATTCCCCTCTCCTCCACTTGAAGCCAGCTGGGTGACCTTGGGCTAGTCACAGTTCTCTGGAGCTCTCTCAGCCCCACCCACTTCACAGGGTGTTTTGTTGTGGGGATAATAAAACATACTTATTAAACTGCTCTGAGTGGACGTTAAGTTGTCCTGAAGGGCAGTGTATAAATCGAATGTTATTAATGTAATTATTCCATTCCAGAGAATCAGAAGTAAGGCTTAAATACAGTTTTTTCATAATTTTTTGGTGCTCAGAGTATTGTTTATGTACACCTCTAATGCCTAATACTTTAAGGAGGATAGTTGCTTTAAATATTCTTTGTTTTTGCAAAGTTGTACTTTAAATGATTAAAAGAATACACCATAATAATCTTCAGACAGAAGAAGTTCAAAATTCAGGACATAAACATTAAAGACAGGCCTGAGGGTCATGACCTCTCACACTCCATTTGGCCTTTTGAGAGTTAATATCAACTTTAGTAATTAGGGATGTTCAATGAAACTGGAATGTTCTGAATTGAGGGATATTTGTGATATTCCATGTATCTGTAGTATTAAAATGTTTCTGTGTGTTTTCAGGGTGGACCTTCAGCAGCCTTTATCCAGTATCATGCACTGTTGCCTTTTTGCCATGTATTGTAGGTTTATACTCACACCTCGATGCAGTCCCCAGTTCTCTCTAACCATGATGTTCCTTTCCTTGATATTTTAACAGAATATGAGAAAGCTTAGCCGGATATCTAAAACACCAGATATCAGGAAAACACTAAAAAGCAGCTGTTGTTTAGAATAGTGTAACAAGAACAGTTTGATCAGGCAGTTAAGCTGAAAGATATAATTGGTCCTGAGTTCTTTTGAACAGGAATATTTGAGATGATTGTGAGTGAGATAGAGATACTGAAACGCTTGGCGATTTTTATATATTCTTATTTACTGTCCACATAGGCCATGATATCACGGGATGCCTTCTCCCTGATATCTAAGGTCCTCCTCTGAGTTTCTTGATTACTAATTCCTAGAATTAAGGTGCAGTGCAAGGAGTAGGGATGTACATAATGAAAAAAACAAGCTGAAAATATACACAGAGCTCACTGTTTTGGCTTGTGGAATTCTGAACCAAGTCTAGGAAACAAGGCTGTAACAACTCCCTCCTTGCTGAAACGTTTGTGTGTTTCATTTTGCTACTTACTGCACAGCAACTGCACAGCCAGGCCAGACAGTCGGGGGCTGTCTGGCAGCATCTTGTTTTCCTTAACAGCAAGTCTGTCTGCACATGCAACCAATTGGCTCCAAAGAGGAGAGACTGAGCCCTTAGCATTAGCTCTGTTGGTGAGAAGGGGATGTGCACGGCTCTCATGAGTGCATTTTTCCCCCAGCACTGATAACCCAGCGTTAAATGACAGGGAGGTAGCAGGTGTGTATTGCACACTCGCACACACATGCAACTCCCTGTCTTTCCTTATGAGTATTCCACATGGAAGGACTGATCTGGTCTGATTTTTTATTTTCTGGCATAACAATGGAACTTTCTCATGGAAAGTTCCACAGAATTGTTCTGTGACACTGTTTTCTCATTTTTCCTTTTCATTCAACTCTGGGTTAACGGTTTTCATCAGAAAGGGAGACTGGCAGCCAGCAACTTGTCCGGTCTCTGACTTTTACTAGTAAAAAATAGCGGGGGGGAGGGCCATCCTTCCTCTTCTTCCTTCCCGTGAAACCCTAGCTCTCCCTTTCTGTGCACTTTTACACACAGTGCAAGGACAGGCTGGCAGCTGGGAGCCCCGAGTCCCAACCAGGGCACTTGCAGCAGATTAGGGAGGAGGATTCACCAGAATGGCCCCTCATTGTGGAAATGGGAAACATAGTATAACAGCAGGACTCAAAAATAAAATGTATTGGCTTTATCTGTGCTGCGCTTGACCATTTGGCAACGAAGTGCTGCTTATGTGCTATGCTGGTGCTGCTTGTTTCCCACCATTGTGTGCGCCCAGCCACCACCAACACTTGCCTTCTTTGGGGTCCACTGTTGTATGAGTTTTCATGTGCTTGAAGAGAAAGTCATTGGAGATGATGTGAAAAGAACAGCTGGCCAACACTCACCTGGACGTGTGCCTTCCTCATTCCTCAGGGTCCATAAACATAGAATCCCCTTGTTCAATGCTTTCAAACTCAGTGGTTCAATGGTTTAGAGGGTGGACCATTTTCTGTGAGATTTTAGTGCTGTTAGCATGTAAAAAAAAGTTGCCCCAGATCCTTATCCCCCCTTGAAAAGAAGAGTGTGCACAAGGAGCCAAAACTCATGAGACAAAAAGCCCCTCAAACAGATCAGTTTCAAACCAGCACTGCCCCAGCCAGAACAGACCAGTAATGAGCTGTGATTGTTCCATAACCCCCAGAACCGAAATAGAAACTTTCCAGATGCACACCCCTAACTAGGAGTGGACATTTGTCATGGCACCTTGTTTTTGGAATCTAGAACCTAGGACAAATTGTTAGGCTCAATTGTTCATGGCCTTCACAAAGTATTTTTATTCCAGATGGCTTCAGGGAAAGCTTACTATTTGTAATGCATACTTTTAGTTTTGATCTCTATTTGAACACTGGTTGTTTGTTTGTTGTATATAAGACATTGATATTTTAACCTTTATAACCGTGACTTTTTAAAATCAAAAATTGTCTTGAAGGACTATTTCAGCTACAATGGCGGCCAGTAAATGAAAATTAAACAATGTCTACTCATGGGCAGCCCAGTTCTTTTGTCTCTGTGGTGCAAGCAATGCTGGTGTGGACACAAGGCTGGGATCATCAAAGATGGAGAGAAGACAGGCAAGCCAGGCAGAAATGTATATAAGAACATAAAAGCAGCTGTATTAGCGCAATTTCAAATCCAGCATCCTGGCTCACCCAGTGGTCCACCACATGCCCCCCAAAGGCCTACAGGCAGAGCACAGAGGCCAAAGCCTTTCCCTGTTTTTGCCCCCACCAATGATATTATAATTTTTGACCTTTATGAGATAGCCATTTTAATTGCTTCTTAGTGTTTGCTGCCTCATTTCATCAAGGCAAATACTCACCTTGAAGACACTTGTACTTTTCCAGAAAATTCCTGAGCCTTTCTATGGGTTACCCACCCTCTTCACGTTTTTGTATGCAGTGCTACGGCTCAAAAGAAACACTCCATGTGTAATCCAGGGTTTGGAGGGGATGTTCTATTTACAGAAGCCAGTGTGCTGATTAGGGCCCCTTCATGTGCTTCAGAATCCAGATCTAGGGTGCATATTGACCAAAACAGTATTTATTTTCTGAAGGAAAACGATGATAAATCAGAAAATATTTTTCCCTTTGAAAGTAAATGAAGCAGCACTGACTTGTTTTATTTATGTCATTTATACCCCACTTTTCACACCAATGGGAATGCAAAGCTGCTTACAGTATTCTCCTGTTCTCCATTTTAGCCTTACACCAATCTTGTGAGGTTGATTAGACTTAGTATGTATGTAGGGTGGCAAAGGGTAGCTCTAGGAATTGCTGGAAATTCTGTGGTGATCCTCATTGTCGCTTCTGGATTGTACTCAGAAGTGAAATAGTGACATTAGTAACATTGCTGATATCACATACCCTCCATGGTCCCACCCCCACTTGTTGCCAGGCTTGTCCAGAAAAACCTACATACACACTATCTAATAGAGTTGATTGGTGGAAGATTGCCCACCATAAGCAGGCATATAATAAGCCTCACACACAAACTCAGTGTATGAGTGGCCTTTGGTAACCCAGCAAGCTTCCATGGAAGAGTGAGGGTTTAACCCTGTGTCTCCCAGATCCCTAGTCTGACACACTATCCACTACATCAAACTGGCTTGTACAGAGCCCTACTCAAAAGCTCCTGAATGTCTAGGAGTGTAACCCTATGCGGAGGTCTCCTTGTGAGTTGGGGGAATTAGTGTTCAAGGAGAGGCAGCGAGAGGCAGGTAACTTCAGGATCTCCATCTGTGTATATGAGGATTGTCTCGGCTACAGAACTCTTTCAATGACCGGATAGATGTTTCAATCAAAAAGGGGTGGGGGTATTGAAAAATAATAAAAATTAACAGTACGCAAAAACACACACAACAACACTCTGAGCTAAGTAGAAAGCAGTGGTGAAAATTGGAGAGTTTGAGGGATCAGGTGATAGTTACCATCCAGGAGAGGGCATCTGGGAGAGAGGGCATTGAGTGACCAGTGCATCAATGCAGAAGAGCTCAGATGGAGGTCCAAGGGTGGATGCTGGATCCAAGAGCATGCACACAACTATGGCGAAGGAGTAGTCCGATTGTACTGTGGAATGTACCTTGGGGCAAGATTGCATATTCTGCCCCAAAACAGTGACTGAATGGTTGTCCCTGGTGTGAGACAAAGGTCTTGGAAGCTGTCTCCGGGGCAAGACAGAGAACTGAGAAGGTTTGATAAAGTCTTCCTGGGTGGAACTAAAGTTATCAGCAATTATTGATGACCCACGATGTATGGGTGGGTAAGGTTAAAAGAACCCTGAGTCACTTGAGAATAGGAGAGTGGATAAGGGAAGATCAGTAGGGTATGTTGTGGTGATTAAATCAGGAACTCCGGGAAGACCCTATTGTCTTTGGATCTTTGCACATCTCCGGAACATGGGGCTGAAAGCTGGCCTCACCAGACATCTCACATGCTAGCTACGTTCCGTCTCCCAGCCAGAATCTGACTTCCATTTTTCTGCCTGCTTGGGCAGTATTTTGTGTTTGAAACACATGCAAAGATTGGGCTTATGGCATTGCCATATTTATAAGCCTTCTTAATATCATGAAGGCAAGTCTGACCGCTAACAGTAGTGTTCTTTGCATAAAAATCCTTTTTAGAGAAGGAAAATTGTAATGAATTAAAGCAAATTATGCACTTTGTTTTCCAGTGATTAGACAACTCAGACTATTGGAGTAGCAATTCAGCTCTCTGTTTCAGAGAGAAGCTTGTATAAAGATATTACAGGCCCTCTGAAATTTTTTCTAACGATGGGCAAATAGTCTAATCTCACACATTTGCATAAATCATGCACCTGTACTAGGTGCTTAGCAAAGCCCTTTAAATCTATTTTCCTGCATTTTACCTGATTGCTTTAGCATCAGGAAAAATATTCTATTATGAAAAATACCTTTCAACATAGTACAAACGAGGTTTTAATTGCTTGAAAGCCAGGAAACTCCACAGTAAGCTGCACAGCAATTGCTGGCTGGATGTTAAAGTACACAACATGCTATGGTCACCAGAAAATATCAATATTTGGTGGGAACTTGCATTTTTTTAGCTGAATGCAAATTCTAGCAAAACTCATTAAACGTTAAGTTGCTTAATATAGTTATACAACAAACCTATTTCTTTAACCAGGCCACTAAAAGCCTTTAGTCCCTGACAGGTAGTTATTACAGAGAACATATAAAGGTGCTTCTATTCAAGAGCAATATTGCCTTTTCATTTATTTACATCATTTGCAAAATTTGTACGCCATGTTTCTATCTCATCAGGGCCACCAAAGCAGCTATCAGTAAAACAAAACATTCTAGAACATATCATAAAACAATTCATTAAAAAAAAGGGGGGCTCTCTGACTTACCTACAGGACCACTTTGCAGCTGGGAGGTGAGCTCGGGGCAAAGGGCCAGCTGCTTGCTCTCAGCAGAGGTGACATATGCTGGGGGGCAGTGGTGTAAGGTTCTGGCAGGTAGATCTCAATGACTTCACTGCATGAGTTCAGAACTGCATGAGTTAAAGCTTTGTTGATAATCTACTAGTTCAGCAATCCATTACAGGTTCATTGCCAGGAATGAAGTTCTGCGCCAAGCCCCCAAGTCTATATTGAATTCTAAGTACAGCCCAGTTCCCCCCCACCCCAAAGTTGCTAGTAGGGGTGTGCAAGCCAAAAATTTTCGGCTAAAGCCGAAAGCAGAAAGCCGAAAGAGGATTCTCTTTCGTATAAGCCGAAAGCCGAAACGGCCAGCCGTTTCGGCTTTCGGCATTCGGCTTACTTTCGGCTTTCGGCTTTAGGCTTTTTCAATGGGAAAATGCCTCCGGCGTCTTCCCGGACGTCTGGGGGAGGCATTTTCCCACCGAATCAGCCCAAAATTGGTGGGGACCTTCCTCTAACCCCTCTCTACAAACCCCCCAAGTTTCAGACCGATTGGACTTTGGGGGACCATGTTATGGCCCCCCAAAGCAGGTCCCCCTATCCTCCCATAAGAAAGCGAAGGAGCAGCATATTGTTAGCATGCTGCTGCTCATCTTCTTCATTATTTCCTATGGGGAAAAATGAAGAAGCAGGCTTCCTTTGCCAGGGGTGGCATTTTGCATGCAAAATGCCCCCTTACCCTCAGGGGCCCTTCTCCCACCCTTCCTCCCACCCCCCACCAAGGCTCAGCCTGCTCCCACTTGGGGGGGGCATTTCATGGCCTCCCCAAGTAGGTGCTCTGCTCTCATCTCTACCACTGACAGCTGGGGGAGGCTTGTCTTGCCAGGGGTGGCATTTTGCATGCAAAATGCCCCCCAACCCTCTGGGGCCCTTCTCCCACCCCCACCAAGGCTCAGCCTGCTCCCACTTGGGGGGGGGGCATTTCATGGCCTCCCCAAGTAGGTGCTCTAATCTCTACCACTGACAGCTGGGGAAGGCTTGTCTTGCCAGGGGTGGCATTTTGCATGCAAAATGCCCCCCAACCCTCTGGGGCCCTTCTCCCACCCTTCCTCCCACCCCCCATCAAGGCTCAGACTGCTCCCACTTGGGGGGGCCATTTCATGGCCTCCCCAAGTAGGTCCTCTCAGCTGTGTAACAGCTTTAGGTTACACAGTAGGAGGGCACAACAGGGCATGATAGCAATGTACTACAAAAAATAATACAACCCACTTCACCGTTTTTGACAGCAATTGTGTTTGTGTGATTCTCTGATGTGAAGTGAGTTGTGTTATTTTTGTGTAGTACACTGCTTTCCTGCTCTGTTGTGCCTTCCTACTGTGTGACCTAAAGCAGTTACAGAAATAAAGTGCTTTTGACAGCAATTTTTTGGGGTGATTCTTTAATGTGAAGTGAGTTGTGTTATTTTTGTGTAAGATACTGCTTCCATGCCCTTTGGTGTCCCCCCCCCTGCTGTGTAACCTAAAGCTGTTCAAGAAATAAAGTGTTTTTGACAGGAATTGTGCTTTTGTGATTCTCTGATGTTAAGTGAGTTGTGTTATTTTTGTGTAAGATAGTGCTGCCATGCCCTTTGGTGTTCCCCCCTGCTGTGTAACCTAAAGCTGTTCAAGAAATAAAGTGTTTTTGACAGAAATCGTGCTTTGTGATTCTCTGATGTTAAGTGAGTTGTGTTATTTTTCTGTGTGGGGGACTGCTGGTGTAATGTGTCATTATGCTTTGCCTACTTGTACTTTGGAAGGGAGAAAATAATTTTTTAAAAACTTTATTTTGTGTTGTTCTTGTTTTATTCTTTGTTGTGCAGTTGGTTCCCATCATAGGGAACAATGGGGCTGGCTGGCCAGCCATCACTGTAGGTGGTGGGGGAATTTGAGGGAGGGTGTCTGTGGTTCAGGTGCTCTTTCACAGGGACCAGCTGGCACTCAGAAGTGTGCCCACCATTGTGGCACCCCTGGGCTGTGCAGAATTGCCTAGGGAAAGAGAGTTTAGAAGTTCCCAGCATAGGGAACAAAGGGAGAGGGCTGGCCTTTGCCAGCCTGTTCCTGGGGTTATGGGTGTGGGGCTGCTGGGGTGGATTTGGGTCTGTGAGGGGCTAATGTGGGGATTTGGGTCTGTGTGTGGCAGCTGGGGGGGAATTGGGTTTGTGTGGGGCTGTAGGGGGTGGAATTTGGGGGCTGAGAGCACCTACTTGGGGAGGCCATGAAATGCCCCCCCAAGTGGGAGCAGGCTGAGCCTTGGTGGGGGGTGGGAGGAAGGGTGGGAGAAGGGCCCCTGAGGGTAAGGGGGCATTTTGCATGCAAAATGCCACCCCTGGCAAAGGAAGCCTGCTTCTTCATTTTTCCCCATAGGAAATAATGAAGAAGATGAGCAGCAGCATGCTAACAATATGCTGCTCCTTCGCTTTCTTATGGGAGGATAGGGGGACCTGCTTTGGGGGGCCATAACATAGTCCCCCAAAGTCCAATCGGTCTGAAACTTGGGGGGTTTGTAGAGAGGGGTTAGAGGAAGGTCCCCACCAATTTTGGGCTGATTCGGTGGGAAAATGCCTCCCCCAGGCGTCCGGGAAGACGCCGGAGGCATTTTCCCATTGAAAAAGCCTAAAGCCAAAACGTTTCGGCTTTTTTTCTTTCGGCTAGCCGAAACGTTTCGGCTTAGCCTGAAACGTTTCGGCTAACCTGAAAGAAGCCGAAACACTTTTGTTTCGGCTTTCTTTCGGCTTTCAGAAAGCCGAAATGCACATCCCTAGTTGCTAGCCTAGTCTAGGTTCCCACTTCCCATCCCCCAATAGGTACAGTGTATATGTAAGCAACAGCAAAGCAAAGCAACTAAGGATGAGAGCAAAGAGGATCTTTTAGAAAGTTCAGGAGTTCTAAGGTTATGTATCCGTGTCAATGGTTCTTCTCAGAAGACAGGCAGATAAGCTCAGGAGGGGGGCCCTCCTCTGTACAGTTTCACAGGACAGAGACAGAGGAGACAGCCACAGCTCTCTCTAACATAAGAGCACAATGTCCATCAGAGTCCAGTCCTTGGCCCAGGCTTTCACCAAGCAGGTTGGGGGTTGTCAAGACCCTGAAGTATGAGCAGGGGATGCCAGGACTCTGACAAGTGGGGAAGGAGCAGAGGAAGGGCCTAGCTCCATGCCAGTAGCCCTCATAGTCCTCACTGCCATTACCTGGTGGTGAGGCTGACAAGCAGTCTGACAGGTAAGAATGCAAGTGTTTTAGCTCCCACCTCTTCCCCCTCCTCCTTCAGAACAGGTTGTGTATGCTCTCTTGGTTGACCCCCCACATGCTGCCTCAATGTGTGTGTGTGTCTGTGTCAGGGTCGTGTGCCCCCTCCCATGTCTCTGCATCAAAACAGATCACTTGCATGGCTTAGGGCGAGGGGTAGAGTTGATGGCCTCAGCACAGTCTCTATGAGGCTCACTGCATGGCTGAGGCGAGATGACCTGCTGGGTGCAAGGCCTCATTACTGTGCCCTCCACTTAGCCTGTTGCCCCATGTCACTTGGCCTGGGCAGGGTATACTCAGTCTTACTGCCATCCACCTACCTGTGGCCTTGCCTCCCCCACCCGCTCACTCTGCGCTTGTTGTCTTGCCTCCAACAATTGCAATATCTTCATTGTCAACCTTAAAATTGTGTAATTCCTCAGTTGTCATTACTTTTGTTTTCTTGATATTCAGTTGCAATACTGCTTTGGCACTTTCTCCTTCATCAGAAATAATTTCAAGTCTTCACTATTTTCTGTAAGTAATGTGGTGTCATCTGCATCTTAAACTGTCATCTTCACATTTCAAATTATAAAATACATATTAGAAGCACATAATTCAGTTGTATAACAATAGGGCAGGAAGGAGGGATCATTAAGGGAATTCCAGATGAAACAAAAAGGTCTTCGCTTGCTGGTGGAAGACAGTGGCAGAAAAAGAGAGATGAACGTCTCTGAGGAGGGCATTCCTAGGCTTTCCAAGCGCCGTGGGGCCTGCAATTCACCTGGAATTACAACAGATCTTCAAACAACAAAGACCTGTTACCCTGGAGGAAATAGAAGATTCAGAAGGTAGACTCCATGGAATTAAATCCCTGCTGATCTCCCTTCCCTCCCCACACTCTACACTCCCTAGGCACTGCCCCCAAATCTCCAGGAATTTCCCAAGTTAGAATTGGCAACTCTAAGTGATCCACAGTTTTGTTTCCATGATTCTCTGTAGGATTGTCACCCACCTAACCTCAGAAGGTGGAGACACCTGAAGCAGGGACTCAGAAAACAACCTTAGCAGTCCAGTACATTAATATGGGTGCAGGTGGTCCTTCAGGTATGCTGGTACCAAGCCAAGGGCTTTCAAGGTCAACACCAGCACCTTGAATTGGGCTCAGAAACAAACTGGAAGGCAGCATAGATGGACCAAGATTGAAGTGATATGGTCCCTATGACCTACTACAGTCAACATCCTGGTTGCAGCATTCTGTCCCAATTAAAATTTCTAAGCAGTTTTCAAGGGCAGCCCTACATAGTGCGCATAGCTAGATATTGCCAGGGCATGCACCACAGTGGCCAGACTTTTTCTGCCCAAAACAGACCACAGTTGCTAAATAGACAATCTGGTAAAAGATACTCCTAGCCTCAGATGCTGCTAGCTTATAGTGCAGTAGGCCCATCTCCAGGAGCATGCCCAAACTATGGACCTGTTCCTTCAAGCAGAGTGCAACCTCATCCAGAACAGGTGATACCTTAAATCCCAGATCAGGCCTTCCAGTTACCAATAGCATTTCCATCAGGGCTGGATTAACCCAGGCACTGATTCAAGGTTTCTACAGTCTCCCCGGAATCCAATGGAAGCACGAGATAGAACTGTCATCAGAATATTGGTGACAGCCCACCCCAACTTTCCAGACAACCTCAACCAGCAGTATAAATGTTGAAAAGTAAGTCAGACAAGATGGAGCCTTATGGGATCAATGGGTTGAGCAGCAGTCCCCCACAACTGCTTTCTGAAACCAACCTTCCAGATAGTACTGGAACCATTGCAAAATAGTACCTCTCAGTTCCAGCACAGAAAGGCAGCCCAGAAGGTCCACTCTAGCTAGCATAGCATTTCAGCCAATTCCTAGAGAAGTGTGATGTCACTTCTGGTTTTTCCTGGAACTGATGTCACACCATCAGCCAATGGTCATTAGTTTATTATTATGAGAGGGTTTGGCAACGCTAAACCGTGACCAGTTTTACTATCTTGCTTACAACAGTGTGAACTAGATCTATGTGCAATCTTTGCAAAATCATGATCCACAATCTCCACATTGATTTTTTCTGAACCAGCAGAAGCTTGTATGTTATCAGCATTATGCTAACCTTTAAAATGCTAAATGGTACAAATACAGAGTGAATAATGCAATACAGTTCCTTTATAAACAGCTTTTTCAGTTCAGGTGTTTTGATTATAGGCTGGTAGCCCAGGCTGAAATCTGTTGCTGGCTTTGGTCTGCGCAAATATGTCTTTATTTCTTCTCAAATGACAGTTGAATTACAAATAGTTTAGTCCCTAGATGAGCCATGATATACCACCCAGAGGATTAGGCAAAATGTCAGTAACTAACAAACACTTTAAGGGATAAAATGACATGTAATTATTTTTTCCCCTTCCTGTTATGTGGCTTTGAGATAGACTGGGATGACAAATGGTGCATTTTTATCCCATTCTATAAAAGAGAGCAGATTAGTCATTGTTGAACAGAGATACATCCAGAGTATATATGCTCCATTCATATATTGCACCAAGGGAATTACTGCAGTAATGACCTGCACAACTTGAGGTTACCAATAGGATTGTCAACAATGTGGTTCTTTTGGTTGATGGTAATTGCAAATGAGGCTCTCAATGAGATGTGAAATGTGGACCACTACATTAAGCAAAATCAGTCAGCCAACTTAGCAAATACGGTGGCCTACCAGATCCTTGACTGCCTTGGACAGTCAGCAAAACCAAGGTATTTGTTATGACCAGGGCTCATTTTGAGGGGGAACGTGCAGGAACGCAGTTCTGGCAGTTCCCCAAAGAGGTCACATGAGAGGTGGCCCCACCCACCTGACTCTCAGCCATTTTGGGCCTGTTTTGGCCTGGATTGGGACTGAAACGGCCTGGATCAGGCCTCTGATGGGTGGTGGATCACTCTCCCACTCAGCAGTGGCCTGATCCTGACCATTTTGGGCTCCTTTTCAGCCGTTTTCAGCCCCTTTTTGCCATTTTGGGCCCAATTTCGGCCCTGAATGGCCAGGATTGGGTCCAAAACAGCCAGGATAGGTGTGGCATATGCAAATCAGTCATGCTAATGACACACTTCTGGTGATGTCAAGGGGTGTGGCTTATGATAATGAGTTCCTCCAGCTCTTTTTCTATGAAATGACTCCTGATTGTGACCCTAGTGGCTGCTGTAGGTCTAGACTATGTTTGTAGGGTAGTCAACAACATGGGGTGGGGGGGGAGCATCCTGTCCCTTTAAATAAAAGCTTAATGCATGGAACTGGGCAAGTGAAGCTTTTCATGGCATGGAGCTAAATAACATCACCTGGTAAATAACATCTCATTAAGCCTCTATTAAATGATCAGGGTCTCTTTTTTCCAGGTTCTTGGCAATCCTATTGGTAACTTCACGTTGTGCAGGTCTATGCTGCAGCAATCCTCTTGGTGTAATATGTGAATGGAGTAAAAGTAGTATGGATGTATCTCTGTTCAACAATTACTGATCTGCTTTCTAACAGGCCTTTTATAGTATAGGATAAAAACGCACCTCTTTGAAGCCTGGATCATTTTTTTAAAAAGAGAGAGTGAATAGCCACTTTCCTAGTTAGGAAAACAATGTTATTTTATGTATTGTCGAAGGCTTTCACGGCCAGAGAACGATGGTTGTTGTGGGTTTTCCGGGCTGTATTGCCTCCTGACGTTTCGCCAGCAGCTGTGGCTGGCATCTTCAGAGGTGTAGCACCAAAAGACAGAGATCTCTCAGTGTCACAGGTCACTGTGACACTGAGAGATCTCTGTCTTTTGGTGCTACACCTCTGAAGATGCCAGCCACAGCTGCTGGCGAAACGTCAGGAACTACAATGCCAAGACCACGGCAATACAGCCCGGAAAACCCACAACAACCAATGTTATTTTACATTGCTTTCTAACTATGAATGTAGGACCACTTTTAGGGGCCTACTCAAAAATTATTCTATCACCATCTTTACTCTGCTAAGGATTGCTAACATGTGAGTGCCAGGAAAGTACATCAGGTACAAAGCCCATGCTATTTATGACCAATCAGATGTGGGCTATATATGGCAGCCCATTAGAGGCTCATTAGTAAATCCCTTGGTTTTGCTGCCTGCCTATAATTGCAAACATGGGTTGATTGTTAAGCACCTGGTAGACCACATTGCCTGCCAGGCATGGACTACATCCAATCTACCTGTTAAGCTTGTCAGCAAGCCTGGAGGACAAATGCATGCCCTTTTATGAGAGGTTTAATGGCATGCTATTCACCAGGTGACATTACTTACTTCCATGCCATGAAAAGCTTCAGCTGCCCATTTCTACACATTAAGCCACTATTAAAGGGAGAAGACTTTCCCCCCCAGGCCTGTTGGCACTCCTACTATCTATACATTTTAATCTCCAGCCTTCCTCCAAGGATCCCACAGTAACATCCCAGCTCTTCCTCACATTGTACCCTTATAACAACAGGCAGAGAGCACAACTGGCCAAGTTCACCAATGAGTTTCATGGCAGAGTGGGGATTTGAACTTGGGGGTTCCAGGTTCTAGCCAATACATCTGATTGGCTCTGTGTGCCTTCCTTGGTGATTCACAAAGTACACAAGGCTGGGCAACAGTATGTAGTAAATGCTCATGATCTCCTGCTTACATTCACACGAAAATGGGTTCTTTCTATTTGTGCAATTTTCATTACATTCTTAGCTTTTAGTTGTGTGGGTATCAGTTGGATTTATTCAATGTTTCTCCACTTTTACAGAGTCTCCCTTTGTACGTGTGTACTTTTTTTGTTGGCATGTATGAGGGGTAACCTTTTTCTCTTAGGTTCACTGAACCTTAAATTTTTTCACAGCCTCCTTTTTGGTATGCCAGCATTACTGTAATCACTTCAACCAACTTTCTAATTGACAATTCATGAGCCAATGTAACAAGCAAGTTGAAAATAGTTACAATTTTCCCATGTTGCTGCAAGCCTGTTGCCAGCACTAATTATGAAAGTGCTAATGTTAATTAAAATCTATTTTCAAATATATTTCACAGTTTTGAATATGTCAGGAAGTGCCTGTTACTCATATGGATTGTCACTCTGTACTCAGGGAAATGGCAAAACAATTTCAAGTTTAGGGGGGAAAGCCTTTTGGTGAAGTAAAAAAGGATGCCTAAATTGATGAATTAAATACTTCAGGTAATTTTAATGCACTCTGCTCCTTAGTTGAAGAATAACGACTAAACTACAGGATTGGACAGGCACAATTGAGAGACAAGGGCTGCCAGCCTTTCCTGGGAGTAAGCTCCTTTGAATAACATGTGACTCATGTCTCAGTAGCCTGTTTAGGATTGCTGCTAAAAAGCAACATTTACCTATGGCACTGCCCCCACCAACAGTCTTAACCAAGATTAATGGTAGAAAGGAGGGATACAAGTCTTTGACATAAATCACAATCCCTTCTCTAAGAAGTAGATGCTTTGTGTAGTTGTGTTAATTTCTTCTTTTTTTAAATCAGGCAAATTCAGTTAAGCTTCCCTTATATACTATACACTTTATATATTTCCCTAGTTTTATATTAAAAAACACCATTGCTTATTGCTGAATTAATTATGAAAATTCAGTTCATAATTTTTCAGTACTTACCATCTGCTCCAAAATATGAGGCTGTTCCCTTGTGTGAATTTATCCTAGTATGCAATATTTATACCAGAGTATGTTTACATTTTTTGAAGGATAGCTACAACATATCCCTTTGTTACACTACAGGTATGTTCCAAATCACCTCAGAGATTCTCTCTCACCATTAATAATTTTTTTCTAGCCAGTGCTTAGAGATGACATTGCCAAAAAAGTAAAGACAGCAGCTACATCATGTGCTTGGTTCAGTCTTACTAATGACCTATCATGACCATTTGAGGACTACATAGGATTTCTGTTGGCCTGGGTCGTAATTAGACATGGGCATGAACAGAAAAAAAACATGAACATGGTGTTTGTTGTTCGTTGCCATCCACGAACAACAAACAATGAACATTGACAAACATGACCTGTTCACGAACATGTTCGTTGTTCATGGGGCCAGCAGGCTCTCCTCCAGCCATTAAGATCCCTACCACACCACTCCCAGAAACCCTACCTGAGCAGGCACCGAGAAATGTACCAATAATAAATAATAGCTTGGCCCCAGAGCCTGGCAGCAGTCCTGGAACCTGAAAGGGTAGATCCCTACCGCACCACTCCCAGAAACCTTACCTGAGCAGGCAGCAGGAAAGGTACCAGTAATAAATAATAGCTTGGCCCAGAGCCTGGCAGCAGCCCTGGAACTTGAAGAAGTAGATCCCTATCCCACCACACACAAAGAAAATTCAAGCTTCAATGCACTCTCCCTGTCTCTCTCTCAAAATTCCAACAGCAACTGTCGCTCCCTCACTGTCTGCCAAACCAGAGCTGGGAGCTCCCCTCCCCCCTGCTCTTTGCTTCCTTGTAACAAATTTGGAGCGCCACATTTGAAAGGAAGACCTGCCTATCAAGCTAAATTGGGCTTAGATTGGGGTTTCCAGGGCAACAGCAGGAGTTCAGCCAGAGTTCAGGCAGTCCCTGCCTCCAGTTGCCAAGGGAATTTATTGTAGGTACCAGATTGTCTGGCTTGACTAACAGCAACAAACGAGGCTTGCAATGACCACCTGTTCATTTAGAATGGGGCCCCACGAACAGCTTGTTCATGAACAGATGATTGGGCTGTTCGTGGCTTTTTTTAGTTTGTATTGCTGTTTGTGCCCATCTCTAGTCGTAATGTAAAGAGTTCATTTATAGAGGAATCAGTATGTGGTTCTTTGTAAGCATTGTCTGACCACATGGACAGGTGGCTAGTAGCCCCACATATCTCCAATGATGTTGTGTGGATTGGTTAATAACTGTGAAATGGGCCTTGGTTCAGCAAGCAGAGCTAAGGTATGCCTGTTTGTAATCAGGTATGTCTGCTTGTAATCTTTTGTGACACTGAAAGTTCTTGGTTGACGTTCTTGATCTGTGACCCCCTCACTGTTCTTCAATTCAATACTTTTTTGAAAGGCTTTTTCCCACTTTGCTGAGGGTCTCTCCTGATTCCCCTGTCCTGGATTAATTGCCCCACTTCAAATAACTAGACATTGGCAGGTAATTCTGATTGTACTGCAGGTGTTAGCTCATTTCTAAATTCTTTCAAAGGGCCCAATAGTGAAAAATATTTTTTAAGACAATTGTTCTAAAGGTATAGCCAGTAACTCCATAAAGCAATCTGTGTGGAGCAAAGCCACTGTCTCATCTGGGCAAATTAGTTTAACCTTCTAGTATTAATGTATAATAGTGCCTTTGTCTGCTCCCTTGTTGAGAGCTTTTATGAGGGCCATTTTTACCAATTTATTTGCATTCCCCAATATCACTGCAGTGAGGGTGGTAAGGGACCCGGTATTGCAAAGTTACTTCTTGAGCCTCAGCAGAATGCTTCAGCTTTTTGGACAAGTCTGAGGGCAAAACCCCAGGAATAAACAATCTTATAAAAGTTCTTAAGACTCCCATGATGGTCTCAGAAGTCTAACATTTACTAAGAAACCATTTTGTACATCCATTTTTCAAAACTAACTTGTTTATGTCCATATGACTGGAGTACATAGTTGAATACAATCCATATAAATCTCATCAAAAGTAAGTTCTTTTCTTAAACATTTTTAAGGCCCTAGTAGCAGAACCATGATTGACTTGGTAAATTTCAGACTGGGCTACAACTTTTAGACTTGCTTCTGTCACACAGGCCACAAGTTCTTCTAATTTATGCCGTTTCAAACCTTGGTATCTATGATCCACACTAAGGTGAACTTGCTGTATCAATTTTGCTTGTTCTGCCTACAATAAAATGTTTCCTTAAAAAAAATCCCTTTTTCATATACAAAGGTTACAATAATTCATAATAATTTCATATTCATATTTAACTGAGTATCTTTTGAGGGGTTGGATGGTATGGACTTAGTAATTGATTTTAGCTCTCTATTTAATTTTTTTTTTTTACTTGCCTGTGACCTGGTTAGTACTCAGCCTCAAGTAGTTTATAATTCTGCCAGTGCCAGGTTGTTCTACCAGGGCAAATCCTTCAATATAAACATTGCATCCTTTTTGATGTCCTGGTGAATGGATAACCTCAATGTTGGGTTTCAATAGCACCAATTCTCCTCTGCTTGTCTATCTGTACAATGGATTTGTTTCCTGTTGAAGAACGTATTTGGCATCCAGTCTGATGGATTTTTCCTGTAGACACAAATTGTATAGACAGAATTTCTAACTATCAAGTTATAGTTGCTTCTTGGTATTTTGTAACACATAATGAAAAGTAGCAAATTCTATAGAGGACAGTAATCTAAAAACATTGCTTGGTCACTTACAAAAAATTATTTTCTGAGAGTTTGCATCTGATGACTACAGCTGCAGCTTGCCAAACTTTCTTTTGGACTTTTATTATTCTAGTTGCTGGCCCATCTGGATAATAAACTAATAATGTTCAAAAAGTACTAAAGGTCAATTGGACTTACCAGTAGCAGACCTGCATCTAGAGCCCTGACAGCAGCTCCATGATACAAAGGGATCCACTTCTGTCACAGAAATTTATAAGATTTTGCCTGAGCAGGAGCTTCATGTGCACCCTGGCATTTCTGCCTACACACGAAACTACTGCAGTGAAGTGCCTGTGTCGATTTGATTCACCTCTGAACAAGATTTTATTAATACCAATGCACTACATCAATTCATTAACTGGAAAGAAATCGATTCTGTTAGCTACTGGAGCTATACTTAATATTTATGTATTGTAACTTCTAGACTGCAGCAGCAAAGCAACAAATTGGAAAATGTATGTTGAAAATCAGCTGAACTATCAAAATGTGCACAGGGAACACCCTCAATATATTTTGAAGTATATGAACAATAATGAAGACTTTCCTAATTAGAATTTGTTTAGCACAGTTACTTTGATCTAAAGTGTGTATTAATGAATGGAATTATTCAGTTGGCCTTATTTATTACTCAAATTCCTGATGTTCATCTTTCACATTTTCTCTCATCAACCTTTTCATGAAAAAAAAATAACTGAAAGAGCTGAGGAGGAGGAGGATTGGGTGGCTGAGCAATTGCTTTGTGTGCAGAAATGTCTGCAGGTTCAGTCCCTGGTATCTTCTGTTAAAAAAACCACCTTAGCTTTCTCTGTTTAAGACCCTGGAGAGCTCCTACCAGCCAGGTTAGAGAATTCTGGACTAGATGGATTAATGCCTCACTATCAGACAACTCCATATGTTCAAAATGCCAATAATTAATGGAGGGGTGACAGAATATCATCATATGCTCCTCCAACAATTCCCTTTCTCCACCCTTATTCCTTCCCAAGATAGTTACCATTCCTGAATGGCTATAAAGTGAAGATATACTAAATAAAAGCAACTCAGTACAAATCTACATTTGTACAAAATTTTATCTCCATGCTATTATGCAGATGATACTCAGCTCTGTCTTTTAGTGGGTCCCAGAGAGGCTGTGCAAACATGAACCAGTGCCTGGAATCATTTTTTGGACAGATGATGGCTAATAAACTGAAACTTGATTGCAACAAAATGGAAGTACTACTGAGAGGTGGAAGGACTGACCCAGGAACTGAGGTGTCCCCTATTCTGAATAGGATTGCACTCTCCCTGAAGGAGCAGGTTTGCCGCTTGGAGGTGCTGCTCTAACCAGCTGTTGCTGGTGGCTATGAGCACCTTTCACCAGCTTCAGGCTTTATTGGGCAAAAAAAAAGACTTGGCAACTGCGGTGCATACCCTGGTGACATCTAGGTTACCCTACTGCAACGTGTTCTACGTGTGGCTGCACTTGAAGAGTGTCTGGAAGCTACAATTGTTACAGAATGCTGTGGCCCAAATGCTGACTGGCGTGAGTCATAGGGACCATATCACTTCACTCGTTTCACTTGTTTGCTGCCAGGCTTAATTCAAGGTGCTGGTACTGACTTTTAAAGCCCTATACGCCTTGGGGCTATGGCAATTGCTCAGACCCACTTGTGAAAGGACGTTACCTTGAAACAACCATGTGAAAAATTATTTGACTTAATTCAAGCAACTCATTCACTACTAAATCACAATGCTGCTTAGTGACCAAATACTCCCTTAAGAAATTCAGTCCTTGCATGGCACAGCCCTCAAGTTGGGATTTATTTATTTGTTCCAGGTTCAGAGTGAAAACCCTGTATTTCACAGCCAATAAACAGTCAATGTGTTTTTTAAAATTAATAATGCTAGAGATTATTAAATAAAAATTACAAACGAGATATATAGAACACTGGCATATCTCATAGAAATTAATCCTCTATTAATATACATGTTATCCCCATTCTACCAACATTGATTTCAAGAAAACAGGTTACATTTCTAAGCTTCTTTCTCAGAGCTTTGCCAAAAAATGAGAAAGTAGATTTCACTGAATTTCAGACTCAGAGATTCAGGGTTACAGAGTATGGGTAGCTTATATAGATGCTATTACATAGGCCAACAGATGACTTCACTGAACTGTCTGGTTTGTGCCTTGTAAAGGCCTGGCATGATGCCCCTCCGGGCATACTCCAATAGACACTATTTTCGCTAAGGGTTTCCCCCCCTGGCCATCAGACTAACTGTGTGACATCCTTCTTTGTGTAGAGAGTTTGGTGGATCAATCTTTTATAACTCAATCTATCAATAAACATCTCTTCATTTTGGCTTGCTTATTCAACGCTGCACAAAGAAACAGTGAATTTGTAACTTCTATAGAAAACTGGAAAAAAATCTCTAAGCAAGATGCAGTCAAGTCTTGCAAATCAAACAATTCTTATGAATTCCACATATGAACTGCATAGCATATATGATTAATACTGCATTCTCTCACAGGGCCAGCCTAAAGGATCACCTACCCCCATACTGTGTGTAAAGTGCCCACAAGTCACAATTGACTTAAGGTGACCCCAGCAAGTTTTCATGGCAAGTGAGCAGTAGAGGTGGTTTGCCAGCACCATCCTCCACAGACTCTTCCTTGGAGGTCTGAGTACTTACTCTGCTTAGCTTCTGAGATCTGAAGAGACTGGGCTATACCACGCCACCTTCCCTCCCCAAACTCCCATATTAACCTACCCATCACTATCATCTTCAAGGGCTGTGCTTCAGATGCCCATCACTTGAGATGAGATCAGTTGCAACCCACAAAAAGGCCTTGTCAGCCCTGGCAGTACAACTATGGAATTCCATCTCCAGGCAGATTAATCTGTCCCCCTTTATCATTGTCTTCTGCCAGCAGATAGATTTCTCTGATTTGTCTGCTATTCCTTCACTGAACCTCCTTCTTGTTTATGTGATTTGTTTAATTGTTGTTTTAATAGCTTTATATAAAACAAAGCTGGCTTTAGTATTTTTTATTGTCCACTGCCTTGGGTGTCCTAAGTTGGGTAGAAAGGTAGCATAAAGGTGTTTTAAACAAATAATAAATATCTCAATAGCTTGTTTATTGACATGTCAGAAAAATAAGATATGTACACCAGACTGTTATACAAAACAGGCAAAAAAAATTACCCCAAGATCCCAAACAATAATATGAAAAATATATTGAGAGGTTTTTGTACCTAGATATCCTGCCTATTCTTAGTGTCAGGGCATTTGTTGTCAGATTTTAAAAATAAAATATTTGTTGAATCATAAATCACAGTGTACAGAGCAGCCTGATGAACTGTTATGGAAGGCCAGCGGCATCAGCTGTAAACCCCCCCCCCCCCCGTGGCACTATATATGCAGGCAGAACTGTATTTATGCCAGAACTCTATCTTAGACTCTATTCTCCACACCAGGCTAGGCCCTAGAAAAGTGCATCATATAGGCAAGTGCTGTTCAGTGAGAAAATAACGATCTGTTGTTCTCAAACCACCGCTTGCATTCATACACATTCAGGATTAAGAAGCAGGTATTGCACTGCAGGTAGCAAAGCATGGAAGCCAGGCAGGTTTCAGCTCAAGTATTTTGTTTAGAAATTAAGCTCATATAACTTGCATATGTATACAAGAACATATTTCCCCCCATCTATTTTATTTTACTTAGTAATTTACATAGCATAGCTACTGATCCTAAGCAGTAGGGCAATATGACAAAAATGTCTGAGGGTGGAGGAGTCACAAGCAAGCTTGCATGTGATATTTCCACAGATGCTCTGAAAACCACTGCACAATGCTTAGAGGCATTTACAGGCTGCCTCTTGCACTGCTTTTTACAAACCCATGTTGTAGAAAGGCTTGTGAAATGATCATTTCCCCTTCTGATACATACCTTGTCTTCAAAGTGAGCACGGGAGGAAGCAGACATTTGCCAACTATTCCTACATGACCTATATTGTCAAGATCAGCTGAGAACATCCTTGCAAGTATAGCATCTCCGTACATTAGTCTAGGAAGAACATTTGATAGAAGCGTTCTCAGTGGTTTCCCCCCAGTACTGGATTTTTAATGAGATTGTCCAAAGGCTGAGCCTAAATAAGACAGCAGTGATGTCGGTTGATAAGGCTATATGCTAGAAGGGATTGTGCTACCAATCTTATATTGGCAGGGGGTCTTTTTTTAAAAAGAGACTGTTATGAGCTTGGGACTCCTACCGGACTCCACCTTCTTACTAGAAAAGAAAGTTGGTATGGAAACCCCAACAGTTTTCCCCTCCAACTCCAAGCTGATACATGCTACAATAACTTCCGAGGCTAGACTACTGCAATACACTTTATGAACAGCTGTACCTGAAGACAACTCAGAGCTTTAATTCATCTCAAATATGGCAGGTTGGGTATTACCTGTACCTTTTTTTACCAACCCAAATGACCCAAAATGTACAAGCTTTCCAGAACTCTTAATTTCTGCTATTCTCTGCTAAACCCACACCTCTCCACAGCTCAAGAACCTGCCATCACTTCTTAAAGGTTGCTCTGTCCCACCCAGCTAGCATTCTCAGTATGCCCCTACTTAAATCCGCATTATTTTATGAGACGGTCATTGAGAGCTGGTGTAGAGGTTATAGTTCCAGACTAGGATTGGGGAGACTCAGTTCAAATCCCTCTTCCTCAGCCAGGAAGTTCACTAGATGACTCTATCTCAGGTTAACTTACATTGCAGCATTGTTGTGAGGATAAACTGGAGGCAAAACATGTGTACTGCCTTAAAGTCCTTGGAGGAAGAGTAGGATAAAAAACAGCAGACTTGTCTTAAATAATGTGGATATGATTGTGGCACTGCAAAAAGCCCCAGTTTCCCCCAAAGTGACACTTTCTCCTTAACTCTCCTATTGAGTTAAACATTCCATTTTGGGAAAGGCTGGTGCGGAGCTTGCACTGTTTCATTTCACTGTGTGCTAGCAGCAATAGTGTAAGGAGATGTCATGGAGTACAGACCTGAAGCATGGATACATAATTTGTGGCCCCAGAAATCATTTAACTAGAAATTGAATTCTTAAAGTTTTAAACAAACCAACATCATGGCAGATAGCAGGGGATCACTAAACCCTGACTTGGTTCAGTAGCCAGACATGAGTTGTGGCTATCACCAAATGTGCCTCTTAGTAGGTTCTCCACCAGAGGAGCTGAAGAGTTTCCCATGCTGCTTCTTCCTGCTACAAAACTCAACAAAATGCAAGAGTCTCTCACCCCTCTTAAGTCTTTTGTAGGGAAGGAGAGAGGCTCTCTCTCACATCTCACTGGACTTTAGAGTAGAGACAGGAGCAGCATCAGAGAACTTTATATTTACCTTTTGTCAGAATCTGGTCCGGGGGCGTCGACGCCTGGGGGCGGCGAGTCTGCCAGGATGCCCACCAATGAATGGACTGAAAGGGGTTGCCTCAGAACCAGGGGGTGGAGGGGGGTTTACAGCACCCTCCTCCCTTTCTCCCCCCATCAGGTAGACAGACCACCCTTCACCCTCTGGCTTTTCCTCACTTCTCTCTCTCTCAGTCAGTCTGTCTCACAACACTCCTCCTTGGCTTCCCTTTCCTGCCCACTTTTATGGGGCCATCCCTGGTCTCCCCTCCCACCTCCTCCAGGCGCTGACCTGTCCCTGCCATTCCCCTCAACCCCAGGTACTGCCAGCCAAGCTGGCCTATCCCTAGCCGTCTCTCTGGCCTTTCTAAGTCCTGGCCCCACTCCCAGTCTTGTCCTGCCTCCCTCCAGGTGAGACTGGCTGGGCCCAGTTGCACTCGGCCCAGGAGCATTGGCCTTGGCCCCATCTGTCCACAGTCTGAAGGCTTGCAGGCCTCACTGGCGTCTCCTGGCATCAGATGGGTTGCTGCGGGGTTGATGGGTGTGGCAGGAGCCTTCCGAGCTCTCTCTGATGCTCCTGTGTCGAGGTTGGCTGGTGGGAGTTGGGCCACTGTGTCAGCGGCTCCCCGGGCTCCGCCTGCTGCTTTTGCAGCTCCTGGGGTTGATGAAGGCTGGGCTGCTGCGCTGGCAGCTTCCTGGGCTCCTGGCACCGAGAGCCTGGACATTAAGTCAGTGTCCTCCTGGGGGCCTACAGAAGAGTCTGGGGCAGGGGGGCTAGGTGCTTGGCCCTAGATACCTATTTAAAGAAACTAACAAAAAGGCTTCTCAGTTATCGGGATGTGTTATTGTTACATTAGCCCCTTCCCAAACCTCTTCATATTCAATATACCATAAACCAAGGACAAACCTCTCCAAAACAACATTGCACAATGATATTAGCCTCTCAAAGCTGTTACTCTCTCCTGTTCAAGTAACTCCATTCAGAGAACTGCCTTCAGAATTTCACCTGTGTAGCAAAACATGACTTAGTGTAGCTTAATCTTCCTGATCATCTGGTCTGTGCAATAGTGAGCTATAATCTGAACCAGAATCACACAGTTGGCAAAAAGAAAGAATAAGCTTGCTAGCCATATGAGTAAGAAACTGTTCTGCCCTTCAAATTCCAAAAAGTATGCAGGTGCCAACCACAGTGCTTGCCCAATAACCCACAGCAGAAGAAGGAATACAGCCCGCTGCCAAGACATGCTCAAAAGGGGGATTATGGGTGGCAGAAGGCAAAGGTACCAGAGAAAATACTGGGAGGTGCACACTTTGTTAAAGCTGCACAAACACAGCAGTGTGCAGGAAGCAGCAGAAGACTTTTGGAGTAAGCAAAAGAAAGAACTAAAAGCAGCAGGAGCTGTGGCAAGAAAGCTGACAGTCCAAGGAACAAACTCCATTCGCTTCCTGCAGTCAAGTACAGCATGTAGAAATACGGCGAGAAGTTGTGGCGGATATCTCTCCGGGTCAAGTGGTAGAAATAGGTCTGCTCCAGAAAGTCCCAACCATAAGAGAAATAAAAACCAAGGCCCACAGCTTCAAAGGTACATCCAGCCACAACTCCAAAAAACAAAACATTCCAACTGAACAGCCTTAGCAAAAGCTGCCAGAAGTCATCTATAGAGTGGCTAACTTTTTGTTTCTCCAGTGCTTCTGCAGCTTTGCAAATGGAGAGCTATTGGCAGTGCATAGGTCACAGGGTAAATTTTCATATGTACAGACAGGCCGTAAAGAACAGTGGCCTTGGCTAGATGCCTCTTTTCCATAAAATACATGGTGCCCAGGATAAGACTTGCTACAAGAGACTCAGCATTTCCTCGACTGGATACAGTCATTGGAAGGGGATTGAGGAGCCATAATGCACAGCACCCACAGGCCTTCCTGCTATCCAGCCCTCTGAGCAGCAGGATCCAGTACACGAGGTCTGCAGCAACCAGATCCACAGCAATAAAAAGGAGTTTTCCATACAGATTAGTAAGGTAGATGTTTGGGGTTAAGATCCAGGCCAGCAGTGGAGTATAATGGTATGTGGCTCTCAGGTAAGGAGGCTTCCCCTCTGTAATGTATTTCGCAGCATCAGTGAATACTTGATAATCAATGTCTGTATATTTTACCAGCATTGTTCTGTCCTGATAAACTCCATAAAAGACAAGCACAAGCCTGATTATGAAAGCACTGCCAAATAAGGCATCTTTCCTGAGAAATCCTATAAAGATTTGTTTCCCAGATATCTGATAGGGTATCATATTTGGTTCACTTTAACAGAAATCAAAATGAGAAATAAACCCAGTATTGGACCAGGCTTGAACCATCTTGTGGTTATGCCACGGTCTGAAGGAGAAGATGAAGTTAGTCTTTAGGTCTTTCATCTATATGGAATCCAAAGAGGAACTTTCTTCAGACCACAAACTTTCCTGTTCCAAAGAAAAAAAACAAGGAAAATTAGTTTCGTTTAGAGATTGCAGTAAAGAAAGAGACAAGGAAAAGTGGTTTGATTCGTTTTCTTGTTGAAGGGGTCCTCTTTAAGGATTTGGCATCAATTATATGCAATCTTTGTGCTTTGTGAAACTATTTTGGAATTTCTAGCATTAAGTAGACTTCCAGCCTCGTGGGGGGGGGGGCTGTTTTGGAGGGTGGGCTCCATGACATTAAGACCCTGCTGAAGTCCCTTCTCTCCACAAACCCTGCCCTTCCCAAGTTCACCCCCAAATCTCCAGGAATTCCTCAACCGGAAATTGGCAACCCTACCATCAAGAGACACAGCTGGTACCAAAAATAAAAACAGCAGTCCAGGTCACCAAATACACATTTCAGCATCCAGACTTGTATACATATTGTACGGGAACTCACAGTTGCACACCTGCTCCTACAGCAGTAATTTGGAATTCAGACTGCTTCTGCAGCAGCCAGAGCCATCTAAGAAGAGTGGAGAGAATAGAGGGAAGCGAGCTTCAATGAATATTTGAAGATATTACCAGGCCATTTTTAAAAAAAATATCTAGAGGGAGGAATAAAAAACTCCTTGATTCACTTTTAAGAAATGAAAGGCAGAAAGATTGGGGGTGGAGGGGTAGAAGCTGGAGGAGAGCAGGATGCTTCAGGTTGTCTGAGAAAGATTCCTTGAAAGCGAAAGGCAGGCGCAGAGTGATTGAGCCACCCGTTGTATGCAAATGAATAAGCTAATTCCTGGGATGGAGATGGCGACCCTGGTACCTCCTAACACAGCGGGGTTTGGAAAGAAGAGTACCCGCAACTCCTTTTGAGCCTAAGACCAGAAGCGCAGTGGAAGGGAGGCAGCCAATCAGAGAAGCAATTCAGCGTTTCCCTGAAACTGGAGAGTACTTTCTCCTCTAGTGGCGGAAATGTATTCCAGTTACGCTTGCGCGTTAGCAGAACTGAAGCTAGCCCTTTCCGGGGCTGGCAGGAAAGGAGGAAATTGGAACAGTCAAGAAAAGTCGGTTTTGGAATTTCTAGCATTAAGTAGACTTCCAGCCTCGTGGGGGGCGGGGGGGGGCGGGCTGTTTTGGAGGGTGGGCTCCATGGCATTAAGACCCTGCTGAAGTACGACAAGGCATGATCGCATACTAGGGAGAAAGAGGGGCGGCGTTCTCCTCTTCTTGGAAGGTTAAGGTGGCCCTTGTGAGTTTGTGTTGCAATTCGGGAGGTAGTTTATTAAAAACAGACAAAATTCAAAGAAGGGAAAACGCAGCACTAGTCAGAATAAAGAGCTTGCCACTGCTGGAGAAAGAAGGGGAAGATGGAGAGAAAAGGCACACATTTTCTGCTCTATAAAATCTTACCTAGTAGAAGGGAAGTCTCGCAATCTATCCGAGCATGCTCAGTATGGCACTTGGAAGCTGTTGCCCTCAATTACATTGCCCATCCTTTATGATTCAACTTCCTGTCGTCATTTTTCAAAAAGCGTATTGTGAAGAAACCGAGGTAAAACATGTCTGAGAAGCTGAACGGTTCTAATGCTGCAATTCTAAGAACATTTTCTTGGGAGCAAGCCACACTGAATAAAATGGGACTTTCTTCTGACTAGACCTGCTTAGGTTTGCTCCCTAAATAGTCTAAAAGCCAGGACTGAGGAAGAGGGGTGACCGATTTCTAGGTGGTCAGATACTAGGGCATGCACATTTTAACGTAAGGGGAGTATAACTCTGTTCCTTGGTGCATTTTCGTCTCCCTGTTTTTCATGAAGATGAGTGCCTCATGAGGATGTGAACCCTTCCTCTCTGCTCCATTTCAAAGGCGACTGAGTGGGCAGTCTGAATTTCTAAAAAAGGAGGTGCTGGCCTTGAAGCATCGACATTATTCTGGAAGCCTTGCTTCTTAATCCTAAACATGTTAGGGAAGCTGTGAATTATTCATCCCAACACCCAGTTTTTTGACAGCCTGCTTCCTACTTTTGGATTAGGGATATTGGAAGATGAGCAGGAAACTATAACAGTTGGAATTTGTGCCTAATGGATTTCTTTATGATTACTTAACAGTGGTCAGGGGAAAACATTGACAAATGAATATCTAAAGATGTAACATACTGTGATAAATACAAGACTGAAACAGTATTATAGGGGCACTTGTGCTGGGAGCTGAAATTATCCAAGCATACAATTCCCCAGTGGGTGATAGATACAGGTTTGCTCTTCTGTGCAATGCTGCTGCTTCTGCAAGCAAATAATATTGCCTTATATGAAGTCAGCCTGTTGCGCCATCAAGGTCTCCAAAATCTCTCAAACAGAAAATAGCCTTTCCCAACAACAGCTGCCTGTACCAACAGGTGCCACAGACTGAACCTGGGACTCTCTATGTATGAAACCTGTGGAGTACCACTGAACCACAGCCCTGCCCCACCTCCCTCCCAGGAGTTGTACATTTGTCTGAAGCCTAAGGTAGGTCTCTACAGCTTGTGAGGTTTGGAGTTGGTGGGGACAATTTCCTTTACTCATGCATAGTGCACATCACTACAAGTTATAGTGGTGCATGTGTTCAACACACATGTACAGTTTTCTTGTTTGTGTGTGCACACATATTGAATAACCATTGTATGCCAAACAAAAGACCTTCATTGTCACTTCCTCATGAGATGTATTTTTCAAAAAGCATTATCTGCCACCCTAGCAAATGGTAACTGATAGTCACTTCTTACATTATCATGCTAGATCTGATACTTATCCCTTGTGTATCTACATTTTTGTAAAGTAAGTCAGGCATCTGGAACAAATCATCAAATAGTCAGTCCTTGAGCATTTAGAAAAGACAGCTGTGATTATTAAGAGCCAGCATGGGTTCCTCAAGCACAAGTCATGTCAGACTAGTCGTATCTCCTCTTTTGAGAGAGTCACTACTTTGGTGGATCAAGAGAATGCTGTGGACTTAGTTTATCTTGATTTCACTAAGGCTTTTGATAAGTTTTCAAATGATACTTTGGTTGACAAGTTGGTAACATATGGTTTAGATCCTATTATTGTTAGATGGATTTGTAAATGGTTGATATATCGTACCCAAAGAGTGGTTGTAAATGGTTTCTCATCTTGGAGAGGAGTGACAAGTGGAGTGCCTCAGGGATCTGTCCTGTGCCCTGCGTTGTTCAACATCTCTGTAAATGACTTGGATGAAGGAATAGAGGGAATGCTCATTAAATTGGCAGATGATACTAAATTGGGAGGGGTTGCAAACACAGTAGAAGACAGAAGCAAGATTCAAGGTGATCTTGACAGGCTGGAAAACTGGGCTAAAACTAACAAAATGAATTTCAACAGAGATAAATGTCAAGTTCTGCATTTAGGCAGGAAAAATCAAAAACACACATAGGATAGAGGAGACTTGTCTTGGCAGTAGTAGAAAAGGATCTAGGGGTCTTAGTAGATCATACATTAAACATTAGTAAGCAATGTCATGCTGTAGCTAAAAAGGCAAATGAGATTTTAGGCTGTATCAACAGAAGTGTAGTGTCCAGATCACTATACTTCTGCTCTGGTTAGATCCTTGGTGTACTGAGTATATTTTTGGGCACAGTTTAAGAAGGATGTTGGCAAGCTGGAATGTGTCCAGAGGAGGGCAATGTTGATGGTGATGGGTCTGGAGACCAAGTCTTATGAAGAAAGGTTAGAGGAGCTGGGTTTGTTTATCCTGGAGAAGATACAACTGAGAGGTGATATGATAGCCCTCTTCAAGTATTTAAAGGGCTGTCACATTTAGTGTGGAGCAAAGTTGTTTCTGTTGCCCCAGCAGGTTGGACCAGAAACAATGGGTTAAAATTAAAGCAAAAGAGTTATCGACTAAACGTTAGGAAGAACTCCCTGACAGAGTGGTTCCGCAGTTGAACAGGCTTCCCTAGGAGGAGGTGGGCTCTCCTTCCTTGGAGGTATTTAAGAAGAGGCTATATGGTCATCTGACAGCTATAACGATTATCTTACTTAATATGAATGTACACAGATCAGGAGGAGTGTATGAAGAGATGAGCCAGTACTTGGCTCTCCCAGCCCTTTCTTATATGCCCAGGAAAATGCTGATTGCCAGTTTGGGATCAGGAAGGAATTTTTCTCCAGGCCAGATTGACCAGGGATCCTGGAGGGTTTTTTGACTTCCTCTGGGCATAGAGCAAGGGTCACTGAGGGAGGAGGGGCAGGGAGAAATAGATGTGAATTTCTTGTATTGTGCAAGGGGCTGGACTAGATGACCCTTGGGGTTCCTTTCAGCTCTCTGTTTCTATCCTAAGGCCAGGCTATAACATACCTTTAGGATTTCCATCTCCCCAGAAAGATGGAGAGTTGTTCCCTTACATTAGAGACTCAAAGCAGCAATGATTATATGAAGAACCTAACATGCAGCCTACCTGATATTACTTGATTCAGTTTCCCCAAGTAACCTATGTTACACAACTTTTATCATTGTTAATGAATTTATAACAGTGAAGTACTTTGAGCACTCAGAAATGTTATATAAATACTACTATTGTTTTCAGTACTCAGAATCAATTTTCATAGTTCTCATACATGAAGTATTTCCTATAAAATAAATAAACGTAACATACTGGTGCAAGGTATGAAGCAAAAAGTATGATCTTACATTTTGCAGACGTTCCTTGAAGATATAAATATGCAGCTTCTAACCTCTCTTCACAGCTGCTCCCAGATCTCACAGATACAGCAGTAGGCCAGTCTTTATTTATACAGAAATTTTACCTAGCATTCTTTTTAATGGGCACATTTCTCTATAGTCTAAAGATGGGGATACTGGGGGAAAATGTGAACATAAAAGCCTGGGCCAGAACTCTATCTTTCTGTTATGAGACCAACTAGGAACCAGGCTCCTTGTGAAAGGGCCTTCCTAATATGGCAGTTGGTTCCTATCTATGGCCCTGCTGTAATAGAGAAGTCAGTCAGTTGGAAGGAAGTGGTATCTTAGAGCTATCGAAAGAGCTTGCCCTACCCAAACCTCAGTGGATTTATGTGACTGACTAAAAGAAATAACTCACAACTGCTAGCAGCCTCAGCAGCTATTGACTGAAAGCTTTGAGAAGAAGGGCAAAAAGTGAAACAAGTAAATGACCCTCCCCGTAATATTGCAAGCGAGTTTTGCCCTGTGAGTCACTAGCCTGCAGGCCCCCCCTCCCCCTTGTCTAGGGTTGCCAGTCCCCCAGTAGGGATGGGGGATCCCCTGTTCCCACCCTGCACCACTACCTGCCCAGCGGGGCAGGGGAGGGAGGTGGGAGAATGGGCCTCCCAAGGCAGGCTCCCAGCGTGGCTCAACGACATCACTTCTAGGAGTGATGTCATTGTATAGGCTGCGGGAGTGCTCCCCTGCTATGTGCCAGGCTGATTTCGGCTCCAAACAGCAATTCTTTAAGAATCAGCCTGATGTGAAGCATGGGAGCACTCCCATGGCCTCCATGATGATGTCACGCCCAGAAGTGATGTTATCGCACTGCAACAGAAGTGCGCATGAACTTTGCTTGCATGCATGCAACGACCTTCAGCAGTTGAGTGTCAGGTTCCCCACCCCTCCTGCTGGGAGTGTAAGGGGAACTGGCAACCCTACCCATGCCCTGACAGCCTCAGAGAAGCCTGGATGAAGCCACCTTGACTCAGACATGAGAGAGAAGCTATGGGATTGAACATACAGAAGAAAACCAGCATTAATTAATAAATTTAATATAATTAACAGTGGAATCCTAAACAGAGTTACTCCAGTCTAAGCCCATTGACTCTAAATGCATTTATTTTATTGGAGGAGCCAAGCCCCATTTGTCCCTTTGGAGGACTTTCCACTGCTCCAGATACTGACTTGGGTCCAATGGAGCATTTCCTGAGATGCTAAGACTTTCATCATAGAATGCAACTTTCTCACCCTTGTCTCCTGTTGCGACCCCAAATGCCCCCTGAAATGCTATTACTAGGGGCCCTGTCCCCCAGGAGCAGCAATTTAGGAGGCATTTTGGACTACAATGGGAGGAAGAAATTGAGAACTTTGTGCTCCATGGGCAGAAATTAGAGATGAGCATGAACTGGGAAAATGGCATTTGTGGTGGTTCGTCATTTGTCGTGTTGCACGAACCACGAACCAACACAAAATTGCCTGGTTTGTGAAGCGGTTCGATTGGTTTGTGGTTCATCACTTCAGGAGGCCGTAGAATAGACCCCTTGTCAGTCAGAGATGCAAAACTCGCAGGAAGTCCTCAGCAGGCTCTCCTCCAGCCACCCTCCAAGTTTGGCAAAGATTGGGTTTTGGATGTCTGAGTTATAGACTCTCAAAGCGGGTGCTCCCAGGAAAGTTCCATTAGATATAATGGGAGCCACGAATGCCAATTGACTTGCATTGGCTCCATTGTAATACATTGCAGCACCAAAAAGTTGCAATGAAAACATGAGATGGAATTAGAGAATCTTCCCCTGAGAATGGAATGACAGTCCTCAGCGTAGAACGATGGTCCCTGGGAACGGATAAACCACTCTGGGGCTGGAATGACTCCCCCCCCCGAGAGTAGAATGTTGATCCCTGGGACCAGCTAAACTGTTCTGTGACTGGAATGACAGCCCCCCGAGTGCAATAACAGCCCCTTGGGACAGAATCTGTGTTCTGGTACTGGAATGACAGATTGCAGAGTAGAATGACAGTCCCTGGGAGTAGCAGAACTGTGTTGGGACTGGAATGACAGTGGGTGGAGGGGACAGATGGTGGAAGAGGAGGGAGGGGTGGGGAGCGGTAGCTTCCAGCGCCTCAGCCCCAAATAGCTCAACCCTGCAGGACGCCTACTGGTCCTCGGTAGTGAACTGGGAGGTTGGCTGTGCTCTGGACAACTAGTTCTTGACCAGCTCTGACAGAGAGTGGTAGATGGAGGGCAAGACTCATCAGCCAAAGGTCCGCCATGAGGGCATGGTATACCAGGGAGCAGCACCCAGGAAAGCCAACACCCTCCATAATGGACAAAGCAGCACCCAGTGAAAGGCCATATCCTCCACAATGGACAAAAGTAGTCTGTCCAGGGAAATCGTCTCAGCCACCACACGAGTGCCGGCCTTCTGAGCTCTCCCCCTATTTCTTTTGTTTGGCAGTGCCACCGACCTCGAGGCAACAACCTCCTGAAGGGAAGCTTGCCTGGAAGTTCCACTCCCACCCAAAGCACCCTCAGTGCAAGTCTTCTTCCTTGGGGTGGACTCCTGCTCCCCTCCCCTTTTTCCCTGCTTAGAAGCCTTCTTCATCCTCCCACTGGATGGTTCTCATTGCTCTGGAGGCAACAACTCAGAAGGTGCCTCTGCAGATGCCTGCAGAGGGTGGTGGATGACAGGTGCTTGGGGTCCGAGCCCCTATGCACCAGGTCATCGCAGGCCCAGCAGTGCACCACACAGGGGCCATTGGAGAGGATTAGGAAGTGCCGCCAAAGTGTGGGCCTGAAACGGGGACCGGGAGTTGGTGGGTCAGGACGGAGGCTTAACTGCCATCATGTGTGCCTGGGCTGGAAGGACTGAGTGAGGGGTGGACTGCAGGCAGGTGGTTTGGATGTGGAGGAGCTGGATGTTTCTCCACAACTCCCCAAGTCATCAGCACCCTGAGATCCCCCCTCCTCCTGAAAAAGTTTTAGCAGCTGCTCTTCCTCTGGCAACACTAACAAGTCTTCTGCCTCCTCCTCAATCCCCACAAGCAGATCTTGAAAAAGAGTCTCTGCCTCTCATACCTCCACACTAGTGCTGGGCACTGGTGGGCCAGCAGGATGGGCTTGGGACTTCTTCTCCCCACAACCACCCTTGTTCCTCACTCTAACCCTCATGGTGCTAATGGGTGTTGTGCTTGGTAAGGCAGCACTGTGTTGGCCCTCAGGCAAGGAACCCACTAGGCTTGGTCTCTGAGCCGACAGTGGCACAGAGACTGGGGTTGGGTCAGAGCTGCGACCCACCACCCAGGCACCTTCCCAGCTGGGACAGGTGTTCTAAAGAAGAGCCCTGAGCTGGGGAACCCACTAGGCTTGCCCCCCTGAGCCTGGCAGTGGCACAGAAGCAGGTGCTTCAGAGCCCGGAAGCACCAGAATCTCAAGCACAAGGTTCAAATAGCTCCCTCTGTGCCTGAAAACCCAACAGCAGTTCCTCCCTCTCTAACTGTCTGCTGGAAACTGAAACCACTCACCTGCCAGCTGGGGGTTATATAACTTTCTGCTCTCATAGAGCAGAATGGGAGCCCTCTTGTTGACAGCCAGAACTGCCTGTCATTGCCTGCTTGGACATTGTGACCTATAGAACAGATTGTGATACAATTGGCATTCGTCCTTTTAAGAAAAAAGACAGACAGAAATTCTTATCTGCATTTTTCTTCGCATCACCCACACCACCTTAGGCACAATTTACCATATGGTCAATATCTAAGAATTAAATGGAATGCTACAAGACCAGCAGATTTTTATGTTGCAAGGGATTCCCTAAGTTGTGAATTCCTCTCCAGGGGCTATCCAGAACCAGTGATAAGGAAGGCAGAGAGGAGGGCAGCTTTGAGAATGAGATCAGATTTATTTAAAGAAAAACAGCTCAAGACTGATACATCCCTCAGATGGGTGGTGGATTATACCCACTTGGCCAGTAAGATTAGTAACATGGTTAAGAAACACTGGCATTTGGTCAGCCATATTCCTGGATGTGTGCAATTACCAACTATAGGTTTTCGTCGCACAGCAAATTTAAAAGATAGACTGGTCCATTCTTGCTTCCCTGATGATGACACTGGGGATTCACTACCAATTGGACACCATAGATGTGGGAGATGCAATGTCTACAATCTGGCAGCAACTGGAACTACTTTTAAGGTGTCTTCATCAGGTAGAGAAATTTCTCTGAAACACTTTTCCACCTGCAGTACAAGTGTGGTGGTTTACATAATTGAGTGTAGCTGCCCACGCATATACGTGGGGAGCACTATCAAACCCATCAAAATTCACATCCAGGAGCGTGTCTCACACATTAAAAATGAGTGTAGGGAAGCTCCCCTCACGTCTCATTTCTTGGAACACCATAAAAATGAGAGGGAGTTTAGATTTTCGGTACTTGAAGTACTCAAACAAGATAGGTCTAGAGATCTCAGTAAAGAGTTAATGAAAAGAGGCTTTTTGGACCTTCGAGCTGGATTGTTTAGGGCCATCTGGGCTGAATTCTTTTATTGATTTCTCTAGTTTCGTGTGAGTTGGTGGTACTCGGCTGTCAATCAGTCATTAAGTATATAGGATTGCACCTCCTGATGCACGTGTAGAAATAGGGAGCATGCCACTTTAAGAGCTAGGAGCTTGGCTCTTTATATACCTGCTAATTGGATAGCTCTTTACCAGCTGCCGACCAACTTGAACTTTTGTCTCGCTGGGAAGCAATGAGTATTCCGATGGGTTTTCAAAATTTTGGGGTACTTTATGTTGTTTCAAATCTGTACATTGTGTGTATGCTGTTTTTGTAGTTGTTTCCCGTGATCAAGTGAACCACAAAACAGAAATGTAACCGGAATTCTGTCGGGACACCATCAGGGATACTACTGATTTATGCTTTCATCCCATGGGCGTGGGGACCTTTAAATTTGTCTGTTTGACGGAAATGGATTTCATGGAAATGGATTTCCATTGGACACTTTGAACTCTAGAAGTGTGTAACACTCGGCTTAGACCGTGAGTGCATAAGTTGTAGCTTCAGTAGATTGTAAGGAGCACATTATATATTTCTATGTCTGAAAGCTCCAGTTCACTGTAAGGAGCAACATATACAGCGTACAGATTGTTAAGTTTTCATCAACTGTTGTTGAATTTTTTGAAGTATGTTTAAATACATTTTATAGTTTGACATACGGAGAC
Source organism: Eublepharis macularius (assembly GCF_028583425.1). Taxonomy (NCBI): domain Eukaryota; kingdom Metazoa; phylum Chordata; class Lepidosauria; order Squamata; family Eublepharidae; genus Eublepharis; species Eublepharis macularius. Next base: position 154,770,750 of record NC_072790.1, on the reverse strand, counting down.
GTTGTCTTTGTTAGTTACTTTACCCATATTAGCCCTTTTTGTTTGCTTTGCAGAACTGCCTGTCAAGCTTTGGAGGGCTGACATTGGTGTTCCCAGGGCTGCAGAAGATCTGCAGAAGTCCAACACACTGTTACCTCGGAAATAGGTTGATTGGTGCAAGGCTGTCTGCAGTGACAAACTGAAAAATGAACCAAATGAACTGCCTAAAAAAATCATAGCGGTTCGTTATGGTTTGTCAGAAATGCACTCTTACAAACCCGCTGGTTTTCGAACCACGAACCGGCCCAGTTTGTAACGAACTTTGGTTCATATTTCAGTTCGTGCTGATCCCTGGCAGAAATCACTCTGTCAGCAACTTTATAGCTCAGTTGTTGGGAGAACATAGAACCGGGGTTGCCAGATCCCCTGAGGGCAAAATGAGGGATTGTGTGTTGGTGGATATTTACCTTGCACATGTGTGAAGCATAGGATTCCCATTAAGACTCCACCCATTTCTGCTCCTTCCACCAAGAATGTTCTGAAAGCATTGTGATAATGTCCACATTATGTAACATGGGTGCAAAGGTATTACTAGGTTGATATAAATCTGCTGTTTTCCTCTGAGTCTGCATCTCTGTGTGTGCATGCATATGTAAGCTGCTTTATGGGGGCAAATTTTAAGTAGGAAAACAGTGAAATGGTAAAGGCTGTAGCTGAGTGGTAAGAGTATCGGCGTGTCATGCAGAAGGTCCCAGGTTCAATCCCTTGCATCCCCAGTTAACGATCAGGCAGTAGGTGATCTGAAAGACCATCTGCTTGAGACCCTGGAGAGCTGCAGCCCATCTGAGTAGACAATATCACCTTTGTTGGACCAGGGGTCTGATTCACTGTAGGGCAGCTTCATGTGTCCTTGTGATTAAGAAGTCTCCCTGTGTTCAAAATTGCAGCATCAATGGCTATATTGTAAAAAGGGCTCAAAAAGCCTGGAAAAGGAATTGCAGAATTACCCGTATTGTATGCTTCCACTTGGAAGGATCAGCACCTGCTTGCTAACCTTAATTATTCATTAAGCACAAGGATTTAGGAAGGTTGGAGAGGTTTGCATTAAAGCCATGAGTCTATTGTTTTCTTACAGTGTGTTACCAAGGAGTGCCTTGGATTAAATATCAGAGGACGAGTAGGAGGAAGCCGTAATAATTTAAAACTGGTTGATGATATTGTATGTGAAAGTGCAAACAACACTGAGAAAGACCATGTGAATTGGCCAAAGCTGCTCATAAAAAGAAAGACAGTGGATTGATCTCTTTTTCAAAAATAATCTTTTATCTCCCAAGCTAAGATTAAGGTTTTTAATAAAACCTTCAAAAAAGAAAGGCCTGTCTTTTAAGGGCCTCAGACATGTAACTTGTAAATAAAATCAGTCTTCTTACCAGAGAACTGGAAGGCAGCCAATATAACTGCCAAAATACAGGAAATTGCAAACTGGTTAATCTAACACAAGACAGACCTAGACGCTGTTTCAAACATGAGGCTGAAAATACCAGCATACAAGCAAGTTTCCCCTGATTTACCCAGTAATGTGTCCTGATGGTGATGCATGACCTGTACATTTCTCTGCCTGTGTATGAGTAGTGTGTGTGTGTGTGTGTGTATCTGCATTTATAATATGTTACATTGCAATGCCTTGCTCTTCCATTATTGCACATGGGAAATGGAGGTGAAGTTGTGCTGGGGACTACTTGTTTTGGGTGGCAGTCTCATGTTGGGGGATAGTTTATAGTTTATTTTATTTATTTACTTATATGTTGAATTTATATCCCGCCCTCCCTGCAAGTGGGCTCAGGGCAGGTCACAGCATCATACAACAATCACAACAATATATAAATACCATAAAATACAACAAAATACAAATATAAAACAGTAAAACAATAAAACACAGTCCAATATGGACCTCTAAAATGTGGCAGGGCAGTAACTTCAGTACATATCACTGTTGGTAGGCACAACAGATTTCAGTTAGGCTTTGGAAGTGGAGCAGACCAGGCAAAGGACCAGCAGGATAGTTCGCCAGCCCCTCAACCATTTTCATAGGCCTGGCAGAACATCTCCATTTTGCAGACCTGGCAGAACTGTAGTAAGTCCCACAGGGCCTGGATCTCAGCTGGGTGAGTGTTCCAGTAGGCTGGAGCCAGAGCTAAGAAGGCTCTGGCCCTGGTAAAGGTCAGGCAATCATTCTTGGGGCCAAGGACTACCAGCAAATATTGGTCTGCAAAGCATAATGCCCTCTGGGGAATGTACAGGGAGAGAAGATCCTGTAGATATGTAAGTACCAGTCTTGAAAGTTAAGACCAACTTTCTTAACTTTGGCTTTGAAAGCTAAGACCAACACCTTGAACTTGACTTGGAATTTAACTGGAAGCCAGTGAAGTTGGCGCAATTCGGGTAAAATATGTGTCCTAAATGAAGTTCCCATAAGGACACATACTGTCGCATTCTGGACTAGCTGCAGTTTCTGGGTCAGTTTCAAAGGTAGCCCTGCATAAAGTGAGTTGCAGTAGTCCAATCTGCAGGTGACCATTGCATGGATCACTGTAGCTAAGTCATGGGCAGAGAGGTATGGAGCAAGCTGCCTGACCTACTGAAGATAGAAAAACGCAGATCTGGCAACCAACGAGACCTGGACCTCCATTGACAAGGAGGCATCCAGAGTCACACCCAGGCTCCTCACCATCAACGCAGGTGTCAAAGGCATCCCATCTAAGGCTGGGAACTGAATTCCCAAACCCAAAAACCCATGACCCAGATACAAGACCTCTGTCTTTGTAGGGTTCAACTTCAGTCGACTCTGCTTCATCCATTCAAAATCCTCACCAGAATGTCCAGAGCAGCATCTGTCCATCCGTCCAACAACAGATAAAACTGGGTGTCATCAGTGTACTGATGACAACCCAGTCCAAAGCTTCAGGCCAGGTGGGCAAGGGAGCACATTTAGTTGTTAAATAGCATTGGTGAGAGAATAGTCTTATTCATTCATTCATTCATTCATTCATTCATTCATTCATTCATTCATTCATTCATTCATTCAATTTATAGCTTGCCTTCCCTGCAAACGGGCTCTGGCCGGGTTACAATAAAATGTTCAATAGGCATCCTAACATATACATACAGTTAAAAACCAAAAAGACCATAAATACAAGCATTTCAAATGGCAGACCCCCCTCCAGTTTCCCAATCATTATATAAAACAGCAAAACAGAACAGTCCTGCTAACATCTGTCTCGTGTAAATTGGGGGAAGCATTTTTTTCTGCCAACTGCTGTAGCAGCAACAGAGGCTAAATTCTTTTGAAATCTAGCAGAAGTTCATACATGGAGTGAATACGGAGCCAGCTTGGTGTAGTGTTTAAGAGCTCAGGACTCTAATCTGGAGAACTGGGTTTGATTCCTCAGTCCTCCACTTGAAGCCAGCTGGGTGACCTTGGGTCAGTCACAGCTCTCTCAGAGCCCTCTCAGCCCCACCCACCTCACAAGGTGTTTTGTTGTGGGGATAATAATAACATACATTGTAAACCACTCTGAGTGGGTGTTAAGTCATCCTGAAGGGCGGTATATAAATCGAATGTTATGATGTTATGATGGGCATACCACATGGGAAATGTGGGGAAGTTTGCTCCCTTGTGAAATGTTGGCCAAAGATGACAGCAGAAAGTCCTGTAATAGTTCATGGTGGCTATTGCCCCACTCCTGGTTAGTGACTTCTTTTGTTGCTATAGAGTTAGAGTTCCCAGGTGCCAGCCGGTGGTGGGCAAAGTCCTGGGTGTTTGCCTCCTTGCCCGCTGACCTGTCAGTGGTTGGTGGGAGGTGGTAAGCTCCCTGAGGTTGCCTGCCACTGGCAGGCACCCCAGGAACGTGCACCATGCATGCGCTCCCAAGGGGTGCGATGACATCACCTCCAGAAGTGACGTCATTGGCCTGGCCGTGGGAGCATTCCTGCGCTTCGTTTGGGGCTGATTTGGGTCCCAAACAGGCCAAATCAGCCCCGCAGGGAACACAGGAGCACTCCCATGGCTAGCATGACGACATTACTTCCAGGGTTGACGTCATCATGCAGGTACCTGTGAAGAAGACGTTGTTGGCAGCACAAGGTAAGTGCCAGTTCCCCCCTCTCCCGGCAGGAGGCTATAGGGATTTTCAATATAGGTTGATACAGCCTATATTAGCATTTATGGTTGTGATTGAGCTAGGCTCTGCCCCCCACCCCTTGACCTCAAGCAGCAGAGAGTGAATGGAAGAACTAAGCTGGAAAAGAGCTTTTCTTTTGGATGTGAGTGATGTGATTTGTTGGCCAGCCAAGGCCCTAGCTTGAAGCATAACTGTCACAACTGGCTGCTTGCGGGTAGACATTGGCTAGGGAACATAGGACAGGGTGTGCAGGGAAGGGGGCCATAAATGACAATAAAAGAGATCTTAAGGGCATTTGGGGGTGGGGGAGGAGAGCAGTGCACGGCAGCCAGCCTCAGGGCTGACATATTGACCATGCCCCCAGGAGGATGGTTTTGGTAAGAATGGTGGCTTCTGCTGCACCTGCCCTAATACCGGCCATCTCCACTCAGTTATCACAGGCAGGTTGGGAAGGTGCTGACAGCAGTTGGGCTGTCAGCTGCACTCACTTTCCTCAGCCTGTGCTGTGCCAAGACCCTTTGAATCTGTTATCAAGAAAGATGTGGCCTGATTCTCCCCAGTACAGTCTGTTTGTGCCATCTCTCCTCCCCCTTCCATGGCAGGTCCCCACTCCAGGCACCATCTTTATTATTACTGCCTGAATCACTCTTATTGTTGAACCACTGTTGTTGGCTGATATCCCTGTTGAACTGAGAGTATTTACTGAGCTGGAAGTATGGGGCAGTCTTCCCTGGCATTCACAGGGGATGAGAAACACATTGATTTTAAGTACTTGCTTTAATGAATTTAAGAGATTATTGGTTTTGTACTGTATTTAATGTTAATATCTGCTTTGAGTCATGTATCAGGAGAAGCATATGTAAATACTCTACATAAATAAATATCAACACATCAGAAAAGAGATTCTACAGGAGCATCTGCCAGTCCCCTCTTCTGCGATCTATTAGAAGCAACACTTCTGCTTTTCCAGACATCATGCCAAGGTCATTGTTCACTAGCAGCATCTGTAAAGAAGCAATGAACAAGACCATGACTTGTATGGTCACTCCTGCACCATGATACTTTGGGGCTGGGGTCTTGTGAACTTGATGAACACCTTAGCATCTGATCCAGTTCATGTTGTATCTTCCCCAGTAGGGCTGCCAGTCCCCAGGTGGGGACGAGAGATCCCCTGCTCTCAGCTTGTGCCCACTACTGCCACTCACTCTGCCAGCATGGGGAAAAGGCCCTGGGGAATGGGCTCGGGGAGGCAAGAAACCTCTCAGACCAGCACACAGCAGGCATGCTCCCCATGGGTGTGATGACATCACTCCTGGAAGTGATGTCATTGTGCTTCACCGGAAGTGTGCATACACTTTGTGCATGCACAAGGGGTTTTAGAAGGTGAGTGCTGGGTACCCCACCCTCACACTGGGAGGGTAAGGGAACCTGACAGCCCCCCCCCCCAGCTATTTCAAATAAGCATATTTGCTTTATACTTTCAAAGTGTCTAAGAGGTAACACTCAATATTTGCATGAAGTCTCAGGTTTCCTGGGTTGGGGGCATAAAGCATGAGAACAAAAGATACCCTAAACACTTGGAGCTGGTCCATGGTTTGAGCATGGGGCTTACACTCTCACTGTTTGCAATGACCTTTCTTTTCTCAGATGAATTTTTCTTAATTTTTTTCAAAGGTCCATCATGCATACATGCACATCTGTGAAATGAAAAACAAATAAGGAAAATATTATCTCATTAAGTTCATGTTATATATTAAAAATAGTGGTATGGTGTAGTGTAGGGTAGTATTGAAGTGTAATATGAAGTGTAACACATACCTTACCCAGCATGTGAAAAAAACATTTAGTATATTGTTTCTTGTTGAGGAAAAAAAGTATACATCAATACATCAAAAATTTGTTTGATTAACATAAGAAATTTTGTGTGATTGATGGTAGAACTCTTGCTATCATTTGTCTCACATATATAAACAAAAGAAGAACTTCAAACAGAAAAGCAGGCACAGTCCTAGAAGCCCTGGGTCCTAAGGGGGAAGTGCAAGTTAATGGAAAAGAGAACAGAAAGAACATTTTCATTTCTTAACATATCCTGCTGGGCTAATTGGCAAAAATTCTGTTGATTTTTAATAGATCTCAGCTGAACCTTAAAGTAGTAACTAAACTGAAAATTCAGACAATTTCCTCTTATTATTTTGAATTTAAGATAAATGTGGTTAAGAAAAATATATGTCTAATGAGCACCAGAACCCTCACTGTGAAACTATTTAATGTTCAATGATACAAGGTTATAAAACGATATAATAAGTGCCAGTGGTCAGGTTCTATGACCTGGACCACAGAAATACTTTCTTCCAAACCAATGGTATATTTTTATGGTGCAATATATTTTTATATAGAAACACATGAATAAAATCTAAGGTACAATTCCCTGTTTTCACATAAAACTGGCCAATAAAGCTTTTACTGAGTATATGTTCCTATCCTTTCTTCAGACTTAGGAATTTATCCTTCTTCTGTAAAGATGATGGCATCTTCATATTCTTCAGGGCCAAGAACACAACTTATTTCAGGGTTCACTTTTCTGTTAACTGCTCTTGAACTTATGAAGCTGCCTTATACTCAATCAGATCACTGATCTATCAAAGTCAGTATTGGCTCCTCTGAGTGACAGCACTTGCCCAGGATAGACATCTGTGATGGAATGGACTTTGAAATGAAAGGTTTACTAAGTGCATCATCCAGAGAGTGGAAGGAAAGGGTTAAATTATTGCCTGAAGGGAGAATGATTCACAGTCTCTCCCCCCTCTCTGTGATTGGCCAGTGAGAAGGTAACAATTGGTGCTGACAGAATTGTTAGAGGAGTTGAAGTTTGGAGTCTGGCAAGGAGAGTCAGTCTAAGAGCGGAACTACAAGTGACAAAAGGCACAGGTTGGACACTTGTCAGCTTCCCTCAAGTTTTGATGGGAAATGTAGGCAGCTTGGTGGAATATTGGACAAGTGACAGTTGAAAAGTCCATTGGACAGCAGTCAGAGAGCCAAGCTGCAAGACTAGGATGCCTACATTTCCCATCAAAACTTGAGGGAAGCTGACAAGTGTCCAACCTGTGCCTTTTGTCACTTGTAGTTCCGCTCTAATAAACCTCTGTGTGAGGGAAAAAGGAACAGTTTGCCCTAAATGGGACAGCTTTAGGTTTAAAGTACTTTAAAGTACTTAGGTGTGAAAGTTAGCACTGATTTACACAGACAAGTTACCAGACGCTACCAGAGGCTGCCCAGCCATAGCAAGCAATCTTGACCATTTTGGAGGGAAAATCTGCCTTCCAGTGGTGGAGTGAGTGGGGTTTACATCATAACATCTTTCACATTACTTACTACTTGATCCTTTTCACTAGAGATTCCAAGAATGGAATCTGGGACCTTCTACATGTAAAGCAGATGCTGTACCTCTGAGCCACGGACCCACTCCACCTTTTTTTGTTAGGGATTAGTTTTATTAAGGATTACTACCTGGCCTCAGTAGCCTAGGCTAGCCTGATCTCATCAGAGCTCAGTTGCTAAGCAGGGATAAAACTAGTTAGTACTTGGATGGGAGACCACCAAGGAAGTCCAGGGTTGTTATGCAGCGGTAGGCAACGACAAACCACTTCTGTTTGTTTCTCACCTTGAAAACCCTGTGGGGTCACCATATGTCTCTTGTGATGGCACCTTAATGGCACCTTACATACCCAGTGATATACTTGGTATTAAATTCTCCTTCTCAAATGTGATCCTTTTCACAAGTTCTTTTTTCATAGAAATGGAATTCGTAATACTTGCCTTTCTCTGAAAGTCTAGCCTAGCCTTTCTAAACACTGCCAAGTTGTCGGTATATGGCATTATGTTTCTGCTGATTAAACAGTTGTAACAAAGCTTCTTCCTTCTGCAGAAAGAAATGGTAAAGTTTTATGAGCTGAGTAGACAGTAATTCAGGGCTGAGGAGAACACAGCTGAGGAGAACACTATTAATATTTATGAATCTGATGAGCATGCCCTTCACGTTTCATTTCTCAGATTTCTCTGTTAGATTTTGTTCTCTTGTTTACTTTCTAAGCTCCAATTTTAGGGTCCATTCTTATAGGATCAGAATTATAGGATTCTTATAGGATTCTTATAGGATTCTTATAGGAACAGAATTCTAACTCAAAAATATCTTATTAGCTGATAGGAGGACACTACTATCAATCAACCATAAATACCAATTAGCAGAATGTGGCACAAGAACTAGAAGTACATGCAGAGGCAATAATTCTATATACTATTTGTATGTGTGTACAATCTTATGATCAAATTAAGAAACCTGAAATTTAATTTTCTATTTTTTAAACCTAACACAAGTGAAAGGTTAAGCACCGAGAACCTAACATAAGTAGAAAGTTAAATGAAGCCTCAAGATAATTATCTAGACAGGCCAAGCCAACTTTTCATGTTAAAACTCACAAACTGAACTTGGTGTTTAGAAATTTGACCTTCATCACTATTTTAAAAAGGTGTGAATGGTTCTTTCCCTTCATTTTTATGCCATGCAAGTCCTTTCAATAAGTCATTGATGTGAAATTTTACTTAATGATATGGGTTGTTAAAAACCTCACATAGTGACTGAAGCTCTTCAAATAACACAGAAAGAATTCGACAAAATATATGGAGATTCCACAAGAAGATATTGCAAATTTTTAAAGGAATTTGCTTTTCAGTGTAGGATTTCTGGAATAATTAACTCAGACATGTCCCCTCTCTAGTGTATTATATATGAAGTACTTCAATAGCAGAATTTTATTAGGATCAGATAATATGTGAACAACGAGAGCTCTACTCACACTTATAGCCTCTATCTGGACAATCATTTTACTGATGATTAATATGGACAGAATTACCTTCATTTCAGTACTTTCAGATTAGACATTTTGTAATGGAAAAAGATGCATCAAAGTGTACTTGGGTTTAATTATTATTGAACAGGAAATCTAGAATATATAAATCTGGAAGGAAGGTGAAGAAGTTATGCATGCAAAATTGGAGGGGAGTGATGGGAATTTTGGATACTTTGACTCTATATTTGGAATACTGCTTGATTATTCTTGTTTTGCACCACACTGAGGCAGCCCTGGAAGAGCTTCTTACTGAAACTGGGGGATGAGAAACGTCAGATTGTGTCAGCTCAGACATCTTCCAGAAATAGTGTTAGCCTTTAATTTTTTGGTAAGATTTGGAAAAAAATACATTGATCTAAGAAAGCAGTGATAGATATTGAAAGACTATTGTGTATTGCAGTAGTAAGTTTGCAATGTTGTATTCAGAGTATATTTAATTTTTTTGGCCTTCATTGTTGTAATTGTATTAAAATTAATACAAACAAAATTATTAATAAAATGTAGAGCTTGAGATTCTTTATTCTAATTACATGCTTGTGTAGACTCATGGAACACATATAGTCAACATTGTGTCTGTGGACATAAATGTAATCCACATATTTTCATAAATACATCTAATTGTAATAAGCAACAAATATATTTTAATCATTATATGGATGAAGATTGGAGGGTAGGATATTTAATGAAGTTATAGATCTTTATCAAGATGGGAGTGCCAAGGAAAATTGGAATATGTAGCCTTGAACAACAAGAGTTTTTTTTAAAAAATCCAGCAGCCATTAAACCCCAAAATTAAATGGCGACCGTGTGCTTCATGAAGATTATTAATAAAATGTACAACAAGAACAAGAGTTTTTTTTTTAAAAAAATCCAGCAGCCATTAAACCCTAAAATTAAATGGCGACCGTGTGCTTCATGAAGATTGAAATGATTGCTGTGGTTAAAGTTTGACTTCATCAGGAGGAAAGCCTAACAAATGATGTTACGTTACAGTATATATTTATGGTAGAGTGGAGGTGAAAGGGAGGCAGATTCCTCCACTGGAAACTTTTCATAGGCAACTCATTACAAGTGGTCATTAATCTCTGGGTGAGGATTTCAATGACTGTTGAGAGAGCAGCAGCTGAGAGGAGGGCTCAATCATTTCTGCATGACTGTGCTCCTGAGAAGGTGCTGAGTCATCGTTCTGCACCAGAGAAAGGTTAGGAACTGGGAATGTAGCTGAGCAGACAGGATAAAACAAGCAACCCCTGCCCTCACCCCCCGAAATGTCTTGTAAAAACTGCCTTAGAAGAAGTGCCTTGATTATAGGAATTTAAAAGTTTGTAACCTTTCTTAAAGGGCACAAGTTATCCCTACTTCAATTTCATCCCCCTATGGTTTCTGACAATTGGATGCTACAGTCATCTAATACCAAAGCAACTTCAACATTTTAGAATATCCAAGTGGTTTCCCAAAAAGCATACAAGGATGATCAGGCCTGTTGTTTCAATGGGAGCAAATGATTCCACCTGAATTGCTGCAGCGGAGAGACTTCGGGTCAGTCTATCAGAAAGTATAATTTGAATGTTGAGTGCCAGGACATGTTTTATCATTGTGGCACCTCATCTTCTAAAGAAGAAATTTAGTCATTGATGCTTTACCAAGTGATGGTATTTATTTATCTTGGTAAACTCAGGACTGTTTTGATCACTTAAAAATCTACATACACACCCCACACGCATACACTTTTTTGAGTGGAAGAAAGCTACAATTGACTGTGGATACCCAGTGTATACACAAAGTGAAAAATAAAATCTGATACGAACCATATTTACCCAAAAGGAAGACAACTGTGAATGTAAGATGATTCCCCTAAAAAAGCGATACACAAAAGGTTTTTTTATTATTGTACATAACTGTGCATTTTAGTTGGGTCCTCTTTTTTTAATGGCACATGTGGGGAAAAAGTCTAGTTTTCCTTTCAAGAGCATATGGTGACATATCAAAGCATGGTTTTGCATTATTTTCTGTCTGAAGTATTGCATTCTCTCGACTCCAGTTATCTTCAGAGGTCCTACCTCAGGTGTCTCTGCCATCTGAATCTAGATGGGTGGCAAACTTTGTGGCACTGAATCTTTGGACCCCAGCCCCCCCCCCCCCCACCGGCCCTGGAGATTCATTTACCTCCTCTATCATTATCTTCCACCGGTGGATGAAGACTTTCTGTTTTGTTTGGCATCCCCCCCCCCCACTGACCATTATTGGCTCTCCTTTCTTGTTGTGTGGTGTTTATATGTCTATGTTTTTATTGAATTGTTTAATTATTTTTATATATACCTTATTTTAAATGCTGCTTTAAATGTTTTACTATTTTGATGTTTGCCACCTTGGGGGCCCTATTTGGGTGGAAAAGTGACATAGAAATGTTTTAAATAAAATAATATTCCACTACTATTGCCAGAAAACGTCTAATATCTAGATATTAGATATTTTCTGGCATTAGTAGCCAGCCACCTACTTATGAGATGGTGCATCCATATGGATATTCATAGCATGAAGTACAGTGTTAGGGAATCTGTTCATGATAACACAGATTAGTTATCCCTTGACAAATGTGAGTGAAATATTTGTCAACGCAGTTAGTCTGGTTAAAGATAACACATTCATCTCCTGTTCTCTCAGTGCTTGTTTATGTGATGAATTGGGATTCTCTGATCCAGATTACTGACTGTGAGCAGCCTGGCAGATGGCTGTAGATATTAGAATGGTTATGTTGCACTAGCAAAAGTCAACTGTCCTCTGACATCTTACATTTCTGGAAACCAAGCCAGGCTTTGCTACTTTGGACTCAACTCCATTCTTGGTCATGGGCATTTTTACAGAAGTGCTATACTTGCTGACAATCATCCATTCCACTGATAATAGCCTCCATTTGTATTTGGTATCATCCAAAAGAGACAGAGAAGTCTTGGGAATACCCAGGGTGGGTCCAAACATTTCACAGAGCCCATGAATGGCTAAAACATACCTCAAGGAATATTTGAGATCCACATTAGATACATCAGGCTTGTTGCATCTTCCTCATCATCCATGTAGCATTTAAGTTTCTAGATGCCAGACTTCATGCCCTGTTGCTTATAGTCTGAAAACAGGCTATGACACCATGAGAACTTACACCTCCTTAAACATGTGTCCCAAGCTCTAACAGGATGGACATAATGTGTTGTTGTATCTCATATCCATCTTGAGCTTTATGTGTACCCACACATCCATATTCTATGCTCACTTGGTATTATTTTCATAGTCACCAAGGCTCATATTCTTATGAATGGGGAAGGCTTAGCTGTTGTTCAATATAGTTCCCAACTCACAGATGTAGCCAATAAATATAGTAAGATATTTGGTAGGCTATATATCCATGGGTCAGAAATTTGTTCTTGCTGATAGCAAGTTCAGACTGGCTGTTACAGAACATCACCAGTGGCAAATAAAATAAATGCCAAAGACTTTGATAAGAGAGCCAGTTTGGTGTAGTGGTTAAGAGCGCAGGACTCTAATCTGGAGAGCCGGGTTTGATTCCCCACTCCTCCACTTGAAGCCAGCTGGGTGACCTTGGGTCAGTCACAGCTTCTAGGAGTTCTCTCAGCCCCACCCACCTCCCAGGATGACTATTGTTGTGGGGATAATAATGGCATACTTGGTAAACCAAAAGTCTGCCAAGAAAATGTGATGTGACGTTCCCCCATGGGTCAGTAATGAATCAGTGCTTGCACAGGGGACTACATTTACCTTTACTTGGTAAACCTCTCTGAGTGGGTGGTAAGTTGTTCTGAAGGGTAGTATATAAATTGAATGTTGTCGTTATTTTTAAAATGTCAAATAGTGTTACCTATGGGCAAAGTTAAGATAATCTGAACAATGAATTGAAAAATGCCTGCTTTCAGTACTGGCTATTGAGGTGCTAAAAGGAGCAGGAGTCACAACTATTCCTATAAATCATTAATGAGTTAAACTTCACAAACACAGTGGTGATATGGATAATATTTTTAGTCGCCCAAATCCACCCAATATGAACTGGATGAGCAATACTAAATATATTTGCAGGCATATCCTTGGCAGCGGATGTAGGGCTTCCCACAACCCTCCAGCTCAGAGCTTTTCTGCATGTGCATATAACATTCAGAAAGGTAATCCAGATTCAGAAGCCTTCCTCCATGGGTGGATCTTCATTTCTGTATCTCAATGTTTGCCCAGCAAAAAGGACTCCTGCTGAGCTTGATTGGAAGGAGCTCTTTATCTTCTATAAACACAAGTAGTTTGTTATGGGAAGGAAAATGGGCAATTACTTTTGGAATAAAATATAATAATATGACTAAAACGTGGATTGGTTCTGGAGATAGTAATTTTTACCAGCATGAATAATTATTGTTTTAAGCACACAGTGCAAGTAATAGCACATCCCTGCTAGCTTTGTACTGATTTAAATCTATGACAAACAAACAACAAATAATGTTAAGTATAATTTTTGTCAAGCTGCTTGTTCAACCAGATAAATGTATATAACTGAAAGTCTTTACTGATTAGGTTATATTGTACATGTTGTTTTGCAGACTACAGGATGACTGGTCCCTACCCCAAGGGGCTTACAATCTAAAATTTGCCATAATGGAGACAACAGAGACAAGATAGATCAGTGGTAAGAAGGGAAGAATATCCATTTGTTATAAGTATGTTGGCTTAGTTTCAGGAAAGGGGAGATTAAGGGGTTGAGCCAAAAGCTTAACAGAAGAGGTGGATTTTGAGGGGGAAATGAGAGAGCTGGTATCACAAAGACATTTTGGAAGGTAATTCGAGGCATAAGGGCAACAAGAGTTAAAAACTGGATAGCCTGAAGGAACAGGAGACCTTTGGACAGCTGAGAAGTAAAGGTCATCGGCAGAGATGTATTAGGGTATGAGAGTGGAGAGAGATTTATGGAGGGGCATGGTGATAGAGGGCCTGGAGAGTAAAGAATTTGTACAGGATTTGAGAAAAGACACTAAATGCTTATTGATTGTCAGAAAGAGGGGTTTGAAACTGGATCTAGTTTGGATGACCTTTTATTCTCATATTGGCTACCAACCAGGAGATCTGGATCTGGGAGCCAGGGTGGGCGGGTGTACTCACTCACAGGTCCATTATAACCAATCCTGGTCAGGCATCACACTAAAAACAGCTCTGGAAAAGTAAACTTGTGATTTCACCCATCACTATTGTAACATAACAAAAGGTACTCTAAATAGATCTTGTGACTAACCATCTGCAGGCAGAGATGGAAATATCCCAAATGTTATGGATGTAGGGAAGAGGACCAGATTTTCAGTGGTGTGTTCTTGTATAAGAATCTAAAGGTTCTTCCTCTACCCTGAGAGTGTTCTTTCATTTGGGGAAAAGAGGTTTCTAGCCCTCATTGCTGCAGAGCAGTTTGAAAATATGTGCAGTTCCTGATGAAGTCTCCGAAAAGTGAGAAAAGCTGATTGGTGATTCCAATGGTTTTCACTTTGCAGAGTTTTCTTTCCCTTACTATTGTCCCTGGTCTCTGTCCCAAGTATGATGTGTTAGACTCTGCTCTGAACCAGTGCTTTAAGGTCATGGTCAGGTGGCTAAGGCAGAACAAACTGAAGCTGAATTGAGACAAGAAAGAGGTAGTATGGCCAGGAAGCCTAGTGGGTTGGAGGGACTACACGCATGTAGTATGGATGAAATGCTGTTATTTGCAGGGCAGGTTAATGGCTTGGAGGTGCTCCTGAACCCAGCTTTGCTGTTTGACAAACAAACTAGTGTAGTGGCCAATACTGCCTTCTTTCCACTACATTTGGTTTGTCAGTTCTCTCCTTTCTTGCACTTAGCCAAACTGGCTATGCTAATCCATGCTTTTGTAACCTCACAGTTGCATTACATTAACGCATCCTGCCTTGGACTGTTCTTGAAGATGATATGGTTCAGAATATGGCAAACCAGTTCTTACCAAGAGCTAGCCAATTGGAACACATTTTGCCTATTCTAAAACAGCTTCATTCACTGCTAGTTTGGTTTCGAGTGCTGGTTATGACCTTTTAAAGCCCTTTAGAGCTCTACATGCATAACGAAAAGACTGCCTATTCCCATATGTCCCCATGCACCAGCTATCATCCTTGGTCTGCCACCTACTGGTTGTTCCTCTACTTAAAGTTGCCCACGTGGCATCAGCCAGCACCTGTTTTTTTTTTTCCAGTACTAGCTCCCACCTTATGTAATGGGCTCCCTGAAAAGGTTAAGGGACGGCACTGTCTCTACAAAGTTTTAGAAGGTGATACATTTTATTTTATCAAGGTGATACATTTTATTTACCAAGTCTTTAAATTTATTTATTTATTTAGACAGCTGTCCTCCCTAACGGGGACCAAAAGCAGCTTACCAGATTGTCCTCTCATTTTATTCTCACAATGACCCTGTGAGGTAGGTTAGGCTAAGAACATATGACTGGCCCCAAGTCACCTAGTGACCTTCAATGGCAGAATGGGGGGAGGGGAGGTTGATCCTGGGTCTCAGATCGTAGTCTATCACTCTAGCCAATACACCACACTGGCTGGCCCGGACTGCTGGCATTTTTAAGGATGGAAAGGATTTATTTTAGGGGAGGTGGCATTCAAGTGCCCTAAAAAATAGAATCACTATTTGGTATTTTATTTTTATTTTTTATGTCTTAAATTGTGATTTGTAGACCTTGAAGCATGAAAAAAGCAGTTTGTAAATATATATTTTTTAAAAAACAAACAAACCCCAAACTACATATATCAGTTTCTAACCTGGTCATCAATATACAGAAATTAGTTGTGTTCCTTCCTAACCTAATTATTTCTTTTCCACAAGACTAATAGAGCAATTCGAAGTGGGTAAGTTCCATTGTATTCAATGGACTTACTCCTAGGAAACAGGATTGTAGCCTAAAGCACACAATGGGAGACTAATTCAAGCTTGGTTGTTGGGGGTTTTCCGGGCTGTATTGCCGTGGTCTTGGCATTGTAGTTCCTGGCATTGTAGTTCCTAAGGAACTCCTGGACCCCTCCACCTACAAAAAACTAAAACGAGATCCCACTTGCAAAATCACCAGGCTAACAAATGCACTGATCAAGAATTCCTCACTACATCCCGACACGCACAGAAAACTATGCAAGACTGAAGCACAGCCACCTAGACTATATGGACTCCCCAAAATACATAAAGATTCAGTCCCACTCCGACCCATTGTGAGTGCCATTGGTTCACCGACATATGAATTAGCTAGACATCTGGCAGATCTCCTGCAGGACCACATCGGGAAAACCTCGTCTTACATCAAAGATTCAGCAGATTTCATCAACAAAATCAGTTCTCTGAAACTCAATCCACAAGACATACTTGTCAGTTTTGATGTTCTATCCCTGTTTACCAAGGTTCCAGTAAAAGACACTATTGCACTGATTAATCAGATTTTCCCAGAGGATGTAACAGCCTTATTCCATCATTGTCTGACAACCAGTTACTTCCAATGGGACAACGAATTCTATGAACAGATGGATGGGGTGGCCATGGGGAGCCCACTCAGCCCAGTTATAGCAAACTTCTACATGGAACATTTTGAAAAAACAGCTCTAGAATCAGCACCCCACAAACCCAGTGTATGGTTCCGGTTTGTGGATGATACATTCATCATTTGGAGCCATGGGGAGGAAGAATTGAGGGAGTTTTTGAATCATCTCAACAACATCCACCTGAACATACAATTCACAATGGAGAAAGAAAGTGAGGGAAAACTCTCATTCCTGGATACCTTGGTCATCCGCAAAGCAAACTTTCAGTTAGGTCACAAGGTCTACAGGAAACCAACTCACACTGATCGTTACTTACACAAAAACTCCAATCACCACCCCCGACAGAAAAGAGGCATAATGAAAACATTAGTGGATCGTGCAAGACGGATATGTGAGCCGCGCTTTCTCAATGAGGAAATTAATCATCTAAACCACGCACTTCAGGCAAATGGCTACTCCAGAAATGAAATCCGAAGAGCAATCAAACCCAGGATGAATCAAACAACCAAGGAAAAACAGTCACCTACAGGAAAAGTGTTTTTGCCATATATCAAAGGAATTACTGATCAGATGGGAAAGCTTATGGAAAAGCATAACCTTCAAGCAGTATTCAGACCCACCCGAAAAATACAACAGATGCTACGATCAGCAAAAGACAGCAGAGACCCCCTCACCTCTGCAGGAGTATACCGTATACCCTGCAGCTGTGGACAAGTTTACATCGGGACCACAAAGCGTAGCATCCAGACAAGAATAAAAGAACATGAAAGACACTGCAGACTTGGACAGCCTGAAAAATCAGCAGTGGCTGAACATAGCCTAACTCAAACAGGGCACAGTATCTTATTCCAGGACACCAAAATACTGGACAACACTTCCAACTACTTTGTCAGACTGCACAGGGAAGCCATTGAAATTCATAAGCATAAGCAAAACTTCAACAGGAAAGAAGAAACCTTAAGAATGAACAGAGCATGGGCTCCAGTTCTGAAAAACACCAGGCCAACAAAACACTCCACACCCGACAATAGCCCTGCAGAGAAGATTAGCACATCAAGCACCAATCCATATGCAAAAGAACCTCCTCAGGATTCAGTGAAGCCTCCCGCCATTAGCATTCCACACCCTGGGAAACTCTTACAGGATGACTCAGCTCAACCCCACCCCTCCTGAGTAGATACAAATGACCTACATCTTTTCCACACTGTGACACTGAGAGATCTCTGTCTTTTGGTGCTACACCTCTGAAGATGCCAGCCACAGCTGCTGGCGAAACGTCAGGAACTACAATGCCAAGACCACGGCAATACAGCCCGGAAAACCCCCAACAACCATCGTTCTCCGGCCGTGAAAGCCTTCGACAATACATAATTCAAGCTTGTTTTTCACAGCCCGCATCTGCACTGTTGGAAGGCGGGAGTGATAAGAAAAAAAGTGCTTCTGGGCATGTACAAAATGCCTTTTCCTGACGGGTGAGAACGGGCATCTCCCTCGTGCTAGCGTTTCAGAACAAAGGGCACTAGTGTGGCTTTCAATCAAGTTGGGGTCTTTGTGTTTCAGAAGTTAAGTACGGCCCTCATGCAAGCCATTGATGCCAACTGACCTCATTTCCCCCAGGGCAGCTCACCTGGAGGGTGAGTGCCGTGCTTCTAAGAAGAAGTAATTCTACACTTCTCCTGCCTGTTTCTGAGCCTGGGTCCATCCTGCCGAAGTCACTGCCGAAAGCCGCTGGCGGCTGCAATTTCTTGGCTGGTTTTCGGCGGCTGAGAGGAGTCGCCGCGGAGAAGGGAGCGTTTGCAGCTGCCTTACGCTGGAGCGGCGGCGGCGGCGGCACCTTTGACGTTCCTTTCCCCACGTGACAGGCGGCCTCGCTTCATTCCGGGGAGGGAGGAGGTGCTGCTGCTGCCTCCGCTTCTGCAAAGCTTTGGGGGAGTCGCGAGCTCAGGCGGCGTCGGCAAGCAGCCCTGTCCGCATTGTTTATGTGATGAACGAGCCTTGCAGCCTGCCGTCTGCTGCCGGCTGACAGAGACTGCCCGGGGGCCAGGTGGAAAAGAGGTAGAGAGCTGCCGCGGCGCAGTGAGTGACCTTGGCCCAGGAGGTAAATACCGGACGGCGGGACGTGGGGAGAATGCCCCCGCCCGCGCCGCCTTCGCGCCGCTGCATTTGTGCGCGAAGCTGGCCCGGGTGGGAGCAGAGGGCTGGCGGCGCCCGTGGCGCTATCCGCGGTGCTGAAATCACAGGCAGCGTCTCCGCTTTCACTGCAGGGCAAAACAATCTCGCCTGCCATTTGCTGTGGCAAGGCACACAGACATACGCACGCTTCGAGGGCTGCGGAAACGAGGGAGAGAAATGAGGGGAAGCGGTGGATGGAAGAACTCTGGTAGCAAGGACGAAAGAGCGAAATATATACGCCCCCACCACTAAAAAAATGTTTGGGCTTCGGCAGACCCTTTCGATTCGCTGCGGCGGCCAGGGCCGCCTTTAGTTAGATCTCATTCTTTCATACACAGCATGCTTTGTTAGTTGTGTTTGTGAAGCAACTGTTTAATTGGGGAGGAGTAAAGAGGTTAGGAGGAAGGCTCTTTAGAAAGACCCTGGTACAGAAAGATGTGGCTAATTTATACTATGAAGAAGGAATAGTAGAATAGCTGCAGAAGGAACTGTATTAGGGCTAACTTGTTTGTTTGATAAGGGGCAAAAGTAGTTTAATCTGTGGCCAAACAGGGAGGCACATGTGTAGTCGTCCCACCCTTTAAAGGCTGGAACTTGGAGCAAATGATTGGCCAGTGGTCAACTTTTTAGAGAGGATAGAGGCTGGTATGACCAAAAAGACACCTGCTTCAAGCTGTTGCTCTTTAGCATCCTGATGAAGTCTTCCATATGACAAGTCAATTCACTCTAAGATAGATTAGTAAAGTGTATTCCCTGCTTTATAGGCATGGGAAAGATAATTAAGTGCTAGGGGGAAATACCTAGTACTTTGTCCCAATGCACTACATTGGGTGTGAGTATGTATGTTTCACAGGAACTAGTGAAACTGGCTGTCCTAAAGAGTCCAGAGAAAAAGTCAGATCCTTTAATTATCCTTGGGGGAAGAAGATCTTTAAAATGTTTTAACCAAGGTCCCTTTTTTTTCTACAGGGGAAAATTGCTCTGCAAAAGATTTGCAGACAGATCAAACTATTGAGACATGGCACAAGGAAATAATTATGGACAGAGCAGCAATGGGGTGGCCGATGAATCCCCAAACATGTTGGTATATAGAAAGGTAGGAAACATTTTCAGATACTTGGACAGAGCTTTGTTGTTGTTGATTTCCTTCCTTGCCAATGAAATGTCTGTCATAGTGCTACAGCTCAACATTGTTATATATATTTGGTTATTAGTCCTTTAAGTGTGCTGTTTAAACCTATGTTATCTAGTTTATTCCACTGCTGTAGATAATGGAAAAACAGAAATAATAGCTATGTGAAATTTAAGATTAAAGTTACCTTTCTACTGTTTTTGGTATAAAATTATGTCAATCTGTTTTTTTAACCTTGAGTGCAAAATTAGAATGTGAAAATAAGGTTACTGATTTTCCCTTGTATGCACACATCTTTTGCACTTTTGCACTTACCGCTCTATGACTCTAACTCTCTTTAGTTTAAAACTGACCAAAGATATGAAAATTATATGAATTAAAATATGTGATATTATTAATATAAAATAATTTATGTGGATAATTCTAGTTCTCAGGAAAGACCCTGCATTTGAAGTGAGTCCTTTTCCTTTGTACTTTCTAGAGGGAAAACAGGTGTTATTGCAGAATGCAGACTTCTGTATGCCTCAGGACAAAGGGTACAAATCTATGATAACTTTATATTTCTTTGCCCCTTTTGGAAAAAGCACTTACCTTTCCCATTTGAAATGAGTGGAATTTGTGCAATATTAAAGCTATTTCACACTCCTGTTCATCTATAGGAATTGTTCTGACTGGATTGTATGTTGAATCTACAAATGTATTTCCTATCATTATAATTTTAATGTTATAGTGCAGCAAAAGTATCAGTAATTAATGTTATTTGGATGCTATACTTTGAGTAGATCTGTTGCAAAGGGAGTTTAAGTGGATTTAGTTAGTGAAAATCTTTGACTGTGTAACTGAATTGGAAAACTCTCCATTGATCTCCATGGATTTGGAATTTCAGTGATTTTTAAAGTTTTCTGTTCCATATTATTATAGTTGAATTTAATGTATTTAATAGAACAGGCATACATGTATATGTTGGAGGTTGTGAACTTGTAATCGTTACAAACATGTAGCTATAGAACATAGCCAATATGAATGAAAACATCTGCAATTGTGTTATTATTTCATAAAAAGATTAAACACAAAAAGTAAAAATACCAGTGGTGTGTCATTGGCCTTACAACTATTACACATCAAAGAGCAGTTAAATCTCTAAGACCAACTGAGCAAATTGAACAAACTGCACAGGGAATTTCTGAAATGCTGCTTTAAGTTGGGCTAGATGATCCACTGTGTTTTCTTGTTTTATAAATAAATGTCTTCATAGGTTTCTGCATCTATATTTTAATATGGTCTAAGTATTAACCCCAGCATATTCGGATCAGCAATTTCCATTTTCCCTATTGTGAATGTCTACTACTAATTTCTTAAGTGAATTCATATGGTAGGTGGAAAACATCAAGAGAAACCAATTTAGCCTAATAAATATTTATACTTGACACTGGTTACTATATAATTGGGCAACTGAGGAGCCAGCAAGGACTTGCGTGGGGCATGGTATTTTTCCCTCCTCCACCTTTCTTTCCCTTCCCTGAAAGCCCCCCAAAGTGCTACTATTTTCTGTCTCCTTATGTGCTTCGCACCCACCAACCTACCTTTCTTCTGCCCAGCATCTTTCGCTATATTTATTATTTCATTTATACTCCACCTTTCTCCACAATGAGGACCCAAAACAGCTTACGTCATTCTCCTCTCCACCATTTTGTTCTCACAACAAACCAGTGTGATAAATTAGGCTGAGAATGTGTAACTGGCCCAAGGTCTCCCAATGAGCTTCCATGGCAGAGTGGTTATTTGGACCTGGGTCTACCAGATCCTAGACTGAAAGTCTAACCACTGCACCACATTGACTTTCATAGGGTGGCTACTGTTGAACAGTAGCAAGCAGCCTGGCTTGGATGAGTCAAGCAAATTAGGTGGTAGCAAGTCACTAGGTGGATGCTGCCAGATCTGGCCTTGATCATCCCTCCCTCAAAGGCCAGAACAGCCCTGGAAAGGGTCCTGCTCCCTCCTCTTGCCTTTACCTGACAGAAATCAAGTCTTGAATGGTAGAAATACTGCGTGGTTGCCTAGCAATGGCCACTGAGGGCATTTATTTCTTAAACCTACAGGTGCTGCTTCTATTATTTGGGGGGTTTCACCCCCTCCCCCCATGTAGTTTTGGAAATATATTTCAGATTTTTCTGCAAACCTGGAGCACTTTTCAGGTTTGTAGATAGATCTGTCTTGTCCGTTCATGAGTCCAGTCTCTGGATTTAAATATCCACAGATTTGACCATGTTGAGAATAAGTTTATGCAAATTTATTGCTTTGCAAGTACTTTTGTAAACAGAGATGGTCTACTTTTGAACTTGCACAGAATATTTTAATATAATAAACACACACTGGAGTTATGATTCTATAATAGTTTCATGTGAGTAGCTGTATTGGTGTGCAGTAGAAGAGCTAGATCTGGGTCCAGTAGCACCTTAAAGACTAACTAGATTTCCAAGGTATAAGCTTTTGAAAGTCTGAAGAGGGAGCTTTGACTCTCAAAAACACATACCCTGGAAATCTAGTTGGTCTTTAAGGTGCTACTGGACTTGAATGATTCTATAATGTTACTTAACAGATGCAGTAAGTAGGTCATGGGAACGGAAGAATTTATAAGAAATTTTCTATCACGCTTTATAGCATTAAAGCAAAGTTTTGGAGCTTTTGTTATTCTCTAAGGGGTTTTTGTAGAATTATTTCAGAAGTGCCTAATATGTATTAGAAAGCACAATTATGGAATTAATTTCATAGATTTCTTTGTAATATTAACAGTGATTCATACTGAGAACTGGTGTTGAGATGTATCTTTGCAGTTCTCATTAGAGTTGCTATGTGATTCCTGCAGAAATAGACAGAAGCATTCTTGGTTCCCTTAAGAGTGCCTCATGATCTGTTTCTATATATCTGGTACTAAAAGGTACCTATGGAATAGGCAGCAAACAAAGTTTGATGATTATATTTTTTTCAAAATATGTTTTCTGAAAAGATGAGATGAAGGAGTAATATCTGTTTGGAACATAATAATATGAGAATGTTGGAGCCAATCTACATATTATGCATCATGATATTAGCTGAGGTGATAACATTGCAAGCAGGAGGCCATATTTTTGAATGCTTGGCAAACACACAAGGGCTACCTAATTTCTTGCTTCTGCCTGAAGCCAGTTTGCAGGGGAAAGGGTAGGAAGTTATATCAAGGTTAGTCAAGGAGACAATAAATTGGTGCTAGTGTTATGCATGAGCAAATCTGTCAGTTATGCTACAAAATCACATGTTGACTACTAAGTAGACATGGGCATGAACACCATTACGAACAGAAAAAAAACAACGAACAGCCCAATCTGCTGTTCTCGAACAAGCTGTTCGTGAGGCCCCATCCTAAACGAACAAGTGGTCATTGCAAGCCTCGTTCATTGCCTTCGGCAGCCCTTCGGCAAGCCAGACAGTCTGGCACCTGCTGAAATCAATCCCCTTGGCAACCGGAGGCAGGGAGGGACTGAACTCTGTCTGAACTCCTTCTGGCTTGCCTTCTGGCTTTAACCCTTCAAAGTACTTCCAGAAGAGAGTCCCTTTTTTGCCCCTGTGAAGAGAAAATGACAGCCAACGGGGAGACCTGTGGATCATGCCCTTCCTGGGGTGCAGTCTCTCTGAAACTTGGGGGGTCTTCAGAGGACAGTGAGGACTATGTCCCCTGCAAATTTGATGGGTATTGGACATTGGGAAGGTCACTTTTGTAACCCCTCAAACTAGCTGCCAGCAGACACTGCTATTTTTGCCAGGACAGGGCCCTTTAAACTATCAGCTGGCAGGCGGCAGGGGGGAATCCCCCCACCTGCCCGCTGATAGTTTAAAGGGATCTTTAAAGGGCCAGGTAAGTGGGTTTGATGGGAGGGGGGCTAAGTAGGGGTGGTTGGGGTGGGGGTGGTTCTGGCCCCCACGAACAACGAACATGTCCAGGAACAGTTCATGTTCGTTGTTCATGGATGACACCGAACAACGAACAGGGTGTTCAGGTTTTTTTTCCTGTTCGTGCCCATGTCTACTACTAAGTGGTTTATGAAGGGTCTGATTGCCAATTTGATATTATTCAGTTTCTGAAAACTTCATTTTGACCTAAATGAAGGCACCATCCCTACTAAAGGGGTTTTCGCAGGCTGTATTTAGTCTTCGATATTCTCAAGCATGTGGGCCCTTGCTGAAGATCCTCAAGATAAAGCATTTATTTCTTCTAAGGCCCCAAGTCCCACAAAACATGGTTATGTATCCTTCTTCATCTTTTCTAGCAATTTTATTCAATGCTATCAATGCATACATATGTACATACACACAAACATGCCATCAGGACAATCTGGCTCAGTGGTAGTTGTAACTTGGAAGGTATTGTAGGGAGTATCACTCTGCTTTTGTGGGATATAACAACTGTCTCCTTCCATTCTCCTTGCATACTGTGGGCCAAACTAGATGGACCAGAGACAGCTGTGTACATGGAATTGCTCAATTATAGAGAAATGGGAGATAAGAGTCTGATTTTAATTGCAAAAAGGAAGGGTACACAGGTAAGAAACATAGAATGCAGAATACTTACCTCTGTGCAGCCCTCCCCACATGTGATTTTTCTAACATTCAAGTCACTTCTTGTAAAAAAAAACGACAGAGAAGTTTCAGGGAGATAAGCCATGTGTAGTAAGTGGCTAATTCATACCCCTTAGTGCAGAGGTGACCATCCTCTGCATTCCTAGGTACTGAGCTATATTCTACAGAGTGTTCCAAGAGCCAGAAGTGTGTGCCACTGAACCAAACTCTCCATGCATGGTTAGACTGTATGGTTAAATTGACATTGCCAATATGCTGTTAGTAAGGCTGGGTCCTAATTGGGGCAGTATTGTACAGCAGTTAGAACACTGGCCTAGGACTAGGGAGACATTGGATGAAACCCCCACTCTGCCATGGAAACTTGCTGGGTGACTTTAGGCCAGTTGCTCCCTCAGCCTCACTTATCTCACAGTATTCTTGTGAGTTAAAAGAAGGAAGAAGAACTGTATGCTGCCTTAAGCTGATTGGAAGAAGGGGCAATAAAATAAATATTAGCTTCGAACTCTTACAAGTAACATTAAATTGTATAATAAATTTTTTGTAACAACTTCGGCTTTCTTAAAAGTGTAACTGTGGGCAGAATTTCATCTTATCTTGACTGAAATTTGGTAGAACCACTGCTGGGGTTTAGATAAAATTACTTTACAGGTAGGTTTTGGCTCACAGACTGCCAGATGGCAATCTCGGGTATGAGGAATGTCCCCTGCCATTTCCAGCTTTGCCTGAGCAGAAGTTACTGTGCCATCTGGAATTTCTACTGGAGAAGTTAGTGCCACATTCCCTGGGCACATATTGAGTGATGTACATAGTATTTGTGGCGGGAAAAAAAGATATAAGCCTTGCTTTTGGTGTACAGAATGATAATGTCATGGCCCAGCCTGGGCTCAGTGAGAGCGAGGACTCCTCCTCAGGAGGAGAGGGGCTTCGTGTAGCCAGCCAGGACTCCTCAGGAGAAGAGGAGCTCCATGCAGCCAGCCCTGACTCAGCAGAGGCTGGTAATCAGGAGCCACAGCTGTTGGCTAATCGGAGCCTACAGCCAGCAGCTGAAGCAGAGCCATCAGTACTCTCCAGCCCCAGCACCACAGGGGAAGTGCAGCCAGGGACTTCCACAGGGGAAGCTCAGTCAGGGACTGCTAGCACCACAGGGGAAGCCCAGCCAGAGGCTTCCATCCCCCCAGGTTCACCCACACCCAGAGAACGGCGCAGACAGTGCCAGAGACTGGAGCTGCAGGAGAGACGGCGCAGTGCTCGTCTCCTGAGCCAATGCCAGCTGCTGGAGAGTGATGATGAGTAGCTTCAGGATGGAGCCCCAGCAGCTGGCTGAAAACCATGCCTGGCTATAAAAGCCAGTCAGGAGCAACAGCCAGGCGTGGAAGCAATGTCTCTACTGCCTGCAACCACTCCGTGCTCTGTGAACCTTGCCCGTGCTTACTGTTGGACCTGACACTACCGGTAACTGACCTGGGACTGTGCCTGACCTTGCTCTTGGACTCTGGACTCAACTCTGGCATTAGCTTGTGCTCTGACCACTGCTCTGACTTGGCTTTTGGCTCCTGAAACTCCCTCTGGACTTGGTATCAAGGTTTGGACCTGCACCACCCTGCTTGGGCCGGCCCAGCCCGTGACAGATAATTTATTGATGCTGAGTATAGGCAGGCCCTTTGAAGCATTTAGCTCCCAATAGATCTGAACTATTTTGGGTCACTGGTACATGGAGCTTTTCTAACACATATACTTGACAAGCCACTAAAAAAGAAATGCAGAAAATTTGAATCCCTGAACTGTGTTCAGTCTAATGTAAGGTTTCAGGGATAAAAGTCAGATGAAGAACAATTCCCCAAATTTCCAGGGATTTTGTGTTGATGTTTTATCATCTCTGAGGCAATCCTTACAAGCACTGCAGCAGAAAATACTCGTGCTAAGCCAGCTCTTCATAACTTATATTACAAGAACTTGATTAGATGAGAGGAATAATCAGAGCTACCAGTTCTTTCAAGCAGCGGTCAGTAGGGTAGTATAAGAATAATTTTAATGGGTGTCCCGCTTCTTCCTATGTCAACATTGGCTGCACTGGACACTTTTTCTAAGGAGGTAGGACCGCTTTCAAAGGCAGAAATCCTTAGTAGGTTTACTCAGAAGCAAGTCCCATTTTATTCAGTGGTGCTTTCTCCCAGGAAACTGATTTTAGGATTGCAACTTAAATGTTCTGTATTAACTCAATTATGAAAGAAAATAATATGCTGTATAGTGCAGGTGCCATGGGTCGATGTTTGATCACAAGCTTCACGGGTAGAAGGCCCAGCCCATGGCATCTCCAGTTAAACATGTTTGTGTTTGAAAAGGAAGTAGTAGAGGCTGATAATTTCTTGTGCTCAAAACTTTTTTTGCCTTTCAGTGATTCAGTTCCATCTTGTGCTTTACCTCTAGGTCCTCCATTCAAAAGGCAGAAACTCAAACTATCCCACAGTGATATATTGTCGAAGGCTTTCACGGCTGGAGAACAACGGTTGTTGTGAATTTTCCGGGCTGTATTGCCGTGGTCTTGGCATTGTAGTTTCTGACGTTTCACCAGCCACAGCTGCTGGCGAAACATCAGGAACTACAATGCCAAGACCACGGCGATACAGCCTGGAAAATCCACAACAACCTATTCCACAATGCACATTACTAGCCCAGCCTGCATGTGCTTGGGTTTGCATTCCATGTTCACGGAAGTCTGTCCAAGCTGGTTTGTGTCTTTGCAGGCAGCAGCTGTGGTTGTTCTCAAGTTGCCCTCAGCCATTGTATCCCCAGCCCACCAAGGTTCTTGTGTCCCATTTTGGGCTCAAAAAAAGGTCTCACTTTGGAAAATGCCACATTATATAAGCTTTGTTCCAAATCTGAAGATGCTTGCATACCAGGGTATTTGTGCAGGGTGAGCTCTTTCTTAAAATGGAATGCCAGCTGTATTACTTTTAAAGATGCCATCCTAATTATAAAATAATAACATTTGTCACATAGCTGGTGCTGGCCTACATTTGGGGAAAGTATACAGTTTTCTGCTAGTAGCCTGTGGCAGATATGAACATATCAAAAGTATTTATTCTATTTTCTTCTAAACTTATTTCAGTCAGTATTTACTCCAGGTATACTGTACTCATTTTTAAAAAGTTATTCAGAAAGAAACCTTTTATTTTTTCCCTCTAAAACAGCTGTTTCTGTAAGCTAGACTACAGGCAAACTGCAGAGATGTTATTCCTATAATCTGTATTTAAACCTGTAACATTGCAACAAGGAACTGTTTCTCTGGCTCCTGGCAAGACTTCCACTTTTTATTGCAGCATTCACAGTAATAGAAAAAGAAAAAGGGCAAACTGTTATTGTATTCTCTTCCCTGGTGTTGATTTAAGTTGGCCCTTTGTTCCATTATAATGTCAGAAACTATAAATGCTGTTTTACAGTTTTGTTCACTGCCCTCCCAACTATTCAAGCGTCTCCAATCAAGCTTCAGCTTTTTTTAATTGCGGGGCTGCCCTTGAGTGACTCATTAATGGTATCGTTGTTGACTGTGACCTTGGTTCACAGTATTTAGTGCTATTGAATACTTAGGCCACAAAGAATTCAGCAAAGAATAAGGCATGCTGAAGCCCCTGAAATGACAAGGCTTGAGTAGTGTTTGTTGTGTGCTGGATTTGGGCCTAAGAATCATTTCTATCAATGACAGTAGACTGAGTTAGTGACCTGTTATTTACATATTTGCAATCAGCCATTATAAAGACTCAAGGCATAACATTTTCAACCATTTTACGGTCGGCTTAAAATGTATGCACCTTTTCTCCCCTGCAAGGAATATAAAAATAGTATGTGGTAGCAAGGCAGGATCATTAGTGATAGAGCAGATGCTGGTATATTGTCGAAGGCTTTCACGGCCGGAGAACGATGGTTGTTGTGGGTTTTCCGGGCTGTATTGCCGTGGTCTTGGCATTATAGTTCCTGATGTTTCGCCAGCAGCTGTGGCTGGCATCTTCAGAGGTGTAGCACCAAAAGACAGAGATCTCTGTGTCACAGTCTACAGAACTACAATGCCAAGACCACGGCAATACAGCCCGGAAAACCCACAACCATAGATGCTGGTATATTTTGCTTTTCTGAAGCACATCTGTGTCTGATGCCTTTGGGGACAAGTTATGACCTAGATGAATGGGCCTGCTTTGTTGCTTATCATGCTACCAGGCTTTTGATTGGGTGCAGGAAATGCAGAAACTCTGAGATAGGACATTAGCATCATAGCCCAGAATCATCTAGGAATTAGGTGATTCTCTGAAAGCTAATCACCAGCCACTGACTCAGATGGAGTTGCCAGGTTCCCTGACCTCCTGGATGGCAGGACCAAGGCCCAGCACCTACCTTTTAGCTTTCCCCTTGCGCACGTGCATGCACTCCTGGACCCATGCAATGGCATCACTTCTCAGAAGTGATGTCATTACACAGGTTATGTGCCTCCCTGGGAGTGCTCCCGCACTCCATGGGGGCTGAATTGGGCCAGATTCGGGCCAATTCAGGCCCGATTGGGCCGCTGCAGAGCGTGGGAGCATTCCTGTGCTCCACAGTGGCCCAATTCGGCCCAAATTGGTCTCAAATCAACCCAAATCCGGCTGCTGTGGAGCACAGGAGCATGCCACACTGCCTAGGAGTGCCCTAGGAGGTGCATTCCCCCCACTAGCCACTAAGCGGGAGTGGGGGTGGAAGGTGGGAGTGGGGAATCCCCTGCCCCCAGTGAAGGACTGGCAACCCTAGACTCAGAGAAAGTTTCCAGGTAAGTCAAGCACCTCATTACTGAGGACAGCCACCTGAACTGTAAGACTACCTGACTGCTTGCCTATCAGTTTCTGGTCTTCCTGTCTGCTTCAGTGACTTAGCAGTCCTAGGGTCTGAACATCTGGACATGACAGAGCTGCTGGTTTTAACGTGTACCTTGTATTTTCCTGTAGGAGATTTTCATATAAATGTGAAGCTATGTCATTTTTGCTGAAGTTTCCTGTTGAGCTGATGGAAGTATTCTGTGTATGAAGATTACCTTCCTGTGTGCATATTGAACCTTATTAGCTTGGTTGAGAATGATGTTTATATAGATCTCCGTGGGAATGAGCCCAGTGATTTGGCAGCTGTTGAATCTGTTTCATCTTTGGATCAGCCAAATTGCTGCATTCTCAGTTCATCAAGGAGATCATCATCTAAGGCATCATAGCTCAATGAGGAGAAGGTGTGGCTTTTGAGTAAGACTGAGCATATTTCTGAAATGACTGAACTATCAGGGTGGAAAACGTAGGCCAATACTTTTCAAAACTTTCTGAAGTCAAGTTAAAGTTCGGGTATCATCCTAGTGGATATAAAATGGTTCCAGTACATGAAAAATATACTTTATCACATCTTCCTAAATTAAAATCATTTAATGAGCATCTAAATATGGGTCCCTTTTGCATATTTTACAGCTTTGGCACTTGCGTCCTTGGCTGTTACAATGGCACATTTACTTATAACAATCAAAGCTTCAACTCTGCACTTATTTTAGTGTGAAATATTAATTAAATATGATTACATGAGCTGGGAATGTTTCTGAAACATTCAACATGTTCATATAGAAATTTGATTGTCCACACCATTATTTTGAACCAATTAGCTAATATAACCATAAGTAAATTTTTCCACAGTACTTCGTACTTGTTTAGAAACTAGCTTTATGTCTACATGTGCTGACCAAAGGATCTACTAAATTTGGGACTATACCAATCTGGGGGGTTGTTTATAACAACTGAGCTTATATACCACTCTTCCAGACAGATTAGTGCCCCAACAAGAGCAGTGAACAAAGGCAGTGTTATTATTATCCCCACAATACAGCTGGCAAGCTGGAGCTGAGAAGAGTGGCTTATCCCAGGCCACCTACTGAGCTCTTGGCAGTAGCTGAATTTGAACCAGCAGACTGCTGATTCGCAGCTGAACCAGTTAAAACAGTAATGATTTTGGAAACCCTATCCATCTAGCTACAGAGCAAATATTAAACCAATGAAAGCTTGTACTTTGTACCAAAAATCTGTTTCTGTGGTTATTGTATCACTAGGTTACTGTGTTTCAGATTGTCCTGGGTAAAGATATCTCCAAGTCAGATCTACAGATCCACATCAAGCAAAGATATGTCCAGGTCAGATTTTCTTCGATGAGACAAATCCTAATTTCTTCCATCTGTGTATTTATGTGATACTGGTACATGCCTTTCTTAATTATGAACTATAACTTTGCTCTGTTAAATGATCAATGAGCAGAAGCGGTATTGTTAAGGATGGATTTCCAGCTTCATCAAGGGCTGGACTGGGCTGGGCTGTCATCAATACGCGAATGACACCCAGCTTTTTCTGTTGATGGACGGCCGGCTAGACACGGCCCCAGACAATCTGGCCAGAGCTCTGGAGGCTGTGACGGCATGGTTGAAACAGAGCAGGCTGAAATTGAACCCAGTGAAGACGGAGGTCCTGCAGCTGGGACGGGGGCTGCCAGATGTTGGGATCCAGCTCCCTGCCCTGGGTGGCAGAGTCTGGGCGTGCTCCTGGATGCCTCCCTATTGATGGAGGCCCAGGTCACGGTGGTTGCCAAGTCTACATTTTTCCATCTTTGTCAGATCAGGCAACTACAATTGGTCCAGAATGCGGCAGCGCGGGTCCTGACTTGTATATCTTACCAGTCACATATTACACCTGTCCTGCTCCAGCTGCACTGGCTTCCGGTTGAATTCCGAATCAGGTTCAAGGTGTTGGTTCTTACCTTTAAAGCCCTGAGTGGGTTGGGACCGGCATATCTTCGGGACCACCTCTCCCTGTACGTTCCCCGGAGACTGCTTCGATCAGCAGATAAATGTTTACTGGTGGTCCCCGGCCCTAAGGAAGCCCGCCTCGCTTCAACCAGGGCCAGGGCCTTTTCAGTCCTGGCCCCAGCCTGGTGGAAGGCTCTGTCAATGGAGACCCGGGCCCAGCGGGACATATTATCGTTCCGCCGGGCCTGTAAGACAGAGCTGTTCCGCCAGGCGTTTGGTGGTTGAAGGGGGCGGTGCCATGTCGGCCTCCCACCTTTGGGGTGGGGGAGGGTTCTCCCCACCATTGCACTTGGTTAATTTATTTCATTATTGTTTTGTATATTGATTTTAGTATTATTGTTTTTTGTTTTTATCGTTTTTAAACTGTTCACCGCCTAGAGCCCCTGGGATGGGCGGTATATAAATTGAAATATAAATAAAATAAATAAATTAATGGCCTAGTCCTTGCAGGTTTCCAACTTGTTCTGCCTAATTATGACTTAATAGGATTAGTGCTTTGTTTGAGGTGTGTGTCGTCATGGTGGGAGTAATAGGGTTGCCAACTCTGAGCTGGGAAACTCGTGGAGATTTGGTGGTGGAGCTTGAGGATAGTAGAGTTTGGGGATTGGAGGGACCTCAGTGGAGTATAATGCCTGCAGTCCATCCTCCAAAGAAGGGGAACAAATCTCTATAGTTGGGAGATATATTGTAATTCCAGGAGATCTCCAGGTCTCACCTGGAAGTTGGTAATTCTAGAGAATAACATTTTGATGGTATAAAAACACCAATGACATTGGTAGGGGCATGCAGTATACTTAGGCTTGCTAGCCTCCAGGTGGCGGTTGGAGGTCTCTTGGAATTACAACAGATCTCCAGATGACAGGGGTTAGTTCCTCTGGAGTAAATGACTGCTTTGGAATGTGGACTTTATAGCATTATACCCTGCTGATGTCTCTCCCCTTCCCAAACCCTACCCTCTCCAGACTAACACTAAAAGAATAATCTATAAAATGATAGTGGAGTAAACAAAATAGTTCCTATTCAAATAGACTTTTTTAGGTTTGAGAAGCAACATTTAATTTTAAAAATCCAGTAAGTCAACCAAAAATTAGGAATGTGCCCCTTGTTTGTTTGATCTATACTATTTGTCACTCCTGAAATATTCTGCTTTGCATTCTCTGATCTCAAAACCAAAATGATTAACTTTTAATAAATTTGCTACCTTGGTATTACATTCATTCAAAAGATTCAGTTGGTATAACAGAAAGCCGAACAATCTAGTATCTCAATACATTTCATTCAGCAGTTCCATAAATAGCTCATAGGCTTAGTTTTCCATATATATCACTCTGAGAACTTAATTCTGTTGTTCTATCCCGGTGTGGTTATATCACTGTGCTGCTGTGGTTAATATATTTTTAGATCTATGTTTATTAGCATTCTAGAACGGAAATATATTTCTGGGATTTTTCTCCTGGAAAGGTTATGTCTTCATATTAACAAAATAATCTTGAATGGGAGAGAAGCCAAGTGTTTAAAGAAGAGGAAATGCATTGTTTGCAATTCTAATTATCTGTGTATCCCATGAAATCCTCTCTTCTCTCTTCTAAGGAAAATATTGAGTGGTCATTGCCTAACTATAACAGACTTTTAAGATAGTAACCTGTCCTGTTCATGATGACACATTAAGTGTTATGCCTGCACTCAGAAAATAGCTTGTATATTTGAATGTTTTTTATGATAAATCTTAACAGGTACCCGTGCCTTACTCCCTCATATACAATCTCATATGGTCTCTAATAGTACTGTCAAGAAAAATTATTTAAACTCGTCTTTACCCAATTTCTCCCTGAAATCTAACAATCTCCCCCTGCCCCCTCCCCTGTCTTTTTAGGCATCTGGAGTCTGTTTTGAATCAATTCAGTTTTGATTGTAATAGAAATTCAAAAAGAGGAGGGCCAAGAAGGGAAGTTCTACAGAATTTCATTTTGCTCAGTGTCAGACAATGTCTCCCCAAATCCTTATCCCTCTTGCTAGGGCACTCTTTGGGATGTAACATGACTACAAAGAGAAATCAAAGTCAAATGAAAGTGAAATTCTTCTTTTTAAAGAAAAAAAGAGAATAAGAGGAATCACCCTGCTTGTTGGTTTGCTAGCATCTTCATCAGCTAGCAGTTTTAAAATCTAAATTTTACTGCTCTCATTCTCACTTCTTATTTGCTACTTATTGATTACCTTTGTATTTATTTTGCTATCTTGTGCTGAAGCAATTGTGTCTTTTAAATATTTTAAATATTATAATATCTACTGCTGTTTTATTATTTTATCATTGTAACTAAAATCATAATTTTAAATTTACTAAATAATTAAAAAAACTTACTTGACTTTTTCCACCAGTCACATCACACATGGCCCTAGGTGATTGGAATGGGTAGGAAGAGGGGCTGTCCTTTCAACTCTGTTAATTCTCCCATCCCAAAACAAAGCAGGTTAGACACTTTCTTTACTTTTGGAGTTGAAACTTCAAACATATTCCAAACCGTACAAGATGAATGGCAGAGAACGATGCTGCTGAGGGACAAGGATGACTTCAGCTGGAGTCTGTTTTAAACTCTACTTCTGATGCTGACTATGGTTCAGCAAAGGAATTTTGTCTTTTGGAAAAGAAGATGGAGTAAAAGGATCAATGTGACATTCTCGGTATTCTGGCTTCACAGATGTCCTTAACAGCAGGAACCCTGCAGAAAATATGTGATAAAGTTTGTTCCCTTGGGAATAAATTAGTTTCTGTTTTTATGCCAAGGACAGGTTTTAGTAAGCAAACTAGTGAAAGCCATCTTATTTCTTCAAATAGTAATAACAACAGCAACAAGATCTTTTGCCAGGGTGCCTTTGTAAAAACTCGCGTTTCTTTCCTTCCACTATGGCTTTGGATACATGTAAAATCTCATTGTCTGTCTTTTCTTTAAGGGAGGGGGGAGTGATCTCTTGGTATAACAAATGGTGCATAAAAGAGCATCTAGGGTATTTGCTGAACTGTGACCCAAAGATTATTGATTTAAATCATTTTGATATAATGCCAGGCTCTCTCAGGGAAAATCACCTGACTCTCTCTTATTATAGTTCTAGTACTCCTTCCAAAATTTTGACTAATTAAAACTGGTTTACCCTCCATGGGAACTTCCCATGGGAAAGCTATTGTAACTCAACTGCTTGTTTCCCTGGGGAAAATCCCTAATCAGACGGTAATAAGGAAAGAAATGGTTGCAGAGAATTTTTATAAGCAAAATCAATGACTATATCTAAAAAAGTGAATTTTGGAAAAAAGAAATGCCACTCCTCATAAAAACACTGGTCTCTGTTTACATGAAAAATTATTCTGTAGACTTTGGCAGATCATGAGTTGCTAATATAAAAATTAGGATAAAGCTGAAGAGAAACACTAAAAGAATCATAGTGCTAAAATACAATCTATATAATATTCTTGAAGAATTTAAAGACCAGGTAAGGAACAGATTTGCAATACTAACAGTGCAATCCTAAGGAGAGTTACACCAGTCTAAGCCTATTGAAATTAATGGGCTTAGACTGGAGTAACTCTGCTTAGAATTGCACTGTAAGTTTAATAGATCTTGAGCC
Source organism: Eublepharis macularius (assembly GCF_028583425.1). Taxonomy (NCBI): domain Eukaryota; kingdom Metazoa; phylum Chordata; class Lepidosauria; order Squamata; family Eublepharidae; genus Eublepharis; species Eublepharis macularius. The sequence continues at coordinate 154,735,726 of NC_072790.1, read as the reverse complement.
AGAAGAACTATGGGCTGAAACCAGAGATATTATAAAGGAAGAATGTGCAAAGACTATTCCTGTAACCAAAAGAAAAGAGAAGCCTAAATGGATAAAATTGCTAAAGATAGAAGGGAAGCAAAAGCAAAAGGTGACAGAAATAGGGTCAAAATTCTAAATGCAGCTTTCTAGCAATTTGCACGAAGAGACAAAGGAATTTATTATAAACACTATTGAAAAGAAATAGAAGACAACAACAAAAAAGGAAGAACAAGAGATCTGTTCCAAAAGATCCAAGAAATCAAAGGGAAATTCAGACCATGGCTTGGGATGCTAAAAGATCAACATGAAAATACAGTATCTGATCAGGACAAAATAAAGGAAAGATGGAAACAATACACTGAAGAACTATATAAAAGAGATGCAAGTATGACAGATACTTTCATCTAAGAATCCTCCAGTTTGCAAGATCTGAGCAAGTCTGTTCATGATAGGATGTTTAGGAGGTCTTTCTTTCATAGAGACGCCATAGGTTGGAGGCGACTTGACGGCACATAACGCACACACACAGACCTTGGCCATTTCCACACTCCAGATGTCTCTGTTTTGACACCTTTTCTCGGACTGCACTTTCCCACAGTCTCAGAAAAGCCCCCCCCCCCAAAACCCTGGAAGCCAAACAGCCTGGAACTGTTTTGAAAACTGAGATGTTTGGAGTCAAGGAGAAAATCCACCAGCAATTGGTGAGTGGACCATCACTTTAAGGACATGTGGAAATGATTCTTAGTTTGCAAACCTATGTGCTCCTATTCTTATGAACTGCAAAGAAGCCAACTACTTCTTCCTCAGAGAAGTAGTTGTTCCCCTTTATTTATAGGAATGAGTCCAATATCTCTGTCAGGAACAAGTATATTGCCTTATTAACAGTGCAATCAGCGCTTTTTTTCTGGGAAAAGAGGTGGTGGAACTCAGTGGGTTGCCCTCGGAGAAAATGGTCACATGGCTGGTGGCCCCACCCCCTGATCTCCAGACAGAGGGGAGTTGAGATTGCCCTCCGTGCCGCTCAGCGGCGCGGAGGGCAATCTAAACTCCCCTCTGTCTGGAGATCAGGGGGCAGGGCCATCAGCCATGTGACCATTTTCAAGAGGTTCTGAAACTCCGTTCCACCATGTTCCAGCTGAAAAAAAGCCCTGCACCTAGTGTAGTTAATCCTGCTTTAGTTGATCAAGAATTTAAATAATCCATGTGTATAAAATTAATTCTCATCTAAAACATATTTCTAGTTAGTAAGAATATTATTCTGGCAAGCTTGGTTTCCTTGCATGCTGATTGTTAATGAGTCATAATTAGCCATAATTTAATCATCATGAAAGTAAATGTTTGTTTTATAGTGCATTTGCATTTATAATAAAGTCTCTGTCTCAGACAATTAATATCTCTTGGAATGATGGTTATCTTGAAATATTCGATTCACAAGTTAAACTCTATCCTGATTGTATTTCTACTTCTATAATACACAACTTAAAATAAAATAGACATGCTTGGTAAAACACCTGGTAGATTTCATTTTTGGCAATAAAGCATCTAAATTAATCTCTAGAATTTAACTAAATGCTATCATTTATGCCGGTAGGTTGGGTATATATTTCTCATTCCACCCCCCATATAGCCTTTTCTGAGATACTGTATTATCAGAATGAATAAATTAATAATTATTCTTGAAAAGTAGACAACTGGAATAGTGAATACATCCTGTTTCTGCCATTCTTCCATCCAAATAACTAGACATCTATCATACTTTTTCAGCTGTTCCTCCAGAAAGCTCAGAATGGGGTTAATGGTCCTATTGTCCTCATTTTATCTTCCTCATTTTATCTTCCCAACAACCCTGTGAGGTAGATTAGGCTGAAACAGAGTGTGTGTGTGTGTGTGTGTGTGTGTGTGTGTGTGTGTGTGTCCAGCTAAAGGGCTAGCATCACTCAGAAAGTGTATAGCAGAATGGGGCTATGAACCAGGCCTCCCTATTCCACATAGACTTTCCAAGGAGGTGTAGTTGCCAGAAGTAAACCCCAGATCCTAGTCCAACACCCTTGCTACTGCGTCCCACACTCCTTCAGATGAAATTAAATATTACTTCCTCCTGCATTTCTCTCTTGCACCTCTAATGGTGAGCTCCTACTAGTAATTGGAGAAAGTATTTGCATACTCCATTTAGCAACAGATCTTTAAGTCTGGGGAATATGGACAGACCATTTTCACAGAGTGCAAAGAAAATTTGTGGAGTAACAAATTTTTAGAAAGTTATGCTATAAAAGTCTAAAATTATAGCATTTTTAATCTAGATTTTAAAACACAACACAAGAGTTGACTTTCTGGATTATACTAGCATCCATGAAATCAACGTTCTGTTCCTATCAGTAACTAACCAAATGCATCTGGAATCTCATATTTAGAGGTACCCTGCCGCTGTACATGGGGGTTCTGCATAGCTACCATGGCAAATGGCTCTTGATTGGCCAATCTCCTATTAAGTGTCATTAAAAGACATCTAAGCTAGTGGTCAGCATCACATCTTCCAGTAGCAAATTCCACAAGTTAACTTTGTCTCACGTAACATCATATTTTCTTTTGTCTAAACCCATTTCATTAGATAACCATGAGTTCTAGTACTGTATATGATAGAGATACAGCACTACAATAATTGACCTGTACAAGTTTACCAAGAAGTAAAACTTAATGGTTTCAGTGTGACTTTACATGCATGTGGGTATTGATGGAGTTCTAGCCTGTAGCACTTACTCTGTATAGACATGCATTTGTTTTACTAAATGTAAAATGATGCAGTAGTAAGGAGGTTTAAATTTTGGAGCTCTAATTACAAAGCACAGTGGTATCCATAGGGTTAAATCCAAAGGTGCTCTTCTGCCAGCATAATAACATTCCTGTTGCCGATTCCCCCTCTCACTGCACATTTTACTTTCCTCCACATTGTTCATGAAGGTCCTGTGATCCCCATGAGCAGACTCTGGGGTACTCAGTGGGGTATAGCAGGAGGGGAGAGCAGGAGAAGAATTTTTAGAGTCAATCCTACGTCTAGAGTTTGTCATGTCACTCAATGTTTTTTTCTCCGTCTGAACCATTTGCCTAATGGAAACCAAATGTGCATCTTTTGCTAGCTGACACATGTCAGAAGGTATGGTATGGATTATGAATGATCATGTAACAAGCAGCAGCTTCTCCTTCTCAAATGCCTCCGACTTGGAGTTTCAAGAGTTCTCACTACAAAGAAGGCAGCTTCTGTTTGTGCTCTGAGTCACTGAGTGCAGCACTTTAGGATTTTCAAAAGTGGTCCTAAAGTGTATCCTGAGTTGCCTGCCAACAATCACAGACCTGTGCTTGTAGCAATGCTGAATGAATGCAGCAACTTTTCGAAGGAATAGATCCATCTTATATCTAATGCTGAACCTTATTCATTCGTTCGTTCATTCGTTCATTCATTTATGTCATTTATAGTTCACCTTTCTCACTGACGCTCAAAGTGGATTACACGTGTGAGATTAGTACAGTCAATATCACAAAACAATATCATAGGGTAAATAGATATAAGGTCACAAAGACATAGCATTAGTAGGAATCCAATACAACATAGTGGTGAGGTCTATGGTTCCTAACTCATTAGCAGATCTTCTGAGATCTCCCTACAATACAGCTGTCCTATCTGAGTAAAGGGCCTTTTTGAATAATTCGGTTTTGCATTGTTTGCAGAAAGTCAGTGGATTGGGGGTTCTCCTGACCTTCTCAGGCAGGCCATTCCACAGGGTGGGGGCCACCACAGAGTACCTTGCCCCAGAGTGAGTAAAAAAAATACATAGACACACCCAGTAGGGTTAGAGTCTGGTTTTTCTATAAACTTCAAGGCTTTGCAGAAAATATTGCAGAAATTTTTGAAATAAAAAAAAATTGGGGTTAAACAGTGATATCTGTAGCTTTAAGAAATGAATTCCCCCCAAGATCTCATGAGACTACACTGTGAGATCTTGGTGGCCATTGGGTAGAGAGGAGGTGGCTAGGCAACCACAACAATATTACATGGGCTTCCATGCTGCAGTAACTGTCAAAAGGAAGAGAGACTGAAAAAGATAAAAAAATGGAGGGAAATAAGGTAGAAGGGAAGGAGTGAGAAGGAGATAAAGTTGAAGGGCAAGGATCAGATAGATAGGTAAGGAGGGAGAGGGAGAGAACAACCGAGAAGGGGCTGTAGGGGTGTGCAAGATAGGGAAGGAGAGAAAGGAGGGAAACTGAAAAGGTTTGGGTGGGAAGAAGAGGAGGAAGCAGAGAAAAGGAAGAGATGATGGGGGCTTCCAGGGGGAGATAAATAGTAGGGAGGATAAAGGGAAGAAGAGACCTCCCCTGTGATATCTCATACACCCCCCCCCTTGATTTTTATGTATTCATGCATTCAATACATGTACAGTTGAACATGTGATTTAAACTTCACATTTATGTCAATTTCATTTGTAAAGTGAAGGTGTGTTGGCTTTTTCTTACAAACAGATGTATGCATGTATGTGCAGTTCACTGTTGCTCATGATGAACAAGGCTACTGTGAAATTCAAATGGCCTTTGGAGCAATCCTGTCCCCCTAGGTTTTACAATAAACATTTAAGACTAATTATACTTTTTCAAGGAGTGTTTATCTTCTGTAAGATACCTGATATTGCCTGATTCTGCAAGGTTATTGTGAGGATGAAATCAGTACAGTGGAAGTTGCCTTCTATCAAATGAAGCCATTGGTCCATAGTCTACTTGGGCAGACAGTGGCTTTCCAGGGCTGTGGCAGAGACTTTTCCAGGCCTTTGTTCTGAAACCCCTTACTCAGCAATGCCAGAGGCTGAATCTGGGTAGTAGGTCATGCTCTACTACCTGATAGTTCCTTTCTCTCACAACTGTCCTATTCCTCCTGCAGGACTTGAACCCCTATTTGGGGGAGATCTAGGTTATTCCTGTGTTCCCTGCCTAGTGAGCTGTGGAGGTGGCTGCAAACTTCTTAGCACACAGATGCTAAAGGTGTTTTACAGATTGCAGTTCAAATAAATTATACTAGTAAATATTATATTGCAATTAGTTAATGGGAGTTTTCACTGAACAATGTCAATTTCCATAAAGAACATGACGTGCAAAAATGCGTAAGAAACCCCAAGAGCCACCTTTTCTAAAAAAGGCAGTTTTGAGAGGAGCTTGCAATTACATGTTTGGAACTCTATAAGGAGAAATGGGAAAAAATGACTTGGGGGGAGTGATTTGATGTGGAATAATGAGACAGGGGAAGGGTTATGTCCTTCCTCTCTTTCAATTTGTTCCAAATTTTCCTCTCCCAAAGTTACTTTTTTTAAAGAAACAGCAGTCTTCACAAGAAGTACAGACATGATAAGATAAGCTTTCATACTAGCACTACATAATGGGCTGAATTCTTCCTATTTGAGTTCTTGATAGATCTGCCAGTCCCCCAGTGGGGGTGGGGGATATCCTGCTCCCAGGTTCTGGCCCCTGCCACCACTCACCTAGCTGGTGAGAAGAAAAAGCACAGGGAATGGGGACGTCTTCCTTGTCTCGGAGGGAATGATGTCATTCCTGGCGCAACAAGGAACTGAAGGCCCCCTGCATGTGGCTGATTTAATGAAATCACCATTCATCAAATCAGCACCACGTGGGGGCTTTCACTTCCTTGTTGGCCAGGGATGACAGCATTCCTGGCGTGACAAGGAAGAGCTCCAAAGCATGCACATGCTTTGCGCATGCAAGAGTTAAATCCTCCCTATGTGCCCCTCCACACCCCACTGTTCCCTGGTTTGGGTTGCAAGGAACCTGGTAACCCTAGTTTCTGATGGGCTATTTAATGATACAGCCTAACCTGAAGACTAGTTTTCACAGTAAGCAGAATGATATGATAAAATTTTATGGATTGTAGCACCACAAGTTACAAATGGTGAAAGAAGAATTTGAAACTTGCTCCACAATGGCTCATAAATGACTAAAACAAGGAGACAGTATAGGCTATACCCATAAGAGGTGCCCTCTCTGGTGGATCAGACTGGTCGTCCACAGGCTCATAGCTACATAAGGGCATTTGGGATAAGGTTGCCAGCTTCCAAGTGGAGCCTGGAGATCTCCTAGAATTATAACTTCAGACTATAGAGACCAGTTCCCCTAAAGGAAATGGCAGCTTTGCAGGGTGAACTTTATAGCATTCTACCCCACTGAGCTCCATCCCTTCCCAAAACTCTGCCCTCTGCAAGCTCCACCTCCAAATCTCTAGGAATTTCCCAAGTCAGAATTGACACCAAACTGGCTCTCAGATTATACTGAATCTGTATAATCCCCACTTCTAGCCATCTGTATTCGGGGTCATTACATACTGGCAGCAAATGCCAGATTTAATAAACCATTGAATGCAGAAGTACTTCTGATTGCTATCCTGGATCTACTGCCATAATCTTCAATGGGTTCTCCTGAGTTCTAGTGTTATAGGAGAGGGAGAAAATCTCTCTCTCTCTCTCTCTCTCTTTCTCTCTCTCTCTCTCAACTTCTGTCATATCCTCCCTCCCCATCCCAGTAATTTTTGCTATAAACTGAAAATCCCAACTCTTCAGCCTTGCCTCTTAGAAAGAATAGTTTAGCTCCTTACTCATCCTAGTTGTCTCCCCCTCCCCCTTGCTTTCTTGATATTTGTGTGTTTTTGTTCTGCAGAGAGATTTGGGGGTGGGGCACTGAACATTCCAACCAGCATGTTGTACAGTTCAGGGAAGAAATGCTGTGTGATTCTGCTTATTACGTAAACTGAGGTCCCAATTCCCATTGCTGTCTATGCAATCTGGTGTCAATGGAGCTCAAAAGACAGAAGGAAGTATTCTCTTTGCTCGTTGTTACTGCATCTTTTCCTGCTTCAGATTCCCCCATGAGGAAGGATGGGGGAAAGAGCAGTAATATACAAGATCCACAGAATAGAACCATCTGTGATAGCCAGATGCTATTGGTAACCGTTTTCTCATTGATTTTGTTTCCATTTCCTCTAAATCATAAAGGGGAAGCTCAAACAGCAAAGAGCTACTGACCTTTATTGATGGAATGATCGTTTGTGCTTGCTTGCCTACACACGCTGCCCTCTCTGTTTTCTCTAATTCCCAAAGATGCTGCCATTCAGCAGACAAAGAATGCTTTCATCAGGACCCCTCCCCCTTTAAATATTCTTTAAGGTACTTAGAGAGGAACACAGATCTATCAAGCAATGTCTGGTGCCCATGCTCTAGCTTTACCGTTTTTGAGCAGAATAGGGGATATTGAAAAAGGAAATGCAAAGCAAGATTGCAATTCTTGCAATCTTAAGTAAGATACAGGAATCTATTACTTTAAAAATGTGCAGTCTGAGACATTTTCTACAAAAGATATTAAGAAATTCATCTTCAGAATTGGCTACATTTTATTTTAATGATTGGCCCAAATACTCTTTGAGATTCATGGGAAGAATGAACGTTCTTCCCTTCTAATAGTTTGGTTCTACAAGTGTTTTTCATTTGGCTAGGAATTGCTAGAAACTGTAAAAACCCATTCCATTCATGGCAACTGTAATCCTCAATATAACAACTGCTTTATATATCCCACTTTTGCTTGACTGATCCAACCAGGGGGCACATGAACAAAGAGGCAAGAGTTTGCAAACATGGCTGTGCAAGTACTTAAATGACTGCCATGTACACAACAGTTGCCTCAGGATATTAATTTTTAAATTCATTTCCTTGTATATGTTTAAGGATTCCTGGTATATTCCACATCCCATTATACAGTCAAAGGCAAATCGATGTCAGGAAGGATGTCTCCTGCCATACTCTGCAAGGCCTCTGTGCACTCTGTGTATGGTTTGCACTTTGCAAGGCCTGTTTGACTCTGTGTGACTCTGATGTTAGAAGCTGTTCGCTGCCTGGAATGCTGTTATTTCTTTCTCAAGTCTATGGTTTCTCTTTCACCCGGGAAGGCCTCAAGGCCTTGAAGTTTCTCACACTGCTGTTCTGCTATTCATCTATTAAACTTAGCTAACTGTTCTCTGAAGGGGGGTGGGGGCTGGAGCTGGGCTTAGAATCCAATATACCTTATGTGCTTGTAGAGAAAGGCCATTCCTGCCAAGGAATGTAATAGTGTATGAACTAGTAGCTTATCAATAAAATGCTTTAACTCATGCACTTCCTGGACTCATGCAGTGAAGTCTTTGAGAGTTACTTGGCAGAACTTTACAGTCCCCTTTTGCCAGCTCACAGGGCCTTAGGACACACTGGTAAAATTGCTTTCTCAGGATAGCAACTCATGGGCTAGACTGTAACGTTTTATATAGTTATCAGAACTTTCTAAGAGGTCACTTCAGCATTTAATATTTGTGCTTAGATTTCAGCTGTCTCCACATTTAATTATTACAGTATTAATTCCTGTAGTAAAACAGTTTTACTTTTAGTAGAACAGAAAGGTTTGCTTATATTGATTTCTTTTTTATTTTCAGTAGACAGAATGTTTTGCTTATGTTGATTTTGTATTAGAAGAAACAATCTGAATCATTTTGTGATATTTCTATCTTATGTCGTACTTTATGAAGATCCTTATGAATTTTTGCATGATGGTAACTAGGATTCTGATAGCTTTTAAACACCAGTCTAGGCCAGTGCACAAGATTGGGGTGGGGGGTCATCTCCCATCCTGCCCACCCCTAGTCTTTTACTGCCAGCCAGTCAGCTGCTTCTTTCTGCCTGACTGCCACTCCAACTGGGAAGCCAGATGAGATAATCCTCCTTATTCTCCCTCTTCAAAAAATAGCATGCCAAGCCATGCATACTTGTTCTCAAGCTCTCACAAGATTTGTCCTTTCACAAGATTTTGGTCATAATTTTGGTTGGCTGTTGCCAAAGTGGTTGCCAAACTCTCACGATGGGAAGTAATCTCACAAGAGTTTAGGAAGTCCTTTAGTGCACATGTGGCCTACCATGTTGTTTTTAAAGAAGGCAGGAGCAGTAGAGAGGTAAGGAGTATTATTTCCTCCAGGGGCTAGGGATAGCCATAGCAATGATGACATGAGTAGAGATGGCAGTTGTAAGGTTGGCAGATGTTGCCGCTGCTGCCTCAAGTGGCAAAAGATTTTGAGCCACCACTGGCAATGCTGCCATACACAGTTATCATGATCATGAAATTATTTTGACAGATGTATTGTACTGCCAACTCTTTTGACTTCTGTTATTAAAAAATGAAGTGGTAGGGGAGTGACACTAGTGGGAAAATGACTTATCCAATCACCCACATTCAGTTGGTGCATTAGCTGTGCCTATTCTTGGCTCTGTCAGATCTACCAAAGTGATCTTTGCCTTAGATACATCTAGATTGGACTATTGCTATGTGCTATACTTGGGACTACCCTTGAAAAGCATTTGGAAGAGGCAGCTAGTGCAGAATGCAGCAGCTAGACAGCTGGTTGGGGCCAGCTACCAGGAGCATGTGATCTCAGTATTACAGCAATTACACGGGCTTCCAATTTGCTCCCAAGAACAGTTAAATGCATTGGTTTTGGCCTTTAAAGCTCTCTATGACTTCGGATGGGATATCTGAATAGGGATGCCAGACCCCCGGTGGGGGCGGGGGATCCTGGCCAGCGGAGGAGTGTGCACCTTCCATGCGCGTTCCCCTGCAGCACTGCACACTCCCATGTGCAACAGCTGCCTGGATTGGGCCCGTTTTGGCCTGGATCGGGGATGCTGCAGAGCACAAGAGTGCTCCTGCACTCTGCAGTGGCCCAAAACGGGCCCGTTTCAGGCTCGTTTTATCACACATCAGGCCTGTTTTGGGCCACTGTGGAGCACAGGAGTGCTCCTGCACTCTGCAGCAGTCCCGAGCCGAGCCCCTGCTGAGCATGGGTGCACTCCCAGGGGGCTGCATGATAACGCACCCCCCACTCCAAGAGGTAAGTGCAGGGAGCCAGTCCCCCACCGGGAGGTTAAGAGGGACTGGCAACCCTATATCTGAAGGACCGTCTTCTCCCATAGGTTCCGGCCTGGGAATTAAGATCACAAAGAGAGGCTCTCCTGATTGTCCCATTAGCTAAAGAAGCTCACCTGGTGGGTACACGAAAGTGGGCTTTTTTGCTGGCAGTCCCATGATTATTGAACAGCATCCTCAGGGAGGTACACCTGGCCCCCTCATTGCCAGTCTTCAGGAGGCAGCTGAGTTTTATTTAGGACTGTTTTATAGTTAACTTTGTTTTTATGTTTATTGGCAGTACTAAACTGTGTTTTTAGACTTTGTTTTATACATTTTATTATTATTTTATTTATATTGTAAGCCACCTTGAATTCCTGCAAGGTAGAAAGGTGATTAATAAATGTTATAAACAAATATTTCAACTGAACACTTATTATATTTTACTGGCTTTGTATTGTGTCGTAAACAGCCTTGTTGTAAATGAACCAAAATTAAAGGTGAAGTGAAGGCATTCAAAATTCTGAGATCTAATCAAGCTTGCTTTTCTTTTCTGAGATGGAGGAGAATTGAGGTGCCCAATGTGGCCCCCTTGGGGACTGGCTCAGTTGTAAAATCATTACCTATGCACTAGGTTTCCTCTCTTCTTCGGTCCTTCTTTGTCTTTAAAAAGTTGCCTGAAATTGTGTAGCATAACTTTTAGTCCAAAATGGAATTAAAGTGATGGGAAAACAACTTCAAGTACTTGATCTCGATGTTTCAGGCTGCAGTTGAAGGCCCAAGAGAAGGGTCAGAAATAAGTCTGCAATCCTCTTAGAGTCTCTTCCTTTGTGCTGTCATTTTCCTGCCAAAGCTTGCCAGATGGTAGAATAGACCATTCAAACAGGGCTCCCCACCCCACCCCGCCAAACAAAAAAAGCAGACTCTTGTATTCTTGTCTGTTTGTGATAGCTGCCCAGAAAAATAAAATGTATGAGATTGCAGGAAAGTAGAAATAAAGAGTAGGGTAGCATTTTGCTTTATTTTTCTAAGAATGAACAGACCAGAAACTTATATAAGAGACTGTTATAGGGAAAGTGCCATCTCAGCTGTTAGTGGGGAAAGCCTGGCACTAGCTTTGCTTGAATTGGTTCATTTCCATCTATTGTGCTTCTGAAATCTCAATCAGGAGGAGTTAGCTGATAGTCCATGAGGATCATGGGGGAATTATTGGGAAGCATTGGCTTACATGTGTATAGTTTTGGACTTCTCATCACTACTGTTTAGACCCTAAATCCCCTTGTCTATTCCATGTCTTCCTTGTACAAAGTGAACCTATGACTTCTTTTTTGCACAATTTTGGTTTCTTCATACCAAATTTTCCTGGAAAAATATACACATCTTAACATCATTTGTGCATCAATATATCAACATTTTACATTATATGTATCTTCTACATATAAATGATATAAATTGTTTGCCTATGTGTTTTAAAACATCCTACCATTTTGGTGTTTGTCTAAGTAGACCTTGGTGAAGTTAATGGCTGCCAGCCTATTTGGCTTACCGTTATTTTTTTTTCTTGCACATGCATAGGTTTGCAAAAAAAAAAAAAAAACCCTTGTTCAGCAGTCTTCAAGAGATTTGATGCTGAACCAAATGGACCCAGCAACTGACTCATATCTGATTGCTAAACATGTTTACTGTGAAATTTGCAGCATCCATAACTATAATAACCACTGATGACAGTACAAAGGAAACTTAACTTCTCAGTTAAGCTTGTGGTAAATAGAAAATGGATAAGGATGAGTCCTGCTGTAACAAAGAGAGAATGCAGAAGGCCATGCTGTTCTCCCACACATGCAAATGCCAGGCTATGGATGACAGGCTATGGCAGATAGACCCCTGTACCATTACAGCAAGAATCCAGGCTCTTGGTTAAAAGGTTTTATTCAGGAATCAGATCATTTTCACAGATATGTCCATAGGATTACTCAGAAGCAAGGTAAGCATCTAAGCAGTAAAAACAGGTTGACAGGAATGGCAACCTGGGGGAAAACCTTTCCTCTTAAAGCACACGATTACTCCTTTCCCCCCTCCCATCAGCAAAGCATAACTTTGGTGCGAACCCATCCTGAGAACTCCTCACATATTTTAACTATCAAGTCTAGACACTGAGAAAGTGGGAGATTAAAGTTGAAACAGTAATTCATGGGAGCGGGCAGTGTACAAGGTCAGAAGTGCGGAGAGCTCCCAAAAATGTTAGATAAGGCACCTGCTTCAGTAAGCCTGTGAAAGTTATGGCGTTGGCAATATGACATCAAGGTATAGCATTAAACACTGGTTCAGAATAACAGGTCAGCATCACACAATGGCATGGATGGGGCACAGACATGACAGCAATACTGTATATGCTGCCATGTAAAATGTTTCTGAAATAACTAGAATTCATGTGTCACTGGCTGCAATCCTTGGAGTGCTTTCCTAGGTGTAAGCGCCACTGATTAAAATGGGACTTTATTTTGAGTAGACCCACTTAAGATTGCACCCATTAGTTAAGTGGCAAATGAATGAAGAACTGGTTATTTAGGGACCCTCTGTAATTCTTTTTTTTTTAAAGATGGCAGTCCAACTGTCACTGCAAGAAGGAAAAATGCTAATGTTGATTGACTAAACAGGAGATCTTTCTGAAGATGTTTCTGACATAAGCTAAAGAGTAGCTGGATATCCTTTTTAGTCTGTGCTGTAGAAAAGAGGCACAGTGAAGAGCAGGACAAAATCCTTCAGATGGTTTAAATAAATGCAACACTTCTATGCAATTCTGTTTCCTTTTTGGTCCTAAATATCCAATTGCTTTTGTAATTAAATTGAACAACTCCCTTGATTATCCTGGAATCCCAGAGAAAAAAGATGAAAGTGCTTTCCATCTTCTGCACTTAAGAGCCGATTGAGCCCTCTCAGTTCTCATTGCTAGGCAAAATATTAGAATATACTTTATTGTCATATTGATATATACAATCTATTTTTGCTTACATTTTAAGTGGATACCTTGAATTGCAATAACCTGCCTTTGACTATCAGTCATTGCCAGTTATAGGAAAGTTGGATTTCTTAATAACCATTGATGACATTGTCCATTCAAATTTAATCAACACAAAGATCGAGATCTGGAAGTCCAGCCAAGGCAGGGATGGGCTATAATCAACAAAGCAGGCTGGCCAAGGTGGCCAAATAGGTCAATGGAAGAGAGACAGCTAAGTTAGGTAGTTCAGTCTGACAGCAGCATGGTCTCCTCTAAAGATACAAGTTGCTTAGATTGAGCAGCCAGGTCAGGGTCCAAGGACTGGGTGCAAGCAAGTGAAATCCCATTGTCCTTTTGTATTGACTGGATTGGGGGCACCAAAGTGGAGTAAGATACACAAGATGGCAGCATGATTGTGGATACCTCCACATGTTGCTAAAGGAAGTATGGTGTTTTGATTTTGTTGAAATGTTCACAGTTGGTGCCTTTCAATCCCAAAGTGGTATGTATCTTACCAATTCAATGTTACTGTTCAGTAATTGTTAAATTTAAGTGGGGAAGCTAGTATGGTATGGGATACCTTTTAAGCTCCTGTTGGGTGTGGCAATGACTGAAATGGTTGTTGTGGGTTTTCCGGGCTGTATTGCCATGGTCTTGGCATTGTAGTTCCTGATGTTTCGCCAGCAGCTGTGGCTGGCATCTTCAGAGGTGTAGCACCAAAAGACAGAGATCTCTCAGTGTCCTGAGTGTTTTGGTGCTACACCTCTGAAGATGCCAGTGTTTTGGGGCTACACCTCTGAAGATGCCAGCCACAGCTGCTGGCGAAACGTCAGGAACTACAATGCCAAGACCACGGCAATTCAGCCCGGAAAACCCACAACAACCATTGTTCTCCGGCCGTGAAAGCCTTCGACAATACAATGACTGAAATGTTGGAAAGAGAGAAAATAGAACGTTGGTTTAACTGTGATGGCAGAAAACATCATTTGTTGTGCCCTAGCCAGTATAGCTTCATAATATCATTTTATCTATATGAAATTGAATAGAAAATATCCACCCTTGGCTGCAGTCAAGATGGCAGAAAGGAAATATTTTCTCCTTCACTATCTAGGTTGCCAGAGAATTTCCTTTCAAGCACTGAAACATGGCAGTGCAAATAGCTTTTAGAGCACACTAGGGGAGAACTTTATCATAACAGGTCTAGCAGTTAGGAGATAGCAACTCACACAGGGCTGCTGGCACGATTTACAGTGCTCCTGCTGTTAAACTTCTTTTTATATTAAAGTAAAAGTTCTCAGCATATCTGTGACACCAATCTGGCAAGGTTCACCAGATGACGAATGTAGGCATTAAGCTAATAAGTGCAGTGTGTAGGGATGTGGGCTGGGGCTGGATTCATTAGTTTCAGATGCCATGCATCTGACGAAGAGAACTTGATTCTCGAAAGCTTATGCTACAATAAAATTGGTTAGTCTTAAAGGTGCTACTGGACTCTTTTTGATTTAGTTTCTTTCTGAAATCTTTTGTCACTGTAAGCAAACAATGAAGCAGAGTGAAGATCTATTACAAGTGTCTCTCCTTCCTTGCAAATATCTCACACTTTTCACAATTCTTGTTTTAATACGTGCCATTGCCCTCCTTTTAAAAAAATTATTACATAGGGTGTGTATATCATATTGATCAGGGATACAAAAATCCTGGTACCCAGTGGTCACTGGCCATCTTAAAATATTAGGCCTGACTACAGGCATTTATTTTATTTTTATATTTCAATTTATATACTGCCCATCCCAGGGGCTCTGGGCGGTGAACAGTTTAAAATCGATAAAAACAAAAAAACATACTAAAATCAATATACAAAACAATAATGAAATAAATTATCCAAGTGCAATGGTGGGGAGAAAATAGAACGTTGGTTTAACTGTGATGGCAGAAAACATCATTTGTTGTGCCCAGCCAGTATAGCTTCATAATATCATTTTATCTATATGAAATTGAATAGAAATAGGCTACGGAAGAGGACAGGAAACAGGTTCCTCCTCCTCCCAGTAGGATTGGTATGATTTAGGCCCTGGCTGTTGCCTCTTCTTATTCCCTGAAGCCCTCTCCCCCTTTCTCAACTCACTGATCTCTCTCAACACTACCCCCTTTCATTTAACTACTCTTTCTGGTTGGTTTCCAGCGCTTCACTTTGATGCCTGCACTCACACCCAAACAATCCCTGCTTCTGAGTGCTTTGTCACCTCTTCTCCCAGCTGCATATGCTGCCTAGTGTTGCTGGAGAGGGGCATGTATGTGGTGCACAAAGCACTGGTTTGAATCCCACTGCTGCCATGAGCTCAGTAGATGGCCTTGGGTAAGCCATTCCTCTCAGCCCCAGCTCTCTAGCTGCATTGTGGGGATAATAATAATACTTGTTCACCGCTCTGGGTGAGGCACTAATCTGTCTAGAAGAGTGGTATATAAGCGCAGTAGTAGTAGTAGTAGTTGTTGTTATTTTTATTATTATAGTGATGGCACTTCTAGCTCCTAGGTTAGTTGCTCTGATTGCAAACATGTCTCAGCTGCACATATCATGGGAATGCGCTGACTGGACCATCAGAATCAGGCCATGTTGTGGGTGACATGGCATAAGAATAGCATTTTCAGTTCTTTGTTCTTGTTGTATCGGGCCTTGATCATCTTGGCCCATCAGTTGGAGGACTAAGGCCCTAGAGTTCTGTTTGGACTTCATAGTTTGATAAGATAACAATAACAACAACTGTGCGTATATACTGCTCTTCTAGACAATTTAGTCACCCACTCAGAGCAGCAAACAAAGTCAGTGTATTATTATCCCCACAATACAACTGGAGAGCTGGGGCTGGGAGGAGAGGCTTCTCTGAGGCCACCTACTGTGCTCATGGAAGCAGTGGGATTCGAACCAGCAGAGTGCTGATTTTCAGCCCAAGCACTTAACCAGTATGCTACAGTTGCTCTGTATCTGGATTATTAGGCATAAGAAGCCTGTTAAGTGTTTTAGGTTCTGGTTAAATAGTTTTTATTATTTTCTTTCCTGTCTTCCACAATTTCTATATATATATATATAATCTTTTGCACAATTCTTAGTAAAATATATTAAATATCATTTCTGTGCAGTTATTTGGTTTTAGGGCTTCAGTCTGAATCCAGAATATTGGCCTATTTGGTCTGGCTAAATTAACTGTTTTGTGGAACTCAGTCTGCAAGTGGACTACCTTGCAGGGCTTGATCAACACCTAGTATGTCTGAAGACTTTCTTTCCTCAGTCTCTAAGCTTAGGGTTAGCTAGGGGGAACTGGGGGTGGCTTGTTACCCTGGGTGGCAAGGGGCCTTGCTTCCCAGAAAAGTGTTTTGATTCTTGACCCCATCATGACCCCACCTCCAGGGATTTGGGGAACTCAGGACACTGGGGTGAGCTGCAGAGGCTGGGATCTGGCAGTAGGGAGGAGGTAGACCAATGAAAACATCCCCCCTTTTTCTGAGACATTCAGATCCTGATTTCTCTTAAATATTTGCAAAATATTTATTGACAGTAAGTTAGAGATCTGCAGTCCCCCCTCCACACCATTGTATTTGAGCATGCAATTTAAGAGTTTCACAACTGAAAAAAAATCATACACAAGCACCAATTCTAAATTGATTCCTGATGTTCCCAGAGTATGCATGTTCTTGCTGTGCCTGTTGGGAATTGTCATAAGAAGAGGGCCAGGCAGCACAGTGCCTCAGCAACTGCACAATGCCTGGATGGTGAGGAACTGGCTGGACTGTGAACAGAACCAGGCCAATGTTACTAAATTACCAAATAACTGAATAAGCCTCAGGTTAATTTCAGCTATCAGGGAGTAAAGGGTTAAAGTAGTTACTTTTGGCATTGATTTCAGTTGCTTGGTCTGACATATGCCAACTATGCACATGCAAAAATCAGACAACATGTGCTCAAATCATCTAGCTTTGAATAGTGAATGGAGTAAGAGTCACAGTGTAAAGTACTCTATGCATCATATAAATGAGACTGCTGAACAGTGAAAATGAGTATGACAAGCCTCTCATGTGCAGATATCATCAGAATCATTATAATAAACTGAGATATTGCTTATTGGAATTTTTCTAGACACCCTGAGTAGGGATCCAGTAGCCTAATCCAGACCCGTAACAACTGTCCTTCCTTCCCAAAGATAAGAAAGGGGCGTGGAGAGCATACTGGGTATAGCAAAAATAATTGCTGATGGCCCAATTTGAGGGAGGGTCAGGGTCTGACTCACTGCTCCCCAACCCATCTGCTCTGGATCTTAAAATTAGTTGCTGACTATCATCCTAGGTTCATGTGTATACAAAAGCAATAGATGGATATCTGCCCTTGTGCCGTTATGTGGAAAGAAACCCATTTGAATGGAGCTGACCGTGGTGTAGAGAAATTTTCAGCATTCTATTTGTGCACAAACCTTTAAGTCTGGAGAAATGATTATCTCACCATTGGCCAGTGCCCCTGGACCTTTCTTAGCAGGTGACCTTTCTTAGTAGAATTCCCAATTGTATTAATGCCACTTGTTCGTTTCATAAATGAAAAGGCATGTGGTTTTGATGCATATAATGCTTGTTGCTTGATGCTAGTTCTCTTCATGCTGCCCATAGCCTCTCCCATCAGCTGGCCTGCACAGCTGCAGAATCTCATGTAGCTCTGAAAGAGGAGATTCCATGAGCTCCAAGGGAGTGGGAAATAAGTGGCTTTGGCAGTCTTCTGCAGCAGTCAGTAGAAACTGGTGAGAGTTTCCTTTCAGCTGTGCCACACACTAGCAGGGTCCTTCAGAAATATTGGTTACATGTGTAAGGAAATACACTATGTGTTATGGGGGGGGGGGAGAACCAGACTTTTAATTATTACAGATTGTGACTCTCTTGAGTCTTCATATATAATGAGTTGCTGTATGAATTTGAGAAAAATGAATTCTCAGAGCAACTCAGAGATCTTAGATCAACATGAGGGTACTGTATAAAATTCAGTAGCTGATTTGAAAAAAAATCCCATTACACTTAAAATATTTGGTTCTGATGAAATTCACATTTTAGACTTGTGCAATCAAATGTTGCATTGAGTCTGCAGAAGAAAGTTGCCCAAAAAGGTTTTCTCAGGAGAACATTGATATTTCTTTATATTTGAAAATGCCACAAATAGCATGCAAATTGTTTTTTAAAGATAGGAAATCATATGTGTATGTGTAGTATGTGCATTGACAGTATGAATACATGTCACAGCCATATACCACTGTTTCTCTTTACTTCGGATGTCTCAAAGACAAGATCCTTGACTCAGCTTGAAGTTTAACTGTTTTCTTATTTCTATTGCTTACTTGCAGGTAGTGGCAGCAACTTATGATGCATTCATAATTATACATTCATCATTACAGATTTTGTCAGTGATTGATTATCTTTGTACAGCTCTAGTATCTGAAGTATTTTCTTTGTTTTCACACAAATGCCATGGAATCAGCTTTTATGGCTTTATTTTTGCTCTGCTAATCCTTAATTGGGACTGAATCTGAAACAAAGCTGTTTCTGATTCATATACATGCTGAAGAATGAGGTGATAGATTATGGCCCTGGTAGAATGGAATGCACTCCTTTGGACAGGAGGTGATGAAGTCCAACACTGAGTCTTCCTTTGCATACAAATCTAACACAAATTAAAACTAGCACAGCAGGGAGAAAGCTCCCTGCCTGCTGTACTGTTTTTCTGTCTTCAAGGAGTTTTTAACATAGGGGGAGCATTCCAAAATGTGAACTTCAGTGATCCTAGAATTGCAGTCTAAAGTGGGACAATCTAATCTACTATCTCAGCCTTCTACCACCTTATTCTCATCTCATTCTCTGATGTGTAAATCAGGCCTAACAGTCCTTTTGTGAGGGAAGGAGTCTTGGAATGCCAAGGGAATCCTTGAGTCCATGTGGCAGACCTAACTGAACTGTCACTTGAATAAAGATGGGTGAGAGGTAAACTCTATGACTTCCCAAGATCAAGTGCCAACTAAGACAATAATTTCACTTTTTGGACAACCAATGTACTCCTCTGACCAGGGGTCATTTCATAGAAAAAGAGCTGGAGGAACTCATTAGCATAACTCATTAGCATAACTCATTAGCATATGTCACGCCCTTGCCCTCGCCGTTAGCACAACTGATTTGCATATGCCAACCCCCTTACATCACCTATCCTGGCTGTTTTGGACCCAATCCCCAGAACTGGGCCCAAAATGGCAAAAGGGGGCTGAAAATGGCTGAAAGGGGGCCCAAAATGGTCAGGATCGGGCCACTCCTGAGTGGGAGAGTGATTCACCACCCGTAAGGGCTGTTTCGGCCCCAATCCAGGCTGAAATGGGCCCAAAATGGCCGAGAGTCAGATGGGCAGGGCCACCTGACATGTGACCGCTTTGGGGAACTGCCGGAACTGCGTTCCTGTGCGTTCCCCCTCAAAATGAGCCCTGCCTCTGACTATTGAGTTTAGCCATAGGAAACATAGACTGAGAAGACTTTGTTTAAAGCTATGCTCAGTCATGAAATTTACCAGTATCTCTTTTATGCCAGTCTCCTTCTCTCAGAGTTGTTCAGATAACCTTTTGCCTTACCTTAAGATCTCTGGGGGAAAGGTGGGATCAAAATGAAATTGATAAATTTACTCAGCATGGCCTGCAAATCCTTGTCTTTTGGGCTTGCCTAACCTGCAGTAATCTGAGCTCCTTATACTAATAAATAAGGGCACACTGCAGCTAAAGTTAAGCAGTGCTAAGTCCCATTGATTTCAATGAGAGAGTCATGCACGTCCTTAAACTCTCTCCCACTGAAAGCAACAGGATACAAGAGTGCTTAACTTTGAATGCATTACTCCATACGTTTCCTGGACTGAGCAAAACACTTGAGACCAAAATATTTATTGCTCTAAGTGTGTATGTTGAAAGCACAAATGGCACATTTTAATTTTCAGTCAAACCCTCCAATTCAGCAAAGTCCTTTATATTCATGGGATAAAGAAGTCAAAAATCCCTCAAACATTTTGATCACCTTCATATTTTGTACAATAACAATGTAGTTCAGTGGTTCCAAAAGAGGGAGGGACTACCCCCTGGGGTGGGGTGGGATTACCTAGGGGGGTGCTAAGAAGCAACGGGGTGGCAGGAGGCACTTGAAGTGGGCTCCTCCAAGAGGGTTGTTTGTTTATTTATGATTAACCAGACTAGGGCCTAGAGTGAAACATCGTCCTTGCTTCAAGTTTCTGCCTCTGCATGGGGCTGTAATCTGGTGGAAACTATGCCCCCAGAGCTTTAGTCAGACCAGGATACCATGTTTTAAGAAACTGTTGTCACCCATGTTTGTTTTTGTCTGTCATTTTTCAAGTTTTTTTCTGTAAGTCCTTAAAATGATAGTATTTAATCATTAAATTCTTTGTTTTAAAACAGAAATGGGAGAAGGAGAAAAATCAGAGAATCAATGTTACTGTTTTGAATTTTGTCATCATCTTCCTTATTGGGTTGTGCAAACCTCTGTTCTAAATAATGCTTTTTATAGGGTTGGGTAGGGAGCACTGGAGATAAGAGGGGGTGGCCCAAAAAGGAACCACTGCTCTAGTCCAGAGCCAAAAAGATTTACCACCAAATGTAATTAATTTCTTTCCAAGTGATTTCTTGGTAGAATTTCCTTTGTAACCCACTTTGGATTCTGAAGGCAAATAGATTTTTTAAAAAGTTTCATACACCTAAAGGATAAAATGCTCTTTTCTTGCAGTTAACAAAGCCTTAATTCAGGTTTTCTGAAACCTATTTTGATCTTTTTGTTGTTGGACTTTATCCTTTAGGTGTGTGAAACCTTTTAAAAAATCTGCTTGCCTTCAAAAGCCAAATGTGTTTAAAGTACCCATATGAAAATGAAAGAAGTCTAACCAATTGACACAAAAAGTATTTACTAATGAATTCTTTTATTCTGTAAGGTTTTATATGTATACAATTCAATCTTATTTTGAATTATTTTAGTCTATTACAATCTGCTGAACTTTTTTTTGCTTTATTCTATCCACCTTATCCACAAAAGTCTTAATTAAGTGGTCTGAATGGAAAAACTGATACAGCTAAAGAGGAGAGCTTTCCAAAATGAGACTCCACAAAACAAAGCAATTTCCCTTTAAATGTATTTAATCAGGAAATTGTGCCACGTAGAATACTCTGTATATTTTTTAGGTTAAACTTGTTCTGTTTTTAGGACAGAACATTAAATGGCAGATGCTTACTATTTTAATACCAGATGCCACTGATGGTCAGGATTTGTGACCTAAATATTTTTACAGAATTTTCTTCTCAAAATGTACATCCACAGCAACATGTGATTTCTTTGATCTAGGTAATTAGAATATGCTTGTTGCCATATCTGTGTACATTGTGGATCATCATTTGTCTAGATACAATCCCCTTTATGTCTTTGTTATGGTTATTCATTAAGAAAAGGAAGCCATTTCTCTCATTCTCCGCATGTTTTAAGTCTCTGCTTCCACTAACCACAGAGTAAAGATCACCAGTTTTGATTATACACATCTGAAGTGTACCAAAGAAAGGAAATGTGACTAGGAATAAAAGAGATGAGATGAAGATGCAATTGGTAGGGAATCCTGGAATACATATGTCACTGGTGTGGGTGGATTGTGGTCACCCCTTAAAATCCAGATTCACAGTTTGAGGATATTCTTGGACCATCATTACTCCTAGATATCCAGGTGATGGCAGAGACCAAGAAGAAGCCATAGCAATGATACTGTCCCCAACAGGCTGCTAGCGGCTGGCCCGTTTCACAGAGCATGGACATAATCTCCCAAAAGCTTTGATGGATAGTGCCCATGAAGTCCATGCCAGTTATTATGTGATTGTATGTAGACTACAGCTAAAGGAACCCCTAAGGAAGTGCTGCGAAACAGGCCACCCGCTAGCAGCCTGTTCGGGCCAGTCTTGATTGCTACGGCTTCTTCTGGACTTGGGGTGACCTACAAAACAAGAGATTTATATATTTATTATCGAACTACTTTATATGAAATAGTTACTTACCTCAGTTCCAGGAAGCAGTATTTGTTAACTGCAGCAAGAGAATATTGTTACATTGAACCTTTTTCAGGAATATACATTGTATATTGTATACATGTAATGTTGTTTTGTGTATCTTGGCCATCCTTATCCGCGCTATCTATTTATTGCAATATTTATATATAATTTTTTGATATTGTTATTTATTGATTGTACTTTAGCACTTTGCACTTTAAGATAATACATTTTCCTTATATAATTAACAGTGTGATTTACCGGACACCACAGGGGAATCCCATTTGTTCTTGTACTTAGCCATAATTCTCCATGCCCTACTAACAATAGTTTTCCAGATATGCAGAGGAACAGGCCCTAGCCACAATTCTCCATGCCTTACTGACATCCAGATTAGACTAGTGCAACGTGTTCTATGTGAAACTGTCTTTGAAAACTGTTTAGAAAAGTGAGATTTGGATCCAGTAGCACTTTAAAGACCAACTAGATTTCCAGGTATGAGCTTTCAAGAGTCAAAGCTCCCTTTGAAAAATTTAGTTGGTCTTTAAGGTGCTACTGGACCTGAATCTTACAAACCAACCCACCAGAAACACTTTTAAAAAGTGGCTCCAAATGCAGCTGCCAGAATTTTGACTGGAGCAGGCCACATTCATCCTACAGATATGGTGGATGGTTACATGCAATAGAGACTTTTGAGCACAGGGACCAAAACTGTGGAACTGTTCTGCAAGGGATGATCACTGAGCCACTTCATTAGTGACATATTCAGACAGCCAGTTAGGACAATATTTTTATTATTGAGACTCATGTTATGCTTCATTTTTTCATTATCCTTATCTGTTGTTTTTTATTTACCTGATCTTCATTTCTTGGGCTATTAATTTTTAAATAAATGTAATATATTATTTTGTAGGTTTCTTGTTATGCATTTGTAAGCTGCATTGACACTTCAGTGAAAAGTGGAATATAAATATTATAATAAATAAACAAATTTCATAGTTTCAGACCCCTTACTCACTTTTTTCAAGACCAATTATAGATGTAGCCAGCATAGAATAGATATCTTTCTGATCAAAATACCAAGGCAATTTAATTTTGCTATACTATGATATGGCAATTTCGCAGGGCATGGGGATGCATGCAGTGAGCGACAGTACTGATTAAAAGAGCTGTTTTTGACTTATTATGGGAAAAGATACCTAGAAAAGATTCCAATATTTAAGACAATACTGGAAATGTATTGGTATAAACTTACTAGCTTTTTATGGCACACATTTTCTTAGGCATACTTTATCAGGGACAAAAAGAGGAGAGGATTCATACAGTACTATAGTTAGAGACTTGCAGGCTCACTGCCACATTCATGATTCCCCAGGGCAAATTTCTTCCATCTCTCCACTCTGTGCCTCTCTCCACTTTTCCCATCCCTTTTCTCCCTCAATCCTGCATGAGACACATTGGGGTTTAGAAGACTAATTTCTTCAGCTGAATGAAATATTTATAAACAATTAATATTTTATTTTTGGGGCTTTTGCCTCCTGGAATAACCTTGCAAGTATTTCTGTTCTGCTGGTGAAATCTGATGGGCTGGAGTTCCAAAGCTAAACCCAGACTGGACCGGATGAGTCTTGGAAATAATACTATCTCAAAAACTTGGTATATATTTTGTTCTCCCTTATCCTTGCTCAAATAATATTAAATACTTGCCCTTTGTAGTCGGGATTGCAACAATTATGAATAGACATTCCAGTTGACTCTATTAATCACCATTTTGGAAACCACATTTCAAAAGAGCAGCTTGGACAGAGTAGACAAAAATGCACAAGAGGGGGCCAATTTTGTTCTCTTACTTGTAGCTAGCATTATCAAATCAAACAGGCAGTCTTTTACTAATACCTGCTCAAACAATAGCGCTGCAGTAGGTGAGCAAACATTGGTATGGTTGCAATGCCATTCTCCAGGTTGGATGCCCATGTTTAGTGCTTAAGTGGTATATCAGACTCAATTACCCAAACAGAGAGAAATATAATCTGTTGCTATTTTTATGTAATTCATTTTTTGTCCTTTTATTTTCTTCCTCCTCCTGTTCTTCTGTAATTTCCATTACTCATTAAAAGGCCTTTATGGGAAAAAAGAGGTTTGAAATCTGTCTTGAAGGATGGAAGGAATGGTGCACTTAGGGACAAAGGGTAGAAATGAACTGCCAAAGGCCATGGAGCAAGAGAAGTACCACCTGGGCCGTGTCGCTGTGCAACCTGCTGTTGAGTGTCTCTCTGCCTACATGCCTTACTGCTACCCCCTCCCCTTACATGCACATAGTATATACCATGTGGTCATTTAGCTGGCCAAGAAGTGGGCACTTCTTAGGTACTTTCCTTCATCAGAGATCAGCTGTTCTAACTGCTGAACAACTATGGCATAGTATATGCACACACTCTCACCATCTCAGAAAAAAATGACTGAACCAGGGCACCAGTTTTCCTATCAAATATATGTCAATTGAATGGCAAAACCCCTCACAATTGCCCCAAGCCACATGGTTATGACACACAGAGACACTTTTCAGAGGAGTTGAATCACACCATTAAAGAAAGGACCCTGTGCAGCTGCAAGTGTATAAAGGGGGCATGACCTTATTTAAAACCAGTGGCAGAAGAGGGCAGGCTAGGATGAAAGTTGTGAAACATTATGGGAAGAAGTTGTTGGGGGCTGGGAAACACAGGCTGGCCCTCTTTGGATAATTGTAGAATGTAAGACTGTACTTTAGGGTAAATTTGTCACAAAGACCTGATATCTGAGTACGTATTTTAGATATCTGTACTTCAGATATCTGGGAATCATTTTGGTGATTTTGTGTGTTTTGTTTTTGAGACATTTCAATGCTGATAGGTTGGATGATAACCTTGCAGGAAAGCTAAAGGACTTGCTACATTTTTATTCAATGATTCAGCTGGCTGCCACAGAATCTGTGGTGCAATCTCTGGTTGCCATTGTTAGAATGAAGCTTTGTTATATTTATTGACCTTTCTATGCTTTGTTATGCATGAACCACTTCTGCAAATTAGAATGTTCAGGTGAATTCATATGCAGGGTCTTGATGAAGTGGATTGTTGAATGTCAGCCTAAAATGAACTGTACCTGGAGCAGGAGCAGTTGTCATACTGTAAATATTCTAAATTCCTTTCTCAACACTAAGTGAAACTGCATGTACTGATGAGCACTTCTTTTTTAAAAAGTGTGTACTAAATATTTAAAATTGTTAATAAAGAATCTCATCATCTGGTCTCTGAGTGAAAGGTACTAAAAACAGTTCATGGTCTAAGGACATATAATAAAGTTCCTTGCAGAAGTAAGACATATGTAGTCAGGAACATTTGGATGATCTCTCCATTTAGTTCCATGATGGAAGAAAGGTTAGATAGAAATGGAGTTAATAAATAAAGGTCAAGCACTTCTGCCAAGGCGTTAAAGATCATCCACCATTTCCTTTGCCATCCTAAACCACATCACATCCTTCTAATTCTGTTTGACTTCAATGGAATTAGGAAAGTATTACTCTGCTTAGGATGACACTACTACTATTTAGAATGGCCTCATCATAAACTGTTCACTAGTAATATGGCAGAATGTTATAGATATGGATAACTAATTGCATATTCAGCCCATGCTTGACGTTCAGAGAGAAAGATTACTTTTTTAATTTGAAAATGTCAATGCTGCAAGAAACCTAATAAGATCCCTGAAGAGAATGTGGTGTCTCATGAGTTTCAAATCTGAAGAAGTGAGCTGTGACTCATGAAAGTTCATATCCCACCACAAATTTTGTTAGTCTTGTAGGTGCTACTGGACTCTTGCTCTTTTCTGCTGCTACAGACAGACTAACACGGCTATCCATCTTGATCTAAACCGATGGCATTCTGTAGAAGCCAGGCAATTGGAATGAACTTGATATGGTTCTCTTGAGCATCTGAATGATTAAGGTGTTATACAGGGTAATTCTAAATAGACTTATGCACTTCTAAGTCTATTGAAGTCCGCACCAATAGTTTCCTACCTTTTTTTGCTATGTATACCATGGCAATAAAAGCAATATGAATGAAACCAAAGTGAAAACATTTAAGGGATGTTTAATCTGACCAGATAAAGGGTCTTCAATATGACCCAGAGCTAATTACTCCATATGGCTGTTTACAGATTTGGAAGAACAGTAAGGAAAAATCCTCCAAGCCATTAGCTTTCGTATCTATTTCTTTCTTAGAAAACCCATTTCTTGAGGTATTGGAAGTCTCTGATATTCACTTGAAATCATTTCCTAAATATCCTGGTTGCTATAGCAGCCGGCGCTGATGACAGCATTTGCATGCAAAGCACTCAGTGAGAAGATTTGCAGGAAAGTCAGTAGAAATGGTCAAGTCTGTCAGCTTGTTTTCAGCCCACCTACAAATAGCACATTATGCAACATTTTTAGGAAGCCAAAAATGTGTTGTAGCTAGCACAGCCAGAGGTGGGACCAGGCAGAGGAGAAGCTACCATTCCTCCACTGAGTGGCCATAGCTAGGCAGGGGTGTAGACTTTCCAATTTCCTGGGGCGGGGGGGCTGGGGCCGGGCCAGAGGTATTGCTATGCCAGTGTCATCACAGGGAGGAGCCAATGACATCACAGGGAGGGGCTTCCATTGTCACCATCTATGGAGGTGGGGCCATGGGAGATTTAGGGAGGGGCTCCGCACAAATTTAGGGGGACCCAGGCACCCATGGAGACCCCCCTAACAATGCCCCTGAGCTGGGCCAAACCTAGGAAAATGTGGGAGTTGGTCAGTGGTTATAGTGCTATCTCAGCGATCTCTTGCTGTGTCCTGTTTTTGAAATTCACTTTTAGGATAGTCACTTTATGATCTATAATTATACATACCATGTGTGTAGGACAAACTAATGGTCATAAATTTGACACTAAGAAAGGCAACACAGAAAAGCCTGTAAGGGAACATTTTTAAAGTTTTCCTGGATGTTCATTTACAGGAGTCTTGATTCTGCCTTATTCATAAGAGTGACTTAGTACTGAAATTTTCTAAATTATGGCATTGCAGATGCCTTCGTTTGGTAAATGCATGGTTGAAGTCTGAACCAGGGCAGAATACAAAACAGTTGCCGTGCACTCGATTTCTGAGCAGTGTACAGAGTGCAAAGTAGTAGCAAACTCCCATCTTCTCACTTCAAACTCATATCCTATAAGTGAGTACAAGCACATTTTGAGGCAATTCAGAACAGTGCTAGTCATGACCCCTAAGAAAACTCGCAGTTATACTACCTAGGATTTTATATACCTTGCTTTCTTAGCACACTGCTTAAACTCCAGCTTAAAAGACATTATTAACCAAATCACAGCCTGGACACAGGGCAAAAGGAAATTTTTAAAAGGCCTCTGATCTGCACCCCCCTCTTCCCATCTTGTTCATGCAGATAGGGCTTCTCATTGCTTCAGAGAGACAGCACTCATTTTTAGGAATTGTCCTTTTCTGCAATAGATACCACCTCTCCATTTAAACATGGAATGGAAATTGAAAGAGGGGCTTAGGAGTGGCTGAAGCACCCCCCCATACATTACCATGAAAAAAACTAACTGTTCTCCCACACCCAGCAAAAAAAAAAAAGCAGTCCTGGATATGGCTGCTTATGATATTAAAGATGTTCAGGCCTCTGGAATTAAAATGACTGCTGTATTGCCACTAGAGAGCCTCTAACAGTTGCTGAGTCCCTCCCGGGAGAACCTGGCATGAATGGAATGCCACTCAGGAATGCGGTATGATTAAGGAATGATTGGACTTGCAGTCTCTCTGGCCCCGAAGGTGCCCAGTGCAACAAAGGTCTCACAGAGTCATCCCCACTTAACACATTCCTTTCCCTTCTTCCGTGATGAGATCTCCTGTCCATGATTGAGGAGTTAATCAAATGACATTCATAAGTATATACAGTCGTTCCTGGGAAAGAACAGTCCCTCCCTAAAAGTACTTAGCTCCAGTGGACTTCATCAGCAAACTATCCCTTTTGTGCAGCACTAGAACTAGTTTTACATTTGTATTCACACATCCCGGCAGCTACCGATTAAGGTACTCAAGCCTTTTGTCTAACCCAGGAACGAACCGTTGGAGCCTTTGTTCTAACGGCTAGGTGGGCTCTTCCACCTCAGGGCACATTTTACCTATAAAGGTAGAGCTCTGCCCCCATTCAAATCGTACATGCTTCCGGATCCATAAGTATTGTTCCTTTGAGGTTTGCCCAAGCCTCTTGCTCCCTTAAGCCAAGGACGCTGGCATTCGAAGCTACCCTCTTCTCTGTGGACTGGACCCCCCTCTCCAGCATAGGTAGATATACTTGCTCCTTCTCTCTATTCCCAATTTCTGGCTATGTTTCCTAGGACTCTGTGTGTGTGTGTGTGTGTGTGTGTGTGTGTAATTATTTTCCCCAAGTAATTTTGTGTGTACGTGCATGAAGCCTTGTTCTTTAATAAAAGTTATTGTTTGATATTAAGAACCAGCCTTGTTGGCTAATTTGGGGAGGGGACTTCGTAGACACAGGTGATTGATCCACGCAGTTACCGGGCTCTTGCATAGCCATTCTCCTTGCCAGCTAATTCCCCCACAAGTTATTCATTGCAAGGAAACCACTTCTGGTAACACAGATTCTTTTGTATGATAACATTTATTTTGGTTTGTTGATTTCCAGGACAAGCTTGAGTCCACATGTACCCTCCCCCACCATTCCTCACTGGTATGAATTCTGTCTACACCCAAGGATCCTCCTTCCAAATTTCAGCCAGACAGGAGAAAGCCTGTCTAGAAGCAATAAAAGGCACGATATTTCCTAGCTCTAATCTTTCCTTCCTCTATCCAATTTATCAGGGATTATAGACCTCACCCTAGGGATCTTCCATGCCAAGCTCTGAAGAAATAAGCCTCCATATTAGAGGTTATTAAAATTCTTCTTTGCTGAGTGGGCACAAGGAAGTACAGTCATGAATTGCTATGCTCATCATTTTCAAAAAAGGCAAATCCTTTCCAGGAACAACCAGGAAAGGGACTGAAAACAAAACTGCCAGTATAAGAAATGCAAGGGCAGAGGTCCAAAGAGGTACACACCACTTCCAGCTTTTAAGGCCCCAGCTGTAATAGCCAATATATTTTTATTAATATTTATGAACATTTTTAACTCTTCCATATGGCAAAATCTGTATCAGTTAACAAGAAATATGTCTTTTACCAAACCATATCTACTGACATTTGCAGCTGTGAGATAAGAGAGCATGTCACATTTGATCTGCTAGGGATGGGATTGAGAAACAGTTATGAAATTTATCAGATGGCCCTCTTGCCTCCTCCCTGTTTGGCCCTATATACAAGTAGCTACTACAGTCTCATGTGGAAAACTGTGTACAGTTCTGGTCACAACATCTCAAAAAAGAGAACTGCAGAACTGGGAAAAGAGTGTTGGTGTGCCTACCCTATAAGGTACAGGGGGCTTTTCAGTTTAGAAAAAAAGCAACTGAGGGGAGAGTTGGAGGGAAGTCAGCATGATATAGCTCGATCCCATAAGCTAAGCAGGGCTGGTACTTGGATGGGGATTACCAAGGAAGACTCTAAGAGGAAGGCAATGGCAAACTACCCCTGCTTCTCGCTTGCCTTGAAAGCCCCTTGCTGGGGTCGCCATAGTTGTTTTTGACTGAGAATTATAGAATCATAGAGTTGGAAGGGGCCATACAGACCATCTAGTCCAACCCCCTGCCCAGTGCAGTATCAGCCTAAAGCATCTCTGACAAGTATTCATCCAGCCTATTCTTGAAAACTGCCAGTGAAGGGGAGCTCACCACCTCCCTAGGCAGCTGATTCCACTTTTGAACTACTCTGACTGTGAAAAAGTTTTTCCTAATATCCAGTTGGTACCTTTGTGCATGTAGTTTTAGCCCATTGCTTCGCGTCCTACCCTGTGCTGCCAGCTGGAACAGCTCTTTGCCCTCCTCCAAATGACAGCCTTTCAAATATTTAAAGAGAGCAATCATGTCCCCCCTCAACCTCCTCTTCTCCAAACTAAACATTCCCAAGGCCCTCAGCCTTTCCTCGTAGGGCTCAGTCTCCAGACCCCTGATCATTCTCGTCACTCTCCTCTGCACCCTCTCGATTTTGTTCACATCCTTTTTGAAGTGAGGCCTCCAGAACTGCACACAATACTCCAGGTGTGGCCTGACCAAGGCAGTATAGAGAGGGGCTATGACCTCCTGCGATTTCGATGCTATGGCCCCTTTGATACAACCCAGGATTGAATTAGCCTTTTTTGCCACCACATCACACTGACTGCTCATATTCAGTTTACAGTCCACTCTTACCCCAAGATCCCTTTCACATATACTACTGCCCAGAAGTGTATCCCCCATCCAGTATTTGTGCTTTTCATTTTTGTGTCCCAGATGTAATACTGTGCACTTGTCTTTGTTGAATTGCATCCTATTCACAGCTGCCCACTTCTCCAGAGTATTCAGGTCTTGTTGAATTTTAATTCTATCTTCTTGGGTGTTTGCTACTCCTCCCAATTTGGTATCATCAGCAAATTTAATGAGCAGCCCTTCCACTCCTTCATCCAGATCATTGATAAAAATATTGAAAAGTACCAGGCCCAAAACCGAGCCCTGCGGCACCCCACTGGACACCTCCCTCCAATCTGATGAAACGCCGTTGACCACCACTCTTTGAGTGCGGTCCTCCAACCAGTTCCCTATCCACCGAACTGTCCTATAGTCTGCTCCACAGTCTTCCAGTTTGTCCATCAGAATGTCATGGGGGACCTTATCGAAAGCTTTACTGAAATCCAGATAAATCACCTCAACAGAGTCCCCCCAATCCAGTAAGCTGGTCACTCAATCAAAGAAGGAAACCAGGTTGGTCTGGCAAGATCTGTTAGGAACAAAACCATGCTGACTTCCCTGGATCACTGAGCGGTCCTTCAGATGCTTACAGATTGATCCCTTTAAAATCTGTTCTAATATCTTCCCAGCAACAGAACTCAGACTGACCGGCCTGTAGTTTCCCGGGTCATCCTTCCTCCCTTTCTTAAAAACTGGGATAACATTCGCTCTTCTCCAATCTTGTGGCACATCCCCAGTCCTCCAGGAGGCCTTGAAGATGATGGACAGGGGTTCTGCAAGTTCTCTGGAAAGTTCTTTCAGCACTCTTGGGTGCACCCCATCTGGCCCAGGGGATTTGTATTCATCCAGTGCAGCCAGATGCCTCTCCACTACCTCTCTGTCAATGTCAATTAGCCACTCAGGTGTTCTGCCACATTTTCTACTATCTCTAGATGTGCCTGAGTTCTTCAGGGAGAAAACAGAGGCAAAAAAGTCATTAAGCCTGTCTGCTTTTTCTCTGTCCTGCATTGGAGTTTCTCCATCTACTCCCAACAGCGGTCCAATTGCCTCTTTTACCTTGCGTTTGCTTCTCA
This sequence comes from Eublepharis macularius, assembly GCF_028583425.1. Classification (NCBI taxonomy): domain Eukaryota; kingdom Metazoa; phylum Chordata; class Lepidosauria; order Squamata; family Eublepharidae; genus Eublepharis; species Eublepharis macularius. The sequence continues at coordinate 154,704,167 of NC_072790.1, read as the reverse complement.
CATATCTGTAGAAGTTTTTCTTATTGTAGCAAGCCCTCCTGGCCAGACCCAGCTCGTACTGAGCTTTGGCCTCTCTGATGGCCGATCTGCAGTGCCTAGTAACCCTCATATACTCCTCTTTAGATGTCTGTCCTTCTCTCCATTTCCTGAACATTTCCTTTTTCTCCTTTAGCTTATTCTGGAGCTCTCTGTGCATCCACATCGGTTTCTTGGAGCCCTTACCATGTTTCCGTCTTGCTGGGATAGTGAGGGCTTGAACTTGCAAAAGCTCGTGTTTGAGAATGGCCCACCCTTCACTCGCTCCTTTCCCTTCCAGAACACTCCCCCACGGAATGACTCTCATCAAGCCTCTGAGTTCATCGATGGCACATGTATAGAGAAAGTAGATAGTGAGAAACCTTTCTTCCTCTTCCATCACACTAACTCTCAGAGTCACACTATGAAACTGACTGGAAGAAAAAGTAGACAAAAGGAAGCACTACACACAATAGGTGGTAGACTTGTGGAATTCACTGCCAGCCACAGGCTTTGATGGATTTACGAGAGGATCATGCACATTTGAAGAGGATAGATTTATCATCAGCTATTAGCCATGAAAACCAAGTGGGGTTTCCAAGTTCAAAGGCAGAATGTCTCTGATTGTTGGATGCTGGGAAGCAATCAGCAGATGAAGGCTGTTGTTTGCAAGCCCTGCTTGTGGATTCTCTATACTCTCTGATTTGGCTGTTGTGCATCCAGTTTGCACACCTGCACTGCTTTCTCAGTGTGTTTATTCCAGTCCATACTTCCTAGAGGCACTAGAACACATGGAAGGGAATAAACACACCTGTATCTCCTTTTACCCACATGTTCAATTTTTATAGAAAATGCACCCCTTCACCACCACCACCACCACAATGGGATTTAAGTTCAGCAGCACCTTGAGTCCAGCAGCACCTTCCTGAAGGGAACTCTTGAAAGTTCATACCCTGAAAATCTTGTTGGTCTCTAAGGTGCCACTAGACTCAAATCCTGCAGTTCTACTACAAACCAATACGGCTACCCACCTGAAACACACCCACATCCCATGTGAGCAAACAGACTTGTGCATAGTTAATCCCCCCTCCCCAAAAGTGTGCACAGAAATGTCAATGGGGATGCTATATAATAATACAAACATGGGCTAAGTTTTAATTAGATAGCATGACTAGAGCTGCTGAGTCACTCCTATTCCTCTACATCTTGTTACCCCAGTTAAATAGAAATTAAAAGCTAGTGCAAGGAAATAGAAACTGAAGGTTTGTGGTGGCAAACATCATGATACAGCCAGAATAACAGACGTATATGGTTTAGTAATTTAAACAAAGGTAGTTCTGTAATACATCAGTCCCTTTACATGCCACTAATGTAAATGGATATATGTTTTGGTCTTCTTAAAAGTGTCATGTTCATTCACAACATATTTCTGAACTTGCTTCACTTCGCTCCTCAAAAGGTACAGCATGTCAACTGACTGAATTGGTTCAAAACAATCACAAAGATGTTTCCAAGGATGGAGACTGGAGCTGTTCATTTTAAAAGACATGTACTTTAACATTGATAAGGATACATGATAGAGATGGCACAAACACTCCTTGCCTGGATTGTAATTTGATAGCAATTAATAAGAAGCCCTTTGTAATGCTTTGTATCCCTCTTCCACCCAACAGAAACCAAATTAACTTCTGCTTTCCTTGACTGTTTTAATCCTGCTGGGTGGTGGAGTGAGTGGCATGGCTTCTGTACTACTCTTGCCTTGCTGGTTTTGCTTGTAAGGCTGCCAACTTTGGCCAGGGAAATTCCTGGAGATTTGGGAGAGGAACCTGGAGATGACAGGATTTGAGGATGGGAGGGACCTCGGCAGGGCCAATGCCATAGATTCCACTCTCCAAAGTAGCCATTTTCTCCAAGGAGACAGACCTCTTTAGTTTGGAGATCAGTTGTAATTATGGGAGATCTCCAGGCCCTGTCTGGAAGTTGGCAACCTTCTACCTGCCTGAATTGAACATAGGGCTGCCAGGTCCCCTTACCTTCCTGGTGGAAGGGGGGACCTGGCACTTATCTTTAGTGTCTTCTGTTTCCAGTGTGGTGTGATGACACCACTTCCAGTACTGACATCATCATGACGGCCCAGGAAGTGCTCCTAAGCTTTGCACCAGGCCAATTTGGGCCCCCATTGGGGTGAATCAGCCTGGCACGAAGCCCAGGAGCACTCCAGGGGTCTGCACAAAGATGACTCTCCTGGGAGTGACATCATCATGCCAGGAGCATGCCCTGGGAGGCCCATTGTGTACCCTTTCCCCTGCCAGCCAGATGACTGCCAGGGAGAGGAGATTGGGAGCTGGGGATTCCCCACCCCCACCGAGGAAACAGCAACCCTAGTCAAGAATGTGTATATTAACCGAGTATTGTAAGTTTATTTACAAATATTTTGCATGTTTTTTATTATTACATGTTACTCCTTTACAGTTTGCATTACTCCTTTAATTGTTCATTGCCTATTACATACTGGGCATGTTTAGCTGGAGAGAAAACTAGCATTGTGAATAAAAATGTAATAACTGAAGGAGGAATGTGAACTATTGTGTGAGTTTTCCTTAAAGACTGAGGCTGAGATCCAAAAATGTATTTTAAACATGGCCAAGGCTTAGGTGAAAAGACATAATACTTGGAAAAATTGAAGGCAGTAGAGGATTCGGTTTCGTTTTCTCAGCCATGTCGGACGCTCCTCTTCGCGGGCTCGAGAGGAAGCGCCCGAGCACCCTGTCCGGGCGGCTGATCTGCGAAGATTAGCCCCCAAAACTCCCAGTGAGGGAGGCTGGGTCCGGGACGCTGCGGGAAGAGCCCCCCGGAATCAATGCGGGGGGTTAATTGCCCGTTTGTCCCTACGGAGGCCGGCGGACGTGCGCGGCGCCTCGAGTGCTGCTGGGCCATGGAAAACGGCAAAGAGCAGAATTAGGCGAAAGCCTGCAAGTAAGCGAATCCCTTCTGTTACTACAAGCGCACGCGAAGGAGTGGTGGGATCTGAAGCTAAGAAGGCTCGTTCTTCCCCTTTGCTGAGTTTCAGAATCCGGTTGGCGGTTCCCCCCCCCCTAAAATGGCAACAAAAAAACAAAGTCCTGCCCTGGGCAAGTCAGTTTTGGCTGCCCTGAAGGGAGAGTCGCTGGAGGAGGTGGTGCGGAGGGCGGTTGGTGAAGCTATAAAACCCTTTGTTGACAAGCTGAATGAAACAGATCAAAGGGTGGGCTTAATTGAGAGCGAAGTGAAAACCATTAAGGAAGCAGCAGGGGGGGCAGAGAAGTCTGCTCGGGAAGTCTACTCGTGAAGGCCAGTCAGTCAATCTTTATTACGGTCATAGACCACACAATAATAGCATACAACCCAGTCATGGTAAGTCATATTATTTACAAATCTATTCACTAAAATTTCAGGGTACAGAGTCTTAAATATTTAAAACCTTAAAACCTGAGTGCCTAAGACCAAATTATTAAATATTAAAATCCTTAACATTATAAAATATTTAAATATTTCCCCCTGTAAAATACTTCCTAATCCGTATGGCTTGCACAGCAAAATTTGCCACCTTTAATGTAATTTCATGGTCCTTATCGGCTAAAAGCTTATCTAGATAGAATCTGTCATTTCTACTCATGAAGGCTACCAATAAAGAGCTTAAGCTGGTGGAGAATCAGCTGATCGGGCTACAAGTGGAACGAACACAGACAATTTTGCGCCTCCAGAATGTGAAAGAGGAGGAAAATGAGGATTTACGGGGTCTGGTCTCGGAACTATTGGCGACACCCGCGAGGGCAACTAAAGAAGAAGTAAAAAGCGCCATTTTGGAAGTCCGTCGGGCTACTTCAAAATATGCAATGAAGCGTCAGTTGCCTCGCGAGATCATCATTGATTTTTCATCTAAGAGGATCCGGGACACTATCCTATATAATTCATACAATGCGGATTTGGACTTTCTGGGTAATAAAGTTAAGATATTGAAAGACGTCCCATTTCTAGTTCGGAAAAGACGTTTTAAGTATAAAAAGTTCGCAGCTCTTCTGAGAGAACGTGGAATAAAGTACAAATGGTTATTTCCGGAAGGAATCTGGTTCAGTCACAAAGATCAAGCTTTCAAGATATTATCAGAAGATCAATTAAGGGATTTTGAGGATAAAAATCCGGAATTTCAGTGCACCAAGCAAGATGAAAAGGAGAAGTCTGAGGGGGAGGGGGAGGAAATGAGCACTGCGGCTGCAGCTGCTCAGAGAGAATTGCGTCCAGGACCCAGGAGGGGAAGAAAAATTTAATTTGAATTTAAATTGTAATTTGCATTTAGTAAGGTCAACCACTCCATCAATATAACATAAAGCTTTAACTTTTGAATAATGGCAGTATGAAGGGAAAACATTTTGTGTAGCATAGCTGTTGCATGTTGTAGTTGTTATGGTTTTTTTCCTTCCTCCCCTTGTTCCCTTTCTTCCCTTTGTATTGTTAGTTAATGTAGTTAATAAAAATAAAATATATTAAAAAAAATTTAAAAAAAAGAAAAATTGAAGGCAGTAGTAAAAGAGGAAGACCCAAGATGAGATGACTTGGCTCAGTAAAGGAAGCCACAGACTCCTGTTTGCAAGACTTGGGCAAGGCTGTTAACGATAGAACCATTTGGAGGGCATTAGTTAATAGGGCCACCATAAGTTGGAAGTAACTTGACAGCACATAAAACACAGAGTGGTGGACTGTGATCTGGGAGACTCAAGTCTGAATCCCCACTTTGCCGTGGAAGTTTGCTGGGTGATATTGGGCCAGTTGCGCCTCTCAGCCTAACTTACCTCACAGGGTCTATGTGAGGATCGATGGAGGAGAGAACAATGTAAGCCACTTTTGGTATCCTTGGGCAAAAAGGCAGGGTTTACAAGAAGTAAATAAAATAAATTGGGTATGCCCAGCAAAATTGGCTTTCAACCAGAGATCTCCTGCTATATCACAAACTTCTTTTGATAGCCCCTCAGAAAGTGTTTTTCTTTATGGCATGAGAGAAATGCGAAGCTTAACTTCCCTTATATAAGTGGGACGCTTGCATACATCTTTGGATCCTGGCACAAATTTCTTTCTAAAAATATATCCGGCATTCTGTTTGGTAATGAAAAAGAGATGCTATGAGATATGTATAAATAACCTTTATTCAATAATCGGGATGCCTTGGTTGAGCAGCAAGCAAGCATGTAAACATCAATTCTAATAAGAGTTCTGCATATATGATACACGATGGCAATTATTATATCCCCCATGAATAAAGAAATGGCAATATAATGTAGTGGCCTCCAGAAAGAACTTTAGCCAATACAGAGTACCAACAACACTACATCCCCCGCATGGAATACAATCCAAAGCCGTGCAAGGGAGGTAACTCCAGGAAACCTGAAAGATAAACTCTCAACAGAGTCTGGAAGTCTCTTATAAGTCAATTCTTCGTTTCTTCCTGTATTCATATTCATATTCATTCACTATATGAATACAGGAGAAACGAAGAATTGACTTATAAGAGACTTTCAGACTCTGTTGAGAGTTTATCTTTCAGGTTTCCTGGAGTTACCTCCCTTGCACGGCTTTGGACTGTATTCCGTGCGGGGGGTGTAGTGTTGTTTGATATATTACATTGTATGTACTGCTATGAAAGAATCAATATGAAATTATTAATGATGTAGCACTTGGGCACTTTAAATATTATAAACTATTTGTATTGTGATTAAGGTATTCTCTTCCTGTGGGACTTGTTTCCCTTCTTTTGCTCTAAGTTCTGTACTGGGAGAGCCATCATTTATAGTGCTAATACAAAGTACAAAGCAAACGAAGAAGAAAACAAAAATGCTCTGGGTAGTGGTTAATACTTCTGACATTCAAATGTACATTTTTCTGTCACTTATTTGCACATCATCCCACATGTCAGTGCAGCCACTGGGCTTTCTGTGAGCAAAAGTTAGACAGAAGTGCCACTTACGAATGTTAGACTCAGAACATTTACAAGGTAATGTATAATTCACCTGGGAGCGCGCCCCTGGGAGGCCCGTGGCTCTCCTGCTGGCCAGGTAAGCAGGGGCGGGGGATGGAGGGTAGGACCAGAGGTTCCCCCGCCCCCTAGCCTGGACTTCTACCACCAGAAACCATCATTGTGTTGGGACTGGCTCATCCACAAGGTAAAGGAAAATGATTTCAGAATTGTTTTTAATTTCTCATAATTGGATCCTTCAGCCAAGTAAGGCTTCAGAAGCTAATTAAGATTCAAATATTATTTCATGCTGTCTATATGAATGATACCCTGAATATCACATGACAAAGTAAATGCAAGTAACAATTAATAGAGATAGCTAAATAACGATAGATTTTATGTAGGTATATGCCATGTACTCTGATCGAAACATTCGGAACATAGATTTATCTTCAATACTATATTTCTTTGATAGTTATGAACTACGTTGTACTTGGTTTTAACCTAGTAGAACAAAAGCAATGTTTGCTTCCCTGCAGAGGTAAATTAATGGGCTTTTTCAGTAAAAATGCTTCCCAGATATCTGAAGTTCAGGTGTCTAAACTATAGCACATAACATGAAGGAATATAGTTGTCAACACCAAAATGGAAGTCCCATGAACTAAAATGGAGGTAGTGTGTTATCAATGATTCTTTTCACCATCTGGCTGTGAGAGCCCCTGGCTGAATTGGCTACTATCTTACCTTCTCTCCCATCTTGCCCCATCCATCTCCTCACAGAGATTCTCATTTTCATAAGTGCACTACTGTGAGCAGTCCATCCAGCCTCCACTATTTTAATAGCTGTTTATGCTATAAAATCATAAGCCACTGAATCTAATGTGCTTCATATCGCATTAGCAAGCTGCCCAGCTGAGCAAAGCTGAGCAAAGTGTTGCCAGTTTCCACCCAGGAGAGTGAAACATGAATGGAATTTGAATACATGCCGAGTGACTGGGCGTAATTGGCTTCTCCCTCCCCATGCTGCGGACGTGCTATCTTTGACAATAAAGGCACTCATGAGTCATCAACCTGAACATTCCAATCTCCTCTCTTCCCATTGATTAGATCCTGTCCTACAACTGAGGGCCATCAAACAGCTCTGATAAGTTTAAAACTCTTCCTGGGAACATTTAATCAAAACTGTAAATTCATCGGTCAGTTCTGGGAACTTTTAATTAACTACAGTTTCTTTGTAAGGCACCAAGAGCAACCAATCTAATTCTTTTGTCACACCCCGGCAGCACCAATCAAGGTACTCAAGCTTTTTGTCTATCCCAGGAGATGACCATTAACGTTTTTGTCTTACTGGCTGAAGTCACTCTCCAGCCTCAGGGTCCATTTAGCCCTATAAGAATCCTGGCTCTGCCCCAATCAGATCGAGCAGTGTGGTGGGCACCTACTTTGAATCTTAGCACTGCTTCCTCAGATATCTTTCTGAGTCTTACTCCCTGGCTGAAGGCAGGGATGTTTGAAGCCCTCTTCCTCCATGGACTACTCCTCTGATGGTAACTATCTCCCAAATCCCTCACTCTATTCCAAACTCTGGCTAATTTCCTAGGACTCTTGTGTGAATGTATAAACCATTTATTTGTCTCGTGTGTGTTTTCTCCTTTAAATAAAAACCACTATTTTTGAGGAACACCCATCTCAGCAGTTTCCTTGGGGAGGGGACCTCGTAAAAATTGGTGGAGATCTCGCTTGTTACCCCTCATGCATAAGCCTTCTCCTTGCTGCTAATTCCACTTACTCACAAGGAGACCAATTCTGGTAATACCACTGCCCTGGCAGGAAATAACAGTGCCAGCACCACTAGATCCCGAGGAGCAGTGGTATTTCCATGGGAACTTCCCTTGTGATTTTGTAGTCCCACATACTTGCAACTATGTGCAACTGAAACCATTTGGCTGCCATCTGAAATGGCCACTGTGCCACCAGAGGAACATCTGAATTGGGCTTCAGTTTTGGTTTGCCATTAACCCCCTCCCTCAACCCCTATTATTTACTCTCAATGATTTGAGCAGTGGAAGAAAAATGGGAGGGGAATGTTAAAAAGAGGATGCTCTAGGAATTTCCCCAGTCTCTGTGGAATTGCACCAGTATTTATAGCTTTTACAATAGTGGTTGGAGAAATTCCTAGAGCATCACAGAGGATTTGACACCACATTCCATGAAACTCCACCTTCTCCAGGCACTGCACACACACACACACACACACATCCAATCTTCTGGCATTTGCCAGTGCAGGGCTGGCAACTACACTTCGGCCCTACTACTGTCACGCCTATTCCATTTAAATACTAGAAGAGTTCTTAAGATTAGTGGGGCAAATTCAGAATTAGGGAAGAGCAGACATACACAAATCTAATAGTTTGGAAAGTCTTGCGCATTATAAGTCAAGCCTTTTAAAATTTGATCCTGGATAATAATGGACCTTGCCCCAAAGCACATTACTACTACTACTACTAATAATATTATAATATTTGATTTATATACCACCTGTCACAGTCAGGGCTGGGGTTCCCATTTGGGAGGGCGCTGGGCTGAGCGAGAGGCAGAAAGCAAGAGTCCAAAACATACCGGGGTCAAGAGCCAAGGAGTCCGTCCATCAGGGGAGCAAGCAGAGAAGAGGCAGAAAGCTGAGCCGAGGTCTGAAAGCTGAGTCATCAGTTGCATGCAGAGACAGGCAGAAGGTGGTCGAGGGTGAAGCTGAGGTCAGGACACAGCCAAAGAAATACAGCTAAAAAAGAGACCAGGGAAAAAGAAAGTATACCAGGAAATTAAAATACTTCAAGAACAGCTAACAACAATGAGTAATAAAGAATTGGAGTGGAATCTTAAAAGACTGAATCAAAAAGCGTTTGAGGGTGCTAATAAACCTGGGAAGTACCTGGCATGGCAATTGAAGAAGAAAAGGGAAAAGAAAATAATAAATAAAATTTGTGAAGACAATAAAACGTATTTGGAGCAGACTACCATTAGTAGAGCCTTTTATAAATTCTACGCTAAGCTGTATAATAAGAAAGAAGTAAATAAAGAATCAATAGCGTCATATTTGGAGAAAACCAAACTTCCAGAAATCTCGGAAGCTTGGAGAAATAAGTTGAACAGTGAAGTAACTGACGAGGAAATAAGTAAGGCAATACAATCTGCAAATCTAGGAAAGGCGCCAGGGCCAGATGGACTTACGGCTAAATTTTATAAGACAATGGCTAATGAACTGGCACCATTCCTAAAAGAGGTGATGAATGGGGTTTTAAGGGATCAAAGGATTCCAGACACTTGGAGTGAAGCGAACATATCATTGATCCCAAAAGAGGGCCAAGACCTGACTAACATGAAAAATTATAGACCTATATCGCTACTTAATAATGACTATAAAATTTTTGCGAAGATATTGGCGGAGAGATTGAAGGGGTGGCTCTCGGAAGTCATAGAGGAGAAACAAGCAGGCTTTTTGCCAGACAGACAAATAAGGGACAATTTAAGGACAGTGATCAATGCTATTGAATATTATGACAAGCGTTGTGACAAAGAGGTTGGTTTCTTCTTTGTAGACGCTGAAAAAGCGTTTGATAATTTAAACTGGGACTTTATGTTTGCCACTATGGAAAAGCTACAATTGGGAGAAAGATTCATCAGAGCAATTAAGGAAATTTATAGAGACCAGACTGCAGCAATCGTGGTGAATGATGAATTGACCAAGAAATTGACGATAAGTAAAGGAACAAGACAAGGTTGCCCGTTGTCGCCATTGTTGTTCATTCTAGTATTGGAGATTCTGATGATACAAATACGTCAAGATGAGGAAATTCGTGGAATAAAAATAAAGGACTATTCATATAAGGTCAGAGCATTTGCGGATGACATAATGTTAATTGTAGAGGACCCATTGGAGAACATGCCAAGAGTGATAGATAAGATCAAGGAGTTTGGAGACTTGGCAGGTTTTTATATCAACAAAAAGAAGTCAAAGATATTATGTAAAAATATGACTAAGCAGAAACAACAATTATTAACGGAAACAACGGACTGTGAAGTAACAAGCAAAGTGAAATATTTGGGAGTCGAATTAACTGCAAAGAACATAGATTTATTCAAAAACAATTATGAAAAACTATGGACTCAGATAGAGAGAGACTTGATTAAATGGAACAGACTGAACTTGTCATGGTTGGGCAGGATTGCAGCAGTTAAGATGAATGTGTTACCAAGAGTAATGTTTTTGCTACAGACAATACCAATCATCAGAGACTCTAAACAATTTGAAAAATGGCAGAGGAAAATATCAGATTTTGTTTGGGCAGGCAAGAAGCCTCGAGTGAAAGTGAAAGTTTTACAAGATGCAAAGGAAAGAGGCGGAATGCAACTGCCCAATCTGAGACTTTATCATGATGCAATCTGCCTAGTTTGGTTGAAAGAATGGATGACATTAAAGAACAAGAAACTACTAGCCCTAGAGGGATATAAAAAAATATTTGGATGGCATGCATATCTATGGCATGACAAAGTAAAGGTCAACTCGATGTTCCTGCACCATTTTGTACGGAGAAGTCTATACATAATCTGGAAGAAGTACAGAATTTATCTACAAGAAGGAACTCCCTTGTGGGTGGTTCCGTATGAGGTGATAGACCCAAGAGCTGTTGATAATGAACAACAATGTTTAACGTACAAAGAAATAACTAAAACTGAAGCATCCAAACTTAGAATAAAGACGCAAGAGGAACTATCACCTAACTACGACTGGTTCCAGTATAGACAGATCAGAGACTTATATAATTCGGACTCTGTAAAGGGAGGTATACGAATAGAGAATTCGGAACTAGAGCAGACCCTTCTTAAAGAGGATAAGAAAAGAATATCCAAGGTATACCAAGTACTGTTGAAATGGTATACCGAGGATGAGACAGTTAAAACACAAATGGTGAAATGGGCTATAAATTTTAATAAAGAAATAACAATGGAGGCATGGGAATACTTGTGGAAAACTACAATGAAGACAACGACATGCACTAATATCAAAGAGAACATTTACAAAATGATCTATCGTTGGTACATGACACCAAAGAAGATTGCGCTAGGGAATTTGAAGACTTCTAATAAATGCTGGAAATGTAAGAAGCATGAGGGCTCCCTCTATCATATGTGGTGGTCATGTGAGGTAGCCAGGCAGTACTGGGGGGAAATAATAAGAGAAATGAGTGAAATTTTACAATTTCAAATTAATAAGAACCCAGAACTCCTGCTACTGAACTTGGGAATGGAGGGAATTCCAGCCCAACATAGGACGTTGATATTTTATATGACAGCAGCAGCTAGACTTTTGTATGCGCAAAAATGGAAAGTACAAGAAGTGCCAACTATCGAAGATTGGATTTATAAATTGCTGCACATGGCCGAAATGGACAAGATGACAAGAAAACTGAGAAATCTGGACTCAGGGCAGTTCAACACAGACTGGGAGAAGCTGAAACAATACCTGGAGAAGAAATGGGAGGTGGGAGGAAAACTGTGGCAGTTTGAGAACTACTGAAGTACTGAAGTAGAGGGGGGAGACCTTACCGGGGGGAGAAGAGATAAATGTGAATTAATAAGCAGTCAGATTAATAGATTGACATATATATAGATATATATAGGTTAACAAACAGAATATAGATAGAAAATAATTAACTATAAGGATTAAATAAAAGGATTGATTAACTAACAATATTTTCTTTTTTTTTTTGGTAAGTTTTGTAAAATGTACCAAACTGAATGTCTGAAGATACAGATGAGTCAAATTGATTGACTACGTGATGAGAGATATATAGAATTATTACAAAAAGATAGAATGAGTAATATATAGAGAATAAGTCAAATTGTTTGATCTAAATGAATGTATGATTTACATGGTTTATGATGTATAGAAACATTTGAAATTGAAAAATGGGATAAATTGTTTATCTAAGATGGAAACAAAGATTTACAGTTTGGGCATACAATGTTAAAAATAGTTAAGGATGTACTGCTTAGATTAATGGAGAATATATATCTGTTTTAGATAGAGGAATCTAATAGAAGTAAGGGAAAGGGGACAAAGGGTCGGAAAGCTGTTGGAAGTCAACAAAAAGGGGGGGAAAGGGAGGGGGTTAGAGATGAAAAAACTGGGGAAAATTGAATGTAAATGTAAAAATAATGGATTCTAACCCAATAAAAAAATTTTCAAAAAAAAAAAAAGGACACAGGAGGTCTATCCGAGCGAGGGCAGGGTACAAGGCAGGGGTGAAGCTTCCAGGAGCCGAGCTGCTGGGCGCAAGGAGTGATGAATGATGTCTGCCTTATAAGCTCAGTGCGGCATAAGAGAATGAGACTCAGGTGCTTCTCCTTCACTTGATTGCCCCGCCTCTTCCTCGGCGTCCAGCTCTGCCCGTCACTGTGCTTGCAGGCACGCACTCTTCTGTCACTCCCAAACTGCCTCTTTTGCCCGAGCCTTCCGCCTCGCTGCCGGCTCGCAAGGCTTGGTTCTCTGCGGTGCTGGTTGCTCCTCCTCCCTGCGCACCCCCTCCTCTTGTGCTGAGGGACCGGGTTGCGCTGAGGGGCCAGGTTGCTGGTCTTGGACGGCTCTTCAGGGGCTGCGGGTGGGCTTCCCACGGGTTCTTCCAGCTCCTCGGAGGAGGAGGAAGGATCGTCAGTGGATAATACGCCCGGCCGACGCGGGTCTCTGACACCGCCCTTCAGGACAAGTTAATGCCCACTCAGAGCAGTTTACAAAGTATGTCATTATTATCCCCACAACAATCACCCTGTGAGGTGGGTGGGGCTGAGAGAGCTCCAGAGAACTGAGGCTACTCAGCTGGCTTCAAGTGGAGGAGTGGGGAATCAAACCCGGCTCTCCAGATTAGAGTCCCGCGCTCTTAACCGCTACACCGAACTGGCTCTCTAACCAGCCTTTCCTACCAAACCCCAGACTTCCCAAGCAACCCCGCCCCCACTCACAACCATGAGGAGGACAGGGGCTTACTGTGAGTTGATAGGATCACTAGGGAAGTATTTGAGTCATCCTTAATTTGAAATGATATTTCTAAACATGCTCAGATTGCCATTTTCTGCCAGGGAGCATGGGATTTGTAGCTATGCTTTCTGATTCAGTTCAAATCTAAGGAGCTCACCCCACAGCAAAATACTCCTTCTCTCTTCTCAAGAGTAAGCTGTTTCTCTTTAGAAGGGTGAAGGGGCTGGAACCAGAGCTATAGTTCCTTAATTGTCTTTCCATGCTTTCTTAGAAAAAGTCCCTGGAGATTTATCCAGGGAAATATTGATGACAATGAACACATTCTAAAGTGAGCTAAGGAGATGGCCCTCGTCACTAGTTCTTAATGGTTTAGTAAAAATGGTTTAGTAAAAATAGAACAGAGTTCCTAAAACTAGCACATAATAAATGGTGTTCTGAACATGTTTAGTTGAATGAAACACAAATGAGTCTAGTAAATTGCCCCCATAATCATAGACCCTCAGCACAAAATTGCTTTTACTGCTTAGAGGTAATGATTAATGATAACTTTGAACTTTTGAGGCTTTAAAATACTACTTTGTACAAGTATCATATGAAAAATTTGAGCAAATCTTTGTAAAACTATATGATGATTTTCTTTGCAAGAATTCTATTGTGCCAAGTATGAACTAGCAATTAAGGGATTTACTTCTTTAGTGAAATATCTGGTGTTCTGTTCCTGACTCAACCAATTCACCTTCACCTCTCTCTGAGACAGAGATTCATTTCCATAGTGTAAAACTGCATATCCTGCAACGTGTAAATGTTAAGTTCCCTGGGTACATGTCTTGCATGGAGAAAATGAAACCCCGGTCTGATGGATCTTCTTGAGGACAAAAAAGACACTTGGGGGGTCTCACCACACGAGACAAAATACACTCGAATTACATGGGTAATTGGAGTGTGTTTTGTAATTCGAATGTATTTGAGTGTAATTTGAGTATACACAAACTCTTATGTGTTAAAGATGTACAAGGGTCAAACCACACGAGACAAAATACACTCTAATTACACGGGTAATTTGAGTGTATTTTGTAATTAGAGTGTATTTGAGTGTAATTTGAGTGTATTTTGTCTCGTGTGGTTTGACCCTTGTACATCTTTAACACATAACAGTTAGCGTTGTTTTCTGTTTTAGGAAAAGTAAAGGTTTGAAACTAAAGGTGGAATAAAGGGTTATATCCCCTTCCCTTTGTGGGGTTGTGAATACATACAATTTACCTTTTACAGATGGGTGAAGAGCCATGACTTTTGTCATGCATGTGTACCTTTAGGCATCTGGCTCCCAAAGTCCCAGTTCCTGGCCTTGCATAATGCTAGGTTACTAGTCATCTGAAACTTTGTATATTGCAGTGAAGGACAAGCACGCAATTAAAATGGCAAAACTGTTTGTTTAATAGTCCAGCTTTCTCACTGAGGCTCTTTTCCCACTCTCAACTTTCTCTTGATCTTTTTGGAAGTGAAAACTCATTCATTTGGCCCATTGTTGCTTGTTTCACTATGTACCCCTGCATTGGGATTGGATTTCATATTGATGTTGTTTGCACAGCTTGAAAAAAGAGTTCTGATTAGAAGAAAGTTCCTGTGGAAATGATTACATTATCCAGGTCACTTGTTTTGCATAACTGTTAAACTGCCAAAGAAACCAAGCACCAACATTCTGCCTGAGAATAAGGCTTGTCCTCTCTGCCATCTGGAGAGAAGTGGCACCTGCATCTCTGGCAGGTGAGAGTAGACATCCTTCACTCTCCCAGGCCAGCAATTTGGGTGCCCCCTCTAATTTTGTTTGTTGGTTCCTTGTTTGTTTGTTTGCTTGCACAGGTGGGCCTCAAACCCACCCAGCCCAGCCCTGAGCCCCAACAGCAACAGAGACCCACCTCCAGAGAGGCAGGCCCGGGCCCAAGCACTATGAAGTCCACATGGGCCACCCCTGACCACACACTGCCACAGCCATGGAGGTGAAGCAGCTGTGGCGAGGAGGGTAGCACAGGGAGACCAGAGCTAGGCATGCCTCTATCCCTGGAGCTGCAGAAGCTATGGAAGGCCAGAGAGCCAAGGGAGGCTGCCCCACAGGCAAATCCCACACACTGGATAGAGCCTGCTGGAGATAGGCTGCAGGCCTGCCCTCCTGCACATGGCCACTTCCAGAGAAGTAAAGTGGTGACAGAGAGGGAGAGTGCACAGGGAGGCTGCAAGAGGCACAGCAGGTGCTACATCAAGTCCAAGAAATCCAGGGAGGCTACCCAGCAGGCAAGCCTCACATCTCCACCACGGGCAGGGCACCCCCTTCATGCAACCAAGACAGAGGAAGAGCAGGAGGTGCCCCTCCTCCTCTCTTACCTCACACAACTCTTCCATGTACAAGTTCTGGCAAAAACCATCTCATTCTGAGTGATTAAGGCAGTATCTTCCTGGCCACTAAAGCTAGAATCTGTCGTGAAGTCTTATGAAATTTCATCAAGGCACAAGCGCTGAATCTTGATCATCAGTTTCGCAGTTTTTGCTTTGGATGATGCTAATTGCTGTGATTTTATCAGAGTGATCTATAATTACACTGTGTAGCAGAGATGCCTTGGGTTTCAAGTCATCCAAAACCCTTTAGATTACATGTGAATATAGAGAATATAGTCCCTGATCAGAGAGACACTACTCAGGAATGCCAAAGCAAAGTGAGAGGACTGCTGTGTGCTACAGACAAGCTGATTGCCTCCAAGGAGCCAGGGAGAGGAAAAGAGGAGTTAAACAGACCAATCATCATGCAGGGGATGGATCTAGGGTGGGTGGATGTCAGGTGAATGTAAACATCTGCATGGGAGTCAGACCTGGCATATTTTACATTTTTAAAAGTCACAAGAAAGCAGCATCCATTTACCTCAAGCAAACCCTACAGTAGTGTCAGGATGGCCACTGAAGGTATCAAATGCTGTGTGTATATCAAAATAACATCCAACACAGTATAGGACCAAATGGGGAGCAAATAGCCTGTGCAAAAAAGCCCTGAGACTCGAGGAGGATTACATAGTGCAAGTCAATTCAATCAACAGCTAAGATAGTCAACAAACAATAATAGGGTATGGGTTGCAGAAATTGGAAAACAAGCATCAATTTGAAAACAAACATAAATCTGAATACAAAGATGAAACATTGCCAAAACAAAGCATAGGTAATTAAATATGGCATATTTAACAATGCAGAAACTACTAAATAGGAGAATATTTACAACAACAGACAATACCCAATAGTAAAGTCTACATTAATTAGCATTCAAACCACAGCTTGAAATGCTGAAAGGTTAACACGGAAATACAGTATCTGGTCAGGACAAAAAGGAAAGATGGAAACAATACACTGAAGAACTATTCAAAAGAAATGGAAGGATGACAGATATTTTTGAAGAAGAGTTCTTTGATGAAGAACCAGAAATCTTAGAAAATGAAGTAAAAGCTGCACTCAAAGCAATTGGGAGAAACAAAACACCTGGAGTAGATGGAATACCAATAGAGCTACTTCAGGCTACAGAAATGGCCTCCATCAGAATCTTAACAAGAATCTGTCAACAAATATGGAAAACAAAACAATGGCCCATGGACTGGAAACGCTGTCTACGTTCCAGTTCCCAAAAAGGGAATGCCAAAGAGTGCAGCAACTACTGGACCATTGCATTAATTTCCCATGCAAGCAAAGTGATGCACAAAATTATACAACAAAGACTCTTACCATATATGGAACACGAAATGCCAGATGTTCAAGCTGGATTCAGAAAGGGAAGAGGCACCAGAGATTACATCGCAAATTTATGATAGCTAATGGAACATACCAGCGAATTTCAGAAGAAAATCAGCCCGTGTTTTATAGATTATAGGAAAGCTTTTGATTGTGTGGTTCATCAAAAGCTATGGATAGTATGGGTGTGCGCTTCGGGTATCCGATTCGGGAAAAATACCCAAATCGGATCCAATCTGTTAAGATTCATAACTCCCAAATAGAGACGGGCATGAAACGAACCATGGAACAAAATTCCGTACGGAATGGCTGGTTCGTTTGAAGAGAAACACGCGTTCCATGGGACCGCATTTTTCTGGAACAAATGAATTTTTCCAGCCATTCTGTGGCTGGTTCGGAGGTTTACAGACCCTGCGCCGGTTTCAGCCCATTGGCTGAACCTGGTGTGAGGGTCTGTGAAACTGACAGCCCCTTTCTCCTGCTGCCCCCGCACTTGTTTCAGTGTGGGGTCTGTGAAATAGACAGCCTCTTTCTCCTGCTGCCCAGGAGACAGACACCTCACCAGTTCTAGTGCCGGGTCTGTGAAACTGACAGCCCAGGCAGCAGGAAAAGAGGCTGTCAGGTTTACAGATCCTGCACCGGTTCCAGCTCGGGGTCTGTGAAACTGACAGCCTCTTTTCCTGTTGCCCGGGCTGTCACTTTCACAGATGCTGCACTGGGTCAAGCGTGGCGGTCTGTGAAACTGACAGCCAGGGTAGCAGGAGAAAGAGGCTGTCAGTTTCACAGACCCTACGGCTGAACCCAGTGCGGAGGCTGTGAAATTGACAGCCCCTTTCTCCTACTGCTGTGGCAGCAGGAGAAAGAGGCTGACAGTTTCACAGACTCCTTGCTGGAACTGGTGCAGGGTCTGTGAAACTGACAGCCCCTTTCTCCTGCTGCTCGAGCTGTCAGTTTTACAGACACCGCACTGGTTCCAGCATGAGGGTCTGTGAAACTGACATCTTCTTTTCCTACTGCCCGGGCTGTCAGTTTCACTGACCCTGCACTGGAACCGGTGCAGAGTCTGTAAAACTGACGGCCTGGGTAGCAGGAGAAAGGGGCTGTCGGTTTCACAGACCCTGCGCCAGTTCCAGCACAGGGTGTGTGAAACTGACAGCCCCTTTCTCCTGCTGCTCAGGCTGTGTCATGTTTGACTGTACCCATTCATCCATGCCAATATTTCTTTTGTCAAGTATATGCTCAGTTGCCATAACTCTGTATGCTTAATTGCCTGGTATAATTCCATCTACTGTTGCCAGTGTTCTAGTGGGTTCTCACACGTGCCCAGGTGGCTGTCTGTTTACAACTTAAAGCCTTTCTTCCAGACTATGATGTGTCTTCTCTCTTCATAACGTGATAGCACAAATATGCACAATATTCTCACACAGAAAGAACAACAATGAATTGTTTGGGCATTGGGAGGGGGAAGGAAAGTCGGGTAGAAAAGAGATGTGTTTTTCCCATGTTGCCATTCTAGTCAACTTTCTGCTACCACTACTTAGTTGCTTACTTTACTCCTAAGTAGTCCTTTGGACCTGAATATGGAAAGAACAGATTCCTGAATAAAAGTCATTTAACCAAGGACCTGTGTCTTGCTATAATGAACCAGGGGTTTGTCTGCTGTATTCTGTCATCCAGAGCCTGACAGGCTGTCAGGTTTACAGACCCCGCACTGGTTCCAGCATGGGGTCTGTGAAACTGACAGCCTCTTTTCCTGCTGATCAGGCTGTCAGTTTTACATACCCTGTGCTGGAACCAGCGCAGGGTCTGTGAAACTGACAGCCCCTTTCTCCTGCTGCCTGGGCTGTCAGTTTTACAGATCCCGCACTAGTTCCAGCGTAGGGGTCTGTGAAACTGACAGCCCAGGCAGAAGAAGAAAGGGGCTGTCAGTTTCACAGACCCCACGGCTGAACCCAATGCGGGATCTGTGAAACTGACATCCCGTTTCTCCTGCTGCCCGGGCTGTCAGTTTCACAGACACTGCACTGGGTTCAGCACCAGTTTCAACCCATTGGCTGAACCTAGCGTGCGGTCTGTGAAACTGACAGTCCCTTTCTCCTGCCGCTCTGGCAGCAGGAGAAAGAGGCTGTAAGTTTTACACACCCCGCACCGGTTCCAGTGTGGGGTCTGTGAAACTTACAGCCCAGGCAGCAGGAAAAGAGGCTGTCAGTTTCACAGACCCTGTGCCGGTTCCAGCACAGGGTCTGTAATGACAGCCTGGGCAGCAGGAAGAAAGGGGCTGTCAGTTTCACAGACCCCGCGCTGGGTTCAGTCGATGGGCTGAAACTGGCATGGGGTCTGTGAAACTGACAGCCCCTTTCTCTTGCTGTCCGGGCAGCAGAAGAAAGGGGCTGTCTGTTTCAAACACCCTGCACTGCTTCAGCAGCTGGTGCAGGACGGCTGAAATGCCATGAACCACGAACCAATTCCCGAACAGGGAAAAAGTCAGAAGTTTGTGGTTCGAGGTTCCATGGACTGCTATGAACCATGAATCATGTGGTTTGGGTTTTTTTGGTTTGTGCCCATATCTACTCCCGAATCAAAGCTTCCTGAAGCATTCGGATTGCTTTGGGAAGCTTCAGGGCCCAGGTCTGGCTTAAGTTAGCAGGCAGGGGGATCCAGGCAGCTGAAGTTTAAAGGGCCCTTTCCTTGCTGTTTGCAAGTGGCAGGGACCTTTAAACTTGGCTCAACCTCCCCACTCCAAGCCCCCTACCCACCCCACTTACCTGGGCCAACAGGGCCACTACAGTGGTGGAGGAGGTGGTTCTGGGCCCTCCCGCCTCCCTGCTGGCCTCTGTGGCAGCGGAGATGGTGGCTCCAGCCTTCCCCACCACCCAGCTGGCAAAGGTGTCAGACAAAGATGCATATTATCTCCCTACCTGTTCAACCTCTATGCAGAGCATATCATAAGGAAAGTTGGATTAGATCTAGGATAAAAATTGGTGGAACATTAACAATTTGAGATATGCAGATGACACCATATTACTAGCAGAAAATAGTGAAGACTTGAAACAGCTACCGATGAAGGTTAAAGGAGAAAGCCACCCAAGCAGGATTACAGCTGAACATCAAGAAGACAAAAGTAATGACTACTGAGGAGTTACAGAATTTTAAAGTTGACAATGAGGAAATTGAAATTGTCCACAATTTTCTATTTCTTGGCTCAATCATCAACCAACAGGGAGACTGCAACGAGGAAATCAGAAGGCGATTGGGACTTGGAAGAGCAGCTGTGAGGGAGCTAGAGAAGATCCTTAAAGATAAAGATGTCTCTCTGGGGACCAAGATCAAGATAATCCAAACTATGGTACTCCCCATCACGGTGTATGGATGTGAAAGTTGGACAGTGAGGAAAGCGGACAGGAAGAAAATTGATTCATTTGAAATGTGGTGCTGCAGGAGAGTTCTGTGAATACCATGGATGGCCAAAAAGACAAATATGTGGGTACTCAAGCCTGAATGGGCAGTTGCAGATTTGGCCCAAGTGCAAGTGGTATCTGCAAAATGCCCTGTTCAGATGAGTAAAGCTGCCATGGTGGAGCATAGGAAAAGAGGTGTTCCTGTAGATATGAGTGATCAAAACCATAAAAGGTTGTGTGTGTGATAGTCAAACCTTGAATTGATCTTGCTAAGTGATGGGTAGCCAATGAAGGGACTGCAGAATGGGAATAATATGCATGTTCCAAGTAACTCCTCATAATAATTAAGCTGTGGCATTCTTTACCAACTGGAGTCTCTGAGTTGACTTCAAGGGAAGACCTATGTAGAGTATATTACAGTAGGCTAGTCTCAATGTTACCATGGTGTAAATCCACATGGCCAAATCAGCCATGTCAAGGTAGGGATCCATTTTCCAGGCCAGTCCTAGTCGGGACAAGGCCTTTTTTGCAGCTGCATTTACTGGCTTCTCAATCAATAGTGCTGGATCTAGTAAAACCCCCAGGCTCTTAACCAAGTCAGCCAGGGTCAACTGAATCCCACTTGAAGTTGGAAGCACAAAGTCCTTCAAGATTTTTGCTTTCCCAACCAGCATCATTTCTGTCTCGTCTGGGTTTAATTTCAATTTGTTTTCTTTCAGCCATTTGCTAGTGAAAAAAGCTACTGAAAATTCACACAGTAAATCTGGTGCACGTGCACACCTCTGGGCCAAGGCTCATATATGTTGACGGATCCATCACTGTTTGACCAGGCAAAATATTAAGTTTACAGAAGTTTTCATTAGGCCAAATGCAAATATCAAATTTAGATCTTAACAACCACTTATAAGTGTAAACATTTCCTGTCACTTCACTGTTAGTGAAGTAGCCACAAAGTTTTTGGGGGTTCACATAACAGCAGGAAGAATTACATACGGCTGTTTTTATGATGCCGCTGCCCAAATCCTCTATTTTACTCATTGCCTTTTGCCTGCAAGAAAGGGTATGAATTTAAATCCCTAGGCATACTAAGTTGCAGACTGAAACTGGACTAGATATCCTGTAGCCTACAAAGCAACATAGCTGAACCGTGCAGCATTAACAAAATCAATATGCTTCATATTACAGAAAGAACAGGTAATTAAGTTACACGGAGAAGCACTAGTTTTCCACTGCTTATAGCATGCACATAGGAGTTTGATAACTTTGGCTCTCTGATAAGTATGGTTATTGATCTATAGGAAGGAGTGATTAACCTGCCTGGTCACCAGATCAGCTTTTGCACAGAGGTGTGCACAGCCTTCAAAAAGCCTCTCAAATAATGATTTTTTTCTATACACAGGAAAACCCCTTGGCTTATCTGGGCATAGTTCCAGTTATCCTGTTATTTTGCTCATACAGTGTTATCCTCAGATCAAAAGGGCCTGATTTATGATTCTGATGTTAGTGCATGAATGGGGAGAGAAAGAGCTGGAGAGCTAATGTACATCCTGAAAGGAAGAGATGAATTCTGCACTGGCAAGAGCTGGATCTGTGCATAAAAGAATCAAGTCCTGAAGCACTACAATGGATGGCACCACTTCAGAATGACTGTAGAGTCTCTCTCATTTTGAATGCTTTCTTATATATTAAAAAATTGCGAAAGGAAAATCAGCATTATAGAGAGAAGATTTTCTTCCTGATTTGCTTGTTTACTATTTGAAGGGAGTGTTTTTTGCATTAGGCAACATTCGAAAATGGTATCCCATACCTATAGTCTAGAGTAGTACAGTCAAGGTTACCCTCTAATTTTGTTACATGTGTCTTTGCTTCACAAATTCAGTGCATATTTGGAGGGGGTAGCAATCACTGTCTCTGATCTACATGTTTATGCCGCATCCTTGATTACCCAGACAGAGACTGTATATATGTCCTGTTGTGTGCATGCAAATGTCCACACTTGCATTCAGTTGAATGGGGAGAGGACAGGGAAGAGCTTGCTACCCCAACCTTGAGCTATCACTTCATCCTCATGTTCACTGTGTGATTTTTGTTTGAAAAGCAGTATGTAGATTCCGCTTTAAATTAATATTATGACAATATTGTAGTAGGCCACCTGAGGGATATGTCCCAGAAGAGCTGAAATCTGTAAATCTGTTACCTGTGTCTCTATACCCTGTACCCCAGTCCCTACTGCCCTATCTGCAATTGAACATGTTGAAGCAAATACTCAAGTCTCTTCCTACTAGCAGGGGAGGTGGACTGGTTGCTTATTACAAGGGGACAAGTCATAGACTCAGTATCCCCTCCATCTGAGCCTCTCTTTCCCAGGCTGCAGCAGGCAAGCTGCCTATGGAAGGAATGGTGTTTGCTTCTGTATATCTGCCCTGCCTGCCAGCCAGCTTATATAAGCAAAGCCTTTGCCTCTGCTTATCAGACACGTCCCAACAGAACAAAGTAGCTTACTCAAATAGAACTTGTGTTTATAGAAATCAAACATCTCTTCCAAATCCAGTGACACAGTGCGATAGATAGTGGAAATACTATGTACAGAAATTCCTTTCAGGATGATACTGTTTGGCTGGAAGGTGTACTAACTATTCTGACTGGATGATCATATCAGATGAATTACACATTGTCCTTCCCAGGAAAATGAAGCTGCCCAGGAAAATGAAACTAGAGAGTGTGGTGCCACAATAACTGTTAGGATCAAAAGTTTCTTCTGACTGCTCTCAAATCTCAGACTATCCAAATCTCAGACTAAACAAATCTACTTGTTTATAGCACATCTTTCTCACTATGACTCACAGTGGGATTACACTGTGTAATACAATGCAGTCAAATAGCATGCAAACTCTAATAAGCAATGCAACAGGAATGGGATTTCAAAAATTATAAACGTAAAAACGTATCGGACATAATATGTTATTATGTCAGACTATCCTTTTCGGGAGGATCTATCCCTTCATTTCGGCGGTGGGGATTATCTGGCTGATCGATCAGGCTACCCAAGATCCCACCGCTCGTACTCTCCGTTTTCCGGAAGAGAGGACTGGGGGGGGGGCTCGTAATGCATACTCACGTTACGATTCTCCTGATAGAGGTCTTTCACATCTCTCTTCTGATCGGATCCGAGAACCGAGTCCTAGCCCTTCCTTGGATCCTTCGCCAGAGGAGATCATTGTCGGAACCAGACGGGTTTCCCCATCTGAGGATTACAGACTCTACTCGGAACAGATGCTCCGTATGGCTCGGTGTCTGGAGATAGAGGTCTCTACTACCAACCCAAAGCCCAAAGACAACATCCTCCAGTATGTGCAGTCTGGCAACCCATCCACTATTGCCTTCCCTATGACCGAGGGTTTGGCAGAGGTCATCACTTACTTGCGAAAAACCTGCCTCTGTGTATCCCACCTCGAGGAAGTTGGAGGCCCTTTATAAGACCAGGGACAATGACTGTCCTTACCTTTTCTCTCATCCTCCTCCCTCATCATTGGTCACTGAGGAGATGCAGGCTAGGCAACGCCAGAGCACACACGCGGTTCCTGCGGACAAGGAGAGCAGGAAGCTTGATACGCTGGGGAAAAAGATCTATTCCTCGGCGGCGCTGACCTTAAAAATTGCAAACTACTCGGCCATTATGGGAGCGTACCAAATCTTCCTGTGGAACCGATCTGCCGTCTTCCTCGAGAAGTTACCTGATGGCCAGAGGCCTCTGGCTAAAGTCATCATGGATGAGGCCTTACGTCTGTCTCAGCAGCAAATTAACACCGGCTGCGACTCTGTTGATACAGCATCCCGATCACTTGCTTCAGCTATTGTTTTGCGCAGACACTCCTGGCTCCATACCACGGCGTTGCCTGTAGAAACATGCAGTAAGGTAGAGAACCTGCCCTTCGAGGGACAAACTCTGTTTTGGTTGTTGTGGGTTTTCCGGGCTGTATTGCTGTGGTCTTGGCATTGTAGTTCCTGACGTTTCGCCAGCAGCTGTGGCTGGCATCTTCAGAGGTGTAGCACCAAAAGACAGAGATCTCTCAGTGTCACCACTTTTAGTTGTGAGAAAAGATGGGATGGGTCTTGTGTCCCTGCAGCGTAGGAGAAAGGTTAAAGAACAGAACTCTGTCTTTTGGTGCTACACCTCTGAAGATGCCAGCCACAGCTGCTGGCGAAACGTCAGGAACTACAATGCCAAGACCACAGCAATACAGCCCGGAAAACCCACAACAACCATCGTTCTCCGGCCGTGAAAGCCTTCGACAATACATAAAACTCTGTTTTCCTCCAAAACAGACGACTACCTATCCCAAAAGCGCAAAGATCGCCTTACGGCTAAGTCCTATGGCATTCTTCCTTCCAGACAGCCAACTGATCACCGCACCCAATACCGTTCCTATCAGAACTACTGGGGGCGCTACCAGAGGTTTCATCCGTATCCTCCCTATGGGTCCTACAGGCCTTACCAACAGGCCTCTGCTCCCTACCAGCGTAGGAGACCTACTAACAGGTCTCGCCGCAACCGGCAAGGTTTGGATGCTAAGGAACCCCCGGTTCAGACCAAACAGTTCTGACTAGATGATGGACGACCTGTAGTGTTTGGGGACAGACTGGCTGCATTTGCACCTGCTTGGTCCGAAGTTACTAGTGATAGTTGGGTTTTGAGCATTGTCTCTTTTGGCTATAAAGTTCAGTTTGAAAGTTACCCTGACTTGTCTCTGCCTGATTTTTCGCTGCAAACCTCTTCGGACAGGTTACAAGCCGAAGTGTTAGCCTTACAAGAAAAGGGGGCAATTCAACCTCTTCCCCCTAATGTTTCTCCTCTGGGATTTTATTCCAGGATGTTCCTGGTGGACAAAAAAGATGGTGGTATACGCCCTATCCTCGACCTGAGGAGGTTGAATAAATTTGTCAGGGCTAAACGGTTTAGAATGCTCACGCTGGCCACTGTGCTACAGCTTATGCCTGATGATATGTGGTTCGTTGTCCTAGACCTGAAAGATGCGTACTTCCATATCGCTATTCACCCAGATCATAGGAAGTACCTTCGGTTCCTTTGCGGGGACAAGATTTTTCAGTACCAGGTTTTGCCCTTTGGGTTGTCTTCCGCCCCCAGGGTATTTACTAAATGCATATCTACTGTAGTGGCTTTCCTTAGAAGGCAAGGTTGCGCTGTGTACCCCTATCTTGACGACTGGCTTCTGACAGCGTCTTCGGCCGAGGCTCTTCAGAAACAAATAGAGTGTGTTGTACACACCTGTTCCCGTTTGGGGCTCTTGGTTAACTTTGACAAGTCTACCCTTCTCCCCTCTAGGAGACTTACCTTCATTGGTATGGTGCTCAACGGAGTTGCCAATAAGGGCTTCCTTCCGATTGAATGGGCACAGAGAATTTGCAGGATGGTTGCCCTCTTTAAGACGTGCAGATTCCAATCTGCGGCTACGATACAGCGCCTATTGGGGCTGATGGCTTCCGCTACAGCGGTCACCCCCTTTGCCCGTTTATACATGAGACCACTCCAGTTGTGGTTCCTATCCGTCCATGACTTTGAGGTAACCTCTCAGAACCGGAAATATTCTATACCTAGGGGTGTTATTAGTTCCCTGGATTGGTGGGGCAGGGAGCCTAACCTCCTCCAGGGTGTTCCCTTTGGTCCAGTACAGTCCCAAATTACCATTTCAACTGACGCGTCTAATGTGGGCTGGGGTGCAAAATGTGGCTCACTCAGGGCCCATAGCACATGGTCTGACCTTGAACAGGATAGTCATATTAACTTGTTAGAACTAAAGGCCATTCGTTACGCCCTTATTGTGTTCACAGATACACTACAGGGGAAATCTGTGCAGGTCCTTACGGACAACAGTACGGCCATGTGTTACCTGAACAGACAGGGCGGCACGACTTCGCGAGTTCTGTGCGAAGAGGCCATCCGCATCTGGGAATGGGCCCAGACCAGTCACACTCACGTCCAGGCGGTGCACATTCCCGGCACTTCGAACGTTGTTGCAGACAAGTTGAGCCGCATGGTTCAGGACAATTACGAATGGACTTTAACAGACTGTTACTTGAACAAAGTCTTCCTGATGTGGGGGTTCCCGGACATGGACCTATTCGCTACGGAGTCCAACAGGAAAGCCCCCCTGTTCTGTTCCAGAGGGGGGTTGGGTCTCCACTCTTTGGGGGACGCTTTTCAGCTAACCTGGAGGGGTCGTCTCTTTTACGCTTCCCCCCCCTTTCCGTTGTTATCAAGGACCGTCAGCAAAATTCAGTGGGAGGGCTCCCAAGTGATCCTGGTGACCCCCTTCTGGCCTCGCCAGCCCTGGTTCCAACACGTGCTGTCTCTGTCCCGGGGACTGTCCTACCACTTCGAGCTCAGTCCGGACCTCCTCTCGGACAGGGGGACGTGGTATCACAATCTACCCAGACTGAATCTCACTGCTTGGCGCTTACTGGGCAAGGGGAAATGTCAGATAGAGTGACTCAAATTTTGCTTAATGCTCGGCGAGACATGACCAGGAAGTCTTATTCACTAAAGTGAATAAGGCCTGGGCTGCTCTTAAAGGACTGGATGTCTGGGACTGCCAGTTGGCGTCTATTTTTGAATTTTTGTTGTCCCTGAAAGATGATGGGTTATCCAACTCGTCTGTTAAGGTTTATTTAGCCGCCATTTCGGCTTTTCATCACAAAATTGATGGGAAGACAGTCTTCTCGCACAGTCTGTCTAAATCGTTCCTGAAGGGTTTGAATAATGTGTTTCCCCCGGCCACTGCTGTTGTGCCCCAGTGGTCCCTTACGCCGGTTCTAGCAGAGCTTATGAAGGCTCCTTTCGAACCTCTAGCGACTTGTGATTTGAAATGGCTCTCCCTTAAGGTCGCCTTTTTAGTGGCAATCACTTCTACAAGGAGGGTTAGTGAATTAGCTGCCCTCAGATTTGACCCTCCTTTCCTTAAAATCCACCAGAATAAAGTGGTATTGCGGCCTGATATTCATTTTAGGCCCAAAGTGGCGACACAATTCCATGTTTCTCAGGACATTATCTTTCCAGTTTTCTTTTCTGCTCCGGTTAGCGCAGCAGAAAGGGCCCTCCACTCTCTGGATGTGCGTAGGGCGATTTTGTTTTATTTGGACCGCACGGCTGCATTTAGAAGGAATAAGAAACTGTCGAAGGCTTTCACGGCTGGAGAACGATGGTTGTTGTGGGTTTTCCGGGCTGTATTGCTGTGGTCTTGGCATTGTAGTTCCTGACGTTTCGCCAGCAGCTGTGGCTGGCATCTTCAGAATGCCAGCCACCCAGGATGAATCAAACAACCAAGGAAAAACAGTCTCCTACAGGAAAAGTGTTTTTGCCATATATCAAAGGAATTACTGATCAGATGGGAAAGCTTATGAAAAAGCATAACCTTCAAGCAGTATTCAGACCCACCCGAAAAATACAACAGATGCTACGATCAGCAAAAGACAGTAGAGACCCCCTCACCTCTGCAGGAGTATACCGCATACCCTGCAGCTGTGGACAAGTTTACATCGGGACCACAAAGCGTAGCATCCAGACAAGAATAAAAGAACATGAAAGACACTGCAGACTTGGACAACCTGAAAAATCAGCAGTGGCTGAACATAGCCTAACTCAAACAGGGCACAGTATCTTATTCCAAGACACCAAAATACTGGACAACACTTCCAACTACTTTGTCAGACTGCACAGGGAAGCCATTGAAATTCACAAGCATAAGCAAATCTTCAACAGGAAAGAAGAAACCTTAAGAATGAACAGAGCATGGTTTCCAGTTCTGAAAAACACCAGGCTAACAAAACATTCTATCCCCGACAATAGCCCTGCAGAGAAGATTAGCACATCAAGTACCTATCCATATGCAAAAGAACCTCCTCAGGATACAGTGAAGCCTCCCGCCATTAGCATTCCACACCCTGGGAAACTCTCACAGGATGACTCAGCTCAACCCCACCCCTCCTGAGTAGATACAAATGACCCACATCTTTTCCACACTGTGGCACTGAGAGATCTCTGTCTTTTGGTGCTACACCTCTGAAGATGCCAGCCACAGCTGCTGGCGAAACATCAGGAACTACAATGCCAAGACCACGGCAATACAGCCCGGAAAACCCACAACAACCATCGAATAAGAAACTGTTTGTCTGTTACCGTGGTGCTAGACAGGGTAGGGCTGCTTCCTCTCAATCTATTTCTCGTTGGGTATCCCTAACTATTAAGACTTGTTACTCTCAGGCTAATCTACCTTCTCCCTTGGAAGTGAAGGCACACTCTACCAGGGCGCAGTCTACTTCGGCAGCCTTCCTGAAGGGCATTCCGCTGCGGGATATCTGTAATGCCGCTACCTGGTCTTCCTCGGAGACATTTGCGAAGCACTATGCGATGGATGTTATGGAACGGAAGGAGGCTTCAGTGGGACAAGCTGTTCTCCAATCTCTCTTCCTTTAAGGGACACACCCACCTCCGAGGTAAGCTACTTGTTAGTCTCCCATGTGGGGATGCACAGAAGACGGACAATGAAAACAGAGTTTCGCTTACCGTAACTGCTGTTCATTGACGTCTTCTGTGCAGACACACAACCCTCCCTCCTACCCCACTGTGTCCTTCCTGACCTGTGTTTTAGGGTTGGACGGCGGCAATGGAGAAACTGAGGGTAAAGGGGCGCCGTCGCCGGATGCCGTTTGGGCGGGAAGTCCCGCGCCTGCGCAGTCGGCGGACGAGCGCCCCCTAGTGGACTCTACTTGGAAGAAAAAAATATCTGGTCGGCAGGCCTGCGCACGCGCAGTCCCATGTGTGTCTGCACAGAAGACGTCAATGAACAGCAGTTACGGTAAGCGAAACTCTGTTTTTCAGAGTCCCTTGAGGTTATATCCTACCTTCTTCCAGTTCTCATGCTTACCTTGCCCTTTGGAGAATCTAAACAGCTCAACAAATAGAACCAGCCTGTCCTCCCAATTACTCTGTGATATTAGAACAGAGATTTCAACTTCACCATCACCTAAGAAGCGTAGAATGATTGCTGGAACCCAAATGTGTTTATGGATGACAATGTATGTATGTATGTATGTATGTATGTATGTATGTATGTATGTATGTATGTATTCGATTTATATTCAGCCCTCCCCACACCAGCAGGCTCAGGGTGGATTACAACCATATACAATTAAAACACATTAAATAATTGATACCAGTTAAAACCATAAAACAGTCAAAGTTACACAGTTAAAAATACATATATATATACATAATCATAATGGTACTGCAACCAACTGACTGACCTTCACCCATCTCTAGAGCATCATACTGGGTACTACTTGCTAGATGGAGGTACTGCTAGTAGGGAGGGCATATTCTGCAATCTACCGGCCAGGGGGCTCCACCTTGCACTGCCCATACACCTGGCAGAACGGCTCCGTCTTGCAGGCCTGGCGAAAGGATAACAAATCCTGCCAGGCCCTGTTCTCATTAGATAGAATGTTCCACCAGGCTGGGACCAGGACCGAGAAGGCCCTGGCTCTGGTCAATGCCAGGCGGGCCTCTCTGGGGCCAGGGACCCTTCGCAGATGTTTAACACTAGAACGAAGAGCCTTCTGAGGTTCATATGGGGAGAGGCATTCCCGCAGATACGTCGGTCCCAGTCCGCATAGCTAAATTGCTAAAAGGCCTTTATAGGTTAATACCGAAACCTTGAACCTGACTCGGTAGTACTCCACTGGTAACCAGTGCAGCTGACGCAATACCGGCATTATATGCGCACGCATTGGTATTCCTGTGATGACCTGTGCCGCCACATTCTGCACCAGCTGTAACCGCCGGATCAGGTATCAAAAAGTGTGACATCTGTAAAATACTTGCATAGAACAATTTCAGTTGTTTCAGAACATGAATTAGGGATGGATGCAGAGCTAAAAGCTAGTTGTTTCCATTCCTGTGAACCCTAAAACCTTCATAGCACTGCTGACAAATGGGCCCCTGAAGAACTATGATGCAGAAGATGCAGCCTGCTATGAACAATCCAACTGGTTCTTAATCTTGGCTGCTCTAGATTTCTTCACTGATCATTTTAATGAATTACATAGTCATTTGTACTATTGTGTGTGCATGGTCTACATCGATTAATAGTATTCCTTGCTGCAACTTCCATTAAACTAAAATCATTTTCATCACTGGGCAGTACCTACCAATTGTGTTACAAGAAATACAATTTTTAAACCAAAGCTTCAGCAATTGCTAAAAGGCCTTTTCTCTTATAAAATTTTTGGAATGATCAAAGATATCAGCATAAATTTTGCTTATCTGAAGTAAAAATTAGGAAATAATAAGTTGATGTCATATGCACACACATATGTCTCAAAGTTTCACTCAATGTCACATACCTGTTTTGTTCAATACCTTCTCTTCTTTGTTGTGCATTATATAAAACTTTGCCAGTCACAGCTTACTGACATGAAATCACAATTTCTCACCTTAAATAAAACCATTGAAAACAAGATTCCTGTTCTTTGCTTATAAGTTTTCATCTTTTTATTTTCACGTACCCAAGTCCTAATGTAGTCTCCCCTCAACGTGGGGTGTGTGTGTGAGGAAGGTGAGCATGGCTTCCTGATGTGGTGCAGGAAGGCAAGGGGGCAGGCAGCTGTTTCCCTCTGTGTGGAGGAAAGGGTAAGTGGTTGCTTTCCTAGGGTGCATACCAAATACCAAAAGTCCTTGGGCTGGTTATGCACATAACTATACAAAGCTGAGCTAACAGAACACTCAAGCTGTGGTTAGTTATTCAAAAGGGTGGTTGGCTACCAAATTTATAAACCATTTTTTAGCTTGCAGTACGTATCTAAAAGAATTCATCCCTCCAGATTCCAACGTTGCCTACAATAGAGAAATGGTTGATAAAGGTGTTGGCAAAATTTACATCATTAATTTGAGAAAAGACAGTAAGTTCATTTATAGTTGAATGGAAACCCCTTATAGACTTTTTGTCTGAATTAGATAATAATTATTTGATGGTTTATGGGTCTACTCAATAAGGATTTTGGAAACAGCTTTTCTTTGTAACAAAGAGAGCTTTTCTTTGTAACACAGAGTAAGAGAAAATTTGGAAATCATGCTTATATTTGTTGCAGAAAAAATCGGAAGACTTAATTTATATAGTTTTTTTCTTTTGTTTGCTTTGTTTATTTTGTTATTATTTGTTTGTTACTTGTTATTTTTTAATTTGGCTGTTATGCACCATGATATACTTTAATCAAGGATGGCTTGTTGCAATAAACGCCTGCTACAGAGCCATATGCAGCATCAGAGGCCCCCCAGCCCCATTTGCCAGAGTCTAAGAAATAGGAGGCTAACTAAGTTCTCTCTTACTCACTTACAGTGCAATCCTAAAAGGAGAAACTGTAGTCTAAACCCATTGAAATCAATGGGATTAGACAGAGTAGCTCCTTTTAGGATTGCACTTACTTTAATTTATACTCCACCTTTTTGAATATAATATTCGTTTCTTCAACCTAAAATTTAACTCTTTTTTTTTTAAGAATTTTTATTGGATTAGAAACATATAATAACAATTATAATCACATTCTTTAATTTTTTCTAATTCTAACCCCCTCCCTTTCCCCCCCCTTTTTGTTGACTTCCAACAGTTTTCCAACCCCCTATCCACTTTCCCTCTACTCCTTCATATTTATTTTATTTGTTTATTATAATATACTTTCAGATTCTTCTAAGCACTATTTCCACTTCCTTTCACATATAGATTGTCATATAAATTGTCATATAAATAAAATCCTCTTAATCTATCTTCTTCATTAAAACTACTAATAATACTCATTTTGATAACCTGTGTTTTATCTTACTCCTTCTATTCTCTTCAATATGGGACAAACAATTTGCCCCCCTTTATACATCAATTCCAATACTTCTATACACATACTTATTATACACACTTATTGTCATTTACTTAGGCTTCTGTTCTATATATTGTTCTTTATCTATACATATACCATAAGTCTAACAATTAGACCTATCTTTGAATTTACGTATGTATGTATATATTCACTCTATATTATACGGTTATCTTTCCAAAAAATATAGATTAGTTAATTTCTATCCCAATAATTCTCATAGTATCAACGCTATTGCTACTTAATATAATACTTAAAAATCATATAAAGTTGCTTAGAATTTTTCCATTAACTCTCCACCCCCTCGGTATAGTCACTTCTCTCCTCCTGTGTACCTCAATAATTTTCAAACTGCCACAGTTCTCCTCCCACCTCCCATTTTTTCACCAGATATTGTTTCAGCTTTCCCCAGTCCGTGTTAAACTGCCCTGGATCAAGGTCTCTCAGTTTTCTTGTCATTTTGTCCATCTCCGCCATGTACAGCAATTTGTAAATCCAGTCCTCAGTAGTTGGCACTTCTTGTACTTTCCACTTCTGCGCATACAAAAGTCTGGCTGCTGCCGTCATATAGAATATCAATGTCCTATGTTGTGCTGGGATGTCTTCCATTCCCAAGTTCAGTAGCAGGAGTTCTGGGTTCTTATTAACTTGAAATTGTAAAATCTCACTCATTACTCTTATTATTTCCCCCCAGTACTGCCTAGCTACCTCGCAAGTCCACCACACGTGATACATTGATCCCTCATGTTTTTTACATTTCCAGCATTTATTAGACATATTCGAGTTCCCTAGCGCAATCTTCTTTGGCGTCAGATACCAACGGTAAATCATTTTATAAATATTCTCTTTAATATTGGTACATGTCGTGATTTTCAATGTATGTTTCCACAAGTATTCCCATGCCTCCATTGTTATTTCTTTGTTAAAGTTTATAGCCCACTTCACCATTTGCACTTTGACTGTCTCATCTTCAGTATACCATTTTAACAACACTTTGTAAACCTTAGAAATTTCCTTTTGGTCTTCTTGTAAAATTACTTTCTCTAATTCTGAGTCTTCCATCCTTATCCCTCCCTTCGCACAGTCTGAGTAATAAAGATCTCTAACTTGTCTATATTGAAACCAGTCATAGTTTGGAGACATCTCTTGTTGCGTTCTTATTCTTATTTTAAAGGATTCTATTTGAGTTATCTCCTTATACGTTAAACACTGTTGTTCATTATCGACCGTTCTTGGATCTATTACTTCATATGGAACCACCCAGGAGGGAATTCCTTCTTGTAGATATTCTTTGTACTTCTTCCAAATTGTGAAGAGGCTTCTCCGAATATAGTGATGCAGAAACATAGAATCTGCTTTTACTTTATCATACCATAGGTATGCATGCCATCCAAATAATTTTTTGTATCCCTCTAAGGCCAGCAGTTTGCGATTTTTCAACATGATCCAATCCTTCAACCATACCAGACAGATTGCATCATAATAAAGTCTCAAGTTGGGCAGTTGCATTCCCCCTCTTTCTTTTGCATCCTGTAACACTTTCATTTTCACTCGAGGCTTCCTGCCTGCCCACACAAACTCTGATATTTTCCTCTGCCATTTATCAAATTGCTTGGAGTCCCTAATGATTGGTATCGTCTGTAACAGAAACATAACTCTTGGTAACACGTTCATCTTGATTACTGCAATTCTTCCCAACCATGACAAGTTCAGCCTATTCCATTTGATCAAATCATGCTCTATTTGAGTCCATAATTTCTCATAATTATTCTTAAATAGATCTATATTTTTTGCAGTCAATTCAATTCCCAAGTACTTCACCTTACTTGTTACCTCACAATCTGTTATTTCCATTAATAACTGTTGTTTTTGTTTAATCATATTCTTACATAAAATCTTTGATTTCTTTTTGTTTACATAGAAACCTGCCAAGTCTCCAAACTCTTTTATTTTTTCTATTACCTTAGGCATGTTTTCAATTGGATCTTCCACAATTAACATTATATCATCTGCAAACGCTCTGACCTTATAGGAAAAGTCTTTTATCTTTATACCACGGATTGCATTATCTTCTCTAATCTGCATCATCAAAATTTCAAGAACCAAAATAAACAACAATGGGGATAGCGGGCAACCTTGTCTTGTACCCTTTCCAATAATCAGTTTTTTAGTCAGCTCGTCATTCACCACAATTGCTGCACTCTGGTCTCTATAAATTTCTCTCACTGCTCTTATGAACCTTTCCCCCATTTGTAGCTGTTCCATGGTGGCAAACATAAAGTCCCAGTTCAAATTGTCAAATGCTTTTTCAGCGTCTACAAAGAAGAAACCAACCTCCTTATCACATCGCCTGTCATAGTATTCTATAGCGTTTATGACTGTCCTTAGGTTGTCTCTAATTTGTCTATTTGGTAAAAAGCCTGCTTGTTCTTCTCCAATAACTTCGGCTAGCCACCCCTTTATTCTCTCCGCCAAGATCTTTGCAAAAATCTTGTAGTCATTATTAAGTAAAGAGATAGGTCTGTAGTTTTTAACATTGGTCAAGTCCTGTCCTTCTTTGGGGATCAATGATATATTTGCTTCACTCCAGGTATCTGGGATCCTTTGGTCCCTCATAACACCATTGATCACCTCTTTTAAAAACGGTACCAGTTCATTGGCCATTGCCTTGTAAAACTTAGCTGTGAGTCCATCAGGCCCTGGCGCTTTTCCCAAGTTTGTTGACTGTATTGCCTTCCTTATCTCTTCTTCTGTTACTTCACTGTTTAGTTTAACTCTCCACTCCTCGGACATTACTGGCAGCTTCATTTTCTCCAAATATGCGGCTATCGCATCTTTATTCACTTCTTTCTTATCATGCAATTTAGCGTAAAATTTATAAAAGGCTCTGCTAATAGCGACCTGTTCCAGGTGTACTTTATTGTCATCACATATTTTATTTATTATCTTTTTCTCCTTTCTTTTCTTCAATTGCCATGCCAAAAATTTCCCAGGTTTGTTCGCCCCTTCAAACGACTTTTGATTCAGTCTTTTAAGATTCCATTCCAGTTCTTTATTATTCATGGCCGTCAACTGCTCCTGAAGGATTTTAATGTCCTGATATATTTTCTTTTTCCCTGGTCTTTTTTTCAACTGGATTTCTTTGGCTTTTATTTTTTCCATAATCTCCTGTCTCTTCTCCTCTTTTTTCCTTCGAAGTCTTCCATTTAAGTCCATTAATACACCTCTGATTACTGCTTTGTACGTGTCCCATACCTTGTTGGTTGGCACTTCTTGATTCATGTTGTACTGTATGAAGAATTTAGTCTCCCTTCTCAACATTTCCATATTTTCTCCCTCTTGCAACAAATCCTCATTTATTCTCCATCCTTTTCTCTTAGTTCTTTTTCCAAATTTCCACATAATTGGGTTATGATCTGAGCCTACCATAGGCATTATTTCTACTTCCTTAGTCCAAAGTACTAAGTCCTTTGAGGCCCAGATCATATCAATACGCGATAAGGTAGAATGTCTTGCAGAGAAAAAGGTATACTGTCTGCTTGTGGGATTCTGCGTTCTCCACACATCTTCCAACGCTTCCTGTTGCATTAATCCAAAAAAAGTCTTTGGTAATAGTCCTCTTTTCTTTTGTGTAGTGGCTGATTTCTTGTCCTGTTCCAAATTCGTAACTCCATTGAAGTCTCCTGCAAGTATTATCTGATCATATGAAAGTTCATCTAGTTGCTTCTTTAAATCCTCAAAAAAGCACTCTTTAGCTCCATTAGGCGCATATATTCCAATCACCAACACTTTCTTTAAGTTCCAAATGCATTCCACTGCTATAAATCTGGCTTCCCCATCTCTAATTATCACCTTTGGTTGCAGCTCTTCTTTTATATATAGTACCACTCCCCTTTTTTTCTTTTTTGAGGCCGCTACAAATTCAATGCCCAATTTACTTACTTTAAGGTATTTTACATCCTGATTTCTAATATGAGTCTCTTGTAAGCAAACTATATCACATTTCTGTTTTAATAGCCAGTGGAAAATACTTTTTCGCTTATTAGGTGAGTTAAGTCCATTTACATTCCACGATAAAACTTTGCACTCCATATTCAAGGCCTTATTGTTGGTAAGTCTTTTTCATTGTCCATCATGAACCTTTCCATTTCCAATTCAGATCTGATGCGCTTTCTTACCCCTCCAAATTCAAAAGATATCCCTTCCGGTAATTCCCATCTGTATCTTACTTTCATGTCTTTCAAAGTCTGGACTAACACTTTGTATTTTTTCCGGTCCAAGAGCACCGATCTGGGTAACTCCTTCATGATGATAATTGTCTTGCCATCAACTATCAATGGATCTTGAAATTGCTTAGTCACTATCATTTCCCTTACATTCCTTGTCGTAAATTGCACTATCACATCCCTTGGTACCTTTCTCTGGGTCGCAAATCTGGAATTTATTCGGTACACCACATCTAGGAAAGCCACAACCTCCTCCTCCTCCTTTTCCAGGTATTCAGCTAACACTTCAGTCACCTGTTCTTGTGCTGTCTTTCCTTCTACTTCCAACA
Organism: Eublepharis macularius; assembly: GCF_028583425.1. NCBI lineage: Eukaryota > Metazoa > Chordata > Lepidosauria > Squamata > Eublepharidae > Eublepharis > Eublepharis macularius. Next base: position 154,667,478 of record NC_072790.1, on the reverse strand, counting down.
AACCTCGAAACCTCAGCTGCTTTTCCATATATTTACTCTCCGCAACTGCCATTCTTCCCCTCATTACTCTCATGTCCGTTCGCTGCGTCTCTGTAAGGTTGTCCATCGCCTTCTCCACATCGTTTTTTGCTGCGCTGCCTGCAGGTCGGTTTGTATCGTCTCCATTCCCTTTTTTACTTCTGCCAGCTCATTTTTAACTGTCTCTTTGACATCTTTGACTTCTTTCACCAACTCCAATTTTGTTTCTTTAAGCTCCTTTAGAATTTCACAAAATTTTTTGTCCAAGTTCTCTATGGCTGCTTGCCACTCTTTCTTCGACATCGTGGGGCTTGATTTACCTCGCTCCCACGAGTCTGCACGTTTTCTTAGCTCCGTGGCGTCCAAATTGGTAGTCCTTTTAATTAATTTAAAAGTCCCGGTCCTTTAAATGAACAAAAATCGCTTCAAAAGTCCAAAATGTCGGGCGTCTTTTCTCTATGGTTTCTCTGTACCCTTTTGTAATCCAAGATGTCCTACTTCCGCCCTTGCTGAAGCCAAAGCCCTTCCCTGTTCAAAAATGGCGATGCCCTTCTTCCTGTCTTCCAGTAGGGGCCGTCTCCTTCTGGCGACTCTATCACTATTACGTACTTCCTGTTTCCCGACTCTCCGCTGCAGCTCTCGCAATGGTAAAAGTTTTCCCACAGCCTGCTATCGATTCTCAACCACAGGTATGATAAACAAATGTCTCTTTTCTGAAATTACTTCTTTTTACTTAGTCCTTTTTGGAATCTATTTCTTGCCGGGTTTCCCCCTCCTTATAGTAAGTCTGTTGCAGTTTAAAAAGTCCTTTTAAAACTTCGTTACTTTTAACAATCCATCCCAATTCAGGAGATAGTGATCTTTACCTTTTCAAACATCTTTCTGGGTTGTAATCACTGCTTCAATCTTAAGTTCTCTTTCCGTTTGTTTTCCCCCTGTTGAAGCTTGGGCACGAAGGTCTTATGCCAGCCGCACTGGCCCCGGGTCTGCCACAGAGATCTATGCCGACCTGTCAAAGGGTGGGACCTCAAGGGTCGAGAGAGAATCCTTAGCGCAGAACCCCCCCTCGCCCGAGATCAACGCGCCCTGAGGTCTTTGAGCGTTCTTTGCCTGTTCTCCGCCTGAGAGTAGGTGGCCGGGGGCTATTTATGCCCCTTTGGCCGCTGAAACGGCAGCCCGGTCAGCTCTGCACTTAGAGCTGTGTTAGACCTCCATGGATCCCAAACTGGAAGTCCCAACCTAAAATTTAACTCTTGAAAGACTTGCTACCTTTACTACAACCATATGGACCTGGGATCTTGATTTCCTACCTATTTTCTAACTCTCCTCCTTTTTATCCAGAAAATTGGCCTCAGGGTGAACTGATTTGCATCTGATAAGCAGCTACTTTTAGTAACTGAATTTGTGCTGGCCTGAAGCATTTATGATACTTTCATGTTTGTGCCCATAATAATTTTTGCTGTGACACGCTCATGTTTTAGTAATAAAATGCTTTTATCTATCTGTATTAGAAGCCTAGTAACATTATTGATCATTTAAAACCTACTTGGCTCTCCTTGGTTTGATTTATCTCTTCCCAAACTGCTTTTTGTACGAACTCTGGAGGCTGTCCTGTGACCTCAAAGCGCAAAGTAAGCACTTTTGAGGCATGTGTATGGAGGCTGAGTTTTTGGAGCAACTCAGCAAAACACACACTTAAAGCGGGAAAAGGGTGAAAATGACAGGCTGTGTGGAAAACGCCTTAGAGAAGCCTGGAAGGGCTTTGTACGTACACATGTATGTACACATTTGCAGGACTGTTAACAGTTAACCTATCTCAGAGTCAGAGAGCTTTGAGCGGCAGGTTATTCCAAAGCCATCTGATTGGGTAGCCTGAGCTGAGAGAGGAGGGTTCCCCCCCTCAGTCCTAGCAATCCAGTGTGAAGGAGAGTTAAGAGAGAGTCCTCAGGGAAAGCAGTTTCAGTACTGGCAGGAGAGCTGGGAAAGTTGGTAGGAGGTTTGAGTATTAGGTGCAGATTCCCAAGCAGACCAAAAGAAAAGGGTAGATCTTCTAATGAGAGGAGATTTTCCCCTTCCAAGTTAAACAGGGAGATAGCTTTGAGAGTGGAGAGATCCTTGGTTGGGTGTGATTGAAAACTGTAGAGACCTTCAGGTACAGTTAAGGACTGAAGGAAAGCACTGGTATGTGCAAAGAGGGGGCTTGGGGAACTAGAAAGTGGGTACCAGCCTTTTTGACCCCAGAAGAGAAAGAATACTAAAAAGAAAGTATACTCAAATGCTTGTGGGAAAACTAGGGAACAAAGCCTAAAAACAGAAGCCTTACCTAACAGTGAAGAGTGTAAGAACTGAAATCTGTGCATGTTCTGAACTTTACCTCAGTGAACTAGATATATATTTGTTGAACTTTTCCTCAAAAAGTTTCAGCCCCTGACTTTACCTCACCTTTCCCCTCTAATGTAAATAAACCAATTAGTGATTTTTGAAATTTTAAAAACGCCTCTGGTGCCATTTCTGTGGTTTAAGGATAAGGAAACATCATAACACTATACAACTTTTAAGAGATGAACCACTCATCTAGGGGAAAGCCGACAAGAGATAAAGTGTCTCTGGTTCAGGATGGTTCATCTCAGAGAGATGAAGGGCTAGGTATAACACTTCTACAGGGAGATAGATTAGAGTTGTCAACTGAGATGGAGACAAACAGTGCAGATGACCTAACTACGTCTCGAGGCAAAGTGTGCCGGGGAAGTTACAGGTGTTTATATACAAATGCTAGAAGTGTCCGAGGTAAAATTGGGGAGCTGGAATATTTAGTGTTGGGCGAATCCATAGACATTGTGGGCATATCAGAAACTTGGTGGGATGAGGAAAATCAGTGGGACACGGTGATTCCTGGATATAAATTATATCGGAAGGATAGGGAGGGAAGGGTTGGTGGTGGGGTGGCTCTATATGTCAGAGAAGGTATACATTCCAGTAAGATTGAGAAGGTAACTGAATTAGATTCGCTTCTGGAAATGCTATGGGTTGAAATTACGGGCCCAAATGGAAACTTAACTGTGGGAGTTTGTTATCGCCCTCCAGATCAGAAAATAGAGGAGGATTATAAAATGATGACAGGATTAAAGATGGCTGCTAAACAAAAAACTGTGTTGTAATGGGTGATTTTAACTACCCACACATTGACTGGGCCAATGGGTGTTCGAATCGGGGGAGAGAAAGTGAGTTTCTAGACTGTCTCAATGACTGTGCTATGGAACAGATGGTTACAGAACCTACTAGGGGAGAGGTGATCCTGGATTTGGTCCTCAGTAATGCTGAAGACCTGGTGAGAGATGTAAATGTGATTGCACCACTTGGGAACAGTGACCATAATGTTATTGAGTACAACATATGTATAAATAGGAAATTGCCTAATAAGACCAACACAGCCATGTTTAACTTCAAAAGGGGTAACTTTTCTGAGATGAGGGGGTACGTGAAGAAGAAACTGAAAGGGAAAGTAAAAAAGGTCAAAACACTTGGGGAATCTTGGAGACTATTTAAAACTACAATCCTGGAAGCTCAAATTAAATATATACCGCTGGTTAGGAAAGGCACAAATAGGTTTAGGAAAAGGCCAGCATGGTTAACAAGCAATGTAATAGAAGCTGTAAAAGGTAAAAAGGATTCTTTTAGGCAGTGGAAAACTAGTCGGAGTGAGGTTGATAAAAAGGAGCATAAGCTGTGGCAAAAAAAGTGCAAGTCTGTGATCAGACAGGCAAAAAGGGAATATGAGGAGCATATTGCAAAGAACATAAAGAAAAACAATAAACAATTCTTTAAATATATTAGAAGTAGGAAACCAGCTAGGGAGGCAGTGGGGCCCTTGGATGACCAAGGCGTAAAAGGATTACTAAAGGGTGATAGGGAAATGGCCGAGAAGCTGAATGCGTTCTTTGCTTCTGTCTTCACTGTGGAAGATAAGAAGTGCATGCCCACTTCGGAAGCACTGACTTTGGGAGGGGTTTTGAAAGACCTGAGTCACATTGAGGTGACGAGAGAGGAGGTTATGCGACTGCTAGATAATTTAAAAACTGATAAATCACCGGGCCTAGATGGCATACATCCAAGAGTTCTGAAAGAACTCAAGTGTGAACTTGTAGATCTCCTCACAAAAATATGTAATCTGTCATTAAACTCTGCATCTGTTCCTGAGGACTGTCCCCATCTTTAAAAAAGGTTCCAGGGAAGATCCGGGAAATTACAGGCCAGTCAGCCTGATGTCAATACCGGGTAAGTTGGTGGAAACTAGTATCAAAAATAAAATTAGTGGGCACATTGATGACCAAAAGCTGATGAGGAAAACTCAGCATGGGTTCTGTAAGGGAAGATCTTGTCTCACCAATCTGTTAGAGTTCTTTGAGGGAGTGAACAAACAAGTGGACAAGGGAGACCCGATAGATATTGTTTATCTTGACTTCCAGAAAGCTTTTGACAAAGTTCCTCATCAAAGGCTCCTAAGTAAGCTCAGTAGCTATGGGATAAAGGGCCAAGTCCTCTTGTGGATCGAAAACTGGCTAATTAATAGGAAACAGAGAGTGAGTATAAACGGGCACTTCTCACAATGGAGGGTGGTGAGCAGTGGGGTGCCACAGGGGTCAGTATTGGGTCCAATGCTTTTTAACTTGTTTATTAATGATTTGGAATTGGGATTAAGCAGTGAAGTGGCTAAATTTGCAGATGACACGAAATTGTTCAGGGTGGTGAAAGCCAGAGAGGATTGTGAGGCACTCCAAAGGGATCTGTCGAGGCTAGAAGAGTGGGCATCCATGTGGCAAATGAGGTTCAATGTAGCCAAGTGCAAAGTAATGCACATTGGAACCAAAAATCCAAAATATAAATACAAGTTGATGGGGTCTGAACTGGCGGAGACTGACCAAGAGAGAGATATTGGAGTCATGATAGATAACTCACTAAAAACGTCAGCACAGTGTGCGACTGCCATAAAAAAAGCTAATGCTATGCTAGGGGTTATTAGGAAAGGGATTGAAAACAAATCAGCCGGTATCATAATGCCTCTGTATAAATCGATGGTGAGGCCTCATTTGGAGTACTGTGTACAGTTCTGGTCGCCACACCTTAAAAAAGATATCATAGCACTGGAAAAAGTACAGAGAAGGGCAACTAAAATGATTAAAGGGTTGGAACACTTTCCCTATGAGGAAAGATTGAGGCGCTTGGGGCTCTTTAGCCTGGAGAAAAGACGACTGAGGGGAGACATGATAGAGGTTTACAAGATAATGCACGGGTTAGAGAAGGTAGAGAAAGATGTGTTTTTCTCCCTTTCTCACAATACAAGAACTCGTGGGCACTCTATGAAATTATTGAGCAGTCGGGTTAGAACAGATAGAAGAAAATACTACTTTACACAAGGGTGATAAACACATGGAATTCATTGCCACAGGAGGTGGTGGCAGCTACAAGCATTGCCAGCTTCAAGAGGGGACTGGACAAATATACGGAGCAGAGGTCCATCAGTGGCTATTAGCCACAGGAGATAGATGGTATTCTCTTTGTGGGGAGGTGGTGCTCTGTTGTCTTGGTGCTGGAAGGAAGGCAGTGGGAGGGCTTCTGGTGTCCTGGCCTCACTGACAGTCCTTTAGATGGCACTGGATTTCTAGCCACTGTGTGTGACAGAATGTTGGACTGGATGGGCCACTGGCCTGATCCAACATGGCTTTGCTTATGTTCTTATGTTCTTACTCCTGAACCTCATTCAATCCAAAATTCTTCACAACTGAATGAATATTTCTTCATTCTTCCACTCATCAGTTGAGATGTGGGCTGCTTCAACATGGGCCGTTTCCACACAGTTTACCTTATTCTGCAAAATAGCGAAATCTCGCACAAAATATCGCGAGAAGACGCTGTTATCGGGTCTTCTCATGCGATAACAGCGTCTTCTCGCGAAATTTTGCACGAGATTTCGCTATTTTGCAGAATGAGGTAAGCCGTGTGGAAACGGCCATGGTACTACTTGATGTGGCTGGGTGTAACAACAACAACTGCACTTATATACCGTTCTTCTAGACAGATTAGTGTCTCACCCAGAGCGGTGAACAAGTTAGTGTTATTATTATCCCCACAATATAGCTGGGGAGCTGAGGCTGTGAGGAGTGGCTTACCCAAGGCCACCTAATGAGCTCATGGCAGTAGTGGGATTCAAACTAGTAGAGTGCTGATTCGCAGCTGCACCACTTAATCACTGAGCTACAGCAGCTCAGTGTAGGTGGTATGTGATGGACACCACTGCCAATGCTGTTCTCTTGGCTCTTTGAAGCTTGGCCTTTTATTGGAATTTCTTTTCTCTGCTGTGAAAATATTGGATGCTGACTAGCTAAGTTTAGGATGGAGCTGTCTCTTGTTAAATGTCTTTAGAGACCTAAAATTTCATAATAATTGCTCTTGAATGTTCTTTACTTTTCATTACATTTAAATCCAGCCTTTCCTCCAAGGCGTTTCCTCATTTATTCTCAAACAACCCTGTGAGATATATTATGATAGGAGACAGTGGTTGGTGAAGATCACCTGGGGAGTTTTATGACTAAGTGAAGATTTGAACCCATGTCTTTTTCCTTTATCCGGTTGATATATTATCCAGTTTACCACATTGGTTCCAATTGTTTGCAGTAGTTTCACATTTATTTACATTCCACTTCAGGCAATATAGCTACCTGAGCCTCTACTTGCACAAATACTTTATCATACTAAGTGGACTTTACAGGTGGAAACAGGTTTGTGGACAGGCATAACTTGTATTTAAAAGCCAGCTGCAGGCTTTTATAATAATAAATATTATTTTATAATAATAATAGAATAATAATAAATAATAAATAATAAATGTCTATTAATTGTGCTTATATTAGCATTTATATAACTATTTATCACATTCAAAGTGTTTCACAAACAATCTCAACAGTCATTACAGTTAGATCTGTATGACTGGCTCCATGTCACATATTTTGTTTGACACTCATTGAGACACCACATATTGAATGCATTAAGGCACAAGGAATGTCCTCTAGCATTCTGCATGTTTATGATAGTAGTCTGAGACTCTGGGAGAATGGGCAAATCAGATAGATATATATTTTCTGATGTAGGTTATATTTAGTGTCTAGATGCCTCTGTGTGCCATTTTATAAATGTTCTGATTGTGTCCCAGAATCTAGCAAACGGTGCTTTCATTATCATTCATAGAATGTAATGTGCTGGGACAGGTGCATATCAATTACCAATAATACACTTGAAAAGTGGTTTTTGTAATATGCAGACAAGAAGAGCTGGCAAAGGACACAGCTGGTATTAAATTACACTTTCAGCATTTTAACACAAGTGTCCCTATGCAATCCTTTTCATCTCTTACAGGCCTGGCTTCTGATAATAATCCTTGCTTTTTTTCCTTGCTAGTCATTCTCTTCAGCCACATGTGATTTGTGACCTGGATTAATGAGATTAATTTACCATTTTGTTATAGTAATTTGTTTGAAGCAATGAAAAGGCTAAATTATCTCAATTTGCTATCATGAAGTCAAATGTGATAGGACCATTGTACGGATCAGAACAAACTGTGTGTGTGTGTGTGTGTGTGTGTGTGTGTGTGTGTGTGTGTGTGTGTGAACTGATAATCTAGAAAACATAATTAACCTATGTTGCAATCAAGCAGGCTATGGATCCTAGCAGGATACAGTCAATCACATCTGTTGGCAAGAAATGTACTTCCTTATATGCAAACTGAACACCCAAACGCCACATAACTTGAAAATATATAAATGTTGATCTATGCTTTGATTTTTTAAAAACTGAAACTTTTATGCTGAAACAGGCCAGTGGTGGGTGACTGCAGCGCAGTTTGCCACCTCCCCAATTGGCAAGCAGCGGGGCAAACCAAGAATTTGCTTGCCATTGGCAGGCGTCTGGCAAGCCAGTGATGGAGCAAATCAGAAGCAGTGTTAGAGCAGCAATCTGAAGCAATATGCTGAACTGCTGTGCCTCCTGGGTCTATCATATCAAGAACTACCAATCCCAGAGTTCCTTTTGCATAGACAGGGTGGGGGGGAAAGCACCGTAAGACAGTGGTCGCTAAGGCTGGTGCTTCTTCCAGTAGGATTTGAAGGCCCAAAATATATATGTCTAATTCACTCACAGTCACAAATATGCTCCTTGCTGCCTTATCTTGTGGTGGCTATAAATACAAATCAGGCAGTTGGATAAAAGAAAGAGAAAAAAGGGAACAAAAGTAAGGTAAAGGAAAACCAATCTGTGCTCCATTTTTCAGATCAGGCTAGGGTTGCCAGGTCCCCTTACCCTCCGGGTGGGAGGCTAGAGACCTGGCATCTACCTGAGCTGTCCTCCTTGCACGTGCTCCTGGCCTGCATGATGATGTCACTTCCGGAAACTGATGTCATCATACAGTCCATGTGCTGCCCTGGGAGCACACTTGTGCTCTGCAGGTGGCCAAATTGGGCCCGATTCAGCCTGAAGCCGGCTGCTGCAGAGCATGGGAGTGCTCCTGTGTGCTGTGGCAGCCTGATTTTGGCTGTAGTGCTGATTCAGCACGAATCAAACTGCTACATGCCAAATTGGGCTGCTGCGGTGTGCAGGAGTATTGCTGCACTCTGCAGCAGCACAATTCAGCCCAAATCAGGCTCAAATCAGGCTGCTGTGGTGCATGGGAGCACTGCTGCGTTCCACAGAGGCCCAATTCGGGCCAAATCCGGGCCTATTCAGTCTGAATCCAGCCCGATTTGGGACTGAATTGGGCACTGCAGCATATGGGAGCGCTGCTGTGTTTCACAGCAGCCCAATTCAGCCTGAATCTGGACTGATTCGTCCTGAATCTGGCCCAATTTGTGTTGCTGCAGCTCACAGAAGTGCACCGTGCACCGTGCACCCTTGGAACACGCCCTGGGCGATGCGTTCCCCCCACCGGCTAGGTAAGCAGGGATGGGGGGTGGAGGGTGGAAGCGGGGGATCTCCCACCCCCAGTGGGGGACTGGCAACCCTAGATGAGGCCTTTCTGCTGCCAGGCAACAAAATACTTAACTAGAGAAGCAGATGAATATAGTGACAGTGTCTATGGCCACTAAAAGTGTGCACAGCCCTACAGCTTTTTGCACACTGCCAATAACTGTGGCAGAAGCTGAAAGACGTGCCTTTTGCCAATAAAAATGAGATAGTATTGAATTAAAAAGAAAAATAATACAACATGAATAAGACTTAAAGCAATCACATCAGAAGTATTCGTTTGATTAACTTTTGTATAGCCTGCTGCTATTTAAAGGTAGGTAAGAAAGTGCAACTTGCAACTTCAGATAAGTTCCAAAATGTTGGAGCAACCACAATAATAATAATAACCACCACAACATTCGATTTATATACCGCCCTTCAGGATGACTTAACATCCAATCAGAGTGGTTTACAAAGTATGTCATTATTATCCCCACAACAAACACCCTGTAAGGTGGATGGGGCTGAGAGAGCTGGAAGCTGTGACTGACCCAAGGTCACCCAGCTGGCTTCAAGTGGGAGTGGGGAATCAAACCCAGTTCTTCAGATTAGAGTCCTGCGCTCTTAACCACTACACCAAACTGGCTCTCAATAAAGGCCCTGCTTTGCATTTGTCTCTGGTTCACTTTAAAAAGAGCAACAACTTGTTTTGGGGTTTGGGCTCAATTTGACTCCCTTTTTAAAATAAACTGGCTGATCTTTTTCTCCTTTAATTTTTCCTATGCAAGTTAAAAGCACATAAGGTTCATTTACTGTTGAATATTAGAAATTCGTTTTCCAGCCCACTCAGACTGGGGAAGCAAACCATAGGCTGCAGTGGAAGCTACTAGGACTGGGAAATAGAGGAGGGTAGGAATTTGTATAAGAAAAAGGGCTTCTTCAACTTTTCACACACAGTTTGTTGATCATATTTTAATATGAATTTTTTTAATGTGCCTCTTACTGTGCTAGTTAAGTTTTTTTTTAAAAAAAAACATTTGTTTTGTGAAGGGCTGGAAGGAAATAAAGAAAAGGGAGAATGACAACTCTCCCTTGTATAACAGACATATGGAAAGGCAGGAGTTTGCAGTTATTCCATGATGAGCGATAGACACAAACTGCTGCAGCATTCATACATGTGAGAAATATGTCATCATTTTGTAAGCCCTTCTTAATTCTATGAGGGAAAGCTCAAGGGTGAGGGGAAAACACTATGCATATGCTCTGTGGTACTCTTGTTAATTAGGGTTACCAACACTGTTTTAGCAAATGCTAGGAAATTTTGAGAGGAAGATGTGATGCTACTTTCAAGTGACACACTAGGAGTTTCCACTAATTTCTATGGTAAAGACCATAAAGACATGAGGAAATGAGGACATGAGAAAATTCCTAGATCACTGGTTTGGAGGCCATTTTCTGCCCCTGTTTTCTCCCACTCCTTCATTTCTTGAGGGTGGAGATTTGCCCGAATGGCAAGCCTAGTTATTATCATTTAACTGTTACTTCTGTTAAAAAAACCCTGTGCCATGGCGGAGTTACTGATATTGGACTAAACAATTATGCTGTATCTTGGTGTTCCTCAGATGTAAAATGGAACTAATTATCTAAATAGTACAAATGCAACATAATTTGTATGTTGTTATAATATTTGTCTTGTATATTTGCCTTATTATAAATATTTGCCTTACTGCTATTGTCTGTAACTACAACTGTACGCAAGCAGAACAGCAGTAAGACAGATATTGTCATCACAAACTATCTGCTTGTATATACTTTTAGTTTCTGCTTTCAATTGTTAGCCTTGCCATTATGCACAAGAGACTATGCACAAGAGACTATGTTGCTAGGCTGCCCATTGCCTACATGAGTGTCCCTGTTTTCATCTAGAGGCCATGGACTCTAGAAAAGGGGTGGCCAGAGGTGCTAGAATTCACTCCCTCTATTTGTCAGTAGGATTAAGTCCCTGGGATAATCAACATAAATGGTGCTGTTGTAGTTAAAACTGATCAATAAAGGGAAGACAAAAATTCAACCCGGTCTCTAGGACCCAGCCCCTAAATGCAGAGCTTTTTGATGGGTTGAGGAGCTACAACTTGTTGTGGAAGGAACAGCCAAATTTGGGTGGGGGGAGTTTTCAGGATGAGCAGGAAGTGGTGGTGCCTGCTCTTTATGAACTGTGCTTATTAATTACAGTGTAATAACACCTTTAGTCTTCATTTTTTGAAATAGAGCAGGTTCATAATTTAAAAGTCCAATCCTGCATATGTTTACTAAGAAGTTAGTCCTGCTGAGTTCAGGTAGATGTGTTCAGGTTATCATTTAATTAAATATAAATAAATGGCTGTGAATTGTGCTGTCATGCAATCAGAAGGAAGCCATCCATAGATCCCAACAAAGTCATTTTCTCTTTCTTTCAGGAACAAAGCAAAAAAAGCAAAAAAAGAAATTAAAATGCTTATCTCAGAAGCCAAATTTATATATTTATTTAGAAAATTTCTATGCCACTTCTCGAGAGAACAGAGTTGTCAAATGTCCGGTTTTGGCTTGGACAATCTGGTATTTTGAAGGACTGTCCAGGAAAACAGTCACCCAAATACCAGTCACCGATCCCGGCCCCTCGCCATTGGTTGCCTGGCCTGACGGCCCAGCATCCTGTGACTAGGCCCAGGAAAGTGGCTTGCCACCCCGGTTACATGGGTGGCCTTCTGTGGCTGCATGGTACTGCCCAGCAGTGGTTTCCAGAAGTGGGAGGGGTCAGTGGGATGATATCACTTCCTACATTGATTTCATCATGCTGCCTAGGAGTACACACACTCACAAAAGGTAAGTTTCCCCCTCTGCATCTCCCCAGGATCCAGTATTAGGCTGTACCCTATCTGGCAACCTTACCAGAGAACCTGTTTGAGGTGGCTTACAAAGTAAAACATAATAAAACATAAACAGCTTTGTTAAAGTTAAAAACACAGCATAAAACATGGAGCTGCTTAAAACAAGCCACATAAAACAGTTCTTGGGCTAGAAGCAGACTATAAAAATTATGTTTAAACATCAAACCCATAATTAAGGGATGCAGACTATAAAAATTATGTTAAAACATCAAACCTCAATTAAAAGAATGGGCAAAAAGAAATGTTTTGGCCTAGTGTCTAAAGGACTAGGGTTTTAAGGGAAATTACATTCTGCAGGCAAGGTGCTACTGCTGAAAAAGCCCTCTGTCTATTCTCTCTCAGCAGGGGATAGAATGAAAGAACACAAAAATATAAATGAATTTTCTGCACACCAAGCTTACCTCTGATTTTCTGTCATGTCTTGACAGAACATTTCCAGTCAGCTTGGCTGCAGCTATTCCACACCATCGCCTTTTTAAAGATGTTTTGTCAGTTTACTCTTTCCGTGCTTGCTTGGATAAACAGGTTTTTGGAGGCAGCAATGCTGTCACCACTGGCGTCATCAGTGGCGTCATGGTAATATCCTTATAGCGGGTGGGTTTTTTTGCACATACACTGTATTGATGCATTGATGCTACACCAGACCATTGGCTTGTGACAATGAGATTCTCAGATGTTAGCGTGGCAAGGCACATTTCATAGAATCATCCCTTGGGCAACTCCGAAAGGAAAGCAAATGCATGGTAAAAGTAATGTAATGCTATGAAAACTGAAATGTAGTCAACTTAAAAGAAAAAGGTAAATAGTACAGTGTGAAATATCAAATGCATAATTGTAGGAATGTTGCAAGTCTTTCAAAAGTGTTCCAAAGGCAGTTTTTCAAAACAGTAAAAGAAAAGGGGGGGAGGGGGAAGGCATACCAGTATTTCCTTAAGGATTGTCTTATCACCAGAGAATTAGATGATGAAAACATGACAGAAAGAAGGAAAAGTAGGTAACATTTCCATGGGTCTACTGCTGCATGGCTGGGTTATTAGAAAAAGGAAACCCAGAATCAGGAAAAAGAAAACTCCAAAAGAAGATTCGACCCATTTTTTTGTTGTTTTGGGGTTCAACTGGTTCAACTTGTATTCCCTCCACTTTTAATTTTCCAATTCTTTTTTTTCAAAGTTATTTTTATTTTATTAATAGAAATTAAAGCCCATAGAAAGGGCAGAAAAAAATAAAGAAAAAGTAAAAAAAAGTAAAAGTTACAAGCAAGAAAGAAGAAAAGAAAAAGAAAACAACTTGGAACTTAGAAAAGAAAAAGAACAATAATACATATTTCATTTCCTTTCTTCTCTACAACATTTGTCTTATTTTAACAAAGTTACAATCTCTTTGTTATTTTAACAAAGTTACAATTTTCTTGGTGGCGTCGCGGCGGAGAGGAATGGACGCATGTTAAGAGCGCTCCGACCCTCCCGACCCTAAAACCTCGCTAAGACACACTACGAGGGGAAATAAATCAAGGAAAATAATGCTCACGAACTCTATCAAGAAAAAGAAGAACAATCCGAAGGCGGTGAAAAACCTACAAGCATTCTTTGTGGCCTCAGGAGGGCCGACGGGGAAGGAACGCGGCAGAACGGAGGAAAAAAAAATGGCGGAAATCGCGGCAAAAGAAGGCGCCACTGAGGTAACCTTACCAGAAAATTATTTGGATCCCCAACTAGTGCAACTAAGGCAAGATATTATAGACCAAATGGCCAAACTCATTAGCCCAATCACAGCACAACTCACAGATATAAAACGTGATCTACAATCAGTTAATTATACAGCGGAAAAAGCTATGGAAGTGAGTGTGAAAGCTCAACAGGAAGTCACCGACATGCAAAGTATAATTACAGAACAACAGGACAGACTAATGAAACTCGAACTGAATGCCAGACAAAATCAGATTAAAATAAGGGGGATGGATGAACAGCACACATATAACATAGATCTCACAAGCTTCATTGCAACTGGCTAGCTAAACAATTACAGCTTGAGGAAGGAGTCTACCCCTATATCACAAAAGCCTACCAAGTGGGGCCCTATCACCAAATTAAAAATAAAGAGCGTCCGAGAGATATAATCATCGAAATACCAGATCAAAGGACAAGAAGGAAGATAATGGAAGAAGCCAGAATAAGGGGATCATTTAAATATGAAAGCAAACTGATATATATTTTCGCTGATCTTCCAAAGGAAGTGCTTGCCAAAAGACGAGAACTTAAACCAATCTCTGAGACTCTGCAAAGAGCGAACAGAAGATATAAATGGCTGGATCAATGCAAACTTATGGTCTTTCACCAAGGCAAAAGGTATATAGCAACGAATGTTGACACGGGACTAGAGCTACTGAATGCAGTTGGACTGGAAACTCCAATGGAGACGACCAAGCAAAACCAGAAGAGAAAATCCTCTGATCTACTATCTCCTCAGAAAGGGAGCAAGATCCCCATCAGAGACACTTAATTTTTTTTATCGCTGTCTCTCAACGTGCTGGTAAATGTTCGTTAGTATAACAGATTGATTGCAGGAAAAGTAGTGTATTTGTAAATAAAGGTAGAAATTTAGAGGTTTGTGGGGGAGGGAGGGGGGCTCTTAACTTAGCTCATATAACTTTATTTAGCTCTCATAAGTGGACGAGGAGGGAGGTTGAATTCCACAACCGGTGAGTGAAGTTAACTCACCAGTTTGAGAGAGTTAAAATTGAATAAATCTTAAAGGAAAAACAAAATAGAACATTGATCTTATAATCCACTAAGTGGTTTTACTCAATTCATTATAGTACAAAGTGGTCTTAGGAAGGGTGGGAGGGAGGAAAAGGGGAAGGGGGAGGATTTTGGGATAGTTAATAAACGGCATATAGTAGCCAAATAGATTTATATAGTTAGTAATTTCAACAATAAGACTAAGGAAAAATAATAATAATAATAATAAAAAACTAAAAAAAAAATTAGTACAAGGGAAAAAATAAAGAAAAATTATATAAGCATATAGATATATACATATGTATTAAAAAAAAGTATTTAAAGTTCACATTTTATAGGTTGTTGTTAAAACTTACTAGCATAGAAGGGGAAGGAAGAGAGTAAAAGAAAAGGGAGGGGGGCTGTAGGGAGGGGGAGGGGGAAAGGATAAATTCAAAGCAGATTGTAGATCGCAACAAAGAAAGAAAGCTAAAAGAAGGGGGGGGAGAAGATAATAGTAGGAAAGACCATAAAAGGGGGAAAGAATAATTGTACAAGGTGTATATACGGCAAGGAACTGAATCAGGATTAGGAGCGGGAGGGGTATAATTGGTACACCTGGACTGTACTCTAAAGATCTGAAAGGTTCATAGTACAAGAAGAAAGGAAAGATGGTAATGTATGATAGCTATAAATTAATTTGAAGAGTGTGGTTAAACATAGTATTTTTGAAATAACATATTAGGGAAAACATAGTGATATCAGTAACACCTTGTTAATAACTATAATACAATACTTTATTAAGAAGTTACAAGTTGTGATACAACATTAAACTATTGATTGATCTTTTAAGGTCATTATTATTAGCCTTTATACTGTCTAGAAAGAAAGTAAAAAAGACCTAGATATTGCACTTTTTATTTGAGAAGGATTAATCAAAAAAACCGGTATTATAAAGAAAGACTGCATATAATTGGGAAAACTCAAATTACAATAGGGATTATAAAACTATAATGCCAAATCGGAATCTTTAGAGTGGTACATTAGTAATAGTAAAACAATAATAATAATAATAATAATAGAAAAAATAAATAAATAAAAATAAAGAGTAAGACACAGGTAATTATTACAACCCAATTCAGAAATGTGTTCTAAAATCAAAGCTGTAACTTTTAATGTCAGAGGTTTGGGGAACCCAATAAAAAGAAGGAGAGTAATCTCGAACTTAACCCATACTAGGGCACAAATTATTTTTCTACAGGAGACCCACTTGCGGCATAACAATATTGATTCACTTAAAGCTAGGTGGCTACAAGCACAATATCACGCGACTGGCAACTCCAAATCAAGGGGTGTAGCCATTCTAATTACAAAACACATACAATTCCAACATACCAAAACTCTTAAGGACAAAAAAGGCAGATACATCTTTGTTAAAGGGAAAATAGGGGAACATAAAATCACGCTAGCCTCGTTGTATGCTCTAAATATAAATCAATTAGACTTTATAGAGGAAACATTACAAAAATTAACTACATTCCAGGAAGGAGACTTGATAATCGGAAGTGCCTTAAACTACATAATAAACCACCAACTAGACAAATCGAACTTCAACAAACTACACACAAAAAACATTCATAAAACAACAAAACTAGCAACTATTTTAAAGAAATATCATCTAATAGACACATGGAGGCACTACCACGAAGGAGAAAAGGATTTCACATATTTTTCGCAAAGACATAACACATATACAAGAATTGACTACATATTAAGCTCCAATACCACGATAGACAAAGTAGAGGAAACTGGAATAGGAAGTAATACGATCTCAGACCATGCATGGGTAACAATGACATTAAACCTGGACGACAAAACTCAGTACAGTAAACAATGGTGCCTACCAAAACACTTATTATTCAACCAATATGCAACCAAAGAAGTTGGGAAAATAATAGAAACAGCTATCGCAGAAAACTTATCTGAAGAAATTGGCATGCATATACTTTGGGACACAATCAAGACAGTGTCTAGAGGTCACATAATAGCCCTTACAGCTAAAATAAATAGAGAAAAACTGAAACAAAAGCAAGAGTTAATAAGCAATATTAAGACTTTAGAAATCAACCATAAACTAACAGGTAGCAAAAAAACATATAAAGAACTTTTAACACAAAGGAAAATCCTAGAAACCTTGGAAAGTCACACGATATATAAACAGTTGTTAGCGGTCAAGCAGTCACACTGGTCCAATTCACCAAAAACTCTTAGCTTATTAGCATATAAAGTAAAACAAAGAAGATCACAAAATCATATCAACAGAATCTATAACAGTAAAAATGTACTACAGAATAAATCAGAATCAATTCTTAAGGTCTTCAAAGACTACTACACGCAATTATACTCTTCAAAAAACCCTGACCAAGCTAAAATAACTCACTTTCTAAATTCACTAAAAAGTCTAAAGAAATTAGAGGACATACACCGAAAACTTCTAGACAAACCCATCACCATTCAGGAAACAACAAACGCAATAAAAAATGCTAAAAATAACAAAGCTACAGGGCCGGATGGCTATCCGGCAGAATTTTATAAAAAATACACAAATCTACTGGCAACGCACCTAACTAATCTGGCCAACTCAATTCTAGACAAGGGTAAAATGCCACCTACTTGGGAAAGAGCTGACATCATTGTAATCCATAAGCAGGGAAAGGACCCTCTGAAAGCTGCATCCTATCGTCCCATATCATTGCTCAACCACGATTATAAAATCTTCACTTCCATCATAGTGAATCGTCTAAACACATTTATATCCAACTACATACACACAGACCAGTCAGGATTTATACCAAAAAGAGACATTACAGATAATATTTATAAATCCTTAAACCTTATAGATCACTGTAATCACAAAAGCAGGGAGGCTATTTTGTTATCATTAGATGTCGAAAAAGCTTTCGACTCGGTAGAACTATCATACCTCTTAAAAACACTGTCACACATGGAATTTGGAGAAAAATTTCTAAATATAATTAGTGCGATTTATCATCAACCAATAGCAAACATCAAGATAAACACTATGTACTCAGAAAACATATACATTAAAAGAGGCACGAGACAAGGTTGCCCCTTATCTCCCCTATTATTTGCACTTGCTCTAGAACCCTTCGCAACTGCCCTGAGAGAAAATAATCATATGAAGGGAATAAAGGTTGGCTCCACAGAATACAAAATCAGTTTGTTCGCGGACGACATGTTACTCTACTTGACTGAACCACTAAATTCGTTGTCTCACCTCTCATCTCTTCTTATAAATTTTGGAGCAATATCAGGATTAATAATCAACCAAACAAAATCCTACTACCTTACTATTAATATCCATCACAAAATGACCCAACAAATAAATGAATTGTATAGTTTTCAGTGGTCCCCGTCACACTTAACCTATTTGGGTGTTAATATCTCTCCTAACTTGAATTAATTGGTAAAATTAAATCACCTCAAATTAACAAACCAAATTAAATCAGACATTGCTAATTGGAATAAATTAAAACTCACGTGGTATGATAGATTTCATTTGATAAAGGCTTTTATATTACCAAAATTTCTCTATGTGTTCAGAGCGATCCCTCTCACTATAAACAGATCATTAATAGCACAATGGCAAATACTGCTTAATAAATTCCTGTCCCGATACAGACTCACACTGGCAGCATGCGAGGGAAAACTCCCAAGTTGTCCGAGCAGGGCAGCACCCAGTTCCAAGGTTCAGGCACCAACTGGGCACACTCACGGCTTCAAGTCCAAAGGGGGATTCCAAAAACACATCCACAGGAACAGGCCAAGGTCAGGGACAAGAGAATCAATTCCAAACACGGCAGCAAGGTCAGTAGTGAGCGGACTCGTTGCTTCCACGCAGCCACTCCCTCTTCGGCTGCTTTTAAGCCTCACAGTGCTCAGCACCTGCCAGCTATCTCAGTCCTGCTCCTGCGAGCACTCATCATCACTAATGATGCTGGGCCGGTGCTGTGCTGCTAGCCTGGCACTGCGCCTTCTGGCTTGGAGGGCTCTTCTAGCCCTCCTCTGGCAGCGCTCCCGAGGCTCTGGTGATGAAGGGGGAGAGCTGGCCTGCACCTGGCTTTCTGTTGCCAGCCCAGGGCTGGGAAGCTGAGGAACCGATGTGCTGGGACCTGGCTGTGGATCAGTATCTGAGCCTTCAGAGCCTGCCTCCTCCTGCAGTGCCTCTGCCACTGGCTGTGGATCTGGGTCAGGTTCACCAGCTGCCTCTTCCTCAGAGGAGTCCTCTGAGTCTCTCTGCTCCACTGGGCCAGGTTGGTCCATGACATCTCCTCTGGCAAAACAAGCACCCGAGAATTGCCTTTAAAACTATGAGGAGGAAAGCAATAAATGGAGGTTTCAATTACCCGGATTTATTTTTATATCAATCAGCAGCAAGACTAGCCAATCTCCTACAAATGTCATCTAATTCCGCTCTGCCGGATTGGATTAAGATCTCACAATCCTCTTTACAACACTGGGACCTCATAGACATAATTTGGAATAAAACGAATAATAGACCACAAGGTATCAAAAATAGTTTTATGCTATCGTCTATATTGAAGACGTGGGACCAATTTAAAATCAAAATTATTCCAAAACTGTCTAGATTTTCGACATTTATAAATCAAGAATGGTTCTCGCCGGGGTGGGATCAGTCACTCATTCTGAGTCTGCGACAGGCAAAAGTTACCAGACTAGTTGATATCGCCACACAGTCGGGGCTAATAGAGAAGATAGAAATAGAGGAAAAACTAGGACAAAAATTACAATGGTTTAGCTACTTACAACTTTCACACATGACAGAGATAATAAAACTAAGAAACATCATGAAAGAACCTCTGACAGAATTTGAACAAATACTAAACTTGTCTTCATATCAAAAAAAAGGGATGATAGCTAAATTGTATAAAATACTGTTAAACACAATGGAGAATAAACATCTCAGCTGCCAAAACAGCTGGAGCAAGGACTGTTCCATTGAAAAGTCCCCAGAGGTTTGGAAGGAGATATGGTCATCCGGCATATTTAATTCAAAAGTCATTGTAACTAAACTCCAAACTTTTAAAGTGATACACAGATGGTACCTAACTCCCAAAAAGCTAGCACTAATATCAACTAGATCGTCCCCTAAATGTTGGAAAAACTGCGGTGAGGAGGGAACCTTTGCTCACTGCTGGTGGGAATGTAAAATAGTTAGGCAATTTTGGGAGGAGGTGTTAATGAAAATTAAAGATATCACCACTTATGAAATTCCTTTTGAGCCGAAACTGATTTTTTTAGACCTATGGGGAAACCTGTACATTCCCAAGATTAGAAAGGAACTCGTTGCTTCACTCTTGATTGCAGCCAAAAGTGCTATCGTGACAGTTTGGAAAGCAAAGAGACCACCAACAATTGAGACTTGGTTTTCCAAAATTTGGAACCATTTTATTTTAGAAAAAATAAGTAACGATATACAAAATGCAGAACATTTCACAGAAAATACCGGTTTTATTGACAAATGGCTTCCTTTTTTGGAATATATAGAAAAACACAATCTGCAACCCAACTCAAAAATATTCCAAGTTGTGACAAACAATGGTTACCTTTCCTTCTATTAAACTAACAGCATAACTGAGTTGTCATAAGGATGCATCAATGATATTCTTCAAAATATAAGATTTATACTGTATTGTATATTGGATTTTTGACTTGACTTGAAAAATGTTTTTGTTTGTAAATGATATGTTGCAACAAATGTTCAATAAAAAATTTATAAAAAAAAAAAAGTTACAATTTTCTTTTTCTCCACTGCCTCCCTTCTGTTAGTTCTATATTCCCCCATTATCTTCTTAATGATCAAACCCACAAATCACTAAGTCACTATTCCTCATTTCGTGCAGAAAGTTCAATTCAGTGCAGCAGTGGTGAATCACTGATACCATCACAGTAAGCGGGGAAAGTTCACTTAGCAATGCAGCAATACAATAATGCCACAATGATTTTTTTATAAAAGAAAAAAAATACATGTATAAAACTGAAGGCGAATAGGGAGGGGGTGAATGGAAGGAGAAGGAAGGAGAGTTGAGGCTGTGGCTGGGATAGCCAAACTGACCAATAATGGAGAACTAGGATGGGGAGGGGCAGAAGAGGGCAAGACAGGAACCCTCAAAGTGACTTGTTTGCACAGAAAAGTGTTGGCTGCAGAGCAGGTTAAAAAAAATAAATCACGGAATCAGCCCTCCCCAATCTCAAGGGAAAATACACAGAAATGTTGGAGTCACTACTAATAGCTACACATCATACATGGAAGACCACAGATAAGTCGATGCACTATTGGCTACAACCTAAGTAATCCGTGCGGAAAAACCTATAGTCTACTCCACCTACCTGCTTATCTTAAAAACCAGTGTTACTTTTTTGAAATACATAGAGCATACACTTAAATCCTGCCATTTCTCCAAGGACTATTAGTGAGATGCATGCTCCTTTTCCTTAGTTCCGCACTTCATTGAATTGAACTCAGTCTTATGCAGGATTTGAGTCCATTGTCACCTTAGAGACCAACTAGATTTTAACAATGTAAGCTAGAAGGGAGCTCTGACTCTCAAAAGCTTACACTGTGAAAATCTAGTTGGTCTCTAAGGTGCCACTGGACTCAAATTCTGCTGTTCTATTGCAGACCAACATAGCTACAATCAGTCTTATGAGACAGCTTATATGTCATTTTCCCATTAAGTAAGACAGACCTAAAGCACCCCAAAGCATGCAACATTCTCCTGTGTGCTTCTGAGAGTCTCCTTCCTCCAAGTTCCCAAGTGAAGTAGATAGCAAACACTTTTATGCTGGATGTGCCAAATCCACAGGGAGGACATGAATCCTCACAACAATCACAGCTGTTAGTGTTATAGTATCCTCTGAGGCATGATGGCTAGGGATGAGCTTACCTGTCCTACTTCAATTTACCCTTCAAGTCTTGTTTTCAGGAGACTGGTGGCTTCTCTAAGAGGTCTCTTTAATGCTGTCAGCTGGGATAGAACACTTACAAACAGAACACCCTGAGAGATGGCAGCCAGCAATATCAAGAACAAAACTTAAGTGAGGCCCCTCCCATACAGACCTCGAGGAAGAAACAAACTAGTTATTGAGGGTCCACTTAAAGTTATACAGTGTATAAGTAAGTAACAGCCAATCTGTAGATCTTGCTGCTATTTCTTTACCACTGCAGGGTCTCATCTGTTACAGTCTTGTGTTCTGTTCTAAGGAGTATCTGAAACAGTATGCCAAACATGTAAGGATTTTTGCAAATATATGAAATTTATAGGCCTCCATATGAGTTATGAGACTTTGCATTTCTCTATACAAATATACTGGGTTGCAGTAAAGCATTAACCTGAGCAGCGTGATTGTAGACCCCAGTTTGGCCAGCAAGTCTCAGGCAAGAGAGCAATGGGGAGACTGCTGGATAAATGAAGAAGAGAGTTTTGTCTTTTGCTTTACTGCTGCTGTTGCACCAACAAGAGATGGTTTGTTGTGCAACACAGAGACCCAGTCATGTACTGGAGGGCTTCTTCTGTTCTCCATGCTGCTAGGGAAGGGGATGTGGCTCACTGGCAGAACATCTTCTTGGAATGCAGAAAGTCCCAGGTTCAATCCCTGGCATCTTCAGTTAAAAGAGTCAAGTAGCAGGTGACGTGAAAGTCTTCTACCGGAAATTCCGAAGAGCTGCTGCCAGTCTGAGGAGATGATACTGATGAGGAACTGGTGATTTGATTTATCATAAGGAAGTTTCATGTCTTTTTATGTGCAGTAGAGTTGAAAAAGCTGGATAAATTTGTAAGAGATCATAGTTGTACATGAGAAAGATGTACCAGTTGTACATGAGAAAGATGGACCAGTGGAGTCCAGTAGTACCTTTAAAGACCAACTAGATTTCCAGAGTATGAGTTTTTGAGAGTCAGAGCTCCCTTTGTTAGATATCTGATGAAGAGAGCTCTCAAAAGAGCAGCCAGGCTAGCTCTGTTTCTGAGTGTGCAGAAGCATCCTCCATTATCCTTTTGGTCAAGTCCAGCAACTATTCCCCTATATTCCTGGCCGTATCTGTGACAGAAGGCTGAAGCTCCTTCTCCCTATGTACCATAGTCCCAATCTATATTTTAGGCATACAGAAACCCAATTAAACTCCTGGCACAGAACTCACAATACATGCTCAATCACATGGGCCTGGCAAAGTGTAATGTGTAATTAGGCCCTTCATTTGTTAACTGAGAACCCTGAAGGCCCTCGTGTGTTTTGAATTTTTTAAATTCCGTATTACCCGACAGGCTTAATTTGACAGACATGAAGCAGACTAAAAATTTATTATTGTGATTAGGCCAGGAAGCCCAATGTCACCTTCTTCAGTCTCTGCTATAAACAAGTCATACTGATTGATTAGGATGGGTCCAGTCAGTTTTCATGGCCCTTAAAGTAGTCATACACAAAAATAAAAAAGAGAGGGACCTGAAGAAAACTAAAATAACCACAAAAGAAAGGACCCAAATAAAAGCAATTGAGTATATTAAAAAGTCAGCAATATAACAGTAAAGAGTCCAGTAGCACCTTTAAAACTAACCAACTTTATTGTAGCATAAGCTTTCAAGAACCACAGTTCTCTTCATCAGATGCATGATGCATGAACCATCAATGTAAATATAACCATGGCACTAGAATAAATTAACATGTCGTGTTGAACAATGGATGTAAATATTCAGAATAATGGATATAACTGACGAGTTCTACGGGCTCTTTACTTGATTCATACAAGTAACTTCTTCAGATATGCATGCTCAATGATTAGTCATTTGTTCTTATGGAGAAAATACTAGTAAGGCATGTAATCAGATAGGTCTCAGCATTTCTCAGTGTAAAGAATCCCTCCTACAATCTTTCTTTACAAAGAATGAAAGCTTAGTCGAGCATTTTGTTTCTAGCAGCAGCCAGAAAACCTCTGTGTGCTCACTAGTAGAGTTTGTATCTCTGTGTCCCATTCTAAATGTTGTAATATGAGTTATATTGTACTACTGTTCTCTCCATTAGGGGAAGATAGGGAAATCAGAATGGCCCTGGAGCCCACATCACATGAGCAGCCTACATCATATGATTTATCACTTTGGGTCTGGCTTTGTAATCCTGGTTGGCTGTTGTGACTGAGGCAAGGAAGTCTTGAGATTCTAGCTGCAAAGGCAATGTGATGGTGGCCCTGTCCCATCCTTATGGCTGCTGCCTCTTCCTAGCAATGAAGGTGGTCCAAGTGTGACCCCACCATCAGCAGGTTCCTCCCACCCACAGTTTCTTACTTGCAAAGAGGCAAGAAAACTCTGCTCTTGTGCCTGGATCATGTTCTTCCCAAGACAAAGATGGCAGCCACTGCCTCCTCCTACTATCTAGGTGTGAATGTAATGGCCACCTCCTGTCCTCCTCTTAAGCCCTAGCTGGTGGTGATAATGATAGTGTTAGCTTACTTATTGCCTCCTCCCATTCTATTGCCTGCTGGGGGCAATCCCAGAGTTGACGTTGAGTGGCTTCTACCAACGCTCCTGAGTGGCACCATCTCATGAAATTTTCTAGGAAGTTAGGCAGCCAATCTAAAATAGGTAAATGAATTTGTACTGGAACTCTGGCAATGGTATTGTTGTGTGAAGTATCTAAATAATGTTGAACAGTTGTTGGAAAACAAATGTAATTTCCCCCAGTTGTGACTTCATTTCCTCTTCAGTAATAATAAAATAATAATAATAACAACAGTTGATTTATATACCGCCCTTCAGGACAACTTAATGCCCACTCAGAGTGGTTTACAAAGTGTGTTATTATTATCCTCACAACAATCACCCTGTGAGCTCATACTGGCTCTCTGACAATCTATTCATATTTTTAAAAAAGTCATCGATGGTGATTTTTGAGAGCCAGTTTGGTGTAGTGGTTAAGAGCGCAGGACTGTAATCTGGAGAACCGGGTTTGATTCGCCACTCCTCCACTTGAAGCCAGCTGAGTGACCTTGGGTCAGTCACAGCTTCTAGGAGCTTTTTCTGCCCCACCCACCTCACAGAGTGTTTGTTGTTGTGGGGATAATAATGACATACTTTATAAACCACTCGGAGTGGATGTTAAGTCATCCTGAAGGGCGGTATATATATTGAATGTTATTATTATTATTATTAATGTTATTTTTCTTTCCACTTTAAGGTCTTCATACATGTCAACACTTATTGTGGAGAAAGTTGATCCATTCGAGAGATCTGAAATAACAGATTTGTGTAATAGCAGTCCTTGCATGGGAAATACAGAAATTCCCCAGTAGTTTAAAACCTGTCTCTTTTCTGAGAGGTTGTGTGAATTGGACCCTTTGTCAAATCAATGAGAAGCAAGCTGTTATGTTTCATAGGCTTACTTGTGAACAGTGAAGTTGAAGTTCTGCAGATACACTAGTTTCAGTTACTGGTTTGAAAAAAGTAAGCAAGGTGAGAACCAGCAGTATGACTGCAGGAACACTTACCCGCCCACACGGTTCTAACTTTGTTTCAGAAACAGGTGACTCATCTCTAGGATAGCCAGAATTTCCCTTTTGTTTCTTTAGCAGTTTCCTTGCTATTTATAGTCTACATGCATATTCAAACTTGTACAAGATCAATTATTTTAGGGGGGAGGAATCAAGAATCATTGGCCAGATCACTGCATTCATGTCTTTGATGTTTTTCAAAATCTGTCTAATATGTTTTTATCCCATCCTTCTTCCAAGGTGCCCAGGGTGGTGTACCTGGTTCTTCTATTCAATTTCAGTCCTTGTGAGGTAGGTTAGGCTGAGAGTGTGTGACTGGCCAAAGATCATTTTGTGGCAATGTGGGGTGTGTGTGCTCCATACTGCACTATGGAGCAAGGAATGGGGAGAGCAAGTTTGAATACCCAAAGGTGATAAATCTTCAGCAGTCTTGTCCAGGATCTGAGGCTCAGCCCCCGGACTTACCAGGAGGAGGGGATGGGAGGCAGTTAGGGGACAGCCACCCAGCCACCCCAATGGGCATCCAGGACCAGAACAGACCAACAACTGAAGGGGGGGAAAGAGGCATCCCAGCCACAGGAAGGCAGAGAAGCACCCAAGCCTCAGAGAGTCAGGTGAGGCAGGTGGAAGCCAGCTAGCCCCACCCTCTGGTGGGGGGGACAGGAGGTCAGGAACGGAGAATGAGGACCCCCAGGGGGAAGTAGACCTGAGGGAGGAGGCGCAGGAAGCAAAGGCAGTCCGGCAGCAGCCTTACCAGTCAGGGAGGAGAGGCAGCCAAAGCAGCACAGAACCATGCTCCAGCCTGCAGGCCAGGTAGAAGGCGGTAGCCTGGTCCAGGTGAAGCTGGTAGCAAAACAACCCCAGGTGGAGCTGCCTGGGGTACTCTAAAGGAAAAGCTTGGCAGCCAGCCAAGAAACCACAGGTGTGCCTGCCCCAAGCAGCCAGCTCAGTAGAGAAAGCTTGTCAGCTAGCCAAGGAGGAACAGGTGTGACTCCCCAGGACAGCCTGCAGAGCAAACCCAGGTGCAGCTGCCTGAGTCAGCCAAGGCTGTGGCTAAAGTGCAGGAGGGGGTGTGGCTGACAGGTGGAGCAGGAATTGGTGAAGGGATAAAAGGGAAGTCCACGCACAGGGTGTGGTGGGTTGTGGAGGAGAGGGGGGGGAGAGGATGAGAGAGCAGTGGAGAAGAGGTGGTGGGCTGAAGAGGACGAGTAAGTCTGGAGGAGGGAAGGGGCTAATGGTCATGGAAGGCAGCTGGGACTCTGTCAGGTTAAGCGGGCCTGTGAGAGGATTGAGAGGGTGCAAGGGTGAGGTATACCCCCCCTCCTTCCACAGAGCAGGAGCCTGCATAATCCCTGATGGTACCCCTGGTCCAAAGTCAGGCATGCCAGCGCCCCACCGGGCGATGCCCAAGGCAGAACCTGACAAGTCTTTAAAAAACAAGATTAAATATTTTATGATGATCTAGGAACTACTGGGAATTTCAGTTATTTATGTGATATCAGGAATGCTAAACATCTGAAACATTTATGTTGGCAACATAATATTTTGCAGTGCAACAGTAGATAAGGTGAATGGATAGACCTCACTATTTAAAATTAATGACTGAAAGCTCTGCAATTTAGGGAAGTTTAAGTTTTTAACAGTGAAAGTGTTTTTAAGGAGTCATTTTAGAAAGGCTTTTTCACAGTGTGACTAGCACTATCCAGATAATAGCAAAACAAATCTCTCTGGAAACTCTCCTGTATCTAACAAAACAACAACTTATGTCCCCAGTTTTGGATAGAGGTGTGCGTGCCCCTGTGTGTGTGCGCACAAGCACATGCTTTTTGGAAAGGAAAAAGTAAAGCCCCTGTGGAGTGCGTGGAACTAGTTCAAAATTCTCTCAATTATGGCCAGTACATATGTGCTAATGGAGACAAAATGGATGTCATTCTATTCCAGAGGGGAAGGTACGTCACAGTGTTGTTACCTTTGTTCAGATTTTAAAAGGGAAAATAAAACAGGAGGAGGCTTGGCAACAGATTTCAGACTTCTTGTGCCACTTGGGGTTACCAAATCTTGTCCTGATTACTGAATGTTGGTTGCCTTTTATCACCCAGGGGAAAGTGAGGGGGGAAAGAGCACATCTTCTGGTTCCCAACGATTCCTTCCACCATCCTGTTACTTACAAATAATGGTGTAGGACAGTGATAGTGCAGTGGATCTTACCCCTATCCTACCATTTCTCTGAGAAAAGTCTTTGTCCAACTTCCGTGGCTCTTCCACTGCAGAAGCAGGAGAAAGGCTCCTTATGCTGGTAGAAGGCTGCTTGAGGGATGGCTGGATCCACCCCACCCACTCAATGGCTAGGGAGCCCCATGGGGGTCTCTGACATGCCACTGGTGGCTTACCAAGCTCTGTTACTTGGTGTGGGACCTGCCCCATATTTAGGGTTGCCAACAGGTCTGGAGAAAAATGTCCTGTCCCTTTAATAGAGGCTTAACACTTGCAAATGGGCAGTTGAAGTATAGTATTGCATACAAGTAAATAACATCAACTAAGCCTATATTTAAAAGTCAAGACATTTTTCTCCAGACCAGTTGAAAACCCTACCCATGTTTTAGGAAAGTTGGCAAGGCCATTGCTCAGCAGGGTGTGTGGTTGGCAAGTGGTTTCCACTTGAAACAGCCACTTCTGGAGGCAGTGGAGGATGGGTGAGCTGCGAGCCTCCTTGAGCCGAGAGCTTCTTGTCAGGGATTGACATAATAGGCACGTCCTCTCCAATCATCTCTGCAGCCTCTGTACTCTCACCCCAGCACCCAAGTAGCTGCTATGAGAACAGCAAGCTGGCTGCAAAGAAGAGCAAGTTTCCTACCACCATCACAGACATCCAGTGGAAGAGCAATCTGGCCACAATGGGGTGGTAAGGGATGTTTTACTCCCTTTCTTCGTGGCCAGATTGCTCTCCTCTGGGTGCTCTGGCAGTCCCAACCTGTTGTGCCTCATGCTGAGAAGAAAATGGGAAGTCAGAGAGGGGAGCCCTTCCCTTTACTCCAGGTACCACAAGTGCTTGCTAAGGTTTTCTTCAGTAGTGCGGAGAGAGAACACTGCATGCTGAAGTTTAATCTGGTCATTTACAAGGTTGTAGTTATGTTTATATATTTAATATTAACAGGTATATTTCATTTCTGAATTGTGTGTTTGGTGGGGCAGCAAATGGGGCATGCAGTGGTCATGTGGCTCTTTTGGTTCATGGTAACTAAGAACGTGGTTGTCTGGAAACTTTGTACTGAGTACCAAGGTGTAGGACATAGGAACAGTATTTCATAATTTTTTAAAAATGAAGGTCAGACATTTTTAAATTAGTGTGTGTGTTCTTGGAGTGCTCAGCCAATCCAGTCTATTTTACTTCAGTAGGCTCTCTTTGTCTCTACCAATTGGAAGAACAGTTTGATTAAACTGAACAAGAAAGTAGTGAAAGAAGAAATGAGGAAGTCTGTTTAAATATTGGAACAGACTTGAAAGCTTAACATGATAAAAAGCAGTAGTGGAAAGTGAGTTATTAAGGCCTTCAAGGGAGTGTCTGTATTCATGTGAACATCTCTGTCTTTTAATACACTGGTTATCCCTTATTTGGGGAGCTAGTATTTTCTCCAACAAATCATGTTGTCCATATTTACTTCACATTTCTTTGTTTTATAAATGTGTCATGTAAAATTATGTCACAAGCCTTACAAAAGTCTAGATATATTGTATTCACTGTTTTTGCAGCAAGGTCTGCCCCTTTGGCTACAATCCTAAGAACACTTTCAAGGGAGTGAGCCCCTCTGAATAAAATAGGGGGTACTTCTGGGTGAAAAAGTGATACAGCAACGTGGCTGACATCACCATTATTTTTTTTCTTGAGTGGCAGTGGGCGACTAGGGCTGTCTAAGAGAGGTCTCCCACTGTCATAGCAGGAGGCCCAGCAGCCCTAGTAGACCTGCTTGGACTTGTTCTCTTTACTTCTGAAGGAATTTAAATTGGTTAAGTGCAGTCTTTCCCCCAAAAGCCCATTTCGGCTTTTTCTTCTTGCTCATTTATTGAACACAGATCATGGGATTATTTATTCCAACTCTTTAATATATATTAAAATATCACTAGTTGGTCTATATAGCTCACTGGATTTTTTCTCATTTTCCATTTATTTATTTTCTCCCCATTTTATCCTCACAACAACCCTGGGAGGTAGGTTAGCCTGAGAGTATGTGACTGGCCCATGGTCCACCAGCAAGCTTCCATGGGAGAGTAAGGATTCAAACTGTGATCTCCCAAATCCTAGTCCATCGCTTTGAGCACCACATATAGAAGGCATTATCTGAGGGGGTTTTCACAGTCTTCCAGATTTTTTGGAGATTTTTGCTGAAAGCTCCACACTAATCTTAGTCAATTCTATGAGCACACTATTTGATAAACCATTGGGTTAGCCAACACCTGACTCCTCCAGGCAGTCTTTAACTTGATCTTCTCCTATTTGAATCTGGATTCCTGCCTCACCACTTCTGCCAAGAGCATTGGCTGAACAGTTGCTCTTAATTTTCTCCTCAGATATCAAGATGCAAAAGGTTTTCAATGGCAATGCCTTCTCTTCAGATTTTTGGACTCTCTCCAACTTATAGACGCATGATGGAAACTCCTTTGTTTTACATGCATTTCTAGAACGTTTTCCTGCTACCCTTTTTATCTCGTGCCTTCCCTCTGTCCTTTATGCTATGCAGGTTCTCTGCAGTTTAGTTACTATGGTCTGGATCCTGTAGATCCATTCTGCGAATGGTGACACTTTTCTTTGACTCAAAGAGACTTACTCTGGTATAGAAGGCCCTTGGTGAATGTCCTCCATCAGCAGAAGACTCCTTAAAATGAAGGAGAGCGCTTCAGTTAGCAGAATTGGATCCAGGGGATCCTGCGCTTTCTTTCAGTGTTAGCTTCCTGTTTGGATTTTACATCAGAAAGAATTTCTCAGCTACCCTCATTATATTTTAATGAACTTTTTGATTGTTTTGTATCTAGAACATATCTGGTTTATTGTTCTCTATATTCAGTTTTGTTGTGTGATATGTGTAGTAACGACACGAGACAGGGTCTGGATGCAAAGTCTGTCCCTCCAACATGGAGGCGAGAGTTTTATTCACTTGTATTCAGGAACTCCCGGATGCCCAAATATGGCTATTACAACAGTTACAAGTTACACATTCCATTCTCAGCCAACTAAGCAAAATATGCTGTGTTCAGACTTTTGTCTTATCTAGGAAGCATGACGGAAAGAAAGGTACATCATGAGCCTCTGAGCATAGGAGAATGTTACTTAGAGCGTATGGGAGTATTGTGCTCTGTGAATGGTGAGACTTAATGTTACACATTTAAACTACTCCCTGAGTCTTCCCGTGTGGCATGCCAACTGACCAGGAGATCAGGAATGTAGAAATGTAAAGAGCAATTAATGGAGGCTGTGTGGCATGCCTACTCCAGCCTACAATATGTGTAAAAAAAAGTTGGATGACCGCATCTCACATCTTGCCTTTTATCATGTGGTTCTCCTAGGCTTGCCATTCCCCTGCCAGGGGCGGGGGATCCCCTGCTCCCCCCTCCTCCCCCCTGCCCCCACTTACCTGGCCAGTGGGGGCCGTGCCCCCCAGGGCACCCCCGGGGCGCAGGAGCACCCCCGGGCAGTGCGGCGCGCCCCCGCGCCCCACTGTGGTGTGCTCCAGTACCCCGCAGTGGGCCCGTTTTGGGATGAATTGGGCCTGCAGGGGAGCAATTCAGCCCTTTGGGGAGCACGCTTGCACTCCTGGGCCACCCTTTGACCCACATGATGATGTCACTTCCTGGACTGGGAGTGCATGTGCATTGCGCACATGTGCGAGGGAGAACGCCAAAGCTGGTGCAGGGTAAGTGCCAGTGTCCCAGTCTTCTGCCGGGGGACTTAAGAGACCTGGCAACCCTGGGTTCTCCTTTGTCTCTGTGAAGAAAAAGGCAGTTCCTACCCCTAAACATGTTTCCTATTATACCATCCTTGTCAGTTCAATTTTTTTTCTAAAATTAAATTTGTGAAGGTTAATTTTTTTCCATTTTGCTTTTCACTGCCTCTTGTTTTTACTTGTGAATCTGTGATCATTTTCACTTCTCTACTTTTCCATTAATTATTAATGGATTCATTTCTCTGTATGAGTACCAGGTCTAAAATAGCAGGATTTGATTCTAGTGGCACTTGAGAGGCCAACAAGATTTTCAGGGTGTAAGCTCCCTTCTTCAGACACCTAAAATCTAAAACAGCTCTCCTCTAGTTGGTGTTAGCTGGAAAGATAGACAAGAACACCACCTGAACTCCTTCCTTTAGCATTGCTCACCAAGCCATGTAATCACTTTTGATTTTGCTTTAGATAATGGCAGGATCATTAGTGCTTCTATGAATAAATAGTGTGGCATAATACAAGGCTGAATGAACTTTAGCAGACTTCCCATTATATCATAAATGTGGATGCCTACTAGGAACCACACATCACTTAGCAGGACAACTGATGAGTGCTTTGTCCCTCCTCCAGCCATGCCAGGCTGTATCACTCCCTTCAGCAAACATATCCTTCTACTTTCTCAACAAAGAAATATTTTATGAGAATCTCACAAGAGCTTCTAATCCACAGTGCTTCTCATTCTAACCGCCTCCTCTAGAGATCTCTGGCTCATTTCCTCTATGAATGAACTAACAGACACAATTCATGATAAAGCATATCCTATTGGGGAGGGCTGTAACTCAACAGCAGAGCATACATGCTTTGCAGGTTCAGTCCCTGGCATCTCCAAATAAAGTATCTCACATATTAGTTGTTGTGAAAGATCTCTACCTGAAACACTGGGGACTCACTGCTAGACATGGGCATGAATGGGGGAAAAAATGAACATGCTGTTCGTGGTTCATTGCCATTCATGAACAACGAACAATTAACATGGATGAACATGACCTGTTCCTGAACATGTTCATTGTTCGTTGTTCATGGGGGCCAGGACCACCCCACCCCAAACCCCCTCACTTAGCCCCCCTCCCCTCAAACCCAGTTACCTGGCCCTTTAAAGATCCCTTTAAACTATCAGCTGGCAGGTGGCAGGGGGGGATTCCCTGTACTAAATCAGGATTATAAAATCTTTACAGCCATATTGGCAAAGCACATAAACTCATTCATCTCCAATTACATACATTCTGATCAAACAGGCTTTATTCCTACTCGTAACATAACAGATAACATTCATAAAACACTGCACTTAATAACGCACTGTAAAGCTTACAATACTGAGGCAGCGTTCTTATCTTTAGATATTGAGAAGGCCTTCGACTCTCTAGAGGTTCCTTATTTACTCAATATTCTAGAATATATGGGATTTGGCTCTAAATTTCTCACCGCAATAAAATCGATATATTCCAATCCTATTGCAAACCTAAGAATCAATGGTAGAACTTCAGAAAATTTAAATATTAGCAGAGGAACTAGACAAGGGTGCCCACTTTCACCAATACTATTTGCCATTGCCCTAGAACCTTTGGCAGTAGCTATAAGAGAAAGACAATCGGTGAAGGGAATCTGCATAGATACAAACACTTTTAAAATAAGTTTGTTTGCAGATGATATGCTGTTTTACTTAACTGATCTTTTAGCGTCACTCCAACATCTACAACCAGTTTTATCTGATTTTGGACTAATATCTGGCCTACAAGTTAATCAAAGTAAATCATATCTTCTGCTGCTAAATACTGATGAAATTACAGACAAATTAATAGCAGCACTCTTCAAATTTAAAGTAACTTCTCAAATAAGATACTTAGGAGTAAATATCTCAGCTAATATTAGCAACATACTGCAAATAAATCATAAAGAGATCATAACTCAAATTAAATCCAGTATAACTAATTGGAATAGTATAAATCTTTCATGGCTAGAAAGATTTTATCTCATCAAATTGTTTATACTTCCTAAATTTATATATATATTCAGAGCGATACCAATTTATATATCTCACACATACTTATCTCAATGGCAAAATATATTAAACAAATTTTTATGGCAGGATAAAAAACCCAGAGTTGCTTTTGAAACCATTAGACGTAAATCTTCGAATGGTGGGTTCAGTTACCCTGATTTAAATATATACCAAATTGCTACAAGACTAATAAACGTTATTCAATTGATGTCAAGCAACAATCTTCCCTCATGGGCTTTTATCTTTCAGCCTTTATTAATCAAAAGATCATTACTTGAACTTATTTGGGGAAAACCCTGTAATCGTCCTTCTAAAATAAAAAAATATACTTTCCTAAATGCTGCATTAAAGGTTTGGGATCAAATTCAACGTAAGATTCTTCCAAATATCTCTAGATTCTCTCCAATTATATTAAATTCCATGCTAGAACCAAGGCTGAGTAACTCATTTCATCAATTTTGGCGACAAACACAAAAATTTAGATTGATAGATATTGCAATGCATAATGGTCTTATGAGTAAACTAGAACTGGAACAAAAGACACACCAAAAGATTCAATGGCTTCTCTATTTGCAACTTCAAAGCTTAACAGACAGAATCAACATTAATCAAATAATGAATACCCCTAAAACTGATTTTGAAGAACTATTAGATTCTTAACAATTGTCTTACAAAGGCCTAATATCCAAAGTTTACAATATTATATTAAATACATGTAACCAAAAGACTCTAAATTATCAAACTAAATGGTCAGATGATTGCAAAACTAATTTAACATCTGAACAATGGCGCAAAATATGGTCTACCAATTTAAACAACTCTCCAGTAGTTGTTACCAAACTACAAACTTTTAAGATCATAGACAGGTGGTATTTAACTCCTAAAAAACTATCTCAAATTTACTCCTCTTTATCCCCTCAGTGTTGGAAAGGCTGTGGAGAGGTTGGCACATTCTCTCACTGTTGGTGGGAATGCCAACATGTCGTTAATTTTTGGAAGAAAATCCTCACTTCGATTAAAGACATCACTAACTACACAATCCCTCTAAAGCCTGAATTAATCTTTTGGATCAATGGGACGACCTAGTCATTCCCAAAATAAGAAAGGACCTTATAACAAGCCTGCTAACAGCTGCAAAGAGCGTTATTGCAACTTATTGGAAAAGTAATAATGTTCCAACATTATCTGTCTGGCATAACAAGATCTGGGATCATTTCATTACAGAAAAATTGAGTGACAAAATTTATCAAGCTGAGCACTTTCCCAAAAGCACTAATTATCAGGAGAAATGGTCTCCACTCTATGAATATCTGGAAAACAATAATATCTGGGCGGTATCAAAGTTTCACAAATCTGTTTTTGAATTGCTATAATGTAGTTATTAGAATCTAAGCCCTATCACTGTTACTTTACATTGTATATAGTATTGTTATTTGGTTATTGGTTGTGTTTTAGTTATCAATTGTTACTTGTTAATCTGTGCTATCTTGTAATTTATTGTATGCATTTTATAAATAAAATTTTGTTTAAATTAAAAAAAAGAGACCTGTCCTGGCAAAAACAGCAGTGTCTGCTGGCAGTTACTTTGAGGAGTTACCAACTGACCTTCCCAATGTCCAATACCCACCAAATTTGCAGGGGACATAGTCCTCACTGTCCTCTGAAGACCCCCCAAGTTTCAGAGAGATTGCACCCCGGGAAAGGCATGATCCATGTGTCCCCCCCTTTGCTGTCATTTTCTGTTTACAGAGGCAAAAACTGCACTGTCTGCTGCCTGGAAGCTACTTTGAGGGGTAACTTACAAGCCAGAAGGAGTTCTGACAGAGTTCAGACAATCCATGTCTCCGTTGCCAGGAGAATTGATTGCAGGTGCCAGACTGTCTGGCGTGAGGAACGGAGGATGAATGCAAGGAACAAGGCTTGCAATGACCACCTGTTCGTTTAGAATGGGGCCTCATGAACAGCTTGTTTGCGAACAGCTGTTTGGGGTGTTCATGGCTTTTTTTGCTTCGTATTGCTGTTCGTGCCCATGTTTGCTCACTGCCAGTCAGAATAAACAAACAGTACTAGACTAGGTGGATCAGCAGCATCTTCTTGAATTCATGCAACTACTGTATTTACTCAAATTCAAGACTGAGTTTTTCCCCCCAGTTTTGCCATAAAAAAAGAGGGGGTCATCTTACATTCTTATACAAGTTAGTTATGTCCAGTAATAACTTTTGTGTGTACCTGGGGGCAGGGGTTAACTTGTATTCAAGATCATCATCCTTTCAAATAAATATATCTTCTGTTTTCACAAGATGGAGCTTCATTAGAAAAATATAGAATGTCAGAATCATCAGGAAACATGGCTGCACATTGCTAGACTCCTCCTGGTCTGGAAGGGAATCCCCACCATCTGGCCTAGAGATCAACACATGAGAGTACATACTCAGTAATCAAAGATCCAGAATTTTCTATAACATTACAGCTACCAGCTGGAAAAGGAAGACCACTTAGTACCCTTTTAGTGACACAAGCGAAATATTGGTAAGACTTCCTGTCAGATTTTTTTAAATCATCTGGGGGAACAGATAGAGAAAGTGTTACTGTATCCTATATTTGCTGGAAAGCCAAACAATCTGGTCACAGACTTAAACTGCAAAAAATATTTTAGAGGAATACAGTAAATAAGGAGCCAGTTTGGTGTAGTGGTTAAGAGCGACAGGACTCTAATCTGGAGAGCCAAGTTTGATTCCCCACCCCTCCACTTGAAGCCAGCTGGGTGACCTTGGGCTAGTCACAGCTCTCTGGAGCTCTCTCAGCCCCACCCACCTCATAGGGTGATTGTTGTGGGGATAATAATAACATACTTTGTAAATTGCTCTGAGTGGGTGTTAAGTTGTCCTGAAGGGCAGAATATAAATCTGTTGTTGTTGTTATTGTAATTGTAATTGTTATTATTCAAATTACATGCAACACAATCAATAATAAATAAAGATCACATGTTATCATTAAATGGCCTTGTTGAGCTGATACAAGTTTCCGCCAGAGACCTATGTATCAGCTAGGTATCGATGCAATATGTACGCTGTTACAAGTAATGCCGCCTTTTGCAATTCTGTAGGTGTTATGTCAGAACGCTGCAGTTTTTCCATAAAAGTTGCAGCATTTTTGAAATAGTTTCCAGTGCCCCAATGACAATGTTGACTACTGTTGCATTCTTCTTCCATAGTTGAGTGATTTCTATTGCCAGATCTCTATATTTAATCTTTTTTCTTGTTCTTTTTCTTCAACTCTGGCATCCCCCAGAATTGCAATGTCTATTATCCTCACTATTATTATTATTAAAACTGGCTGGTGCAAATGGGTTGTTGGCAGGGGGAACCCTTTTGGGTGGAAAATATAAGAGTATCTGGAAGAATCCAAAGGGGCTGGCAGAAAAGAGAACACATTTTATACACTCGAGATAGAATTTTAATGACAGCTGCTTGATTTGACTCAACTGCTTCAGTAATGGCAGCAATAGGACTTTTTTATTCACTGCTCAGTTCCATGAGTCTGTTACTGCTTCTTCCAGTTAATAACAAAAATAGATGTATTGGGAGAGGAAGAGTTTAAATGGTTAATTCAGGTGGCTAGTTTATACTGAAGTTTCCAGTTTCATGGTCAGCATTTGTATCTGAATTTCAGCTGAAGCAGGCTTTAATGATCCTGTAAAATGGCTGAGAGTTCTTCTCATGTTACTTCCCCAGGGCTCAGTCAGTGCCCTATTGCAGTGCAGATTGATGAAAGGACAATGGGTTTGTTCCCCTGTGCCCAAATGTGTCACTATCCCCCACAAGGTTTCAGGGTGAAATTGCTAGATGTTATCTGATCTGGAACTCTGTAGCCTTGATAATAAGAATGACAACTGAGATTCCAGCCTGGGATCCTTGCCCTTGCATGCATGGTTTGTATATGTTTAGTACTTAAGAAAAGGATGTTAGTTTTCATGTGTGCCATTCTCAGTTCACTCTAGGAAAGGCAACATCAACGTAGCAAAACCCTTTCAATCCTCACAGTTTATTTTGTTAGGCAACCTGTGGAGGTGTAGGAAAGTCGCTCTTCTAAACATGTTGCTCAGCAGTAACTGCATTTTAATTACATTAAAATAACACATTTGTAAAATAAAGTGTAGGTTGATTTTTATATGGATTTTTGGCAAGTTAAGTGCTGAGATGTCACTCAGTTCAGCCAATGATTATCTTTCCTTGTGGGTTATTGGTCATTGTTTCAAAGTATTTCTTGATACTTTCTCTAAGAAGTAAAGGAGGAAAAAAGTTTGGTACTTGCTTAGGGAACTCAGGTCCCCTAGTTGGGGTGGGGGATCCCTGCTTCCCCCTCCCCCTGCTACCATTTCCTGGAAGTGATGTCATTGTGCCACTTCAGGAGCATGTGAGCATTTCGCAGCGGGCTGATTTGAGCCCCGGAAGTGAAGTCATCGCCCTGTCCAGGGAACGTGCGCACACTTTGCAGTGGGCCACTTTTGTCCCCTAGCAGGCCAAATTGTGCCTTTTGGGGGCCCAAATAAGCCCACTGCAAAATGCATGTGTGCTCCGATGGCCTGCATGATGACATCACTTCCTCAACATGACATCGTCATGCCACCCCAGAAGTGCTGCAACAAAAGAGCAACAAAAAGGTGAGTACTGGGTCCCCCTTCCCGCTGGGAAGGTAAGGGCACCTGACAACCTTAGTACATGCTGCCTTAAAATTTTGGATTGGTTAGTGCCCCTATGTAACCATGGAATTTACTGCCAAGGAAGCATGTGAAAGATGGGGACTGTTACTCATATTTTGGACTTCATTTTTACCTGAAATTTCTGTATTCATCATTTGAGAGTCAATGTGGTGTACTGGCTACAGTTCTGGACTAAGATGATAAATAAATCATTATGAAGGCCCCAGAATTAAAGGACTCCATGTTTGGGCCGTTACCAGAGTCTATTGTTTGGCATAGGAAGCATGATTATAGGTGGTTGTGAGCTGGTTCTGCTGGCTGGTGTGTGTGCAGGAGAGAAAATAATAAATCGTACACTTGCTTTATATTTAGAAAAGAAATGAGAGTTCTTTATTGTAGGAACTCCATACTCTGATAGGAAAGGAGGAGAGACAGATCCTAACTACCTGATGGACATGATTTAACTGGATTTCAGTAAAGATACACGAGGGACACATAAGTACCACATTAGAACAGATATTAAAGGGATTGATCTGTAAGCATCTGAAGGACCGTTTAGTGATCCGGAGAAGTCAACATGGTTTTGTCCCCAACAGATCTTGTCAGACCAACCTGGTTTTCTTCTTTGATTGAATGACGAGCTTACCGGATTGTGGGAACTCTGTCGATGTGATTTACCTGGATTTCAGTAAAGCTTTTGATAAGGTTCCCCATGACATTCTAATGGGTAAACTGGAAGACTGTGGACTGGACTATAGGACAGTTCGGTGGATAGGGAACTGGTTAGGGGACCACACCCAAAGAGTGGTGGTCAATGGCATTTTATCAGATTGGAGGGAGGTGTCCAGTTGGGTGCCACAGGGCTCAGTTGTGGGCCCAGTACTTTTCAATATTTTTATCAATGTTCTGGATGAAGAGGTAAATGGGCTACTCATTAAATTTGCTGATGATACCAAATGGGGAGGAGTGGCAAACATCCAAGAAGATAAAGTTAAAAAAAAGACCTGAATACTCTGGAGAAGTGGGCGGTTGTGAACAGGATGCAATTCAACATAGATAAGTACACAGTATTACATCTGGGCCACAAAAATATGAAGCACAAATATAGGATGGGAGATACTCTTCTGGGTAGTAGTGTATACGAAAGAGATCTTGGAGTAAGAGTGGATTGTAAACTAAATGTGAGCAGTCAATGTGATGCGGTGGCAATAAAGGCAAACTCAGTCTTGGGTTTTATCTAAAGGGCCATTGCATCGAAATCACAGGAGGTCATAGTCCCTCTCTATACTGCCTTGGTCAGGATGCACCTGGAGTACTGTGTGCAGTTCTGGAGGCCGGAGGCTTCACTTCAAAAAGGATGTGGGCAAAATTGAGAGAGTGCAGAAGAGACTGATGAGAATGATCAGGGATCTGGAGACTGAACCCTATGAGGAAAGGCTGAGGGCCTTGGGAATGTTTAGTTTGGAGAAGAGGAGATTGGGGGGGGGGACATGACTGCTCTCTTTAAATATTTGAAAGGCTGTCATTTGGAGGAGGGCAAGGAACTGTTCCAGTTGGCAGCAGAGGATAAGACTCGAAGCAACGGTCTTAAATTACATGCAGAAAGGTACTGGCTGGATATTAGGAAAAACTTTTTCACTGTCAGAGTAGTTCAAAAGTGGAATCAGCTGCCTAAGGAGGTGGTGAGCTCCCCTTCACTGGCAGTTTTCAAGAAGAGGCTGGATGAATATTTGTCAGGTATGCTTTAGGCTCATCCTGCATCAGGCAGGGGGTTGGACTAGAAGGTCTGTATGGCCCCTTACAATTCTGTGATTCTATGATTCTATGGATGGCAGGACAAGGCCTGCATCTATGCTACCAAGATGGAGGGAGGAGAAGGAGAGAGGTGTTGCCAGGAACAAAGCCTGGAAGAGAAGAAGTGAGAGGGAGGAAGTCAGGAGGAGGAAATTCTGATAATAGCTATCTACATATCAAAGGACAACCAGAGCAGTAAACAGAGTGCCCTGACTTCTCTATCTTTCTAACTCTTTGGTTTGTCATAGAATCATAGAGTTGGAAGGGGCCATACAGACCATCTAGTCCAACCCCCTGCCCAGTGCAGGATCAGCCCAAAGCATCTCTGACAAGTATTCATCCAGCCTATTCTTGAAAACTGCCAGTGAAGGGAAGCTCACCACCTCCCTAGGCAGCTGATTCCACTTTTGAAATACTCTGACCGTGAAAAAGTTTTCCCTAATATCCAGTTGGTACCTTTGTGCATGTAGTTTTAGCCCATTGCTTTGCATCCTACCCTCTGCTGCCAACTGGAACAGCTCTTTGCCCTCCTCCAAATGACAGCCTTTCAAATATTTAAAGAGAGCAATCATGTCCCCCCTCAACCTCCTCTTCTCCAAACTAAACATTCCCAAGGCCCTCAGCCTTTCCTCGTAGGGCTCAGTCTCCAGACCCCTGATCATTCTTGTCGCTCTCCTCTGCACCCTCTCGATTTTGTCCACATCCTATTTCAAGTGAGGCCTCCAGAACTGCACACAATACTCCAGATGTGGCCTGACCAAGGCAGTATAGAGAGGGGCTATGACCTCCTGCGATTTTGATGCTATGGCCCCTTTGATACAACCCAGGATTGAATTAGCCTTTTTTGCCACCGCATCACACTGACTGCTCATATTCAGTTTACAGTCCACTCTTACCCCAAGATCCCTTTCACATATACTACTGCCCAGAAGTGTATCCCCCATCCAGTATTTGTGCTTCTCATTTTTGTGGCCCAGATGTAATACTGTGCACTTGTCTTTGTTGAATTGCATCCTATTCACAGCTGCCCACTTCTCCAGAGTATTCAGGTCTTGTTGAATTTTAATTCTATCTTCTTGGGTGTTTGCTACCCCTCCGAATTTGATATCATCAGCAAATTTAATGAGCAGCCCTTCCACTCCTTCATCCAGATCATTGATAAAAATATTGAAAAGTACCGGGCCCAAAACCGAGCCCTGCGGCACCCCATTGGACACCTCCCTCCAATCTGATGAAACACCATTGGCCACCACTCTTTGAGTGCAGTCCTCCAACCAGTTCCCTATCCACCGAACTGTCCTATAGTCTACTCCACAGTCTTCCAGTTTGTCCCCCTCTGAAACCTGAGGAAAGGGACAGCATTAGCGTTGCCAGGTCCATGTTGGGAAATTCCTGGAGATTTGGGGGTAGAACCTGGGGAGAGCAGGGTTTGAGGAGGGGAGGGTCCTCCGTTGGGTATAATGACATGTAATCTACCTTCCAAGTGAGCCGACTTCCGGTTTGGGATTCATGGAGGTCTGACGCAGCTCCATTTGCGGAGCTGACCGGACTGCCGTTTTAAGTGGCCGGCGGGGGAAAAATAGCCCACGGCCGACTGCTCTCAGGCGGAGAGCAGGCAAAGAACGCTCAAGACCCTAGGGTGTGTTAGATCTCGGACGAGGGGGGGCTCTACACAACGGGTCCCCTCCCGATCCTT
Source organism: Eublepharis macularius (assembly GCF_028583425.1). NCBI lineage: Eukaryota > Metazoa > Chordata > Lepidosauria > Squamata > Eublepharidae > Eublepharis > Eublepharis macularius. The sequence continues at coordinate 154,626,062 of NC_072790.1, read as the reverse complement.
GAGGTCCCACCCTGCGACAGGTCGGCTACAATCTCTGCGGCAGTTCTGGGGCCAATTCGGCTGGCATAAGACCTACATACCCAAGCTTCGATTGGGGGAAGAAACGGAGAGGAGAAGTTAAAATCGAAACAGCGATTACAACCTGAGAAAAGTGAATGAGAAGGTAAAGATCACTATCTTCTGTTACGGGACAGATTGATTAAAGCAGAGAGGAATAAAAGTAGATTTTCAAACTGCAACAGGCTAACGATAAAGAGGGGAAGACTCGGCAAGAGTTGTATTTGAAAAGAGACTCAGTTTAAAGAAGTTATTAAAGGAATTGGACTATTGTTTTGAATACTTGCGGTTATGGAGCTGTGAGAAAAAGACACCATCGCGAGACCTACTGTGGGAAGTTGGGAGACAGGAAGTGCGTAACAACAATAGAGTTGCTGGAGAGAAGCGGCCCTTGCTGGAGGGCAGGAAGAAGGGAATCGCCATCTTTGAAAGGGGAAGGGTTGCGGCCTCAGCGGAAAAGGAAGTAGGCCATCTTGGATTGCAAAATCATAGAGAAACCATAGAGAAAAGACGCCCGACATTTTGGACTCTTTAAAATTTAATTTTTGTAAGAAGACCAGGACATTTGAAATAAAAGGACATTAAATTTTACGCCACGGAGTTAAGGAAGAGAGCGGACTCGTGGGAGCGAGCCAAAGCAAGCCCCACGATGTCAAAAAAAGAGTGGCAATCAGCAATAGAAAACCTGAATAAAAAACTTTTAGATGTACCTTCCAAGTGAGCCATTTTCTCCAGGGGAACTGATTTTTGTCATCTGGAGACCAGATGTAATTCCAGGAGATCTCCAGCTGTCACCTGGAAAGTGGCAACCCTAGACAGCTTTGAATCCTCCTCTTCCAATGTAACATCTGAGAGATCCAGGTTTGATCTCCTGCTTTGCCATGGAGGCTTTGTGGGTGACCTTGGGCGAGTCACACACAGTCTCAGCATTACATGGCTCACAGGGGTGCTCTGAAGATAGAATTGAGAGGAGAATGATGCAAGCTGCTTTGGGTCCGCACAGGGGGAAAAGGAAAGGAATAAATAAATACATAAATAAATAAATAGATAAAATACATAAATAAACCCCTTATGAAGCTTTCACCTCATGGAAGATCAGTTTCAAAGTAATAAAATCAAAACTATCTTGCAGATTAGCTTTTGTGGCTTTCCTTAATTACTAAAGGTTGTAGCAAAGGCTTACTTGGGAGGATGGTCCATGGAAGGCAGTGGGACTCAGTTGCATGTAAACATAAATATTCTTTGTGTACAGTTCTTGTAATGAACTCTGCTTTGAGCTCACTGTTCTGTTTCTATAAGACTTGTGCTAAATTTTCCAAGAACTGAACTTGCTAGATCAAAGCAAAAATGATTTTCACATGATTCAGTACCTTTGCCAGGTGGCAATGTCGTCCTTTCATGTTCTTTCATTGACACTGCCTAAGTATTATTTTACACCCTGTCAGGCATTGCACAACTTCTAGCTTAATAGCTGATTAAAATAGTCAGTACATGTTTTCCTGATTTGTCATGGTAATATCAGTGAATTTTCTAAGAAAACAGAGAAAGAGTCCCTGAATTTCCCTGATAATCTGAAGCTTTAGTCAGATAGTATTTGATATACAATGTGCAATATTAAAAACTGACGTAATACTGGCAGTTTTCTGGTTTTATGCCCATCTCTTGTTTGCTTTTCTTCCTTATGCAAACTGACTTTATTGTCAGTTTGCTGAAAAAAGAACTCATTCCCAGGTTACAGGAACAAAAGCAGTGTAATTTTGCAGATGGAATACTATAGGTTTCAGAAAGAAGGTCCTGAAGCTGCAGGTTAATAGAATAATGGTAGATTAAGCTTGATAAAGTATAAAATATGGCTTCATTTAATTTACAAGTGCAATGCAGACTGGCCAATGTATATGTAGTGAGTCTCAAATCACAGTTGCAGAGAAGTTAGCCATGTTAGTCTGTGGTAGCAAAATCAAAAAGAGTCTTTTTGATTCAAATCACAGTTACATACTTCTTTATTTAGACGTTTTTATGGACATGCCTGAGATGGTTTACAAAATAAAAAATAATAAAACAAAATATTAAAAGTTATTAATTAAAACCCAGCATTAAAAAAACCAGCCCAGAATTAAAATATAGGGCATAAAAACAGACTGTTGACAGCTTAAAAATAACACTTTCCAGACTTAAATAGTATTTGAAAATCAGTTCCTTAATTAAAAACGTGGGTGAAAAAAACCATTTTGGCCTAGTGTTTAAAAGAAATCAATGCAGGAGGAAAGCCTCAAGGAGAAGGGCATTCCATAAGAGAACTTTACATATAGAATTTTTCCTGTAGTATACCATTAAGAGTATTTTGTTCATATAGGGCTTGTTATTAAGCTACTGTATCATATGAAGGGATGTGGTGCAGACCATTTTCCATTACTTTAATTGTCTGCAGAAAATTTTCCATTTCTAAACATTCATTGTGGGATAAAATTAATGATAATGAATGGATGCTTTTGCCAGTACAATATTAGGCAAGCTTGGCAGTCTCAGAATGTAATTAGTGATTTTCAGGTGGTTATCCCTAGGAATTATATGGGAGAGTGCATGAATGGTTTATTAATTTGAAAATTGGGAATTGGGGAGGATACAAAGAAAACTACAAATAATAATTCAAATATAATCAAGTGATCAATTCACCTGAACAGCTGTGCAGATCAGATCCAAACCTACTAACGTTACCCCAATTCCCTGCCGTTTTCTCCCCACTGGCTGGCTGAGCAGCAGTGGGATGTGCCTGTTGGTAGCAGGGGACCCCTGGCTGCTAGCGGGGGTACTGTAAGCTTAGGAGAGCAGCATACTCCCATGTTTAAAGGGAGTATACTCATAATTCTGTGCTCATTCCATACAGGACTGATGGGGATCCTGAAGGCTCCCCAGTTCAAACTAGGTGAATTATAGACACACTTCGATCTTGTTTAAAGAGGGAAAAGAGGTGGCTGCAGGAGGACTGTATGGACTCTGTCTGCAGCCCATACAGTCACAGTTACAAATCCACTATCTTGGGACTCCGTTCCTTTAAATAAAAAACTACATATGAGGATAATTGGGTAATGATTTTTTAAGAAGTAGACACAATCAGGTACTTCGCATACGCCAGTGAGCGAGCCGAAGATGAGATAGATGTGAGATTTGAATCGCTGTATGTGAGTATGTGTTTGCAGAACTGTTGAATGAAAAGCTATCTGATGTTTGTTTAATTTATATTAATTTGTATTTCTTATACATTCTTTACAGTTGTAACTGCTCTGAAGAAGGGGATACCGGAAACGGGACCTCTTGCTAGCTGACCCATTCAGTTACAATTTTCAATAATACCGATTCTAAATCAGCAGTTTATTTTTTGTTGAAAGGTGTTTTGAGCAACTTGGTTGTGCTTTGTACAAATTGATATTCTGTATGAAATTGAAGAGAGGCTTTTTTAGCCCCATTCAAAGTGATTGTACTTCTGCAAACAATAGGGGATTGGTTTGAAAGGGTTCCCCCCTCCCCTGGTTGTTTTCATTTGCGATACGATATATGCCTCAATACGGTTATTCAATCAGAATTGTTTTGAATGCATATTTAAATTGAATGCTGTGTAAATAAATTTTGTAATTTTGCATATAACTGTTCTGAATACTCTTTGATGTTATATTAGTTAGTAAGTGACGGTTATTTTGGTGGATTTGCAACTTGACGCCGTCACTCTCTCCATTCTGTTTGTCATACAGTCACAGTAGCAGAGCTAAGCTCCACATTCTCCCACTTTTTAGCCCTTTCAAAGAAAGGGAGTACTTTATACACTTTTGGCAAGTGTGTGTGTGTGTTATGTCCCATCAAGTTGCCTCCAACCTATGGTGACCCTATGAATGAAAGAACTCCAAAACATCCTATCATTAACCGATTTGCTCAGATCTTGCAAACTGGATGATGTCACTTCTTTTACTGAGTCAAGCCATCTCATTTTAGGTCTTCCTCTTTTCTTACTGCCTTCTACTTTTCCTAGCATTATTGAGTTTTTCAGAGAATCTTGTCTTCTCATGATGTGATCAAGTACGATAGCCTTAGTCTTGTCATTTTAGCTTCTAGGGAGAATTCCAGCTTGATTTGATCTAGTACACACGTATTTGTCTTTTTGGCCATCCATGGTATCTGCACAACTCTCCCCTAGCACCACATTTCAAATGAATCAATTTTCTTCCTGTCAGCTTTCTTCACTGTCCAACTTTCACATCCATACATAGTAATGGGGAAAACCATAGTTTGGATTATCTTGATCTTAGTCCCCAGAGAAACATCTTTATCTTTAAGGATCTTCTCTAGCTCCCTCACAGCTGCTTTTCCAAGTCTCAATCACCTTCTGATTTCCTTGTTGCAGTCTCCCCGTTGGTTGATGATTGAGCTAAGGAATAGAAAATTTTAGACAATTTCAATTTCCTCATTGTGTAACTCCTCAGTGGTCATTAATTTTGTGTTCAGCTGTAATCCTGCTTTGGTGCTTTCTCCTTTAACCTTCATTAGTAGTTGTTTCAAGTCTTCACTATTTTCTGCCAGTAACTGGTATCATCTGCATAATTCAAATTGTTAATGTTCCTTCCACCAATTTTTACTCCACCTTCCTCTAGCTCGAATCCAGTTTTCCTTATGATATACTCTGCATAGAGGTTGAACAGGTAAGGAGATAATATGCAACCTTGTCTGATACCCTTGCCAATGGTAAATAGACATGAACACGAACAGCATTACGAACGCAAAAAAGCCATGAACCGCCCGTTCGGCAGTTTGCAAACAAGCTGTTCGTGAGACGCCATTCTAGCTGAACCGGTAGTCGTCGCAAGACATGTTTGTTGCGCTCGGCTGCCATTTGGGAAGCTAGACACTCAGGTGCCTTCAATCAATTGACTCGGCAACGGAGGGAGGGACTGCCTGAACTCTGTCTGCACTCCCTCTGTCGCCCCGGACACCCCAATCAAAGCCCAACTTAGCTTGATGGGCAGGTCTTCCTTCCAAGCGTGGAGCTGCAAAATCGGTTGCAATTGGTAATGTGGGAGCAGACACCAGAGGGGAGGGAGGAAGGAGGGGGGTGTTCTGTGGCCAAGGGAACTCCAATCTCATCCCTGCAAACCCTGTTAGGCAGTTCTGACTGCCAACCACAGACCTCATGTGTTGCTCTATGGGACCTCTGGTTATAAAAGGCACTGTGCTCCCAAGCTGGCTTTCAGTTTCAGCAGGCATTGGAGTGGGAAAGAGCTGTTGCTAGCCTTTTGGGAGAGAGACAGGGAGAGTGCATTGGAGCTGGGATTTTGTGTGTGTGTGGTGGGATAGGGATCTATCCCCTCTGGTTCCAGGGTTGCTGCCAGGCCCTGGGGCCAAGCTCAGTGGGCACCTTGGCTGAGGGCTCACATTATTATTCGTGCCTGATCTGGTCAGGTTTCTGGGAGTGCTGGGCTGGGGATCTACACCCTTCCCTTTGGTTCCAGAGTTGCTGCCAGGCCCTGGGGCCAAGCACAGTGGACACCTTGGCTGACAGCTCACATTATTATTAGTGTCTGATCTGGTCAGGTTTCTGGGAGTGCTGGGCTGGGGATCTACACCCTTCCCTCTGGTTCCAGGGTTGCTGCCAGGCCCTGGAGCCAAGCACAGTGAGCACCTCGGGTGAGGGTTCACATTATTATTAGTGCCTGATCTGGTCAGGTGTCTGGGAGTGCTTGGCTAGGGCTCTAGCTAGGGCTCTAGCTCTGCACAGCAATGCTCCATTTCTAGAAAGAGAAGGCAAGATGCAGGGAAACAGGCAGGGGCAAGGGGCAGGTGGCAAAGAAGGAGGAGGTGGGGGAGGAGGTGGGAACAGTGCCACACCAGGAGAGGCCCACCCAAATGGCCCCACTTGATCCTTGTCAGTGGGCTCTGTGGTTGGCTGCAGCACAGTGGGCGTGTCTCTTGCAGTGGAGGACTCGGCAGGGGCTATGGTGCGAGAGTACCTCGCAAAGCCCACCACGCCCCTCCATTCCAACCCCTTGGAGTATTGGGCAAGTAAATCTGCCATTTTGCTGGATCTGTCCATTGTGGCAAACAACATCCTGTTTTGCCCTCCCACCAGCGTGCAGAACGAGCGGGTGTTCTCCCATCTGGGAGACTCCTCCGTCCCCACCACGCACATTTGCTCCCAGACCTGGTGGACATGTTGACCTTCATCAAGAACAACCTCAACCTACTTGGGTATCCTTCTGAGGACCTGGACCTACCTGGGCCCTGAGCCACCCCAAGTCTACTGTGGTTCTAGGCCAAGCTCCTCTGCAGTGGGCTCTAGCCCCCCCCCCTCAGTTCTCAGGGCTGCTTCCATGGCTCGTAGCTTTGTCCTCCTCTCGCAGACAAGTTCCCGTTTCCTCTTTCAACCTCTCCCTCTCTGGATGGCACCAATACAACCCTTCCCCACAACTTTTCCTGCCCATCGTGTCCTCTCCCTGACAAGTTCCTGGTCCCTCTTTCAACTTCGCCCCTCTGGATGGAACCAATACGACCCTCCCCAATGACCTCTCCTGTCCTGCCCATCCTGTTCTTTCCGCGAAGGCAGGAAGGTGGGTCATGTCAGCTGCCGCCACCTTTGAGCACGAGGGACTACCACGGCACTGCCACTGCCTTTGGGCTTTCCTGGTCCCGCTCTGCAATGCGGCTGTAACAACCCTTTGTGCTCCTCTCCCTGACAAGGTCCTGAACGTTCCCTATTTCAACCTCTCCCCCTTTGGATGGAACCAATACAACCCTTCCCAATGACGTCTCCTTTCCTGCCCATCCTGTCCTTTCCACAAACGCAGAAAGGTGGGTCATGCCAGCTGCTGCCGCTTTTGGCCATGAGGGACAGCTCAGCTGCTGTTGTGCATGTGGTTGTATTTTATTTATTTTGGTTCATGACCAGCTTTAAACTAGTAAAATAAGACATTCCCTTATTTGTTAAGAATTATACAAGTTAAAACTTCAGTTAAAATAGTACAAATATAAATATTATAAAATCTAATTAGCATGTCACATATCTTACAACAATTATAAATATAAATATAGCCCCACATAAAGACTTAAAAATTAGAAAGCGCATGCGGTTGTATGGTACCGCACGGTGCCCCCTATCCATGGCGCCTTCTGTCCCCGCTGAGCAGGGGGGATTGGGTCCCACGCCGTGATTCACATCCTTTCTGTGAAGGCAGGAAGGTGGGTCATGTCGTCTGCCACTGCTGCCCCGCGACTCAGTGGGTTTCTTGGCTCATGGTTCGCCAATGAAGGGGTCTTCCTGGTCCTGCTCTGCGATGCAGCCAGCAACCCTTTGTCCCCCTCTCCCTGACAAGTTCCCTGACGGTCCCTCTTTCAACGTCTCCCTCTATGGAACTGCTCAGTTGCCTCTCAACCTCTCCTCTCCTGTCCTGCCCATCCCATCCTTTCTGTGAAGGCAGGAAGGCGGGTCATGCTGTCTGCCACCACTGCCCCACGACTCAGTGGGTTTCTCAGCTTATGGCTCGCCAATGAAGGGGTCTTCCCGGTCCTGCCCCTCGATGCGGCTGGCAACCCTTTGTCCCCCTCTCCGAGACAAGGTCCCAGTCCCTCTTTCAACCTCTCCCTCTCTGGATGGTGCCCAAATGACCCTTCCCCATGACTTGTCCTGCCCATTGCGTCCTCTCCCTGACAAGTTCCCTCTTTCATCCTCACCCTCTGTGGATGGAACCAATATGACCCTTCCCAACAACCTCTCGTGTCCTGCCTATCCTGTCCTTTCCGCGAAGGCAAGAAGGTGGGTTATGTCAGCTGCCACCGCTTTTGGACACAAAGGGCAGCTCAAAAGCTGTTGCTGATACAGTTGTGCCACATGGTGCCCCCCATCCATGGCACCTGCTGTCCCCTCTGAGCAGGGGGGAATGGGTCCCTCCCACCCTTTCCGTGAAGGCAGGAAGGTGGCTGCTGTCTGCTGCTGCTGCTTTTGGGCATGAGGGCAGCTCAGGAGCTGTTGCACATGTGGTTGTTCTGCATAGTGCCCCCTATCAATGACACCAGCTGCTCACTTTGAGCAGGGGGGAATGGGTCCCATGACTCCCACCCTTTCTGTGAGGGCAGGAGGGTGGGTGCTGTCTGCTGCTGCTGCTTTAGGGCACGAGGGACAGCTCAGCTGCTGCTGCACATATGGTTGTACAGTATGGGGCCACCTATCCATGGGCACCTACTGTCCCCTCTGAGCAGGGGGAAATGGGTCCCTACTGCAACATCTGTCCTTTCCGCGAAGGCAGGAAGGTGGGTGATGCTGGCGGCCACCTGCCTGTACTGCCTGCACAGGTAAGGTCTCTCTTAGTTGTGCGGATTTTGCGGAACTGCCGTCCTCTGTAGGGTGCGCTGAATAGACTGCCATGTCTGTGACGGAAGGCCAGTGGGTGATGCGGGGGGGGGGGGCAGCCCACAGCTCTCCACATGGGTACCTACCTGTCTACTCACAATCCCCTTTCCTAGGGGAACCGATGCCTCCCCCACAATGGAGGGGAAGGCATCCTCCCCTGCCTCAATGGCCAGCACGTTAGCCTCTGCTTCTACATGTTAGGGGCAGGCCCCACCTCCCACCCTTGGTTCTTTCCTTCCAACTTTTTTTTAAAAATTTATTGGATGGGTTTAAAATATAAACATACAAGTCATTATCACTTTCCACCCCTTTGCCTTTCCCCCATCCTTCCCCCCCCCCGCCTTTTTCTAGTGACTCCCAACAGTTTTCCATCCCCACCTTAATCTAAAGAATATATCGTATATCATATAAATTCTTAAAATCTATTATAATATATATAATATATAGCTAGACTATCTACTTGTTTTAACTATCTTAATATAATACTTATCTAAATTAAGAGTATGACAATTATAAGTATATAATAAATACATACATACATACATACATACATATATATATGTATGCATACCTATTATCTATATTATAAATCTATTACTTCTGTTACATCACTGAAATATCATATATACTCCCTATTACCCATACAATCTTATTATTCAATCTTATTCTTTTCAAATAATTATACTATCTTACTCTTAACTTTATAATACTACAACACTGTAACTCTATAACTCTATACTAATCCATTAAAATATAATAATATACCCCCTTTTAACCTTAAGTAAGTTTCTATCTCCCTTTAATAACTATCCAAAGACCACAATTTCCCCTTCATGTCCCACTTTTTCTCCATATATTTCTTGAATTTTTCCCAACTTGATGTATATTCCAATTCTTCTTGTTCTTTCAATCTCCTTGTTAACTTGTCCATTTCTGCCATATTCAAAACTTTCAAAATCCAGTCTTCCATAGATGGTATCTCCTGAGTCTTCCACAGCTGTGCATAACACATTCTGGCCGCCGTAATCATATAAAACACCATAACTCTGTCCATTTTATCAAAGTCTTATAAGTTCATACATAATAACAACAATTCCGGGGGTTTATTTATATTCCTTTGTAAAATATCCGACATAACCTTTACTATATCCCCCCAGAACTGTTTTGCCTTATCACAAGTCCACCACATATGATAAAATGAACCTTCATGCTGTTTACATTTCCAACATTTATCAGACATCTGACTATTACCATTGGCCAACTTCTTTGGTGTTACATACCATCTATACATCATTTTATAAACATTTTCACGCACCATGGTACATGCTGAAATTTTAACTACATTTTTCCATACCTTTTCCCAAGCTTCCATTGGAATTTTCCTATTGCAATTTATTGCCCATTTAACCATCTGAACTTTAACAACCTCCTCTTCTGTGAACCATTTCAGTAATATCTTATATATTTTAGAAATTATTTTCTTCCCCCCCTGAAGCAAACAATTCTCAATCTCAGAATTTTGTAGTCTAAAACCATTTTTCCTTTTATCTTTCTCATACAAATCTTTTATCTGCATATTTTGAAACCATCCATATTGGAATGGCAATTCATCATTGCCTTTAAGCAAATAATTGTTCTGCTTTATCTCAAGAATCTCTTTATATGTCAACCAGTCTTCCCCTGCATATTCTGTTCTTGGATTTACTACTTCCGCAGGGATAATCCACATTGGTATAGTCTCTTCCATATATTTCTTGTATTTAGTCCATACAACAAACAAGCTTCTTCTTACATAATGGTGTAGAAACATAAGAGTTTGCTTTTACTTTGTCATACCATAGATATGCATGCCATCCGAATAGTTTATTATATCCTTCCAATGCTAACAACTTCAAATGCTTCAATGTCAGCCATTCCTTTAGCCAGTCCAAACATACCGCTTCATGGTATAATTTGAAATTTGGTAGTTGTAAACCTCCTCTTTCTTTTGCATCATAGAGTACTTTCATTTTAACTCTGGGTTCCTTTCCAGCTCAAACAAAGTTTAACATCGTTCTCTGCCACTTTACAAATTGTTTACTATCTTTAACAATAGGTATTGTCTGTAGTAGAAACATCATTCTTGGAAGAACATTCATCTTGATTACTGCAATACGACCTAACCATGACAAGTTCATTTTATTCCATCTAATCATATCTTTATCTATTTGTTGCCATAACTTGTCATAGTTATTCTTGTATAAATCAATATTTTCCACTGTCACTTCCACTCCCAAGTATTTGACTTTGTTCACTACTTCACATTCCACCTTATCCATCAACTCCTTTTGCTGTTGTTTAATCATATTTTTGCACAATATTTTGGACTTCACCTTATTTATTACAAATCCCGCTAAATCTCCAAAATCTTTCATTTTCTTCATCAACTTAGGCATGCACTCTATTGGATCCTCCACTATCACCATTATATCATCAGCAAAAGCTCTCACTTTATATTCAAATCCTTTTGTCCTCAGTCCTCTTATTGAATTATCTTCTCTTATTTGCCTAAGTAGAATCTCCAATACCATTACAAACAGAAGTGGGGAAAGCGGACACCCTTGTCTTGTTCCTTTTCTGATTTCTAACTTTTTTGTTACAACCGAATTGACAATTATATTTGCAGATTGATTTTTATATATTGCCTTTATTGCTTGTATAAATTTCTCTCCCAACTGCATCTTCTCCATTGTTGCAAACATAAAGTCCCAGTTCAAATTGTCAAACGCTTTCTCTGCATCCACAAAGAAAAAGCCAACCTGCTTCCCTGGATTTTTATCATAATACCCAATGGCATTCAACAACACTCGTAGGTTATTTTTTATTTGCCTTTCCGGTAAAAAACCAGCTTGGTCTTCATCTATAAATTCCACTAACCATACCTTAAGTCTTTCCGCTAATATCTTAGCAAATATTTTATAGTCATTATTAGTTAGAGATATTGGTCTATAGTTCTTGACATTACTTAAGTCTAGTGTCTCCTTCGGTATCAATGTAATATTAGCCTCATTCCATGTATCTGGCATCTCTGCCCCCTCCAATATCTCATTCATCACTCTTTGCATCAATTGTTTCAAATCCTCCACCATCAGTTTATAAAATTTTGCTGTAATTCCATCCGGTCCCGGAGCTTTACCAACTGTAGTAGCTTGTATTGCTTGCACCACTTCCATTGTTGTTATCTCAGCACCAAGCTTCTCTTTCAGCTTCTCCGGCACCTTAGGTAAATCAATCTTATCAAAATAGTATTTTATCCTTTCATAGTCCACTATTTTTTTCTGGTAGAGTTTTGCATAATATTTAAAGAATGCTCTCTCAATCAGTCCTTGATCATATAATTCCTTCCCCTCTTCCATGATTTTACTTATTGTTCTTTTTTCTCTCTTTTTCTTCTATTGCCACGCCAAGTATCTCCCTGGTTTATTAGCTCCTTCAAATGATTTTTGCTTCATTTTCTTCAATTCCCACTCCACTTCCTTATTTTCCATAACCCTAATTTGTTCTTGCAATAACTTTATTTCATACAATAATTTCTTTTTACCTGGCCTCTTTTTCAATTGTTGTTCTACTTGAATAATTTTTTCCTGAATCTCTTTTAACTTCATTTCTTTTTTCTTCTTGTCTCTACCATTTAGGTCCATCAACACACCTCTAATTACTGCTTCATATGTGTGCCAGACCTTATGTGTTGACACCCCTTTATCTACATTACACTGAATAAAAAACGTTTCTTTTCTAAGCACCTCCAGACATTCTGGATCACCCAAAATATCCTCATTAATTCTCCATCTCCGTTTCTTATTTCTCATTCCAAATCTCCACATCACAGGATTATGATCTGAGCTAATTTTCGGTAAAATATCAGCCTCTTTTGTAAATACTACCAGTTCTTTAGACGCCCAGATCATATCTATTCTGGAAAAAGATTGATGACTAGTTGAGAAGAATATTGCTTCGCTTTAGGATTATATTTTCTCCAGATATCTTCTAAATTTTCTTGTTCTTGAATTTCAAAAAAAGACTTTGGTAGTTTCCCCGTCCTTACTTTACTTGTTGATGAACTTTTATCCAATTGCAAATCTACCACTCCATTAAAATCTCCAGCTATAATTACTTGATCATAAGTCCATTGCTCCATTTGTTCTCGTAGATCTTTTAAAAATATGTCTTTGGAGCCATTTGGTGCATATAGTCCAAGTATCAAGGTTTTTTTTGCATTACATAAAAATTCCACAGCCAGGTGTCTTCCATTTTTATCAGACACTATTAGTTTGGGTTGCAATTCTTCCTTAATATATATAACAATTCCCCTCTTCTTTTGCTTTGTTGCCGAAACAAATTGTTTTCCTAGCTTCTTATTAATTAAATAATTAGCATCTTGATCTCTGATATGGGTCTCTTGCAAGCAAATCAAATTACTTCTTTGTTTAGATAACCAATGTAACACAGCTTTTCGTTTAGAGGGTGAATTGAGTCCATTAACATTCCATGAAATTAATTTGTACTCCATAATTATAATCTGGATGAGCTAGGAAAGTCTTTTCCATTCTCCATCAAAAAAACATCTATTGCATATTTTGATTTAATCACTTGTCTCGCTGATTGGAATTCAAAAGTCACTCCTTCCGGCAGCTCCCATCTATATCTAATTTCAGCTGCCTTCAACTTTTGTATCAAATCTCTATATTTTTTCCGATCCTGGAGTACTTTTCGTGGTACTTCTTTCATAATTCGAACCCGTGTCCCGGCTATTTCCAGTGGAGTTTCAAAATGTCTTCTAATAATTTCCTCCTTCATTCTCCTTGTGGTCAATTGGACAATAATATCTCTTGGTAAATTCTTTTGTTCTGCATACTTTGAATTGACTCTGTACACGATATCCAGGTGTGTCATCATTTCCTCCTCTGTTTGTCCCCAAAATTTTGCCAATATTTCCGCTACTTGTTTCAGAGCAGATCCGCCCATTTTTTCCGGGACTGCCCTCATACGAATTTGTCTATCCATTGCTTTGCATTCCATCATCACAATTCTTTCGCCCATACCCATCGTCTCTGTCTGTATAGCCTCCATTTTTTTCTCCCCATCCTGCACCATCTGTTGCGTTTCTTGCACCTTTTGTTGGGTATTCTGTAAATCTGTTTTAATTGCCTCCATCTCTTTTTTAACCTCCGTTATTTCCGACTTAATCGCTTCTTTTATTTCTGTCATTAAATTTTGCTGTAATTGTTGTACCATTTCCCGAATCTCTTTATTTCCCTCCGTTATTTTCTTGTCCAAATTCTCGATGGCAGCCTGCCAATCCTTTTCTTTTTTGGAGGCCATTGGACTTGCCTTGGGTCCCCACGAATCCGCTCTCTTTCTTAACTCCGTCTTCTTTTTAATTCAAGTCTCTATTTTTATATATCAAAATTTTAAACGTTTGCCCTGTGTTATAATGGCGGTTGAGGCTTCCCTTACCCTTAAAATGTCGGGCAATGTTTCTCTATGATATAAAATGTTGGGCGATCTTTCTCTATGGTAATGATGTCACTACGATGATCTTCCCTTACTTTCAATGGTGGGCGCTTCACTCCCTCTTCCAACGTTGTTTTCCTTCCGGGTCTTCCTGTTCTTCCTGACCTCTCCCTCACCGCTCTATCTCTATCTCCTCTCCGTCTATTATCCTCCACTTCCTGTCTCACGGTGCGTCTTCCGATTCCCACGATCCGCCCTCCGCGTCGCTATCTCCCCAACCACATGTATGCAAAACAATATTCTTTCTTAGCTCTTTTTAGCTTTTTCTCGCTCTCAAACCTCAAATTAAACTGCTCAGTTCTTTAGTATGCTTTTTCAGCTTAGTATCTCAGTCTTTCATTCTCTTAAAAAATTAGCACAAACTTCTTGGGTTGTACTCACTGCTTCAAACGTCCAATTCTGTTCAACTCCATTCCCGAGGCTTGGGAAACAACGAGCCTATGTCAATTTAATGACTCCAAAAGCTGCTGCAGAGATTTTAGCCACCCTTCTCTGAGGAGGATCTCAAGGCTTGGGAGGAAAGCCCTTTATTCAGAGCCTCCCACCTGCCGAGACCCTTCACTCTCAGGGCTACAAGCGTTCCAGCCTGATTTCTAGCTGAAATCAGGAGGCTGTGGGCGATCTGTGTGCCCCACCAGCCAGAAAAACAGCACCTCGGATGATCCGGAGCTCCGAATCACGTCGGTCTCGCCATTACCCCAAGTCGGAATTCCTTTCTTTCCAACTTTCTAATGATGGGATAACGCAGATATTTATGCAATCTACATCTCTCCCCAATATGCCCGTACACAGTATCTGTCTCTCCTGTCAATCCAGTACAGGTATTCAATGTATCCACGCATCCCTGTATCCTATACACCTATCCCACACAGCTATGCACCTGTCTGTTGAGAAACCTGTCTATCCCATGTACCAAAACGTCCAATGCTCCATGTCCATCCAGTGTGTTTGGGCAGCAACAGCCTCTGCACCACGCGAGGTGTGGACAACAGCATTGGCCCTGATGCAATGATGTCTCCATCTGGTGGACGTATGTTGGTGTCTCTAACCCACCAGGGTGTGTGTTTGTGTGTGCAAGGCCTCCACATACGCCATCATGACTTGCTGGAGGGTTTTCTTTGCAGACTGTTGCTGGGTCATTTGGCTATGCAGCGGCTGCTAACATGACCCACCGTTATACCTTGGTGGAAAGTAGCCTCTGGGAGGCCTGGAAGGCGGGCACATGGGGATGTCACTGGAGAGCGGCCAAACCCCCCACCCCCAAGAGGGGAGGTGGCCTGCCACCACCTCCCCCAGCTCGCCAGGCCCAGTGGTTGCCAACCTAACCCACCTTCTGGTCTTGGCCGAAAGTAGCCTCTGGGAGGCCTGGCAGGCGGGCACTTGAGGGGTGCCACTGGTGAGCAGCCACACACCCCGCCCCCTAGAGGGGAGGTGGCCCTCCTCCGCCTCCACCTCCCCCAGCCTGCCAGGCCTGGCGGCCACCGATATAACCCACATTAATTCCTTGCCGGAAAGTAGCCTCTGCGAGGCCTGGCAGCCATGCACATGGGGGGTGCTCCTGGCAAGTGACCAAATACCCCAACCCCCTAGAGGGGAGGAGGCCTGCCTTTGAGTCCACCACTTGTACATGGGGCCAAAGTCATCTGGTAGCTCCAATTATGTCAAATGGGAGTTTCCTGGGCACATCGAATTTGGGAATGTATAACTCCAAGATCTGTATTTCAATCTTGACCAAACTTGGGTGATGGCTGGAGGAGAGCCTGCTGAACATTTCCTGTAAATACGGGCTCTCTAAGTCCAACGGGAGCCGTTCTGGCCCCCACGAACAACTAACACCAAACGTTCTTTAATGGGACATGTTCGTTACTGTTCATCTGTTCGTGTTCGTTGTCAGCAATGAACAAAGAACAGCGTGTTCAGTTCCCCCCCCCATTTGTACCCATGTCTAATGGTAAACCATTCTGTTACTCCATATTCTGCCCTAACAGTAGCCTCTTGTCCATAGTACAGGTTGTGCATCAAAACAATCAGATGTTGTGGTGCCCCCATTTGTTTTAATACTATTGATAGCTTTTCATGATCCACACAATCAAAAGCTTTGCTGTAATCTATAAAATACATGCTGATTTTCTTCTGAAATACCCTGGTGCGTTCCATTACCCATTGTAAATTTGCAATATGATCTCTAGTGCCTCTTCCTTTCCTGAATCTAATTTGAATAGCTGGCATTTCTTGTTCCATATATGGTAAGAGTCTTTGCTGTAGAATTTTGAGCATCACTTTGCTTGCATGGGTGTCCGGAGCGGGACCTTCCCACCCCGGACTGGGCCCACCCAGGGCCCCCCCGGACCGAGGCCAGGCCCCGCCAATGCCCCCCCCGCTCGCCAGACCCCCAGCGCTCACCTCAAGACCCGGGGGAAGCCGGCTCGAAGGAGCGCCGACGGGTGTGGCGGCAGAGCAGCGCCCGGGCGCGGCGCAGGCTGGAGAAAGCGGCCGGGCCGGGGAACGCCGGGCCGCCGCCGCTGCAACCCCCACAGATGGGCACCAGACCGGCGCCCCCGACAATGAGGGCGGCGGCGGGCGGGGAAAACCTGGAGAGGCCTCCGCCGAGGAGGCAGCTGGGCAGAGACATGGCGGCCGGGCAGGCCAGGCCCGGGCCGGGAAGGGGGAGGGTGCGGGTGCGAGCAGCGGAAGGGAGGCGGGCACCCGGGGCAGCGCGGAGCCAGATTGGGGAGCAGAAGGTTGGGAGGGCTCCCCAGTATGAAGAGACTGGCACAAGAAGGGGGAAGGAGAGGGGGTCGGCGGAGCGCAGGGAAGGGAGGAAGACGGAGGAGGCAGGCGAGCTGAGAGGAAAGGGGTGGGAACAGACAAGGGAAGGCACCAGTGACAGGACGGACAGCAGAGCACGGGGCAGGGAAAGGAGGGAGCACGGTGGTGGATTGGGGGAGAGGGGAGAAGTGGGTTGAGGTGGTGGCACAAAAGGGAAGAGCCCGAGGACGCTGAGGAGTAGAAGTTGGCGGGAAGAGCGCATACGGCCAGAGCGAGGAAGCGAGAGAGAGAGGGGAAACGGCCATAGGCTCTCCAGGCAGCTGGTAGGAGGCAGAAGCCAGTGGCTCAACTGCTGCCCCAGCCCAGTCTGAGGCCGAGGGAATTCCTTTGCCACCACCCCAACCGGGGTCCAAGGGTACGGCAGAGCAGGGGGGGGCGGCGGCGGGTAGGGCAGGGCCTCACAATGGAAAATTAACATGATAGTCTGATAGTTGCTGCACTGCTTGGCATCCCCTTTTTTGGAATTGGAATGCAGACTGAGCGTTTCCAGTCTGTGGGCCATTGTTTTTTCCCCCATATTTGCTGACAGATTCTTGTTAGGATTTTGATGGACTCCATTTCTGTAGCTTGAAGTAGCTCTACTGGTATTCCATCTACTCCAGGTGCTTTGTTTTTACCAATTGTTTTGAGAGCAGCTTTTACTTCACTTTCTAAGATTTCTGGTTCTTCATCAAATGATTCTTCTTCATCAAAGGGAAATTAGGCAAGTATTGTCGAAGGCTTTCACGGCCGGAGAACGATGGTTGTTGTGGGTTTTCCGGGCTGTATTGCCGTGGTCTTGGCATTGTAGTTCCTGACGTTTCGCCAGCAGCTGTGGCTGGCATCTTCAGAGGTGTAGCACCAAAAGACTTTGGTGCTACACCTCTGAAGATGCCAGCCACAGCTGCTGGCGAAACGTCAGGAAAAACAATGCCAAGACCATGGCAATACAGCCCGGAAAATCCACAACAACCATAGGCAAGTATTGTTCCAATAAAAATAATTTCCACATAAAATTTGAATTTGAGCGAATACAATAATAAAACTACATAATTTTGGTTTTTTCCTGATCAAATATTTAAGTAGAAGTATCTATTGCTACTGGAACATAAAATTAGCATGGTGTTCTGGATGACTCTGGTCAGGCCTGATTCAGATATAGGCATGCACTTAAGAAGCTCTGAGCATCTAGTTAACGTTCCTGTTTCAAACCATTTAACTCCTAGCAAGAGGTACACCACAGATAATGTCATAGGTTTGTTACTGGGTATTGTACACAAGTAATGCAATTAAGGAGTCTCGGCTTCTTTTTAAAGTGTTTATTATTACAAAATAATTAATTAGTATTCTTGATATCAACTCAATCAACAGAAAATCATACTGTTCATTATGACTATATAAATCATTAGAGCAATTACATGAGTCCAAAGAAGTATCTTACCCAAAGATACAAAGGTGACAGGCCATTAGCACCTCCAAAGATTAGTTCAGCTTGTCATATTTATAGAGTTTCATAACCTTTTCTCAAAAATAGCTGCTTCAGAGACTCAAATTCTTAACTTACTTCTATAATTTCATACATCAAACAAGATTATCCATATTTGAAACATATAACAATAGTTAGTTGGTTCTTCCTACCTTTTATGATAACAGAGTCGATGTAGAATTAGTGATTACAAATTTCTCATACATCTTTATATCTTTTGGCCCTCCATCAAAGTAACTATCTGATTAATGTTGCCAGCTTCTATGAAGTTAGACATTCCTGTCATTCTCAGATACTCCCTGCACGTGGGCCTTGATTCATTGTATGCATTAGTATGATTTAGATGGCTCTTCTAATCTACACATGACAATACAACTGTGCAGGGCTTTTTTTCAGCGGAAACGCAGTGGAACGGAGTTCCGGAACATCTTGAAAATGGTCACATGGCTGGTGGCCCCGCCCCCTGATCTCCAGACATAGGGGAGTTTAGATTGTCCTCCGCGGAGGGCAATCTATACTCCCCTCTGTCTGGAGATCAGGGGGCGGGGCCACCAGCCATGTGACCATTTTCTCTAAGGGCAACTCACTGAGTTCCACCACCTCTTTTCCCAGAAAAAAAGCCCTGCAACTGTGTAACTCTATTGTTTTATGCCTCTCTCCAAGGTTGTTTTATTCTAAGCCTCTAGACTCTTTGTGGCCTATCTAGTTATGGGACAGGGCTAGCCTTGTTTCTGTGTGCAAATGTGTCTTGATTGAACAACTTTCTTTGTCATATCAAGCAATTTCCTCCCTATAGTTCTAGCTATATCCATGACAATGGGATACTTTTAAAAATTGTTTACTAAATATGTCAAAATAAATATGCTAAATCTATTTAAAGCATTGGATAATATCCTTCCCCCAAAATTCCAATTCTGAATTCCAGAAAATCCACATCACTGATCACAAGGAATTTTTTGCCTGAGGCCCTTTCCATTCTGCCTACATAAAGTGAATTTAACAAAGTCACTTTTTTAATTCCTTTCCCAGCTTGACTCAATCAGATCCTCATGGTAGCTAAAATTCTAGCTTTAACAAAGCTAAAATGTATAACAGGATTTCAGTAGACTAGTGGAGCCCAGCTTAGAGTTCTTTGCATCAAATCCATAGTGTTGAAACATTCAGTTCTATAAATGACTAAAAAATTACTCTTCCCTTAATAAGGGATTTAATTTCAGTAAATATAGTGCCCAACGAAGAATAATTATCCTCGAAACAGCCAGCTTTTTTCTTTATAGAAAATAGTTTCAGCAAACAGCTTGTTTCTCACAGAACTCTCTCAATATAGTCATTGGGATCTTTCTAAGCATGGATCCCTGTGCTCATAACTAAGGCCAAAATCCTGAAAATACTTATTAAAGGATAAGCTCCAGAGTGTAATGGGGCTTACTTCTGAGTAAACATGCTTAGGATTACACCGAATGTGCCTATACAATGTGCTAGCTTGCTGGGCTCACCTTGAGAAATGGATTCTACAGCTGTTGGTTGACTGAACTTGTTGGCAGAGAGATGATACACAGTCAGGAGGACACTGAACTGATTAAGAGTAACAAAAGCTTTATTTATGGAACTAAAAAGCTGGATAGGAAAGAGAAGAAATAAATCAACTGGCCTTGTTAGTTAAGAGAGTTCTAGAGGAAAAAACAAAGAATAGCATCCCGCAGACAGACAAGGAGAGACCCTTTTAGAAAGAAGGTACCCCTCATACAGTACTGTCTACCTAGAGCTTGCTGTGCCCTGCAGGATCTTTTTCTGTTCTTCTTTGTATTGCTATACTCCAACAGAACTGCTATGCACAGCTCTTCTATAACTTTCTCAGGGTGGTATCTCAGTATTTCTAAATATATGATTGATGTTGTAGCATTATTATAATGTTGGTGCATAAATAGATTTCATTAGTCACTAGTCAATAAGGACATCTCAGAAGTTGCTGTTAGTATTTTACTTTAATTTTTTTGCAGTAGAATATGGAAATTGCAGGTTCATCTTAGCTAGGCTTATTTGTATAGGAAAATGATGGCACAAATGCCTGACAAAGATGTCTTCCTTTACCAGGTACATTTGTTGCACATCCTGAGTGGATGTGTCCTATGTAGAAGGGGTCCAGATTGGATTCATGCTCCTATTGGCTAATTATCCTTCTTTCTTCATCGGGAAAGCTGTACTCCTCTTACTTACTTAAGGAACTTTTGGATTGGATGGAATCAGAAGGTGTGTTGGGCCATGAGTAGATTGATATTAAACAGTGCTCCTTGACTTATGACCACTGCCATCTGACTGAGAAATATTCATCCTTTAAATGGAGATGTTTTCCCTGACCTGGATAGCCCAGGTAAGCCTGATCTTGTTAGATCTCAGAAACTAAGCAGGATCAGCATCGGTTAATAATTGGATGGGGGACCTCCAACGAAGAGCAGGGTTGCAGAGGCAGGCAATGGCAAACCACCTCTGATAGTTTCTTGTCATGAAAACTCAGCCAGAGGTTGTCGTAAATCAACTATGACTTGAGAGCACTCTCCACCACAAAAGGAGGTGATTCTATGCGGCCTTTATTGATCTTAAAGGGCCCTTTGACTCTATAAATTGCTCAAAATTGTGGAGTAAACTTGGCCAAATCACCATTGACAAAAAGCTTCTAGGGCTTATTCAATGACTATATTGTGGTTCAACTGTGCTGTGGGTATGAAGGACATTTAACTAAGTCATTTAACCTGGAAAAAGGGGTAAGAAAGAGTTGTTTACTATTGTTTTTCTATTTAATCCATATTTAAACAATTTAGCATCTAATTTTGATGAGCAATGCCATCCACCTAAATTAATTAAGACATGTCCCTGTCTTGCTTTATGCGACTGACGCCACCATTTTGTCTCACACCAGGGTTGGTCTGCAAATCTTTTCCAAGTATTTGCATGAAAGTCTGGTGATTAACTACCAGAAATCTAAGATCCTAGTCTTCACTAAAAGTAGGAGATAGCCCCCATTACAATGGTCAGTCATTGGATTTAATATTGAGCAAGTTTGGACCTTCTCTTTTGTGTTTTTGGCAGACTTATCTTGGAATCCTCAACTTAGGCCGTTTCCACACACATTGAATAATGCACTTTCAATGCACTTTAGTTATCCTTTAGAAGTGGATTTTTTGTTCCACACATGGAGAATCAGTTATAAATGTTCACTAAAGCGTATTGAAAGTGGATTATCCAACGTGTGTGGAAGCAGCCTTAGAATGGCGCTTAACAAGGCAAAACCCTGTGCAAACGCTATGAGCAGGTTCTTCTATAATAAGGGGGGAAAGTACATTCCTGGAGCTGTGCAAGCTTTTAACTTGAAAGCCGTTCCGTTATTCCTTTATGGTTCAGCTATTTGAATTAAAGCCACATCTGAAAATATTGATCAGCCCCTTGCTCAGTTTCTAAGAAAACTGCTGAATGTAGCCCGCTATGTCTCAAATGTTGTGTTGCAGGCAGAATTTGGCCAAACATCTTTGGAAGCACAAATATGGCTCTCCACCCTCAAATATTCTCAATTTGTTTTTTTGCTGAGGACAGCCTATTGGCTGCCTTGAAACGGGATACTTTCAGATCAGTTTGGATGAAAACTTTAGATGAGAAACTGCCACTGGTTGGTATGGTGACTAATCTTATCTCTGAGATGGATAAATCAATAACTCTCTCTGATTAAAAATAGTGTCCTAGAAATCAACCACAGAAAAATTGACATATAGAGCTCGTCGTGTTTGTTCCTCTTATCATTTTGCATTACTCCTCTGAAATCTTTACCTCCCTATATGTATTATTTGACTATTCCGGACTATTGTAAAGCTTTTTATTTGCAAGATGGGGTATTATACCTTCTATGGTTTTAGAAGGAAGGTTTTTAAATAGGCCTTATTCTGATAGAGTCTGCCATTACAGTCCTAATAGCATTGATACATCTTTAGATGTCCTGCTTGAATGCTATTTGTATAAGAATATCAGAGACTATTACATTAAACCCCTTATTACTGATCACTGTGATCAAGCACCCCCACCCCCCACACACACACCTCGGAAATCCTGTTTTATCTGCTTAGAGAGAACAATCCTAAGATTACTTTGGCAGTAGCAAAATTTGTTTCAGTTCTATCCCTTGAGTCCAAAAAATGATGAACAAGAACTTTCTACTGCTCAAGGTTTGTTAATCGATGAGCTTCTAAGGAAACGGAAGGGAAGGCATACAGTGGGATAGTTAATTTTACATCTGTGATGGTTTAACTGATTCTTAATAGCCTTATGGATATTTAGTAGTTATAAATGCAAGGACTTGCACCTCCCCCACCTCCCCTTATTTCTTCTTTCCTTCATCCTGGCAGTTCCCATATCTTCATCTTTCCCTCCTTCCTTCTCTCTTTTCCACGCACCAACCAACTTCTCCTTTATGTTTCCCCCAGTCTTCAGCATTATTTAATTATTTATTTACCTTATTTATACCTCACTTTTTTCTCCTGTGGGGACCCAAAGCAGCTTACATCATTCTCCTTTCCCTCATTTTATCATTACAACAACCCTGTGAGGTAGGTTAAGTTTAGAGAGACTAACTGGCCGTCATCACTCAGAAAGCTTCCATGGCAGCGTGGGGATTTGAACCTGGGTATCCCAGATCCTGGTTTGACATTCCTTTTCTTTTCCTGTAACATAATGGCCTACAAGACATACCTCAAAGTATTTTATAAGTAATTCATAGCTCCATAGATAAATATGGCTAGATCACATGTACACTTTTTCAAACTTACCTGATAACAAAATGTTTAGTTTCTGTTGTTTAGAAATGTTCTGTAGACGTTCAGTCCGGGGTGTGATATATTGGTTGAGAAGTGAATTGTAATGGGGTCAGCTAAAAAGGATATGGGTGATTGAATTGAATTGAACCTTACAAAGGGTACAATAACATTTCTCAGGGGGGATTCTACTAAAATGGCCCTTCATCTCAGTGGTAGGTAATGCATTACATCTAAGTAACATAAAAGCGTGTCAATATTTTGGAACTGTTAAATAAAAGAAATATTTAGCTTGTTTGGACATTTTTTGATAGGATAAATGAAAATAAATAGGAGATAATTTCTTGTAAGCTTTGAATTTTAGCATAGACCAATCTTTTCTAAACAATTGTTTTGTACATTTAGCAAAGATTTTTTTCAGTGAATCCCTGTGATTTAAGCTTAGGTTTAACATTAGGTTTGACATTCTATTTATTTATTTAATTTAACTTACATACCGCCTCTACTATGTTTAGTGCTTGAGACAGTTTACACGTGTATTTAGTGTGGCGTAAGCCTAAACTTGCACTAGCATACAAGAGAACATTCAAGATCTAAGAAATACAGAGTAGGAAATACAGAGACGTTCGCATTAGCTGGTTCCCAACGATGATAGGGGAAATACTCACTTATCCTGGAGCGAAGCAGAGACACAGCAGCGAGGGGGGTGGTCCAATGCCAGCACTGGAACCACAGACGGACAGCAAGGAAGTCTGGATAGGATGGCACGTGCACCATGCGGTCTGAGAGGCCGGCTTAAATACCCCAAAACGTACCCTGGGGCTGGTGCTGTACTTGGTGGTTCTCACAGATTAAAACAAAGGGTCTAATGGGCTACTGAATGGCTTGGATGGGCCACTTTGGTAATCAGATTGTGATAAGTGACACCTCAGGAAGAGGGGACAAAAGAGGGAGGGGGAAATCCAAGTGGGCTGAAAGGATGTTCCAGCGGACAGGGCTTGTCCTGATGTCATCAGCTCTGGAATGCGGAGGTTTCTTTGAGATGCATTCTCTAAGTGCTTGGGATGGTCGGCACTTAGTTCCTTCTCCTGGGCGGCTCCTAAGATATGCAGAGCGGGGCGAGGTGCTCTCGCTGTGGACGTGGTGTGCCCGCTTCGCCGAAATGGCTTCTCAAAGCAGTCTTCTTCCCTGGGTCTTCTGGGTGCCTGAGAACATGGATGCCGGCGGGGCATAGCTGGGGCTGGTTAGCAGGCTGCCCGGTAGCGAGGGCAAGCTCGGCAACCGCTTCGCAGGAGGCTCCAGGCGGGAACTGACCAGGGAGCGCCTAGCCAGGCTCGCTGGAGGTTTCCCCGGCAGGCGCCCGGCTGCTAGCAGCGGCTTGGGCCCATATGAGACAGGCTTCCATGGAGGCAGCGGGAACAACACTTTAAAACACAGTCCAAAGCAGGGAACAGGCACGGTCCGTGGCAGATGGCAATGCAGGCACGGGGCACACTTGTAACAGAGTCCAAGGCTCACACTGGGAATTCCAGATACAGGTCAGGGCAGGGCTGCCCAGAAAGAGAGTCCTTTGTGCAGTTATCCAAACATGGAGTCAGTAAACTACACAGTCTATTACAGCAGCAGGGTAATTGACACGCAGGCAGGAAACTGACACGTGTATTAACACACACACGTGTAAAGCAATCTTTGGTGTAGCAGTAAAACAGTAACGCAGGAAACTTTAACACAGTTCATAGCAGGCTTTAAAGCAGGGGAGGGGGCCTACTTGGCAACACTGGTCAAAGAGATTTGAACGGCCCTAGGGTCAGGATTCTGGAACCACCAACAGGCCCTGAGTTGCAGACCATAGGGCACCCGGGGTTATACTGGGAGACGTAGTTCCATAGGTATAACCACTATACTACATAGAATCTCAGCTTTCCCTCCTTCAATCTCCCTGGAGGCTTTTCCCTGGGAAAAGTCTGACCAAGTGACAAAATGGTTGTTGGGGGTTTTCCGGGCTGTATTGCCGTGGTCTTGGCATTGTAGTTCCTGACGTTTCGCCAGCAGCTGTGGCTGGCATCTTCAGAGGTGTAGCACCAAAAGACGTGGCAGATGGTGCTACACCTCTGAAGATGCCAGCCACAGCTGCTGGCGAAACGTCAGGAACTACAATGCCAAGACCACGGCAATACAGCCCGGAAAACCCCCAACAACCATCGTTCTCCGGCCGTGAAAGCCTTCGACAATACATCAAGTGACAAAAGTTGTGCAGTTACAAGTCACTAAGATGAGTTGTGTCATGGGCCTGCTCAAGTTGTGCAAGTTGTTTGGTGGTTGCTCCTGGGCCCAGATGAGTTGTGTGGCATCTAGTCATAGGCATTACTGCACTTGGGTGAATTTCACAAATTGCATAGTATCAAGTTACCTGGTGATTGCTGCCGAGCAGTGCTTTTTTTCTGCCAGAATGCTCTGGAATGGCAGCACCTCTCTGTGTGTGGTGGCCCTGCCCCCTGATCTCCAGACAGAGATCAGTTCCCCTGGAGCAAATGGCCATTAAGGCAAGCCTGCTTCTGAGGGGGGAAGCACACACAGTGGGAGGGTGGGAGAATGGCCTGGAATGGGCCGCTGCCAAGCGAGGGAGCTCCCCCCCCCACTTGGTAGTAGCCCGATCCAGGCCCAAACGGGCCCAAAACAGCCCAGATTGGGCCCCAAACTGCCAAACTGCGGCAGCAGCCCATTCCAGGACCATTTGGGTCCCATCATGGCCATTTTGGGCCCATTTGGGCCCAATTTGGGCCCTAAATGGCCAGGATCAGGCATGAAATGGCCAGGGTCGGGCTGCTACCAGGCAGGGGAGTGCTCTCCCATGCAGCAGCAGCCTGTTCCAGTCTGATTCAAGCCCAATCTGGGCCATTTTAGGCCCATTTTGGCCCAATTTGGGCACTAAATAGCCAGGATAGGGCCCAAAATGGCCAGGATTGGGCCACTGCTGGGCAGAGGAGTGTTCTCCCACATGGCAGTGGCTGTTTCAGGCCAATTTGGGCCCAATCTGGGCCATTTCGGACCAGATTCAGCCCAATTTGGGCCCAAAATGGCCCGGATTGGGCTGCTGCTGGGTGATGGAGTACTCCCCCATGCTGCTGCAGCCCATTCCTGGCCTATTCAGGCCTGATCTGTGCCGATCTGTTATATGGAGCAGAGGTCCATCAGTGGCTATTAGCCACAGGAGATAGATGGTATTCTCTTTGTGGGGAGGTGGTGCTCTGTTGTCTTGGTGCTGGAAGGAAGGCAGTGGGAGGGCATCTGGTGTCCTGGCCTCACTGACAGTCCTTTAGATGGCACTGGATTTCTAGCCACTGTGTGTGACAGAATGTTGGACTGGATGGGCCACTGGCCTGATCCAACATGGCTTTGCTTATGTTCTTATGTTCTTATGAATAGCCCCCCTGTGGAAAACAGGAACGCTCCTGGGGTGGCCACAGCCTGCATGATGACGTCACTTCACATGTAGTGATGGGTGTCACCTCCTCCTGGGAGTTTCCCCTGGTGAGAGTTCTACCACTTCTTTCCCCAGACAAAAAGCCCTGCTGCTGAGTATGGTTCGAATGAGTTCTTCCTTCAGGGCAGGAGGATAGGGAGCAGCAGGGACTTTGAAGGGCCCTCACTTACACAAGTCAATGTTTTAAGAGTAATAATATTGTTGCCTAGCAAACCCCCACAATGGCCACTGAGATGTCTCTGCTTAAAGGTATAGGCTCTGCTTCTACTATTTTGGGTTGTTCTAACCCCCCTCTCCTATCTTTTTTTATTTAGACTTCAGATTTTACTGCAAACTTGGACCTTTTCTCAGATTGTAAAAAGATTTCTTGTATCTGTTCATGGTTCCAATCTCTGGATTTAAGAAGTTTGATGATTTACTGGGGGGCGGGGGGAATCTGAATTTTCTGACATTTCCTTTCTGAGTTTCTATAAGCTTGGGTATCTACATCCAGTGTTTCTGCCAGTTACCTTAAAATGTATGCTTTTAATGACTAGCCTGTGTTATTTCTTTGCAGATCTGTGAATACAATGTTGTATTTTGAAAGCAGAAAGTTCCTTGCTTGTGTCTTTCTTCTTTGTAATCTCAGTAGCTATTCTGTGCTTTACACACATGAAAGATTTGCTAGTGTTTGAAAGGAAATGCTGGTCTGGTTTAAACAGATAAGGAGATAAATAGACCACAAGAGGCTAAATGCTGAAGCTTGGCAAAGGAGCTTATCCTTTACTTTGCAGTTTAGGAAGTAAACAGTGACATATCAGGAAGGCAGGCAACTGTGCCAGAGAACAGCTGGCACTTCCCAGATTAGAGTACTTGATCAAAACTAGAAAAGGATTTCATTGTCTAACCCTTATTAAGATATTACAGATTTTGCATTGTTCTAGGCAGTGCAGATGAACAGTGGTAGACAACTGACTTGGGGTATGGTTTCCACATAGGAGGACTATTGTTTTGTGTTGGAAGAGAATACATTTTTTCTTAATATGAAGCAGACAACACAGAAAGTGGATTGTAATACCAAAGTATTGAGTTGTTTGTTATTCTGTGGACCCTACTAATTTTGCTAAGCAATACACGTTTGATGGCCTAGTCAAATCTTACTCCTACACAAAATATTCTGCATTAATAGGAGGTAGGTTGTTAGCTGGTAGCTATGTAATTTACAGGAGCATTTTAGAGAGGAATTTCAATATATTTATATTAGCCTTTTAATCTGGGATTGCCATAATTTTTAATAAATGTCGAATATAGACAATGCCAAATTCTAGTATTTTCTTCATTGTCCTTCTATGAGCCCCCTCTTTGCCCAAGTAATGGCATTTAAAAATAAACATAAAAAAGAAGAGTTGCGGCACCATTTTATCTCATAAAAATCAAACGGCTATAAAGGTTTCTCAGGCTATGAACTCTTTAAATTTTCTTCCTTTTCTAATGGTTCCAGCATTGTTCATTGCTTGCTGTTCTCTCCTGGCATTCATGAACCGATTGTTATCCATTCTCGTGTGTGCATATGTGTGGGAGAGGAATTAAGTACTTCATCACTTTTAAGCAAAGCCACTCTAATTTTATATTTCTATATTTTATGCTCCTTGCTAGGGGCAGCCGAGGATTTTATAACCTCTTTGGCAGCCCCTGGCCTTTCTCAAATAGTGACAACCCAACACACAAAAGAGGCCACACCTTGGACAATTTTTTGCACTGAAACTTTGAGGAGAGCTCTTCTTTCAGGATTAGAGATACAGCCTGAACCATGATTTGACCATTATCTATTGAAGAATGATTATGTATAATGGATGTAATGGATTCATTAATGATGATGATGTAATCAATTTATTTTTCACACTTCCTAATTGTGCACTGTTGTTTATTATTATGTTGAATTAAGAAAAGATTGGCTGCATTGCTGATGCTGACATAGAGAGCTTGTGTTTTTTCTTCTGTATCTTGCTTGCTCTCTCTTTAAGAGCCTCTGTTCTAGCCATTATCTGTTGAAGGCAAGGGTGAATATGGACTCAATACCCCACAAAAAAGGTGACCCATTAAAATGGTCTACTCACAGGAGTTCATGGATCCTTCTGGATTCTAGAATGCTTTGGAGGTTTTAAGAATTCCAAACACACACACTGATGAGGCCGCAATGAGAGCTGAGAATGTGAAGTTCCTTGAAGCTATTGACAGGATTGTATCTTGTTGACTTCTCCTGCCCTTAGATTGGAAACTAGTCATGTGGTTTACCATAGCATCAAATAGTTCATGACCACCCCAGTTAAAGGTATCTTGACATCTTTAGATTCCTAAATTTGAACTTTTACTGTCTCAAGAACTATTTATTTATTTACTTAAAACATTTGTATACCACCTTTCTATCCAAAATAGGTCCCCAAGACAGGGAATATCAAAACAATGAAAAACAAATGAAAAACAGCATGACAACATCACTCCCAGGAGCGACATCATCGTGCAGGCCCTGAGAGTGCTCCCATATTTCATGCCAAATTGGCCTGGCACAAAGCACTCCCAGGGCCTGCACGATGATGTCACTCCTGGGAGTTACATTGTCACTCTGTGCCAGGAGCGCACCCTGGGAGGTCAATTAGGGCACCTTTTATCCCTGCTGGCCAGAAGAGTGGTGGCAGGGGGTGGAGGCTGGGAACAGGGGATCCCCTGCCCCCACCAGGGGAACAGCAACCCTAATTACTATAGAGGACCAACAACAGGGCATAGAGTTTGAGGCCTTCCCCTGAAATTGCCTTCTGGCACTGGTAGTCAGAGGTTTCTGTCTTGGAATGTCAACGTTCCCCTTGTTCACCATGGCTAGTAGCCAGTGATGGACCTATCCTCCATGATTCTACCTAATCCCCCTTTAAAGCAGTCTATGCCTGTGGACATCACTGTATCCTCTTTCAGTGAATTCCACATCTTAATCACTTCCATTAAACTATCCATTTTGACCCCAAGGTCTCTTTCTTTCTTATTCTCAGCAAGTGCATAGCTCATTCAGGTATACTTGAAGCTGGGATTTTTTGTTCCTGTGTACATCACCTTACACTTGCCTACACTGAACTTCAATTGCCACTTTGTTGCCCACCCACCCAATTTGTGGAGATCCTCCTGGAGCTCTTCTCATTCAGCCTTGGTTTTCACCATCCTGAAGAGTTTCATGACACCAGCAAACCTGACCACTATACTGCTTACTCCAGCTCCAAATCAGTTATGAACAAATTAGATAGTATTGCCCCCGATACTAATCCTTGTGGGACCTCACTGCTTGCTTCCTTCCATTGTGTGAACTGTCCATTTACTTCTACTTTTTGCTTTAATCCACAAGGGGACCCATCTTCTTATCCTATTACTGCTGAGCTTATTCAGGATTCTTTTGTGAGGAACCTTGACAAAAGCCTTTTGAAAGAGCTTAGGGTTTATATTGGATCTAATACTGCTGCTAGAGTAGCAAGTTAATACTGTTGCAAAAACACTTTTTATCAACACAGTTTAGCCCAGAAGATGGGCCCCTACCTTGATATGGCTGACCTAGCCACCTGGATCCATGCCACAGTAACATTGAGGCTACTACTGTAATGTCCCCCTTGAAATAATCTCAGAAGCTCTAGTCAGTGCAGAACTCTGCAGCTTGGTTATTATCAGGAACTAGGCAGAAAATGCATATTACTCCCATTCTGTAGTCACTCCATTGTCCACCCATCAATTATCAGGCTCAGTTAAAGGTTTTGGCTATCATATATAAAGCCCTTCATGGCCTAGGTCCCTCATATCTACAGGATCATCTCTCTCCTTATACTCTGCCACAGCAGCTTCACTCATCTGGACAGGGCCCATTTTCAGGTACCATCCTTCAAATGGGCAAAATCAACAACTGTCTGTACATGTGTGTTCTCTGTTGTGGCTCTACCTTATGGAATGGTCTATCTGATAAGGTTTGGAGGAGTGCCCCTACTCTCCTGGTAGGTTTTATGCAAATGTTACAAAACAGAATTATTTACGAGAGCTTTCTTACACAGGTAAGAGGGCTGTATTTAAAGGCAATGGTGCAGAGATGCTTGGTAAAGGGACAGAGATTGTGGATTATACTGCTGAAAAGATAGTATTAAATGGTACAAAAGCTTTCTAATGTAGAATAGCCAGTGAATATGAGCTATTTTTGCATCCTTCTTGGTTTTCAGCAATAACTGCTTTGTAAATATCTAGTAATACAGATCTGTAGCTATCCACATTTCATTTTTCTGTCTGCCCTCTTTCCAACCCTTTCCTGTAACAATGTTCATGCTTCCTTTCAGAGGAGGGTTATAACTAGAGATGGGCACAAACTGAAATACGAACCAAAATTAAGCACAAACCAGGTTGGTTCATGGTTTGCGAACCATGGTTCATCAGATCCCATTTCTGACAAACCACTATGAACTTTTATGCTGGTTCGTTTGGTTCATTTTTTGGTTCGTCACTGCAGACAGCCTGGTGCCAATCAATCAGTTTCCTAGGCAACAGGGGATGGACTTCCTGCAGACCTTCTGCTGACCCAGAAGTGACCTGCTAGAAGTGACCTTCTGCTGACCTGGAAGTGACAATTTTCTGACCTGGATGTGACATTTTCACAAACCAAATGAACTGGTTTGTGAACCAGGGGCAGGTTCGTGAAAGTTCCTGGTTTGCGGTTCGTGAAATTTGATGAACCACATGGTTTGGGTTTTTCCCGGTTTGTGCCCATCTCTAGTTATAACTGATTGGGCAGAAGGCAGAAAGGAAGTGGTCACACAATAGTTCCCTGTGAGATTATGGATGGTCTTTCCTTGAAATGGATTCTTTAGCTATAACTTGTCGAGACTAGCAGTCCAGAGAAACACAGAAAGAAAACTTATATTGGTCGTTTTTGGAAAGAGTTATAATGCTCCACATACATATTGCAATGAAATAATTTGCTTTGTTTCTTTACTTTCTTTTTTTTGTCTAGATGGAAGATGTAATAGCACGTATGCAAGATGAAAAAAATGGGATTCCCATTCGGACTGTTAAAAGCTTTCTATCCAAGATTCCTAGTGTATTTTCTGGTAAGATTCAGAGTGCAATTTGTGTTCTATACAATTTGCATTGATTGTAACAGATATATGTGAATACTAATACAGAGTTAAGATGCAAGCAAACTATCTATGCTGGGCTCAATTTCACCTAGTAATAAAACTGAAGGTTATTCCATGGAATCTGTGGACAGTATATGAATCAAGACAACAAAATAAATTGCTTCTTCACACAGTACATATTTAGTTTCTCCAATCTGCCAACAACAAGATGTGGCGAGGGTCACTAGGTTAGATGTTTTTAAAATAAAGTTTAGGAAAAATTAGATGTATTGTCGAAGGCTTTCACGGCCGGAGAACGATGGTTGTTGTGGGTTTTCCGGGCTGTATTGCCGTGGTCTTGGCATTGTAGTTCCTGACATTTCGCCAGCAGCTGTGGCTGGCATCTTTAGAGGTGTAGCACCAAAAGACAGAGATCTCTCAGTGTCACAGTGTGGAAAAGATGTTGGCAGGTCATTTATATCTACTCAGGAGGGGTGGGGTTGAGCTGAGTCATCCTGTAAGAGTTTCCCAGGGTGTGGAATGCTAATGGCGGGAGGCTTCACTGTATCCTGAGGAGGTTCTTTTGCATATGGATTGGTGCTTGATGTGCTAATCTTCTCTGCAGGGCTATTGTCGGGTATAGAATGTTTTGTTAGCCTGGTGTTTTTCAGAACTGGAAACCATGCTCTGTTCATTCCTAAGGTTTCTTCTTTCCTGTTGAAGTTTTGCTTATGCTTGTGAATTTCTTTTTTTTTCTTTTTTTCTTTTTTGAAAAATTTTTATTGGGTTAGAATCCATTATTTCCACATTTACATTCAATTTTCCCCAATTTTTTCATCTCTAACCCCCTCCCTTTCCCCCCCCTTTTTGTTGACTTCCAACAGCTTTCCAACCCTTTGTCCCCTTTCCCTTACTTTTATTAGCTTCCTCTATCTAAAACAAATATATATTCTCCATTATTCTAAGCAGTACATCCTTAACTATTTTAACATTATATGCCCAAACTGTAAGCCTTTGTTTCCATCTTAGATAAACAATTTATCCCAATTTTTCAATTTCAGGTATTTCTATATATCATAAACCATATAGATCATACATTCGTTTATATCAAACAATTTGACTTATTCTCTATATATATTACTCATTCTATCTTTTTATAATAGTTCTATATATCTCTCCTCACGTAGTCAATCAATTTGACCCATCTATATCTTCAGACATTCAGTTTGGTACAAAACTTGTCAGAAAAAAAAGAAAATATTGTTAGTTAATCGCTCCTTATATTTAGTCCTTATAATTAATTATTTTCTCTATGTTCTGTTTGTTAACCTATATATATCTATATATATGTCAATCTATTAATCTGACTGCTTATTAATTCACATTTATCTCTTCTCCCCCCGGTAAAGTCTCCCCCCTCTACTTCAATACTTCAGTAGTTCTCAAACTGCCACAGTTTTCCTCCCACCTCCCATTTCTTCTCCAGGTATTGTTTCAGCTTCTCCCAGTCTGTGTTGAACTGCCCTGAGTCCAGATCTCTCAATTTTCTTGTCATCTTGTCCATTTCAGCCATATACAGCAATTTGTAAGTCCAATCTTCAATAGTTGGCACTTCTTGTACTTTCCATTTTTGCGCATACATGCTTGTGAATTTCAATGGCTTCCCTGTGCAATCTGACAAAGTAGTTGGAAGTGTTGTCCAGTATTTTGGTGTCCTGGAATAAGATACTGTGCCCTGTTTGAGTTAGGCTATGTTCAGCCACTGCTGATTTTTCAGGTTGTCCAAGTCTGCAGTGTCTTTCATGTTCTTTTATTCTTGTCTGGATGCTATGCTTTGTGGTCCCGATGTAAACTTGTCCACAGCTGCAGGGTATACGGTATACTCCTGCAGAGGTGAGGGGGTCTCTACTGTCTTTTGCTGATCGTAGCATCTGTTGTATTTTTCAGGTGGGCTTGAATACTGCTTGAAGGTTATGCTTTTTCATAAGCTTTCCCATCTGATCAGTAATTCCTTTGATATATGGCAAAAACATTTTCCCTGTAGGAGACTGTTTTTCCTTGGTTGTTTGATTCATCCTGGGTTTGATTGCTCTTCGGATTTCATTTCTGGAGTAGCCATTTGCCTGAAGTGCGTAGTTTAGATGATTAATTTCCTCATTGAGAAAGTGCGGCTCACATATCCGTCTTGCACGATCCACTAATGTTTTCATTATGCCTCTTTTCTGTCGGGAGTGGTGATTGGAGTTTTTGTGTAAGTAGTGATCAGTGTGAGTTGGTTTCCTGTAGACCTTGTGACTTAACTGAAAGTTTGCTTTGCGGATGACCAAGGTATCCAGAAATGGCAGTTTTCCCTCGATTTCTTTCTCCATTGTGAATTGTATGTTCAGGTGGATATTGTTGAGATGATTCAAAAACCCCATCAATTCTTCCTCCCCATGGCTCCAAATGATGAATGTATCATCCACAAACCGGAACCATACACTAGGTTTGTGGGGTGCTGATTCTAGAGCTGTTTTTTCAAAATGTTCCATGTAGAAGTTTGCTATAACTGGGCTGAGAGGGCTCCCCATGGCCACCCCATCCATCTGTTCATAGAATTCGTTATCCCATTGGAAGTAACTGGTTGTCAGATAATGATGGAATAAGGCTGTTACATCCTCTGGGAAAATCTGATTAATAAGTGCAATAGTGTCTTTTACTGGAACCTTGGTAAACAGGGATACAACATCAAAACTGACAAGTATGTCTTGTGGATTGAGTGTGGAAATGGGAAAACTCCCATTTCTGGATACCTTGGTCATCCGCAAAGCAAACTTTCAGTTAGATCACAAGGTCTACAGGAAACCAACTCACACTGATCGGCACTTCAAGCAAATGGCTACTCCAGAAATGAAATCCGAAGAGCAATCAAACCCAGGATGAATCAAACAACCAAGGAAAAACAGTCTCCTACAGGAAAAGTGTTTTTGCCATATATCAAAGGAATTACTGATCAGATGGGAAAGCTTATGAAAAAGCATAACCTTCAAGCAGTATTCAGACCCACCCGAAAAATACAACAGATGCTACGATCAGCAAAAGACAGTAGAGACCCCCTCACCTCTGCAGGAGTATACCGTATACCCTGCAGCTGTGGACAAGTTTACATCGGGACCACAAAGCGTAGCATCCAGACAAGAATAAAAGAACATGAAAGACACTGCAGACTTGGACAACCTGAAAAATCAGCAGTGGCTGAACATAGCCTAACTCAAACAGGGCACAGTATCTTATTCCAGGACACCAAAATACTGGACAACACTTCCAACTACTTTGTCAGACTGCACAGGGAAGCCATTGAAATTCACAAGCATAAGCAAAACTTCAACAGGAAAGAAGAAACCTTAAGAATGAACAGAGCATGGTTTCCAGTTCTGAAAGACACCAGGCTAACAAAACACTCTATACCTGACAATAGCCCTGCAGAGAAGATTAGCACATCAAGCACCAATCCATATGCAAAAGAACCTCCTCAGGATACAGTGAAGCCTCCCGCCATTAGCATTCCACACCCTCGGAAACTCCTACAGGATGACTCAGCTCAACCCCACCCCTCCTGAGTAGATATAAATGACCTGCCAACATCTTTTCCACACTGTGACACTGAGAGATCTCTGTCTTTTGGTGCTACACCTCTGAAGATGCCAGCCACAGCTGCTGGCGAAACGTCAGGAACGACAATGCCAAGACCACGGCAATACAGCCCGGAAAACCCACAACAACCATCGTTAGGAAAAATTAGTTTACAACTCTCAATGGCTAGTAGCCACAATTATCAAACTGAACCACCATGTTCAGAAGCAATATGCCACCTAGAACTATTTGCTGAGAGGTAACAGAAGGACCCTCTGTTCCATGCTTGTAAGCCTTCCAGGATGACAGTGGAAAACAAGGTGATGGACGTTTTATGTGATCCATTAGGGCTCTTTTTATGTTCTTTTCTTTTGAGCATTCATTCAATCATGTAAAAAGAAAAAATAATGTATCAGACTTGCATATTAAATTGGTTTTGCTTTGAAAGTGTGTTCAGTTTGACTACTTAACACATTTCCTTGGATTCCTATCTGATTGCTGGTATAACATTGCCCTCCCAGTCGGAATGAAGAGGCAGAGACAAGTTTTGGGATTAAAGGGCCGCTTTATTAAATCGTAACAACGTATTTGTCAACACAGCAAGGGCCTAGCTAGCGGTACAGGTTGGGTCCTGGGGTCAGTCCAGGACCGCCGCCCTGAGCTGTATGGGTGACTCCCGACAGCCCCGGGTGCGAGTCATCCATGGTATGGCTGGGGCCTGGCCGGCCTGGCTAAGTGGCTCACCCCCTTAAAGCTCCCCCACCTGGCTGTACAGCTGTAGGGGGGGCAGCTTGTCCAGGGGTTCCTCACCAGAACGTCTGACCTCGCAACTGGGCTGTACAGCAGCCAGCCACTCCTGACAGACCCCAATCCCCACCAATGGGGATATGCCAAGGGTGGTCACTGGCCCGCTCATATTTGCCAACTCCTACCTCCACGGGAAAGAAACTCGACCCACCAGAGCCAATTACCACCCCATCACAACAGCGCAAGGTAGGCAAAAAACTCCCCACCCATGAGCCAATAAGGGGGAGGAGAAAAAATTCCTACCTGGTCCCAGTAAATGGCAACCGGCTAATCCTGCACTGAACTAGGGAGAGGTGGGTGGGCTGAGCATGATGCGCACTGGTACGCGGAGGGACGAAGCAGCAGCAAACAGCTAGCCTAGCTCCGCCCCCCGCACAAATCCCCGTATTCAGGGGAAAGCGCCGTTACTGCCTCTTCCTCCTTCCGGAAGAGCAAAATACATCCCCCAGCCACAGTAGCTGTTGCCGCCGGCTGGGAGTGCTGCATTAGAATCCTGATTGGCAGCTTTTTCTGCCTTTCAAAACCAATCATACTATGCTTAGATCTGGATCCAAAAGAAGATATATTTAATGTATGTATTACATTTTATTCCATAAAATTGTGTATCTAAATTCTGAATCGCTATCGCCTAACTCTAAATGAATTTATTTCATAAGGCAAGAATGATGTTAAATAGTTTAAATGTATGATGTATTTATCTTCACCTGTTTATTTATGACACTGTATATAGAAATCCACTAGTCAATGTTTCAAAAGAAAATGCTATTATATGTAAGCTTAACTAGGATCCTGCTAAAAGTCAAAGCTTCCTCAATACATGCAAGGAGGTGTTTTCCTTTCTACATTTATTTCAAAACCCATATTGAGGACAAACTCAGACCACTTGCTTGTGCCCAAAACAATATAAATGGACACAGGGAAGAGGCAGACATGAACATTCAGTATTCTGCGGCTCCCTTACGCAATGATTGTTCATAGAACTTTTTGTGCTACAAGAGCAAAAGATGGGCATATTTTCTCTGAACTGTGTGTTTTAAACAAAGAGGAGGGTGGAAAATGAATGGTTTGGAGGCATAAAGAAAGAAAGGAGAAAGGAATATTGAGAATGGAAGACTTTCTGATATAAGGAAAATGGAGGAGGGATAATAAGGAGGAGGGGAAGGAATGCTTCTATTTTGTAAGTTGTCTCTGTTTGGCAAATATGACTCATACTGGCCACAGCAGAAAAAGAAATTGCAAATTTCGGATCAGCACTGCTGATCCTTTTGGATCTTACAGCAGTGTTTGACACAGTTGATTATGATCTTTTGATTCACCCCCTCACTGCTGTGGGGATCCATGGGACAGCCCTGCAATGGCTGAGTTCCCTTCTCCATGGTCAGGGACAGAGGGTGGTGCTAGGGGAACGGATGTCCACCCACTCTCCCTTGATGTGCAGCGGCCCTCAGGGGGTGATCTATATGTTCCCCCTTGCCCAGGTGCTTCATATCTTTGGGCTGGGCCATCACCAGTATGCTGATGACACCCAGCTCTAGCTGTTGATGGACAGCCAGTGGGCTTGACTTGGAAGTTACAACTGGTCCTGAATGCAGTGGCACGCATCCTTACAGGGACGCCTTTTAGGGCGTACATCTGCCCTGTGTTATGCCAGCTGCACTGGCTCCCAGTCGAGTTCTGGATCCAGTTCAAGGTACTGGTTCTAGTATTTAAAGCCCTTCATAGACTGGGACCTGCATACCTATGGGACTGCCTTTCCCATTATGTCCCTGCAGGTCCTTGCAATCTGCAGATAAGCAGCTTCTTGTGGTTCCTGGCCCAAGGAACATTCAGCTGGTTTCGACTAGGGGCAGAGCCTTTTTTTGCCCTGGCCTGGTGGAACCCTCTCTCAATGGAGATCCCAGCCCTGGGGGACCTTCTACAGTTCTGCAGGGTCTGCAAGACAGAGATGTTCCACCAGGCCTTTGACTAGGGGCCAGCATTTGTCCTCCTTTTGCAGCCACCCTGGAGTTACATCATGGTGGTGCCTGTGGTTTATGGTGATTTTGTAGTAGCTTGGTTTGCTTGGTGGTGCCTGGACTTTTTCATATTATTTGGATCAATGTGGTTATAATGTTTTTATTGTATTTTTTAACTGTATATCTTGTTGTAAGCCGCCTTGAGCCCGCTTGTGGGAAGGGCGGGGTATAAGCTGAACAAAATGAATGAATAAATAAATAAAATAATGTTTAGAAGAACTCAGGCTTTGACACATGGATAGGATGCAAAATCCAATAAGACAAGCCATACTGTTCAGTTACGGGGGAAGGAGAGGAATCCTCCTTGGATCAGGCTCTTATTATTTCCCCTTCTTGGATTCCCTTGAGACACAAATCTATCAGCTAATCCTTTCAAAATATATAATGTGCATAAAAGTGTTTTTTATATGAATCTGAAACAAAATTTTCATGTTACGTAGATATGCCTGGGTGAACTCTTAATGTCAGCTCGCAAAAGAGAGCTGACATCAAGTGAATTTTGCAGGAACAAAAGCCTTCACCCAACTTTGCTCCTAAACATATTAAGAATAAATCCCCATTATCCTATGAAAAGCTAAAAAATCTATGCTTTCATTTAACAGTAAGGTTAGGTACTCTAGAATTGTATTTCAAAATCCACTCTGTTTCATTTCCAAGTACTTTGCTTAGAGCACGTTCAGAGATTTCCTTACAAAAAGTACTTTTCTCAATTCTGCTTAGAAGCATTGCCAAGGCAGTCAGTTCTGGGACACTGCCTTTTTTGCTGAGGGTTTTCGTTTGTTTGTTTGTTTGTTTGGCTTGTTTTTGTCTTGGTTAAAGGACCCAGCCATACATGCTTTTGGCATCTTATTTGTTCTTGGTGCCCATATTGTGTAGTTCAGTGGTCTTCAATCCACGAGCTGAGAGCAGGGTTGACAGCTCTGGTTTAGGAAATTCCTTGAGAGTTAGGGCAGCGCTTCAGAAGGGAAGCAGCTCAGCCAAGGATATGATGTCATAGAATCTGCCCTCCAAAGCTGGCACTTTCTCCAGGGAAATTGATGTCTAGAGATCAGCTGTCATTTAGGAGAACCCTATGCTTGACTTAGAGATTGGCAGCCCTAGTTAGGATCTAGTGAGTTGCAGAATCCTAATCATTGGGTTTCAAATTCCTGTATGGTACCTTAGAGAACATCTTAAACTGTCATCTTAGGGATCAACAAGATTTTTAGAGTGTAAGCTTTCAACAGTCAGAACCCCCTGAAGAAATTTTCCTCTCCACCAGTGCACATCATTGGGTGGGGAGGAGTGGTAGGCAGAGGTGCTTTTGATTGGTCCCCCACTGTTTCAGAACATAATGGCATCCACATGATGATTGAAGAAGGAGCGAAACCTGGTCTTACATTCAAGGATTTTTCACAGCTACACTAAGTGAAGGATAGAACACCCTTCTGTGCACATAAGACCCCCAAGAATAACTGAGTGAAAAATCCTGATTTGGCTAATTAATCTTGGAAAATATGTTTGAGATGAATTTTCAGCAAGTTTTAAAATCAAAACTGCCTAAAGAGTAGATATGAATTTATATGTGCATACTCTGTGTCACATGTCTTATTCAGGCTAGTATGTGCATGATCCTGATCCCTTACGTCCCTACATACATAACATTTCTGGCTGTCATCATAGAATCATAGAGTTGGAAGGGACTTTACAGACCATCTAGTCCAACTCCTTGCCCAGTGCAGCAACAGCATAAAGCATCTCTGACAAGTATTCATCCAGCCACTCCTTGAAGACTGCCAATGAGGGGGAACCCACCACATGCCTAGACAACCAATTCCACTGTTGAATTCCTCTTAACATGAAGAGGTTTTTCCTAACATCCATCCAGTACCTTCCCTCCTGTAGTTTAAACCCATTGTTTCAATTCCTATCTTCTGTTGCCAAAAGGAACAATCCTATCTTCTGTTGCCCTTTCCTCCTCTGACAGTCTTTTAAATACTTAGAGAGCGATCATGTTTCCCCTTGATCTCTTCCTAACTGAACATTCCCATGTCTCTCCATCTTTCCTTAGAGGGCTTGGTTTCTAGACCCCGATCATCCTGGTTGCTCTCCTCTACACCCATTCCAATTTGTCCACATCACTTTTAAAATGAGGCCTCCAGAACTGCACACAATACTCCAGGTGACCTGACTGATGCAGTATTTAGTGGGACAATGACATCCTGTGATTTAGATGTTATGCTTTTCTTGATACACCCCCAAGACTGCATTCACCTTTTTTTGCTCCTCATTACACTGACTGCTCATATTTAGCTCCCATCTGTCTTTACCCAAAGTCTTGTTCACACACCAGAAGTGTATCTCTCATCTAGTACTCATGCTTTGCATTTTTGTTACCCAGATAGAACCTGGCACTTATCCATGTTAAATCACATCTTATTTAAATCTGCCCACTTTCCCCATGTGTTCAGATCTCATTGAATTCTCTCTCAGTCTTCAAAGGTTTGGAGAGAACCTATACCTACTTCAGGTTTGGTGAGAACCTATAACTCCAGATCAGTGGCATAGCCATGGACACCTGCATGGTTCCTCAGTATGCCAACATTTTCATGGCGGATCTAGAACAGTGTTTTCTGAACGCCTACCCATTGGTACCTCTCCTTTACTTGAGATTTATTGATTACATCTTTATTGGCTGGACCCATGGCAAAGAAGCCCTCGAGAGATTTCACCAGGCTTTCTACAACTTCCACCACACCATCAATCTAATTATGAATCACTCTACGCAAGAAATACATTTCCTGGACACCACAGTACAGATACACGAGGGACACATAAGTACCACATTATACCAGAAACAAACAGATTGGCAAACATATCAGGGGTTTCAGAACCCCTGTCCATCATCTTCAAGGCCTCCTGGAAGACTGGGGATGTGCCACAAGATTGGAGAAGAGCTAATGTTATCCCAATCTTTAAGAAAGGGAAGGACGACCCGGGAAACTACAGGCCGGTCAGTATGACTTCTGTTGCTGGGAAGATATTAGAACAGATTTTAAAGGGATCAATCTGTAAGCATCTGAAGGACTGCTCAGTGATCCGGGGAAATGAGCATGGTTTTGTCCCTAACAGACGAACCTGGTTTCCTTCTTTGATTGAGTGACCAGCTTACTGGATCGGGAGAACTCTGTTGACGTGATTTATCTGGATTTCAGTAAAGCTTTTGATAAGGTCCCCCATGACATTCTGTTGGGCAAACTGGAAGATTGTGGACTGGAATACAGGACAGTTTAGTGGATAGGGAACTGGTTAGAGGACCACACCCAAAGAGTGGTGGTCAACGGCGTTTCATCAGATTGGAGGGAGGTGTCCAGTGGGGTTCTGTAGGGCTCGGTTTTGGGCCCGGTACTTTTCAATATTTTTAACAATGATCTGGATGAAGGAGTGGAAGGGCTGCTCATTAAATTTGCTGATGATACCAAACTGGGAGGAGTAGCAAACACCCAAGAAGATAGAATTAAAATTCAACAGGACCTGAATACTCTGGAGAAGTGGGCAGCTGTGAATAGGATGCAATTCAACAAAGACAAGTGCACAGTATTACATCTGGGCCACAAAAATGGGAAGCACAAATACTGGATGGGGGATACACTTCTGGGCAGTAGTATACGTGAAAGAGATCTTGGGGTAAGAGTGGACTGTAAACTAAATATGAGCAGTCAGTGTGATGCGGTCGCAAAAAAGGCTAATTCAATCCTGGGTTGTATCAAAGGGGCCATAGCGTCAAAATCACAGGAGGTCATAGCCCCGCTCTATACTGCCTTGGTCAGGCCGCACCTGGAGTATTGTGTGCAGTTCTGGAGGCATCACTTCAAAAAGGATGTGGACAAAATCGAGAGGGTGCAGAGGAGAGCGACGTGGATGATCAGGGGTCTGGAGACTGAGCCCTACGAGGAAAGGCTGAGGGCCTTGGGAATGTTTAGTTTTGAGAAGAGGAGATTGAGGGGGGACATGATAGCTCTCTTTAAGTATTTGAAAGGTTGTCATTTGGAGGAGGGCAGGGAGCTGTTCTGGTTGGCAGCAGAGGGTAGGGCCCGAAACAATGGGCTTAAATTACATACACAATGGTACCGGCTGGATATTAGGAAGAACTTTTTCATGGTCAGAGTAGTTCAAAAGTGGAATCAGCTGCCTAGGGAGGCGTGTGAGCTCCCCTTCACTGGCAGTTTTCAAGAATAGGCTGGATGAATATTTGTCAGAGATGCTTTAGGCTGATCCAGCACTGGGCAGGGGGTTGGACTACATGGTCTGTATGTCCCCTTCCAACTCTATGATTCTATGATCTACATGCCTCGAGCCACCACCCTAGCCACATCAAGCAATCCATTGTGTATAACCAAGCCCTATGCTATAGTCGCATCTGCTCCAACCCCTCAGACAAAGATAGATAGTCACGTGAAGGATCTGCAACAGCCATTTTTGCAATTACAATATCCCCCTAACATAGTGGGAAAGATTATTGGGAAGGCCAGAATGATACCCAGGGACAGCTTGCTACAAGACAAGCCCAAAGAAAATAACAACAGAACATTATTGGTGATCACCTACAGCTCACAACTCAAGCCAGTCCAATGCATTATTAATGACCTACAACCTATGCTGGATTGTGACACTTTTCTCACACAGGCACTGGGGAGCTGACCTTTTCTTGCTTACAGACAGCCTGCTATCCTGAAACAATTACTCACCCGCAATGATAAACTATATAACACTAACATGGACTCTGGTATCAAGGCCTGCAACAAACCAAGATGCCAACTTTGCTATGATATCAGAGCCAATTTGGTGTAGCGGTTAAGAGCGCGGGACTCTAATCTGGAGAAGTGGGTTTGATTCCCCACTCCTTCACCTGAAGCCAAGTGGGTGATTTTGGGTCAGTCACACCTTCTAGGAGCTCTCTCAGCCCCACCCACCTCAAAGAGTGATTGTTTTTGTAGTAATAATAATAACATACTTTGTAAACTGCTCTGAGTGTCTGTTAAGTCATCCTGAAGAGCGGTATATAAATCGAATGTTATTATTATTATATCAATCTGAGCAACATCCTCAGTGGACCCAACAATAGCAGCCATACCATCTCAGCTTCATACTCCTGCTCATCCTCCAATGTGATTTATGCCATCACGTGTCAGCAACGCCCCTCCACTTTCTACATTGGACCAACTGGCCAATCCCTTTGACAAAGAATTAAAGGACATAAGTCTTATATCAGAACCAAAACATTCAAAAACAAGTGGGTGAACATTTTAACTTTCCAGGACATTCGGTTGGTGACCTAAAAGAAGCCTTTCTCTTGCAGAGGAATTTCAAAGGGAAATTAGAAAGAGAGACTGCTGAATTGCAACTGATAACGAAGCTCAAGAAAATGCATCCACCTGGACTGAACCAAGACAAAGGCTTCCTGTCTCATTATCAATGCTAATTTCTCCACACCCGCTACCCCTCTGCAAACCCTACACTATTCAATCACACCTGCCTTTGTCATTCACCAGCTATTCAGCTCCTGTAATCTCTCC
Organism: Eublepharis macularius; assembly: GCF_028583425.1. Taxonomy (NCBI): domain Eukaryota; kingdom Metazoa; phylum Chordata; class Lepidosauria; order Squamata; family Eublepharidae; genus Eublepharis; species Eublepharis macularius. Next base: position 154,582,392 of record NC_072790.1, on the reverse strand, counting down.
ACTTCCAAGATATAAGGACAGATGGACTCACATTCTATCTGTATCTAAGTTTGTTAGCTTATAGGTGCTACTGGACTCTTGCTCTTTTCCATATCTTCAAGGGTGTTTGCTATTCCTCCCAAGTTTGGTATCATCTGTAGATTCAATGAGTAATCCTTCACATCTTCATCCAGATCATTTATAAAAATATTGAAAAGCACTTGCAGAACCAAACCCCGTGGCACTCCATTGGACACCTCACTCCAATCAGACATGAGACCATTAACAACTACTCTTTGGGCGTGGTTATAGAGCCAGTTCCCTATCCATCTAGTCATCCTAGAGTCCAGTTTTCAGTTAACTAGTTTACCCATCAGAACATTATAAGGAAATTACATAAACAGAATTTCTGCAATCCAGTAAGCCTGTCTCTTGGTCATAGAAGGAGAGGAGGTTGGTCTGAAAAGACCTGTTAGGGACAAATCCATGCTGACTTCCCTGTATCAACATGTTGTTCATCAGATGCTTGCAGATTTATGGTTTTAATATCTGTTCCAGTATCTTCCCTGGGACAGAGGTTAGGGTGACTGGCATGTAGTTCCCAGGATTGTCCTTATTCCCTTTTATAATGTACTGGCCCACTCACTTCCCCACTGAGAGGCAGATTTTCCCTCCAAAACCGATGAGGTTGTTTGCTGGTGCTAGGAAGCTTCGGGTAGCAGGAATTATTCTTCTCCTAAGACATAACCCTAATCTATTGGCCAAAGAAGAGTCGCCTTTTACTATCCACTTCCTCTGCCAACCATATGCTCCCAGTTATATCTTGTCTGAGTAAAATTAGTGCTGGCTGTCCCAGACTAGTTCATCAACTAAAAGCTTTTCATCAATCTTAAGCTGCGTCAGGCCGAACTTTTTCCTTCTTTTCCTCACACAGAGGATTCGCAGTCTGACCCTCCCTGGTCTGATTCCAAGCTTTGACTCTCTCTGACAATTTCATAGAATCATAGGGTTGGAAGGTACCTCTCGGTTCATCGAGTCCAACCCCCTGCACAATGTAGGAAATTCACAAATACCCCTCCCCACCACACACAGGGTGACCCTTACTCCATGCCCAGAAGACGGCAAAACGCTGTCAGGAACCCTAGCCAAATTGGCCCAGGGAAAATTGCTAGCTGATCTCAAGGTGGCAATCAGCTTAAGGGCCACAAGAACTAAGCACTGACGTAATCCTTCCTGCCCGCCCTCTCGTGATTTCCCTAGGTTCACATAATCAGCATTACTGTCAGATGGCTATCTAGCCTCTGCTTAAAAACCTCCAAAGAAGGAGGTTAATTTGTTACCTTCTTGCTGGCCAATCACAGAGAGGGGGAGTAGCATGTCAATCATTCTCCCTTTAGGCAGTTGTTTTTAACCCTTTACCTTCAACTCTCTGGATGCAGCATTTGGTAATCCTTGCATTTAAAATGCCCATTCTGTCACAACTTTCTTGAAGACTGAGATGGCATTTGCCCTCCTCCAGTTTTCTGTAACCCATTGCAGAGAACCACAAGAAGAGATAGCAATAGAGAACAATAATCGTGACAACCTAACAAAATAAACACTTATAATAATTGCAAAAACATTCTTATTGTTATTGCATAATTCAGTTTGCTATTCAATATATATCAATACACACAGTCTTCATATACAGACCTATACATAAAGTGCTAGTGCAAAGCAATGATGATACTACCTATAAACAGTTGATACTGTTGGTTTGAGGCCTTTATCACACGCAGCTTTCCTTAGGAGCAGCAACCGATGCATGTTTAAGTGTAGTTTGAATGGGAGTTTCTGAATATTGAGAATAATGTCGGTGAGATAAACATCTTTGAAAAAGACCCTGAAATGGGACCCTCCAAATGAACCAGTCTGCCTGTTAGATAGTATAAATTCCAACCTGCATGTACTTGAACCTATACTTGAAGTTAGATCCTATGAACTTTTTGAGTGATCCTAAGGAATACTAATGGACTTTAAAAGTATCAACTATTTATAAGTAGTATCATCATTGCTTTGCACTAGCACTTTATGTATAGGTCTGTATATGAAGACTGTGTGTATTGATATATATTGAATGGCAAATTGAACTATACAATAACAATAAGAATATTTTTGCAATTGTTATAAGTGTTTATTTCGTTGGGTTGTCACGATTATTGTTCTCTATTGTTGCCTCCTCCAGTTTTCTGGCACATCACCTGTCCTCCAAGAGGCCTGGAAGATGATTCATAAAGGGTCTACAAGCTCCTTTGAAAGTTCCTTACGCACTCTTGGGTGTACTCCATCTGGCCCAGGGGATTTGTACACATCAACTGCAGCAAGGTGTTTCTTCACAACTTCTCTGCCCATGTCAACCAGCAGCCCTGTAGCCATGCGTTGCCCACCTCCATCTCTAGATGGACCTGTTCTCTCCTTCAGGGAGAAAACAGAGGCAAAGTAGGCATTGAGCCTTTCTACTTTCTCTCTATCCTCTGTCAGTGTTTCTCCATTTTCAATCAGCAATGGGTTATTGCCCCCTCTTCCTTCCATTTTCTCCTCATATATCTGAAGAATATCTTTTTGTTGTGGCAAGCCCCAACCCCCAACCCCCCGGGCAGTCTCAGCTCATTCTGAGCTTTGGCCTCTCTGACAGCTGTGCTACAGTGCCTGGCTACCCCTAGATACTCTTCTTTGGATGCATTTCCTTCCATTTCTTGAATATCTCCCTTTTCTTCCTTAGCTCATCACAGAGCTCTCTGTTCATTCATATTGGCTTCTTAGATCCTCTACTGTATTTCCATCTTGCTGGGATGATGACAGCTTAAGCCTGCAAGAGCTCTTATTTTAGGAGAGCCCACCCTTCTCTTGCTTCTTTCCCTTCCAGTATTCTTGTCCATGGAATAACTCTCATCATATCTCTAAATTTATTAAAGTTTGCCCTACTAAAATCTAACCTGTGCTTTTAACTAGAAACTCCCTTGGTACCCCACAGCAAAAGAACTTGTAGGAGGACATGATCACTTCTCCCTAAGGTTTCCACCAACATTACCCCGTCAACCAAATCTTTCTTGTTGGTTAATATCAAGACCAGTATGACCAAGCCCCACATCACTTTCTCCACCATTTGAGAAAGGAAGTTGTCAGCCTGGTAGGTCAGGAAGTTGTGTGACTCTGAGCACATAGCAGAGTTGGTATCCCAGCACACATCAGGGAAGTTAAAGTCTCTCATAAGTACAAAGTCAGGTTTCTTGGATACCTATTGAGCTGCTCACAGAGGGTAGAATCCATCTCATCTCCTTGGTCAGACAGTCTGTAATAGATCCTAACCACAACACTGCTCATCCTTCCCTCCCTTATCTTCACCCAGACATTTTTCCTTGGGTTGTTACTCTCCTTCTCCAATATTTCCTGACAGTCAGGCCCTTTCCTCACATATAGCACCAATCCTTCTCCTCTACGGCACTTCCAGTTCTTATTTACTAACTAATACCCATCAACTACTGTATTCCAGTCATGGGAATCACCCCACCAAGTATCTATAATGCCTACTGAGTCATATCTTTCCACCTGCATTAGCTGATCAAGTTCCTCCTTATTGCCCAACCTTTGGGCATTGGCATTTAGGCACCGGAAGCCTTGCAACATTCCCCCTCTTTGACCTGGCCTTCCCAGGAAGGCCTCTGCTATTTGCTCTCCTTCTTCCCTAAAATTCCTATGCCAGTTGTCTCCATTTCTCTGCTATGACAGCTTAAAGCCCTCCCAAGGAATCTGCCCTGGTCTCTTCTAAACATATTTTCCCTGTCAGTGACAGGTGGAGTCCATCACCTGCAAGCAGGCCATCTTCAAGAAAACATAGGTCATGGTCCCAGAATCCAAATTGCTCCTACCAGCACCTTGAACGCAGCGAGTTGTTCACCAGATGTGACATCTGATACATGAAAAACACATGTCAGGAGATGCAATGTTAGCTGGGAAGGGTAAGTTAAAAAGAGAGAGTCAGCAGCAGGGCAATGGTTTTGCTATACCCTGGAGCTGTGAGAAGAAACCGTGAAATGCCAGAAGGGAAACTTCAGCCCTTTGTAACCTCTCCAGGTCCAAGTCCGGCTCTGGAAGGCAGCTCCAGCCCATTTCCATTCCTCGTTGCTCTCTGGTTGCCATCCCACACAGTTTTAAATTGGAGAGGTGAGGGGAGGCAAAGATGAAATTAACAAACCCTCTGAAGAGTGATCTCTGCCAGCTCTGTCTTTTAAAACTATGCTTCCCGGCTAACATTGCGTCTCCTTACACTTGATGAACACACACTGAGGTTTCTCGTGTAGAGAGACTCTCATTTGTCATTACTAGTAGCTGTTGGTTACCCTAATCTTAATAAATGTTTTTGTTTCTTTAGGTAAAAACAGTTCATGATTTCAGGAAATAAAATAATAAAGAAAATGAATAGGTCTAACTCTCTTTTAAAGCTATCTACAGTGCTTTTCAAATAGCAATAGATGTAGAATGAACACACATTGAAGTGGCAACCTCTGAAGCATTGTTCACATTTAAGAGTTCTCTACAGATCTGAAAACCCTGAAAAAGTGAAATTGCTGAGACAGCCGCACATACAAACTGGCAGGCTTGGATCGGTTGTTTGTCGGGGATTTCCCCGACAAGCAGCTGCTTGGGGGGGGGAGGTTTAAATGCCCCTTTCCATGCCCCTTGCAGTGGTGCAGAAAGGGATATTGGGCTTTTGCAGGAACCAAATGAACTGGCAGACCAGTTCATGGAAGTTCATGGAAAATGGGCTTCCACAAACTGCTGGTTTGTGACGAACTTTAGTTCATCTTGCAGTTCGTGCCAATCTCTTCTTGAAAGGTACCAATCCAGACTATTCACTTTCTCTTCCAGTAACACTATCAGCTTGCACTTGTGACAAATGAAGTCCTTCTTGTCCTCTGAGAGGTAGACAAACATAGCACACCCCTGGCAGGTAACTGGAAATGGCCCTTCAGTAGCCATCATCTTCTTCCAAAAAAGAAGTCTGCTTATGACTGTTGTACAAAATAAATTTTCTCTCTGGATTCTACTTTCTGTGAGTAACCCTGGCCCAAAAAACCTGATCTAATGTCTACTGAAAGCAAAAGTAATAACACTTGCCAAAGGCTGGCACCTCTGGCAAAGAGGAAGCCTTTCAATTTAAAAAGCCCATAGCCCCTGCCTGACAATAACAGAGGTGTGGTAGCAATCACTCCCAAGCAGACAGCAGGCCCTCCTCAATTAGCCACACTATATACAGGGAGAGACAAGGAGAAAACTTCTCCTTGTCTCTCCCTTAGCTTCTCCCTTGCAAGCTAAGCTCACCATTCAGCCTCAGGCCAAAGTCACCAGCTTCCTCTCATCCTTCTTCATCCCCCCCCCACCGCCGCCTCAGCAAGTCTCAAGTCAATTTTACCCTGGAAGTTTAGGGAAAGCATGGGAAAATACTCACCTCTCCAGCAGCACACTCCTGTGCTCCTTCTCCCAGCCCCTTCTCCCAGTCCAGCTGACACAGCTCTTCCTCTGACTAGGAGGAAGCTTTTGGAACCAGTGTGAACCAGCCCTGAGGTATAGATATTCCTTGGGCTCTTTCCCTTTGTGTTAATTGAGAAATGAATGTAAAGACTCAGGAACACAACTTTGCCATTCATTATACTGTTATCTCATTCTTTGTCCAAGGAACTCTGAGTCCCCCCACCCCTATTATTATTTCATTGAATATAGCTTCCAACAGGGATCTTGCCATTTAATATCTTAATCACCTAAAACTATCAGTAGATGTAATCACACTGAAGAATCCCAGTGAGCCTTGGTGTTCGATGCTGATTAGAATAACAAGAGGTACTTGATATACACTGGAGGATTCATTTGCTCAGCTGTGGTTACATACAAAATGGTTTGAACTAATTAGTGAAGGAAATCTAATATATTAACCATGGAAATACTGTAGAATAGTACACAATCATATATATTTTTAATAAAGTAGAACAGCAGTGGGGAATGTTGCTGAGGAACTTAAATGTGCCTCGGACAATGGACTTTACAGCTGGTAGTGCATTTTCTGTTGTTAATTTTGTCTGAATGAAGATTTCATAGTTCAGTGAATGCTGAAGAATTCACTGAAGGAAAAAACCGAACAGCTCTGATTGTATGTTTGGCCACCCAAGACAATCTGGACTAATTAAACCTTTGTGCTTATGATCCCATTTTGTTAAATAAAATTATGTACTCCGATTTCATTTAACTTCAGTCCTTGCTGAGTTAACTTTCTAGGATATTCTTAGGGATGAGAAGGGGAGGTTAATGATGTTGAAGGGGTTTTTGTTAAGTTTGAAGCTTGGAGAACCTAAATTTAAATTTAATCATTTAGACATATTCAGAATGGATTAATTGATCTATAATGAAAGTACGTCTTTAGTAAATGCAGCTTCATTTGCCTGTATATTCAAAGCCTTTAATATGCCTTCAAGAAAATATATTGTGGATTCGGTTTCATTTTCCCGGCCATGTCGGACGCTCCTCTCCGCAGGTCCGGGAAGAAACGTCCGAGCAGCCTGACCGGGCGGTTGACCCGCGAGAGTTAACCCCCAGGACTCCCAGTGAGGGAGCCAGGGTCCGGAGCGCGGCGGGAAGAACCCCCTGAAAGCAATGCAGGGGGTAAATTGCCTGTTTGCTCCAACGGAGGCCGGCAGACTTGCGCAGCACATCGCGTGCAGCCGGGCCATGGAGAACGGCAATAAGCAGATTTAAGGTGAAAACCTGTAAGTAAGCGAATCCCTTCTGATTTCTAAGCGTATGCGAAGGATTGGTGGGAGTTGAAGCTAAGAAGGTACGGATTTCTTCCCCTTCACGGAGTTTCGGAACTTAGCTGGCGCCCCCCCCCCCCTAAGATGGCGACGAAAAAGCAGAGCCATGCAATGAGTAAATTGGTGATGGCAATGGTACAGGGGAAGGGGGAAACTTTGGAAGAGATGGTCAGACGAGCGGTGATTGAAGCTATGCAGCCCTTTGTAGCGAAGTTAAATGAAATGGGGCAAAAGGTTGATTCAGTGGAAAGCAAAGTGAAAACCATTAAAGAAACAGCGTCTGGAGCAGAGCAGTCTGCACGCAAAAACGTAGTACTCATGAAAGCAACAAGTAAAGAAGTGAAGCTCTTGGAGAATCAAGTAATAGGATTGCAAGTGGACCGTGCCCAAACGGTACTGCATCTTCAGAATGTAAAAGAGGAGCAAAGTGAAAATTTAAAAGATCTGGTGTCGGGACTTCTGGCGTCACTCGCAAAGGCAACTAAAGAAGAGTTAAAAAGCGATATTTTGGAAGTCCGTCGGACAACTTCAAAGTATGCAATGAAGCGTCAGCTGCCTCGCGAGATTATTATTGACTTTTCATCTAAGAAGACTCAGGACACCATCTTATATAATTCGTACAATGTGGACTTGGACTATTTGGGCAACAAGGTTAAAATATTGAAGGATGTTCCATTTCTAGCTCGTAAAAGAAGATTTAAGTATAAAAGACTTGCGGCTTTCCTGAGGAAATGTGATGTAAAATACAAATGGTTGTTTCCGGAAGGCGTCTGGTTCAGATATAAGGATCAAACCTACAAGATTACATCGGAAGTACAGCTGACAGACTTTTTGTTCAACCATCAGGAGTTTCAGCAAGAAGAAAGTTCAAAGTCTGAAGGGGAAAATGGGGGGGGGGAGGAGAGAATGAGCGCAGCTGTTGCAGCTGTGCAGAGAGAACTGAGACCGAGACGCCGGGGGGGGGGGGGGGGGGAAGAAGACCTGATCCTGAATATAGTCTGTATTGTATAAGATCTACCAATCTGATAGCATATTAGAAAGTTAACTTTAAAGAAAAATTGCAGCATGAAGGGAATACAAGACATGTAGAGTAGTGTGCGTTTTTTGTTTATATGTTGCTCTTCCCTTTTCCCCAGTTCCCCCCTTTTCCCTTATATCTTTGTAGTCTTTTGTAGTTTTTTATGTTAGATATTAAAAATTAAAAAAAATTACAAAAAAAAAGAAAGAAAATATATTGTGAAAACCATTGGTATTCCAAGGATTGTGTCTAGTGCTCCATGTGTGCGCCATGGTTTTTTCCCAAGCTGCTCCTCATTCTGCAACCCTATGTGCATCCTTCCCCCAGAGCTACTCCTTGGGGTCAGGGGATGCCCTAGAGCTGCATTAGATGCGGCTTAGAGGGAAAATTGGAACTACAGCCACATTTGCATACAAACATCTGGATTCTGTCTTGATACAAGAATCATCAAATCATTATCAGAATACATATTCTGTTTCAAAACCTTGAGAAAGCAAATGATTGCCAGTTTAATTGTGGTTTATCCTCTTTGAGTCCCTTTGGGGGGGAAAGTGGACTCTTGCCCTGCCTTGTGCCCTGCCCTGCTGTTGGATTGGATTTTGACCCCGGCCTGCTTTCTGACTACTCTTCTGCCTGCTCCTCTCTCTGACTGACATATTGGCTCTGACACCTGACCTGACTCCTGGACTACTGACTTCCTGCCTGTTGTGTTCTGCCCTGCAGTACCAGTGGGCCTCCTGCCTGCTGTGCCCAGCCCTGTGCGCGACATTAGTACTGCTTACAGCACCATCTTTGTTTTCAGAAAGGTAGAAGGAAAATGAAAACTATAACACACCGTGCAATATCCCCAGTGAACATTGTGAGGTTGGAATAAAAGTTGGTATGCGTGCCCATGGCAATATTCTGGTTTCCAAGTATAAACCCCAATACAACTCTCAAACGCCTTCCAGAGGATATGGACTTTTCTAAAAATCTAAAAAGTGACTTTTCTAAAAACATTGCTTAATTAATCTACGTTGTTTTGCCACTGGGGGTACAGGAAATATCTGTGCTGCACTGTCTACTTGACTTTTGCCATTGAATTGCAAGATAATTGTATACATTCCAGCAGGAATCTCTGGGTTGGGTCAATAAAGAACATGTTAGGCAGATATGCCTGAACATACCACAATATATTTCAGCATTACTTCATGGTGTCATCACTGTGGAATCATTGCCCAGAATGGACCATCACTTCTTAAGCTGCAGTTGCCCAGTAACTACTAGCAGTACATAAACAACATTTTGGTACATGCTGATTCCTTTTCTGGCCTTTTACATACCTTTATTATATAAATATCAACTTGAAAAATTTAGAGTGGGTATATTGCAGATCTATGAATGTATTTCTGCTACTTGCTTTGTGCCTTTTATTTATTTATTATTATTTTAAAAATTGCTGTGCCTCCCAGTTCAGGCTCCTCAAAGTGGTGAACATTAAAACATCAAAACAAAAAAAATATTAGATATGAAAAAGCATTTAAAATACAAATATATATTAAATATTTAAAAGAAATTAAACAATCTAAACTCATAAAAACGTGTAGACAGTAGAGGGCTATTCAGAGTAATTGAGGGAATGCCAAACAAAACAAAAAAGTTTTCACCCACTGATGGAAGACAATGATAGAGGAGGACAGATGAATCTCTCTGGGGATGAAGTTCCAAAGTTTTGGTGCCACAAGCAAGAAGGTCGTTTCTCTGGTTGCCACCTGTCTAACCTCAGATGGTGGAGGTACCCGAAACAGGGTCTCTAAAGATGAACAGATTTGGACTCAGAAGCAAATTGGGAACCAATGTAGGTAGAACAAGACTGGATTGATATGGTCCCTACAAGCCACTCCAGTCAACATTCTGGCAACGGCATTCTGTACCAACTATAGCTTCCAGGCAGTCTTCAGGAGCAACACCATGTACAGTGCATTAAAGTAATCTAATTTAGATATTAACATGGCATGTATCACAGTAGGAATCGCTGCAGGAATGACTGTAATTGGCTCACAAACTCAAGCTTCTGCAAGGTGTCCCTGGCTACTGCTGCAAGCTGTTAATCCAACAGCAGGCCTGGGTCCAGCAGCACCCCCAAGTTACAAGCCTACTCCTATAGGGAGCACACACCTATCTAGAAAAGATATCCCCAAACGTAGATCAGACTTTCCCCCACTAATAGCACTTCCATCTTGTCAGGATTCAGCTTTTAGCTAGTTAGCTCTCATCTATCCCCAAACTGGCACCCAATCATAGTTTTCACAGCCTCCCTACAATTAGCTGGAACAGTGAGATAGAACTGAATGTCATTTGCAATGCATCTTGGTGGCAGTGCAGCCAAATCTCTAGATGACCTCTCCCAGTGGCTTCATGTAGATGTTAAAAGGCCTGAGAGACAAGGGGCCAGAGGCTAAAGGGCCATGCATAGGGTTACCAGGTGTCCGCTGGTGGTGGGCAAACTCCCAGGGATTTTCCCCCTTAGCCACTGATCGCTGAGCAATCAGCAGGAGGGGGCAAACTTGTGGAGCGGCCTGCCACTGGCACGCACCTCAGGAGCACGTGCTGTGCGTGCGCTCCCACCCCTCGTGCTGGCCACAGGAGCATCCCTGAGCTCCGATTTGGCCCCAAACTGGGCAAATTGGAGCGCGGGAGTGCTCCCATGGCCGGTGCGATGACATCACTTCCAGAAGTGACATCACCACATACTTGGCATGGTGACATCACTTCTGGAAGTGATGTCATCATGCTGCCGCATGATGGAGCATGCATGCACACTGATGCACATGTGCAAGGGTAAGTTCCAGGCCCCTATCCTCCCACTGAGAGAATAGAGGGACCTGGCAACCCTAGCCATGCAGCAGTCTCCCAGCACCACACTCTGAAATCTACCTTCAAGGTAAGACCAAAACCACTGCAAAATTATGTCTCCCAGTCAAATCCCAAAAGTTGGTCCAGAAAGATACCATGATTAATGATATTGAAAGCCACCAAGAGTCCAGGAGAATTAACATGATCTCACTTCTCCTGTCCATCTCCTGGCATAGGTTATCCACCAGGGCAACTAAGGTTGTTTGTCCCACAACCAGACCTGGAACCAGACTGGAATGCTTATGCTGTTGCTGTGTCATATATTTTATTTTTTGAGGGAATGAGTGGAATGGTAAACCTGGAGGATGATTGTTTTTGTCCTTAACACCTGGAATAACCCTTATAAGCAACTTGTAAGGTGGTTCAGATTTTCAGTAGTCTGAAGTGTCTTCATACACTGCAGTATGCACTGACCTGTTCAGATCCTTCAGCTTCTTATTCGCTAGAATTGTAAGCTCCATCCATAATGCAACGCTTCCTGGAAAAACAGATGTCAGGAAATCTGTACTGACATGTTAAAAGACTGTTTACACTATTGCTTATGGAAAGCTTTTGTTGCATGATTTCCCCCCAAATGCTGTGTAATTGGTATCTTGGAAAGGCAAACAGGAGTCTAGCCTGCAGATCTGTGATCTTTATTCCACGGACATTCAAGGACATTCTCTTAGGTTTGGATTCGTCTGGTTAAAGTTCAGTGATAAGGATTTGTTCTTTCCTTTTACTAACAGTTTGTCATGAATTCATTGTTATCTTTGCTTAGCACCCCAAGTACACATTTTTTTTCAGCTTCATAATACAGTATTGCTGGCAAAAAGGCACACTTTTACATCTCCAAATTTCACCCAGGTTCCTTCCTCACAACTGCCCACGTGGCTTTTGTCCATCTGGGTCCCATAGTCCCCAGCATGGCCTTTTCAGTGGTCAAAAGATGGCCCCTCTTCTCTTTCCAGTGGAAAAACTAGTAGGCTGCAACCCATTATCTCCGTATGATGAGACATTTGTGAGATGTGAGGATAAAATGCCATTTCCAAGGGCAAGCTGATCTCAAGCTTTTTAGTGAGTCTAGCATCCTTTTATCACTTACATTCATCTGCATTCAACTCAAAAAATATCTTTCTGAAACATACCTGGTCATTCTGGAATGATGTAATAATGCTTTAAACAAACAAAACCATCACAGTCCTTGCCAACATTATCATTGCATTTTATTTTTCTATTGTTCTACTTCGTTTTTTTTATGTGCCTCTTCTCTCTCCCTTGCAAATACATGTAAACACACAAAATACAGATTTTGTTTTTTGTTTTCATTTATAGATACACCACATATACTAATGCATAATAGGACTAGAATAGACAAACGTAAAGTTAGAAATAGTCTAGACCTGGAAATCCTCCCCTCTCCTGGCTTCTTTTATTTGGATGTTCAATGGCTTCTAAAATTCAGTATTTTCAAAACTGTCTTTTCTGTTATGCTCTTCCTCCTCCATTACTCTTCAGCTGTTCGTCTCTATTCTATCAACTAAAATTGGTTCCCCTGCATTTCCTGACTTGACTTACAGCAGCCTTCTGCACACTGTCTTTTCCTTTCAGACCTGTTTTCACCTCTGTCTACAAAGCTCTTCATAGCTTTCCTCTGCCTGCTTTTCTGCCCTTGACCTTTGCACTTTCAACTCCCCAACATTCCTACTCCATTAGACATATGCCGTTATGCCCAGAATTTCCTCCCAGAATACCCATGCAGGGCCACCTCCCTTCTCTTGTGCATTATCCTTGTTATCCTATCTTCTTCCTCTTCCTCCTTCCTTCTGTTGTTTTCCTCCACTGTCAAAATGTAAATATTAAGCTTCTTAAATGGCCCCATGTACAACAATGGGCTTGTAGAATTAATAAGCATTACAGTGAACAGTTTTGTTAGTGCATTTTTATTTCACTCTTCCAAGGAACTTAAGGTGGCATATATGGTTCTTCCCTTCTTCATGTTATCCCCACAACAACCCCATATGGTAAGTTAGGCTGAGAAAGGGTGATTGGCCCAAGGCCTCTGAATAAATTTCTTGGGTCTCCTTTGTCCTCGTTGAACACTCTTAACTAGTTCACAGTACTGGCTTTAAGAGTGTTACAGTATAGATCTCCATGACAATGTTGGAGCACACCGTATCTAGTGGGAAAACTTGCTGATTAATAATGGTTTATGCAGCTTTCATTAAATGAAAAGCCATGTTTCCAATAATGTTCGTGTGTAGTGATGATTTCATTCCTGAGTCCCCACATTTCATTTTTTAAAGGAGGCATAAATTAGCATTGACCCTTTAATAGTTTAAAGCTAGAGACCAGCCAAGATCAAGAGTTGCCTGTGTTTTTGGAGAAACCAAATGAAAATGAAAGATGAAATCTCATTAAAAGATTTTGTTTGATTTTTCAGTTTTTCATTTCTTATGATTATTTTCCAATCCATTGGACTGAGCCATCTGGAGCATTTGCAGAACAGAAAGAGAAAATACAGCAATGGCAATCTGAGGCAATTTTGAAAAATTGTCATCACAGACTTAAACATAACTTATTAAAGTGCCTCTAAAAATAATCTGCTGTGAAAGGCAGTTGTTTTAACTGTCAGTATCTATTAACCAGACAATAAAAAAAAATGTTCTGCCCCTCCCCGATTTTGCTGGTAGCTACAAACATGGGCTAGTACAGACTGAAAAGAGAATCTTGAAACTTGCTGAACTGCCATTCATTCGAAGATAATCAGGATTCATGAATAGACTGCGTGTGACTTGCTGATAGTTTTATTCATAGAGATTCAATTTGAGTCAGATTTCTTGCCCTTTTCCTGAATGAAGGCTTTTGGCTCAGCTTGTTCCCATGGAAATAGATACACATCATGTATAAAAATATATTGTATGTTTTCTGTTATTATATTATTAAGTTCCTTGATGTTGTTCTACCTTGAGGAAAGGCTAACTATTACCAGAGATAAACATGAGGCTCTTGAACATCATTAGTACAATACTGATTCCACTAGAAGGACCAAAGTTTGTCCAGAACTGTAGACATTCAAGCCTAGTATGACCCCAAAGGTACTAGTTTTCTTTTTTTCCCTGTGTGTGTGTGTGTGTGTGTGTGTGTATAATTTTTAAAAATGAAGGGGATACAGGGGAAAAAAGGAAATACAGAAATACCCATTACACTACGGGAAAATTAAGATACCCTTTACACAGATTCTCTAGAGCAAAATCACCATACATCATTTGAATGTCATGTTCAGGCCCACAACAACCATTCACAGAGACATTCCTCTTTCTTCCACTCTCTCTCGCTATTAAACCAAACACCAAAATTATTATAATAAACTATCTAACAATATTTACCTCTGTACCCCTCCTACCTCCAAACCAATAGCAGAAAAAGGTACTCGTTTTCTTAACATTCTCTTCAATCTATTAAATTGCAGAGAACAGGGTGTTTTGTTGTGGGGATAATGATAACATACTTTGTAAACCGCTCTGAGTGGGTGTTAAATCATCCTGAAGGGCGGTATATAAAACAAATGTTGTTGTTGTTGTTGTTGTTGTTGTTGTTGTTGTTGTTGTTGTTGTTGTTGTTGTTGTTGTTGTTATTAAACCACTAGGAACTGGTGTAACAATCTGCTTGCTTTGTGCTTTGAAGACTCTGAACACACAGGAGCCTTGTGAGGTAGCTGCTGATGCAGAGACACAGTCAGTGTTTCTAGGCAAATGGTACTGCTCTCTCTTTCAGCCATCTGTTCCACATCTCATGACACAGGCAAGACTTGAACAGTCTTGTTTGCTAAGTCATCATGTTGATGCTGGCTCTGTAGTTCCCAGTTACTTTCAGTTTAATGAACATTTCACATCTTATACTGGTGGCATGCTGTGCTGTAACACAACAGTTGGGGCAGGCTCCAAATACATATACTTTCCTCCGTCTCCAGGAACCAATACTAGTGCAAGTTAAGAAGGATATGAAACTTAAAGTGTATTGCTGCTGATATTCTAAGTTTTTATTGCCAAGATAAACTGCTGCTGCACAGGTGGTATTCGCAAAACCACAGTAAAACCCTACTGGGAGCTCCTGTTATCTAGTCCCCCCACCCCCATCACTGGCAGTATTTAGTAGTTTAGTATGCTTTACTGTGGTAGATTTCAGGCATGAGGCCAGTGAGAAGCTTCAGTGGCACTTTTCTGGCTGGCCTGCTGCCCTCTCTAAAGGTTCTGAAAAAGAGAACAAAGCATTACACAAGTGTCAGTATTAAGTAATCTTTGATGCTAGTTTTCTGCTTCTGTGCAAGTTGCATCCAAAGCCCTAGTTATGTTATTGAGGGAGCCATTTGTCTGAAGTGGCTCTCGGATCAACTGGGCCAGCTTTACTCATCACAAATAATCCCCAAGATTTGAGCTGCTTTACACAAATGCTTCCCATGCAGAAAGGCACCCAAATGAATTCTATTCATTGCAGCTGTATAACCTGAGAAACCAGCTTGGGAAGAACAGCAATTAATATAGCTTCAGCAGACTTCCAATCGAGCAAGCAGACTACTCATCGGCATTTTTGGATGGGGTTTGGCCAGGAACTGTACCATGTAATTAATGGAAGCTGCTCTTAAGTCAGTTCTGAGGCTTCAAGAAGTTCAGAATCCAACATTACATCACCAGAATATCATCACATCATTATGCCAGGATGCCTGAAGCTGGCAGATATTATTCAGAGATTTGGTCTTTGCATTACCTTAATCCATAAATATGCTACTCCAGATTAAATGTGTTTTCAGTCAGTTTCACAGGTCAAGGCAAGAGGGGTCAGGTGGACTAAGGATGAGCATTTAATAGTTAGTGGTCTACAGTTCTAATGGCTCTGTCTTGTGTGCTCAGTGTCTCACCTCTAACAAAACAAGTTCCTGAAGGTACTTTGGTCCCATGCCACTTACAGTTTTAAAACCAGCTGTTTGGACTGGATCTGGAAACAAGTAGGAAGCTGGTGCTGTTGACAGCTTTATATATACAGTGCGTCCAGTTAAAACTCTCATTGCAGCATTTTGAGCCAGTTAAAGTTTGCAGAGACTCTTTAAAAACAGCCCGATGTAGAGTGTGTGACAGTCTGCAAATAATTCATAAGCAGACATACCTAGTAACGTTATGGTGAAGTTCCAGATCATTCAATAAAGTATTGCTATAAATGAATCTCCCACTGGCAGTTAGCTGCAAAAGACAATCAACCAAAACATATTTGTGCATTTGGGACAGTGCAGAAAGAAATATTGTTAATGCAAGCCAAAGTAATTTTCTGGCTTCTGTAATTTCAAGTGATTGTGTTTAGTAAAACATAGGGTAAAGAATACCTGCTTGACTCCTGCGCTCTTGGATCTACCATGGCAACAGGATTGTTTAAACAACATTGTCCATATTGGCAGAGCAATTCAAGGTGCAACTGAACAGAACAAAATGTTTTGAAGAAGAACAGGGTTTTTTTGCCTCTGCATTTCACCATTGACATCAACTGGCCTCTGTGGAGTAGTCACAGGCAGAACAAAGTAGGGAGCAAATTTCTATAAGAATTTGGGAAATGCATGCAAAAAAAAAAACAATTTAATGAATTGCACCGAGTGATAACACAAACACCAGGAGCATAAATAAGTATCACAAGGCTAAACCTGGCACTGGAGCACACAATGGCATTGCAAGCAAACCATTGGCAGTGGGCTGGTACCCAAGCAAGAGAGCAGAGCACCACTGGCTTGTGCTAGCCAGTGACATATGTTTTCTTCTTCTTGCACTGTGATAGTGGCAATAAAATGATTAATTACCTTTGTGTCTTGTTGTTGAGGTCCCTGTAAGAAGGCAGAAAAGTTCCCGTGTGCGGTTCTTGCATGTGATGAGGCACAATATTCAATTATTTTTGACATTCAATGTTCAGCACCAAATTGGGGGGAATCCTTGGAATATGATGGAGAAGGGTGAAAGTGTCATTGGGATATAGGTTTGCTATTGTACTCAGAGAGAGAAAGAGCCCATAAAGACCATGCGTATGAAGTCTTTCTGGGCTTTAGTAGAAAATTGAATTGACCACAAGGTTACATTGACCCCAGCCAGCGCATTTTTTTCTTGCAGTGACCAAGCTGCATTACCATCCAAGTGTACTGAAGGAGGAGGAGACCAGGTGCTTAGCATACTGACCCCCCTGCATCTTCTTTCCTGGAGATCTACAGCACTCTATTGCTTTTCCTGGCAATTTCCCACTTGGTTTGCATAAATGATTCTTTGTTCTAGTCCTGGAGACACACCCACACAAACAGGCAGGATTGCAGTTCTGCACAGAGAAAGAGATAAGCATGGCACTAGAGGCAAGCAATGTTTTCAGCAGCTGGCCTTGGTTCCATGAGAGGCCATTGAATCCATGGAGTTATCATCGGGGGTGGGGTGGATGGCCTGAATCTGCTAACGAATGTTCTGGATAGAAGACCATGGTCTTCCCAATCTCCCCTGGTTAACCATGACTGAAAGAGGGAGAAGGAAGGAGCCAACAAACACAGAAGAAGCAGAGCGCGTGGATTGGCATTACTAGATCTTTCAGCATTACTATTTGCATTGTCAGAGGGTGAAAACCCATGAAAACCCAGAAAGAAATGACTGTGAAGTCATTCTGACCTTTCAAGTGGATTGAAGCTCCCATGATCAGTTTAACAACAGTAGATTTGTTTCTCACAGTGGAGTGGTCAGACAGACAAGCAGAAGGAACAGACTGGCATGTTCATCCAATCCCCCCTTCCTGTAATGGCCTGTGGATCCTCTAATGTGGGGAAAGTGGCTGGTTGCTGAGGAAATCAGAACAGAAAATCAAGTTGTCTCCCTGCTCTCTCTGTTACCTCCCTAGTGATTGGCTGGTACAGCTCTGTGCCTATTGATCAGATTGAAAGGGAGGAATGTGGGCAGTTTCCCAGGAAATCAGGTGTGCCTTGCCTTTCATACACACCTAAGACTGCAGTAATTGGCTGGCACAGCTCTGCGCTGATTTCTCTGATTGGAAAGAATAATTTGGAATAAATGGGAGGAATAAAAATGGCCTGGCAAAAAAAATCATAGAAAAATAAGTTGCCTTCCATGTGCCCTCCCTGGGGCTTTGGTGTTTGGCTGGGACAGTTCTGTGCTCTATTATCACACTGGGAGGAATAAATGTGGTCAGCTGCCTGGGGGACAAATTGGGGGGGGGGACCAATAACCGAGAAGTGCCTGCATGCTCCTGTGATGAAGCAGCACTCAAAAGTGCTTGTAATAAAAAAATATTGCAGAATGTCCACAGAGAAGCTCCCATGCCTACCAAGCAGCCCGGACCAGCGCTTCCATTCACAATTAAGGCCCCCAAACAGTTATTTTCATAATGTTACAGCTTGGGATTTTTGTTATGCATACCCCTACGAATTAACTTCCTTTACAGAAGATTATCTGCCCATATTACTCATCTTCAAAATAAAGAATTGTAATAACTTTTGAAATTACTCAGACTTCCTAAGAACAAAGTTGAAAAAAACACTGCTGAAGTGAATGTCTGTACAGCCTGGAATGGAAAATAAAGGCTAAAGCACAATTATTGTGTGCATAACCCCTGACAACCCAGCACAGCTCACAGTTTCTGACAGGAAAAGAAAACAACACACTGGAAGACATATAGGCTAGGGGGGGAAATCCCCTGGAGATCTAAAAACAATCAATCCGATCATCACTTAAATTCTGTAGATAATATAACGGAAGGCATTACATTACCGATGTCATTGTAAGAGAAAAGATGGTAATTAATCTACTATCCCTAAAGGATAGAGAGAAAATAATGGTTTTGTTATTGGGATTTAACAGAAGGCTGAAGACGAGCTTTTATGAGCAGTAACTGAAAGTCACTAGAGTCAGAGATCTCCATCCTACCCTGACATTATTAAATAAAAAGAAATCAATATAACAGGGCTTGTCTATCTGCCCAGTGCACAAATGCATGTGCAGCTCATATGACCATTTGGGCCACCTTTGTGTGGGAAATATGTCTGTGAACTGTGGCGGTGGGGGGAATTGCTGTGTAGGGTTGCCAAGGAAAGGCTTGCCAAGGAAGAAGTGGTAGAGAAGAGGTTAAGCACCTTGCCAATCAGTGGCTTCTTTCCCTGCACTCCTCCCTTTGGGTATTGATGGCAAATAGAGCCTGGGAATATCAGTTCTCTGAGTATTTGCTAACTTGTCTAACAGGTAACTGCAGACAAAGGAAGAAATTGCTGGCATTTTATTGCATGTTGTTATGTTTTATCAGGCTTTCTTTAGTTTTATTAGATTTCAGGGAGTGGATTGGGGCTTTATTGTTGTTTGACGTTTGTATTGTAATCAATCTGAAGTCATAGGGAAGGGCAAAATATAAATATTTTAATAAATAAAATAAGGTCAATAACTGGTCATATAAGTGGCATGTGCTATCCTGCCTGCCACTCTGCCCTCAAATGCCCTCCTTCATTTTGTGCATCTGGAAATACGGAGTAGGGAATCTGCCCTATTGGAAACTTCTTGCTCTGGGCAGAGCTGAAACTCTCTGAGCTGAGTTGGGAACTCCCTGGCCACAGTTACTGGTGGAACAACTCCCAAGGTTCCCAGAGCCTTATGTAAGTAAAACTACCGTCCTACGATTGCCCCTTGTCTAGGAAAGAGGAACAGGTAGATAGATGGAGCAGACAACAGTTTGTCATGTTGTTGTGATAAAGTAGCCTAGTCAGGGTTGTCAGGTCCCCTACCTTCAAACTAAGGAGTGGGGGTGCCAGGAGGGCAGGGAGGTGCTGATTCTTCTAGTGTGCACGAACACACTCAGTGGAGCTTCCGATGATATCACTTCTGGTTGAAACTGGAAGCAGCAGGTCTCAGTGATTTTGTTATGTTTCACTATGCTGAGACCCTGTTGCTTCCGGTTTGAACTGGAATTGACATCATTGTAAGCCCCACAGTGTGCATGTGTGCCATTTCTGCATGTGATCTGGCCAGCCTTCCCACACCTCCTCCCCGCTACTGGCCAGGTAAGCAGGGATGGGGGCAGCAGCTGGAGGCAGGGGACCACTGTGTGGCTCCTCTAGGCTTAAAGTTGCCAGAACTAAGCAGTGGAACCAACACAGTTTGGGAAATGGCCATTCCATCTTGGATGGGTTTCTTTTACAGACTGGGACAACAACAACAGCCTTTGACATGCGAATACCTAGCTATTGGGCAAGTTGCTCTGGCAGGCTTTTGGGTTCCAGAACCTCAAGCCCACATTGGGTAATGTCCTTTGGGTACATGTAGGATGAACCTTGAAAAGGAGCTGTCTCTCTGGTATGTCTCTCTGTGTGAAGGTAAGTGAACATCTCTGGGTTAGAATGTGCGCATGTATGTGATCCTGGCCATGTATGAGTATACAGCAAGACCAACAAACATGGCATTCCCACACCCTTCTGTTGTTTCCAGCCTGATGGATTAACCTAGAGACAGGCCTCTGGGCTTTCAGGTATTTTGGGCCCTCTCCGGCACTTCATTCTTTCATCCCACTGCAGCTGACAGCCTGACCCTGGTATGGTAGGTACTAGAGTGCAGTACATAGCTCTATATTCATTTTGAGGGTCTCCTGAAGAATTCTATTCATATATACTTATGAGGGTATATATACATGAGGGTATACATATACACATATATATGTGTGTGTGTGTGTGTGTGTGTGTGTGTGTGTACACGTATTGCTACGGCACAGAGTGTAAAGTGCCTTTAACCATTGGAGCTCTAGGGCGCAGGTAACAGTGCCTCAGCAAAAAAAAAAATGGATGAGCCCCTAGTCCCTGCAGGGCACTTAGGGTTCAGCCTAGTCAGCCTTATGGATAATATGGCCTTGGGTGATAAGCTACTGAAGGGTGACTCTAGCACGCTGCCTCGTAAGGGTGGGTGGGTGAGTGAGTGGGAACTAGATAATGGCTTCCTACCCCAGTCTCCCAGCCAGGACTGCCTGCCAGTGAGAGAATCTCGCTGAGGGGCTGAGAAGGAAATGTTACACTCCATTTGAGGTTCGTACTGTGAAGCTTTTTACCTGAGTCTCCAAACTAACCAGGGTTCATAGTTCTTCTGAAAACAGTGAACTGACCAACTCAAAGATGGGGGGGGGGGAAGTGTTTCTTCTTTTCTACTTCTGGAGCCCAAATCAAACTTGTGCGTGTTCCAGGAGCATTGACGTCATTGCTGCACAAGCTTGTCTCATGTCACAATTTCCCCCTTTAAATGTCTAAGCCCAGGTGCAAGATGCTAAAAATAAAAACTCTACCCTGTACCAAGCAGTTCTTCTGACCTTTATAGGCTAAGATGCTTTTAGCAAGACACCAAAAAGCTTGTGGTCTTGAAAACCTTGCAAAGAATGTTTTAAATGAGTGTAAATTGCCATCTTTATTACAATGATTATGTGCACAGTGCAATATTTTTTTCACTCTGGAAACTACATAAACTATGACTTGCTTATTTTTACCATAATGCATAGTAGAAATAGAACACAATTCATTTTTCATCAAATATGTCTGACCATATTTCTGAAATAAAATGTCTGATGACTTTTCCCCAACTCTTGGTTTATTTATTTATTGATGGATTGGGTTTTTTTCATGCTGATCCCAATCCAGAAGCAATAGTTGAATGAATGGGATTGCAACAGCACAGATTAGGCTAAACACTTTCCCTCTGGACCTTTACTGGTTTAGCAAACCTATAATTAACATGGAGTTTATTATCACCAGATGTTGTTACAGCTCTTACCTTAGGGTCAGACGAAACAGGCTGTGAGATCCATAGCTGAATCCTCTCAATGCTCTCTCCCCTTCATGAAACTGTGATCTGACTTGTGCCCTTGTGTAGCTTCTATTAGCATTTTTAAAACACTGGGAAGGTCCAGACACAGATCCCTTGTGCTGTTTTACAAAATGTTCATGAAGGATGATCATATCTGAGATGATTAACCATGATAACTGGATGTATCCATGCTCAAAGTGCCTCTCAGTGCCAAATGCTTGCTGAGAGATCTGTTGTTTTATGGCCTTTTTGTATCTTTTCCAGAAGCTTCTGGCTGGCCATGGTTGGAAACAACATACTGAACTAGATAGATCTTTGTATGAAGCCAGCATGTTACTGCTGGCATCATGCACCAAAGAAAGGTAGAACCTCATGCTTCAGTATTGAAAAAGAAGGCTGAAACAGAGATTAGAACAATTGATGCCACCTTTATACAATGAAGGGTATATGAAGATGAGAATTGTCTTTCTGGTTCAAACAAATCATTTAATTCATCCAGCTCTTGAGACATGGTCCAAATAGCTTATTTAGTTTTGTGTCTGTGCATATCCTCTCTGGATACTTTAAAGTCCTCCCACCCCCAACAATGCATCAATGTGCTGCATTTGGAGGCTGTTTCTAAAGTTCAGCTAAGTTTGAGGGGTCATTTGTCTACAAGCACAGAAGTTACTTCTGAAAAAATGATGCATCTGTGGGCAAAGCTCCAAAAAGACATTCAGCATTCCACAAACAAATGTTATTTACCTCCGCCTCCATCCTGACATCAATGTTGTGGTAGACAGGAAGGGAAGGCAGCAATAGTTCCTTCTCTTCTTTTCTGGGGCTCACAAATTCACTTTAAAGGAAGAGGGAATAGGCCCAAGGAGTAAAACGGGAATATGCTTATCACAAGAAAAAGGACACTATTCCTTGTCTTAACTCAGAGGTGTGCTGCATTGTTCCTAATGTCCTACTAAGGGGCTCAAAACAGCATGCAATGGGCTCACATTTGCTGGGGCTGTTTTCTGATTTTAAATGGCTCAAGATATTTGTAATTGATTTTCAGCTATGCTTTCATAAAACACCTGCACAATCTCATCTGTAAATCTAAACTTTCCTATTTTAGTTTTCATTCATTTATGTGATTGTTTTAACTAAGTAAAGCTTCTGAGCTTAGAAATAGCTGTTCTTGTTTGACATAGATGTATTTGACAGTTCACAGATACTGCAAAATAGAGACATTGGCTTGGCAAATGTCCTGCACTCTCAAGTCAGGTTTCCTCAAGTGGTACCATGACTTGACCCCGAAGCTGGAGCTGGAAAACTTGAGCCTGGTGGACCAGTTGATCCAGTAAGGCAGTCTTTCCAGGCCTCAGCTCAGGCCCATAGCTACAGTGGTGCAAAAAGGGGCTGTGCCCCATCAAAAATTTGTCAATGAGCATTAGGCTTTCAAGTGTAAATTGTCTGTACAAAGGGAAAAGGAAAAAGTTGGTGTAGAAAGGTGTGAATCCTGTTATAAATCTTGCAAGTGTGAATTCTTTCTGTTACTGACTAAAACAGAACACTCCATGTGCCTGACAAAGGGAGCTTTGACTCTCGAAAGCTCACACCTTGGAAATCTAGTTGGTCTCTAAGGTGCTACTGGACCTGAATCTTGCTCTAGAACAGAATTAGTAATTAGTGGGGCTGGAAAACCATGATTTTAAAAGCCTGTAGCAGGAAGGGTGTGCATAATAAAATCATTTTGGAGAAAAACAAAGAGAGAGACTAAGGGCGAAGCTACAAGTGACGAATGACACTTGAACGGCAAGTGTATTTCTCCCTGTTCACTTGCCCTCCACTCAATCCACTTGCTGTTCAAGTGTCATTCGTCACTTGTAGCTTGGCCCTAACTAAGGGTAGAATTGTGTTGTAGCAGATTCAGGGCAAAGCAAAAAAAAAAAAGGGGGGGGAGACAATGTTCTACAAAAGTCCTTCAGACCTCTATTGCTGAAGAAATTATTTTTGACAGGATAGGAGACAAACAATAATGGACTCAGGCCGAGAGGTAAATGGGCACAGGACTTCTTTTGCTAATAAATACTACTCACAGGAATCTGTATTCACAGAGAAGGAGGTATGATGTTTGCTCTGAAGATGTAAAGGTGCTGGGAAGAGATTCCTCACCTGTGAGCAATTCTTGGATTATGCCACTGTTGCTTGTCCCTATGCATGTTCCCTTGGAAAATGATCCCACTTACAGCCTGTTCTTATGCATATTATTTATATACTTTATTTGCAGTCTGCCCTTCTCACCAAAACTCAAAGCACCTTCCTGAGCCATTCAGTTATAGTATGGCATTATTACTTTACATATTTTGCAGAATGTCAGAAACATGGGAGCCCTCCTTAGGCAGGCCATTCGACAAGATGGGGGGCCACAACAGAAAATGCATCTGTACAGGCAGTTGTTGAACTTATCCATTTGCAGGGTGACACTTTTATTAAAAGGCTTGAATTAGTGATTTAGTTCTGTGTTCAATTTGTGAACCATTTAAACAGTTTTCATAACTCTGACTTGCATAGTCATGTTTCTCACTGAGATATAAGGTGGATTACACAGTGTAAGTAGGTGTGATCAATGGCTGGGGCATTCAATACAAATGTAATAGGTTAATGACTTCAAAAAATTGAAAACAAGCAGAACTCTAGTACAGACCTGAAATAAAACACAAATTGCCATAACATATTAAATAATGTGGAAACTACCCAGTGGGTGCATACTTATAGCAATAGACAGTACACAGTAGTATAGCCTACAGTCCCTATCTCTTTACCAACACATCTTTCAGGACCATTTCCTACTACCTATATAGTCCTATTACCTATATTGGATATTGGGCTGGATATAGATGTTAAACAGCATGGGAGAGAGGATTGGTGGTGGAGAGTGCCCTCACAGAATCACAGAGTTGTAAGGGGCCATACAGACCTTCTAGTCCACCCCCCTGCCCAATGCAGGATGAGCCTAAAGCATCCCTGACAAATATTCATCCAGCCTCTTCTTGAAAACTGCCAGTGAGGGTGGGCTCACCACCTCCCTAGGCAGCTGATTCCACCTTTGAACTACTCTGATCGTGAAAAAGTTTTTCCTAATATCCAGACAGTACCTTTCTGCATGTAATTTAAGCCCATTGCTTCGAGTTCTATCCTCTGCTGCCAACTGGAACAAAAGGAAACCAGGTTGGTATGACAAGATCTGTTGGGGACAAAACCATGCTGACTTCCCCGGATCACTGAGCAGTCCTTCAGATGCTTACAGATCAATCCCTTTAAAATCTGCTCTAATATCTTCCCAGCAACAGAAGTCAGACTGACCGGCCTGTAATTTGCTCAATGGCCTTTGCTCACTGGCATTCCCCTTTTTTCTTGTATCCCCAGTCTATATGAAAAAGGTGGGGTACGTGTTGGGAATGAGTCTGAGGCATGCACACAACATCCCAAATATATGTTTTGTAAACTGTCAAATTCTAAATAAAGATTATATTGGCTGCTGTTTTATAAAAGATAATTGGCTCTAAAGAATGAGCCAATAATGCAGCTATCAATTGTCTGTAGTGCAATATACAAAATGCAATAATTGCTGAATTATTGTGTGGATTCTGTGTTTTATACAACATGGATAGTTTTATTATTGAATCATTGCTTGTTGAGCCAATTTAGAACTTTTGATAAAAAGCTTGGGTAGGGAGGGATATTTGAAAATGGAGTTTGTAATCGGAGCCCAAGTTACAATTCAGGATGGGGGAATTTGCTCATCAATAATTTGTAGTCTGGATCTCACCTTTATCCCCTCTTTTTGAAATTCTTGGAAGGAATATATAGCAGATATAATAAGCTACCATTCTGTTGTAGTGAAAGGGCAAATTTAGTTTGAAGAGCTTTAAATAATCATACAGCTTGGAAAAGGAAGGACTATCCACCAAAATGAAACGGAGATCTCATTTTGCAGCACAGTACAAAGTGTGCCAAGAGTTTGCCCTCTGCTCAGATATTTGCTATGCTCTTACACAAATCTTTTCAGTTATATCTCTAAATATAGAGATGCTTCAAATTATTCTGTTCCCAAAAGCCAGGGGAAGAGGAATCAACAGACTCTGTCTGCTGCCCTTTGACTGTTATAAGTTTCAGGTGAGCCAAAATAAGATAAAGAAAGCTAACGTTTCAGGAATGGAGAGTGAACTTACATTGGATTAACAACCAGATCTGATCCTGTAACACTTTGGGAGGACATATGGAAATCCATAACAATGCAACAGGCTGTCGATTTTACTAGGGTTTCATGACCATTTAGGCAGGGGAAGAAGGATCCTGCTGGCTTGCTAGCAGCAGCTGACTTCCTTCTGGGCTGAGCCTGTTTTCTCCTCTCCAGGCATGGACAGAGGTGCAAGGTGAGGGTTCTTAGCCTGTCCCTCGTGCCTGTTGAGGATGTTTTCATTTCAAATGTTTGACGTTTAATCCAGTTACTGAGTCTGATTTTGGAGAAAGGTGGGTTAAAAACGCTCTAAATAAATAATCTTGCCAGTCTGGATTTTGTCTGATAAGGATAAGGGACGTTTTTGTAAATCTCTTATTCCTGACAGATAGTAGTGAGGCATAAGTATGCAGCTTCCAAATAAAAATGCATATGAATCAAAACATCCTTAACATGGGATATAAGTGCATATGTGCTTATATTTTTTGCATATATACCCGGGTATATTCAGCACAAGCCTTTTAAAACTATTGATGCTGACAGTCATTCCATTTTACCTTTGGTACTAAGCTTAATTCAGGTATTATCTCTTGGAACTGCTTCCACATAATCTACTCAAAATTGCTGTGGGAAATAATTGCATCCTTTTCACCACTCCCTTGATTGGACAACCACCATACTTAAGTCTCTCCTACAACATAAATGTAATCTTTAATTTGGCCATTATGGTGCTGAAGGGAACATCAGGAAAGGACAACACATTTCACATAGTGGAAATAACACATCCTGGATTAGAATACTTTTAAGGGAGAGTTGGAACAACTTTTGATTAACATTATCAGAAGATGTGGAGTGGTATCAGCCAGAGTATTGTTGCCAGGGGACCTCCCCCCCCATTATGGAGCCCACTCTGAACGGTGCCAGAATCCTGCCTTGCTGTTTTGAGGCTCTGCCAAAGACTCTGTTAGGGGCAGTATTACCCATGCCTGCGTCCTGCCTCTCTACTAGTATGGACTGTGTTCACCAATGCTTGTTTCCTGGGCCCAGAGCCATGCCACTAGCAGCAAAGTGCCAGCTGGAGGGACCCTCCACGAGCCTGGCCAGGCACCCCCTGGTCAGTTCCCACGGGGAGTTCCTTGCAGGATGGTCACTGGGTTTGCCCTCGCCACTAGGCCGCCTGCTAACCAGCCCATGAAGAGTGCCAGGAGAGAAGCCATGTTCCCAGGCAGCAAAGAACCACCATAGACAGTTTGCTCTGAGGCTGCCATCGCAAGACCCGGCTCCTGTCACGTCCACGGAGCCCAGCCTTGCCCTGCTATGCATATTGCTGGAAGCCGCCCTGAGATGGAACCTACGTGCTAGCTGTCCAGAACACCTAATGGACGCATGTCAATACAACCACCGCATTCCAGGGCAGATCCCATCAAGACAACTCCAGCTTCCTGACAGATTCAATCAGCCCGCCCGGCACTTCCCTCCCCTGCTTTGTCCCCTCTTCCCGAGGTGTCACAATCATACATTCAGATACTAAAGTGGCCCATTAGCGATAGTTGTATACCCATTAAGCCTTTGTCCCCCGCCCTGAGAACCACACGGAAGGCCCTCACCTCAGGGTACATTTTTGGGTACTTAAGCAGGCTTTCCTTGCCATGAGGTGCACGTTATTCCTCTCCCCAACCCCGACCGGGCATGCAATTCCTCTCTTGAATCCCAACCATCACTCTGCGTGTCTAGTGCAGGCATTAGATATCGCCCCACTTCGCTGCTACGCCTTTGCTTCTCGCCGTGACCAAGTACGTATCGCCCCGCTTCTTTGATCTCAAGTGGGTTCCCTGCTAATGCAAACGGCTCTATTTTCCTACTCTTTATTTCTTAGCTCTTGTATGTACTTTGATTGTGTGTGTTATTGTAGGCATACGCAACACTTCTAGTAAACATGTTTTAAACTTATTAGCCACTGCCTCTTTATTGCATGAGTAATCTGGAAGATGGACTCTGGTATAGTTGGTTAAGATCCACACTAATAAAATCCAGACTGCGTGCTAATTTCCCCATAAAATAGCAGTTCTGGTAACAGTATAATGGGTAAAGTGATGGACTATGACCGGGCAGAGGCTAGTTCAGATCTCCACTCTGTGACCTTGGGCCAGTCATGTGCTCTCAGTATAACCTTTCTCACAGAGTTGCTGTGTGAGAGAAAAATGGTGGGAGGGGACCACCCTGAGTTTCCATAGGAAAGGGTGGGATACAACTCAAATCAATAAATATTAAAAATATGGATGACCAACCTGCAGGTGCTGCTTGCAACTGGCAGCAGTATGGGCTAGGGAGAAGTAAGAGGATGAAATGTAAGAATGATACATCTTCAAGATCAAGTCAACTTTTAAAGCATTTATAATAATTAATTTTGCATCTACTGAAATCTGGCCAGATCATTCTGTCCAGATTCTGGGTGGAACTTAAGTGACAAATGTCAGACTGATGGGATGCATTGTCTTTATAATGATTCTGTAATAGAATGGGATAAGAACAGTGTGCCTTAAATATACAGCCCCTCTAGGAACTGAGGTTCTGTAATCTGCAGTACTTGTTTAGGCAAGCAGCAAAAGTCATTTAAGGATTTATGGGAGGTCCAAAGAACCAGCAGCAAGACAAGTCTCAATAAGTGCAGGATGGAAGGGCTGGATCTGGGTCTTGGCAATAAGCAAGAGTACAATAATCAGAAAGTCCAAGACCAAAGCAGCAGCTTATAGCACTCACAGCATGTGGGCTGAAACCTGGAATGCATTCAGTATAAATTAGAGGAACTGACAAGAGCTTTGCAACAAGAAATAGTATCACTCATATTATTAGGCTAAGTTTTTGTTTAATGCCAACTATGCTAAAGATTTTATAGAAAAGCATAAAGGAAATGAGTATTTAATAGTATAAATGCAGATATAATGAAGATTTAACTGGAAGCACAATGAGGCATAAGAACAATAGGCAGGTGCCAAGAGACATTACTTTCAATCATTTCATTATGTTTATTTTACAGTAATTCCTTATGGAAAATGTCAATTAAATTTAAACAATTAATAGAGAAGTTTCAGAAGGTTGGGGTTGGTAGCTGACAGTCCATGGGCTCAGTCCAGCACTGTGTCTGCCAAGACTCCTCTCCTGTGGCTTCTTGCAACTCCTCAGAAGATGAAGACAAAGCTATGCATGTGAAATTAAGAAGAAAAATCCTTCTCTTGCTAGTGCTCTCTGGACTCAACCTGCCTTCTTTCTTGGGCTCAGAAGATAGGAGGGAAAACAGAAGGGTTATCTTGTCATCTTGTTTGGTATACATCATACTATCTATTACTACATACAATTTTATGTATGTTACTCAAATCAGTCCTCCTGTTAGGGCTATCATGTGAAAGTGTCCCCTACAAGTGACAAATTAGAATACTGGTGCTGGGGTTAAAAAGGATTGTTGGAGTCTGTGCTATACAGTTTTCAGCTAGCACAATTCATCTCCCAAGGAAAGGAAGAGAGAAGAAAGACAGATACTTAACCAAGTAACTTCTATTACCTATCCAAGGTACAGAATAAAGAAGGGAAGCAAAATGGTAGTAGTAGAAGACAAGAAGACAGGGCTTTTCAATGACAACAACACAGCTCCAAGAAAAAACATTCATTCTGTCCCGTCCAAGCTAAATGTTCAGTTAAGCTAAATGTCCATTTAACATAATCCAAATTATGTTCCTACCATATGGCAAGGCAAGAGAAACTAGCCTGAAGAAAATAGATGGGTGATGGTTTGCCCAAAAAGGGATCAAAAGGAACAGTGGGATAAAGGAAAAAAGGGTTTTTAGAATAAAAAGAGGAAGAGTTCCTATCCAGGTGAGTATGCTGTGGGGATGGCTGGTTGGCTGAAAGGCTAGCTGGTGAGATTGGAGGAGGAAGAAGCTAAGAGAAGGGGGGTGGATATAGAGATTTGGAGGGTAAGTTTAGGGATGAACACCAAGAAAATTTCCTTTTCAGTTTTGGTTTCGGGGGTTCTAGAATACTTCCATTCCATTACTAGTTTGTTCCAGGTTAGCAGGTTCTAGCTCAGAACTGATCCATTGGTGGTGGTGGGGGGGGGGTTGTTTTCATTAGTTTTGGGTGGTAGTGCATGCATTGGCCACACATGCACAAACACATGGTGTTCTTTTCAAGGGTTGGTGGGGAACGAGGCTCTGGGGCAGCAGTTTTTGCACTTAACTGAAAACTGCATCAACCATTAGTCCCCCTCCTAATCGAAACCATTGATCAATTGAAGTTTTTCCTCAAGCAAAATACACTCAAACAGTAATGGACCCACTGAAGGCGAGTGATGATGGGTGGGGAGCAGGGCATTCCCAAGCAGGAGAGTGCTCCAACCATTGAAATGCAACAACATTAAAAACAATTCTGCTTCATGTTCACCTTTTTCTTTTTCTATAGTACCAATAATTTATTTACCTTTGCATTCTTCTGTTGCCTTTTGCTGTTATTTTCCTTGTTCTTTGTAGTTTTGTTCCCACAATGAGGAGGGAATCCAAATCCTTCCTTTTAACACTTAGCATTCTGCTGCAACATGTGGCATTCTCACTGCAAAAGTTCACCATTGCCCAAGTACAAGCAGGCAGGCAGAATGACTGTCTGAATCCCCCCACCCCCCACCCAAGCAGACCTATGTTTTCCTCATAAGTTTTCCTTTTGCCAGACAAGATTGTTTTTGAAAGGGTGGAGTAGGTACACATTTGCCATTTGACTCAGAAAAAGAGAGAGCCCTGAAAGACTATGGAAGCAATCCTCTATAGGTCTATTCAGATGTAAATTCCATGTTATTCAGTAGTGCTTACTCCCAGGAAAGTGCCTTTTAAATTGTAGCCTATGGTTAAAGTCTCCCTTCCAAATGTTTCCAAAGCTGATAGGAGGGGAGGGGTCTCCTCTTGTGAGGACACGGTCAGCAGGGATGAAGCAATGGGGTGGGGTGGGTAGATGTATTCATGCACAGTCGTCTCATTCCCCCTTCCCACCAACAGAGTTAATTAATAATGTAAGGTCTCTATCCTCTTGTGATCTGATTGGTGAATGTTGTTCAGTAAAACAAGCCGCTGTCTTACAAGGTAAGCCCAGTGCCTGCCTGCTGCTGGAAGGTATGAAATGAAACACACAAACTTTTTTATGGGAGGGACTTGTTACAATTTAGTTTCCAGGATTTGCTCCACCATTCTGGAAGTTACTTTAATGACCCCAACCAGCAATTTTTGCATGTATTTTTGGCTCATTTTTTTCTATTATGAACATCCCTAAGTTAGTTCAGGAATGAGAATAGAACAAGAGAGGAAAAGCACACTCTTTGTTTCAATAATACTAATACTAATAGGTTTATATACTGGCCTTCAGGACAACTTAATGCCCACTCAGAGCTGTTTACAAAGTATGTCACTATTATCCCCACAACAAAACATCCTGTGAAGTGGGTGGGGCTGAGAGAGCTCCAGAGAACTGTGACTGACCCAAGGTCACCCAGCTGGCTTCAAGTGGAGGAGTAGGGAATCATACCCGGCTCTCCAGATTAGAGTCCCGCACTCTTAACCACTACACCAAACTGGCTCTCAATGAAGAGGGTCGAGTGGTTTCAGCAGTGGAAGAAGGCTTGGGAAGTAGAGCCAATTACAAAAACAGAGGACTTGACATGTCCTTCTTACGAACGTGGATTTACATGGGTGCAAATAAGCGAAACACTGCTATTGGTCAAATTTGATGCAGAATTAGGATCCACAATGGCATTGGGCCAGATGTATGGGATCCAGCTGCCCACTGGTGGAATTTTGGTTGTATTATGATTGGCTCCAATCCCCCATTGATGTGACAGGCAGGATCCATGCTATCATAGGACTGTTCAAACTTTCTTTTGTAAGGGGGTACCAGTGAAGAGTACTAGGGTGATGTAATGCAGAGCAGATGTGCCTGGCTGTTGATGACTGAATTAGAATGGGTGGCAGGCAAATGGGAAGGTTGATGATACATCCTGGGATTTGGATTGTTATCTTGCAAACTTGGTTCATAACTCATAGCCATGAGGAGTTTGGGATAGTCACACAAATGTGAGAAGTAGATTTAATGAAGATAAATATTTCATGTGCCTTTACTATTGTAGTATTTGTAATGCAACTTGCAAGAGAATGAGACTTGAAACAAAATGACCAAAGCAGAATGTATGTTATGTATGTCAGTCACTGTGAAGATTGAGACCAGCCACTGTGAAGCTTGCTGTAAGGTAGTCACACCTGCACCTGTGCTCTCTGTTAGCTAGACACTGCTTCTAGGTTGATACAGAAACTTCTTAGGAAAGCTGTCCATGCCAAATGTAGCAATAGAAGAATGGGAGAGAAAATGTGTTAATGAAAGAAGGAAGCTAGCTGGGAGTTAATCATATTAGCAGTACCTTTCAAGGCTGAGAAGAAGCCCCAGAGCAAGGGGAACAGGTGCTAAATGCAACTCCAAGCACATTCCACAGGAGGGGAGAGCACTCCCCTCCCACGGAACCCAGAGAAGCAATCTCTGCCTGTAAAGTACAAGGTTTGCTGAAGCAACATTTAGATGCCAAAAGGACAGGAAATAATATGACCTTTATGAAAGGGAAAGTGTGAGAAAGACCGAAGATGTTCTCTGAGCATCATCGAAGTGTTGAGCAATGTTAATTAAGAAAGTATGCATATTGTGATAAGGCTTAGAATTGTTGTGCCAACGTGAGACCGTCAGACCATTGGCGTGGTCATTTGCTTAACCAATGTAGTTTCAAGGTTGCAACTTATGTAACTTATGCCACTGGACCAAAAGGTATAAATTCTTATGCTGTAGCATCAGAGCTCCGAAGAACTAATCAGTCCAAGGAGCTTTTCTTTACCTGGTAAATGTATTGTTCTTCCTTGCTTATAAGCAATGAATAAAAAGGCCTATGCTTATCTCTCTCATGGGACTCCAGCGTATTCTCCTTTACTAATTAAGCCAAAACAAGATAAGGTACAGAATTTTGTGCAACACAAACATCCTTCATTAATGATCTCCTGGAGTATTCAGGCTACTTCTTCCCATTCACTGGGTGAAATACATGTCTTGATCCTGCCCTGATATCAAAATGGATGGATTCATCCATGCTTCTGACTTCAGAAGGTCAGAGGATCTTGGGTGCAAAAGGCATGGGTCTGGGTGTGTGTGTGTGCTAGATAACATTGGTCCTTCAGGATACATTTCCTCGCTGATGCTGCCATTCAATCAACTTTTGTTGTTTTGTATCCACTTTGGCTGTGTGAGGTTTCTTTTATGCTTCTGAGAGAACTTCTCTGGCAGTTTGCAACTGTATCTGTGGCAGGTGTAGAATAGTAAACTCTTGTACTTATAATCAGCTTGATCCTAAATGCTAAAGGAAAAGATTGCTTCAAATCCATTGTGAGTTGAGTTATTGCTCTTGGTTTCTATTAATACCTTTGGAGAGTGGTTCCCAATCTTTTTTGATGTGGTGATCCACAAGTCCAAATTTACATCCTATGGTGACCCATCCTTAGCTGGTCTAAGAAATCAAGAAGATGTAGGGGGAGTCACAGGGTTGAGGAGATGCAGGAAGATGTCAGATGTCAGCAAAGAGGTAGGTGGCAAGGGCTCAGTGCAGTATACTTCCCATAGCAGGTAGAGGGCAGTGAGGGGGGCTGAGCAAAAGGTTGGGCTATTGGAGGAGCAGTGCCAAGACAGAGCCTATGCTCACACACACGTTTCTCTCCTCCTCTCACTTTCCCATGCACTGAATAGCTCCCACCCACTCTCTAGCCTTTTCCCTTCTTCTTCCACCTTTACTATAAAGTTGCTAGTTGCCAGACAACTTTTTCTCCCTCACCATTGTCGCAAACGGTGAGGGATGGTGAGGCAAGAATGTGAGAAGCTGCAAAGAAGAAAGGGGACAGAAAAAGAAGGGTACAAAGGGCAGGAGCTGCCATTAGGGAGGGCTGGCCTACAACCCACTTTCAGAGGTTTTGTGACCCACTTTTAAGTTCTGGCACACAGGTTGGGAAACAGTGGGACACTCCAGTTCTTTCTTTGTCCTGTCCCACTACCCGTTTTATCTCTCCAGATGCTTGAAAGGGTGAGCCTGAAGTGGATGGGAGACGAGAGAAAGCAGGTCCTCTTTGCCATCTATAAAAGAAAGAAAGAAAACAGCAAAGCTATTGTATGTAGAATCTGGGGAAAAAACAAATTAAATCCGCTGTTATGACTAGAGATGGGCACGAAAAGCAATACAAACTTAAAAAAAGCCACAAACAGCCCAATCAGCTGTTTGCGGTTCATGAGGCCCCATCCTAAACAAACAGGTGCTCATTGCAAGCCTCGTTCGTTGCTGTTCGTCAAGCCAGAAAATCTGGCACCTGCAATCAATTCCCTTGGCAACCGGAGGCAGGGACTGCCTGAACTCTGTCTGAAATCCTGCTGTTGCCCTGGAAACCCCAATCTAAGCCCAATTTAGCTTGATAGGCAGGTCTTCCTTTCAAGTGTGGAGCTCCAAATTTGTTACAAGGAAGCAAAGAGCAGGGGGGAGGGGGGCTCGCAGCTCCGGTTTTGTAGACAGTGAGGGAGATTTTGGCATTTTGAGAGAGAGACAGGGAGAGTGCATTGGAGCTTGAATTTTCTTTGTGTGCGGTGGGATAGGGATCTTCCTCTTCAATTTAGCTTCCAGGGCTGCTGCCAGGCGCTGGGCCAAGCTATTATTTATTACTGGTACATTTCCTGCTGCCTGCTCAAGTAGGGTTTCTGGGAGTGGTGTGGTAGGGATCTTGATGGCTGAAGGAGGGCCTGCTGGCCCCCACGAACAACGAACAGCGAACATGTTCATGAACAGGTCATGTTCATCAATGTTCATTGTTCGTTGTTCATGGATGGCAACGAACAACAAACACCACGTTCAGTTTTTTTTCTGTTCATGCCCATGTCTAGTTATGACCAACTGAGAAAACATACAGGAAAATGTCAGGTGTCAGTAAGAGATAGGTGGCAAGTGGCTCAATGCAGTACACTTCCCATAGCAGGTAGAGGGCAATGACGGGGGCTGTTTTCTCAGTTATGACCATCTAAGATGTTCCTGATGTTCCTCTCCTGAGGCCTGAAACACAGGATGTGTGGAATGTTTCCTGCCTTCCTTAAATTGTATTACAGCAGCCTCTATATAAATCATTCACAATACTAAGCGCAGAGCATCCAAACAGGAACACTGGGGTATCCTAACCAATGGGAAGAGCAACAGATAAAAACTAAAAGATGATTTATGGGAGAAGAGACATTTCAAAAGATACAGTCCTTGGGGAAAGACTGGAGCAAGAATAAGCATACGTGTATGAATGTCCAACCACATCAGAAGGGTCCATTGGGAACAGATGCATATAGTTCAGTAACAATGCAGGTGGATATGTTATGCCACTTTTCGTATTGGAAACTTTTTAAGGAGATTAAAATAATGGCTACTTTTTAAAAAACTTTATGGTTAATATATTGACAAATTGTAGCATGCTACTGAAAAAAATCAGTGTAGAGAAATGCATACTGCTAAAACAGTTATGTGGAGGTAAGTGATGGAGAACAAAAAGCAGACAGTGGTTGCTGTGATGTTTTTGACATATGGCTATTCATCAGATAGGTTGTGTTGTAGTAAAGTTGTGATCTGCTCCATGTGCTGGACTATTTGCAAGTTTTGTCATGGCAGAGCAGCAAGGAAATACTGAGATCAAGGACCTACAAGAGAGGCATATTGTCATGAATAGAGCTAAGGGCTGGCTCACCCAGGTTGCAGCTCGCTTCCCCATCAGTTGTGCGTTCTCCATTCTCTCATGCATGATGCACACTTTGGATTAAGACCATGGGGCTTGGGGAGAAGGAGCTTCATCCCCCTCAAGCTGCTTTCCCAGCTTGAAACAGTCCCAGAAGTGCTGTTTGCCACGCTGGAGAAACCTGATGTTATCCAACTTAGAGGTCTCCTTAGTTGGTTGGGGGAATTAGCATTAAAGGAGACAAGCAACTGGGGTGGGTGGGTAATTGGGATTCTCCAGTTACATGTATGGGGATTCTTCCCTTAGAGAACTCTCAAATGAATAGGCAAATGTTTAACCAGACAGGTTTCTTTATTAACAGAGGAATAAAAGGCAAGCATACAGAAAACACCCAAAGCACACACATAGAGCTAAGAAAACAAAGAGGAAATGGGAACACAGTTTAAGGGGAAGGGTGATAATTACCATTCTTGGAGTGGAGAGGAAGAAGTCTGCAGAGGAAGCAACAAGAACAACCAGGGATTTATAATATTCCATATCAATAAACTTGCCCTTACAGTGTAGGGAGGTGATCTGACTGCTAACACTGGGAGCAATTCCGCATGTCCTGGCATAGCGCTATACTCATGCAACGAGGGTGTCTTCCTGGTGTGATTTCTGACATCATCGCACCTTGAGAGTGGCATCGTGGCGCGATGACGTGAAAAATTGTGCCAAGAAGACATCCTCGTTGTGTGAGTATAGTGCTATGCTAGTGCTATGCTGGAACATGTGGAATCACCCTGGGACTATTTCACATTGAGGAAATGGCAAAGTAGGGAAACTGATACTCTTTTTCTCAGTCCCAAGTCCTGATCTACATGTGCCTGCAACTCATTTCTGGCTGAAAGACAGAACAGTGACTGCAAACAATACCTGTATAAAGCAGAACATGCAAACTGAAGTGATTTATATCCCATTATTGATACAAGATTTCGTAGACAACTGACACTGGCTATATATAGGATTTTTAGGATTCGGGGCAATTACTAGAACTAGTATTACTCTCCCCCACACACACCCTTGGTTTTGATGTGGCTAAATCTGTACTTCTAGGATTATTTTAACATCCCTCACACAAGGGACAAATAAAAATGTAAATTCGGTAATAAGCTGTGAGGCTTTTGGAGACTATTTTGCAGATAAGATCTTGTCACTCTGCTGGGATCTGTCCACCATGGTTGATGCAGTATGTGTACTGGAGGCCCCTTGGTCGTCCTCAGGGTTGATATTAGATCAATTCAGGCCACTCTCCCAGGAGGAGGTAGGCAGGGTCCTGCATTCTGTGAAACCTACCACATACCCACTGGACCCGTGCCCATCATGGTTGGTGAAAACTGGTGGTGATGGGATTTGGGCACCATTAGCTGACATCATTAATCTTTCTCTGAGTTCTGTTTTTTTTCCAGACTCACTGAAGGAGGCAGTGGTGCGGCCT
The DNA here is from genome assembly GCF_028583425.1 of Eublepharis macularius. Taxonomy (NCBI): domain Eukaryota; kingdom Metazoa; phylum Chordata; class Lepidosauria; order Squamata; family Eublepharidae; genus Eublepharis; species Eublepharis macularius. The sequence continues at coordinate 154,545,324 of NC_072790.1, read as the reverse complement.
TTATTAAAGAAACCATCACTGGATCCTGTTGATCCAGCCAATTACCGCCCAGTTTCGAATCTTCCATTCCTGGGTAAGGTAATTGAGAGGGTGGTAGCGGAACAGCTGCAGGTATACCTGGATGCCTCTATCCTGGATCCATTCCAGTCCAGCTTCAGGCCTGGCCATGGTACAGAGATGGCTCTGGTCACCCTCACAGATGATCTGTGGCGACACCTGGACAGGGGCGGGTCGGCACTGCTGATACTTTTAGATCTCACAGCAGTGTTCGACACAGTTGATCATAATCTTCTGACCCACCACCTTGACAATGTGGGGATTCATGGAACAGCCCTGCAATGGCTGAACTCCTTCCTTTGCAATCGGGGACAGAGGGTGGCACTCGGGGAACAGTTGTCCGCTCACCATTCTTTGGTATGTGGTGTCCCTCAGGGGGCAATTCTTTCCCCAATGCTGTTTAATATCTATATGCACCCCCTCACCTGGTTAGCCTGCAGCTTTGGGCTGGGTTGTCACCAGTATGTGGATGACACTCAGCTCTATCTGCTGATGGATGGCCAGTCTGATCTCGCTCTGGATTCCTTGGCCAAGGGTCTTGAGGCTGTGACGGTATGATTACATCAGAGTTGCGTGAAATTGAATCCCCTGAAGACGGAGGTTCTGTATCTGGGTCGTGGGGCAATCGAGCTGGGGACCCAGCTCCCAGCCCTTGATGGGGTACAATTGAAACCTTTGCCGATGGTGAGGAGCCTGGGTGTGACCTTGGATGCCACACTTTCAATGGAGGCCCAGGTCACGACCGTTGCCAGGTCTGCCTTTTTCCATCTTCGACAGGGCAGGCAACTGGCACCCTATTTTTTGGCCCAGGAAAATCCATGCAACAGTCACCTCCAGGCTAGACTACTGCAACTCACTTTATGCTGGGCTGCCCTTGGGCCTGACCCAGAAGTTACAGCTGGTCCAGAATGCAGCAGCACACGTCCATACCGGAACACCAATCTGAGTGCACATTCATCCTGTGCTGTGTCAGCTGCACTGGCTCCCAGTGGAATTCCGGATCTGGTTCAAGGTGTTAACCTTGGTGTTTTAAGCCCTTCATGGACTGGGACCTGCATACCTGCGGGACCGCCTCTTCCATTACATCCCCTGCAGGGTGTTGCGCTCTGCAGACAAGCAACTCCTGGTGGTCCCTGGCCTGAAGGACATCCATCTGGCCTCAAACAGGGCCAGGGCTTTTTCTGCCCTGGCCCTGGCCTGGTGGAACGCTCTCCCCGCTGGAGATCTGGACCCTGCAGGACCTGTTACAGTTCCGCAGGGCCTGTAAAGTAGAGATGTTCCGCCAGGCCTTTGGCTGAGTGCCAGCGGGTGTCCTCCTTCTTCCATCTAAGTCCGCCACTTCTTCTGGGGCTGCCCTCAGCCATCTGCTATGCCCGTATATGGACTCCCAATATTTGTTTAAATAGCCTGCTCCTGGACTATTTTAATGACTTTAAAAAAATTATTATTGATTTTATGTTTTTGTGACTTTTAATGTATATTTTGAATGTTAGCTGCCCTGAGCCCATCTGTAGGGAGGGCAGGGTATAAATCAAATCAAATCAAATCAAATCAATAAATAAATATTTTGTATTTGGCATTACTTTTGAAAGAATACAGCCTTCAACATTGGGAGACACTGGAAAATTGGGGCAGTTTCTACATTAAGGCCACAAAACTTCTAAGGTTAGCTACAATGATTAGGTTCAATTGAAAAAAGAAGTCAATTTATACTACAGTTAACTTGTTCACTGATTTCAATAGGACAAGGACATGTATTTCACTATATTCAGGGGCAGTTGCTGCTAAATGAGTGAATACAATAGGATGGCAACCTAGTGAGCAGTAACTTGAGTTGGATTGGGACCATTTTCACACGCCTGTTAACGCCTCCAGAAAATCGTGCAAAACTTGCAGCATGATGGTGTCTTCATAGTGTGATTTCCTGTTTAATGGCACAATGATGTCAGAAATTGCACCATTAAACGGGAAATTGCACTATGAAGACGCCATCATGCCACAAGTTTTGCATGATTTTCTGGAGGCGTTAACAGGTGTGTGAAAATGGCCTGGGTCAAAGAGTATCTGTGCTAGTGGACTCATTGTTGACAGCCATTTTGTTTGGATTGAGAATCTGAATGGCAACAGCCTGGGTTCTGGAAAGTGAATGACCAATGCCCCTTTGTATGTGTGGCACCTCCTGTAGTGCATGGGAGTGAACATGCTAAGCTCTTATTGCCCGTGCAACATATTTAAAGTAACATGCCACTGAACCATGCATGTGTACATCTGTCTTGAGTTAACTTTTCAATATCTCACCCATATTTCATATGCCTAAAAGAAAAGCCAATGCAATAGGAATGAATAGGCATTGTTCTGCTCCTCCTTTCAATCCACACATTTACATAAATCCAATATAGCTTCCCGCACAGCCTTCTTAAAAATGAAACATGCACTTCAGTGGGAAAAGAGGAAGCAATTAAGCTGTGTGATAGAAAAAAGTAGCATATGTTAGGGTGAGATAACATATGGCTGAAGGGTCTAGATAACAGGAAGAGTCTTACCCTGCAACAGCCAAATTGTTGGAGTCTTCTTGCAAAAATGGCAATCTGTGAGTGAAAATGCTATTTTGCAAAGCAAGGAAAAAAAGACTGGCAGAGAGCATCCAGCCACAGTGATTTACACTTTATGTTCACTTAGCTGTTTATTAAATAGGAGAGTGTAGATCTTGCTATGTGTTCCTTCACCTTCTGAAGTGAGGTGAGAATGCTGCTTTGAGGGAAGAAAATGTGGGGTATACATTTTCAAATAAAATAAAGCAGACATAGGCTAGAAGCATAGTCTTCTCTGTGGTGGTGCCCCCGTTGCAGAACTGCCTCCTTACAACTATTTGCCTGGCACCAAGTCATTACTATTTGCCTGGCACCAAGTCATTACAGTGAACGTTTGTACATAACATCCTGCAAGTACATCTGTTTGTACAAAAGAGGCAATGCTTGTTCACTTGACAAATGAAACCAGACACCTGGGTAAATGTGAGGTATAATCCACATATTCAGATGTATATTTGATGAATGTAACATGAAAATGTCTTAATGTACATTTAAAGAAAAATTAAACATATGTTGTACATTGATAGTAAGAGCATTCATTGTAATTTGTGAACAGGGCTTTTGTGTTGAATTATAAGCATCAGATAAAACTCTTTCTATTTGCCTAGGGTTTTAATTAATTGAATTAACTGATGATTCAATTCAGATGAATTTTTATCACTTGATCTTTGCTGATCTGTTTTCATTACCTTTTTTTCTCTGTTTTACATCTGCTGCTGTTATTGATTTTAATAATGTTTCCACTAAGTCTCTCTTTGTTTTCAATGTACTAATGAATTTAGTAAACCACTTTAAGAACTATGTAGAGAATGCAGTTAAAATATACCAAATCAATAAATACAAATTGCAAGTGCAACAATTCTCAGAATTGTGAATCTTTCCCACTTCTCTTACCCCTTCTTGTGGGAGGGGGTGGTCAGGGAGCCTCTTATACAAAATATGAGGTGCAATGAGGCGGAGGAATCCAGTGAAATCATCTGTTTCTGCTGCTGTTGGAGGCAATGGGGCAGAAAAAACTTTCCATTCACACAGGAAGGAGAAGGGGAAATTTCTCTCAGTTCCCCTTGCCACTTGGCACTTTGTATACAGGATTCCCCCAGGCCGTCACATCTAGGGATGTGCAATTTGGGTTCAAAATTGGGCTAAAATACTGGATTTTACCCAATTTCATAAAATCCAGTATTGCTGAATTCAATCCAGTATTGCTGAATTGATTTGGCAATACCAAACTCAAGTTTACAGGATTTGTTCAGTAAAATCCAGTAAACTTCAGGAGCCACAGCAGCACACTGTTTCTTGCTGTCCCTTTACTAAGAAATAGCAAGAAACAGTGTTTTGCAAAGTTTGCACCTTTTTTTTTTACCCGATGGGAGGCAGGAGGAGGAAATTTGAGTGAGTCAGAGGCAGAAGGGGGAAAGAGGAGAGTGAATAAAGAAAGGAGGGGGAGTGTGAGCCAATGCCCCCCCCTGAAGTCCAATCGTAATGAAACTTGGGGAGTAGCTAGATGACAGGTAGGAGGTCTGCTCCAAATTCAGAGGATTTTGCATGCAAAATGCTACCTCTAGCCTCCTAGAGAGCCCCCCCTCATTTTCCCTTAGGGAATAATGGAGATTGGAGATGGCCAGGGCCCCCCCAAAGTCCAATTTTCATTAAACTTGGGGAGGGGGTAGCTGGAGGACAAGTAGGAGTAGGTCCCCTGCAAACTTGGTAAAATTTGGCCTTAAAATGACCTCTGGGCTCCCAGAAAGCCCTGAATCACATTTCCCATTGGAAACAATGGCCAAATTTAACCAAATTTGCTTTAGATAGTTGAGCTGAACTGGGAATGAATCCAGAATTTGAGAAATGCTGATCCCCCCCCCGGTTCAGCTTTACCGAGCCAAATTAGCTAATTTTTTTTTCTTGCACACCTCTAGTCACATCTGCTTTTGTGAATGATCACAGGAGTATGCTGGAAAGGAGAGGAAGAAAAGATGTACCACTTTAAATACCTTCCACTCTTGGTGCACAAAGCCAAAGCCATTGGGGTGGCTCCTACCTCCTTCTTACCACTCCACTGGGCAAAGTTAGAAACCTTCCTCCAGCCAATTGAATGGAAGAGCCTTTATTTATAGTCCCCTTTTCTTATTGGGACTACACTGTGGATTACACAGTGTAAAACCATACTATCGATAGGATGTGACACCCACCAATGCAATAAGATTTATATTGTACAAATCTGGAATTAATAAGAAATCTTAAAACAGAATTAAACCAAAGCATACACATTAATTAATGTGTTAAAGGATGTAAAAATTACATAGTAGGATCCTATCTACAGCAGCCAACAGTGGAGTTGGAGTAATTGGCTGAGCTCCAAACAAGCTACAAAATTTGGTGGCTGAGGGATAACTTATTTCTTTTCTGCCAAAAATGAGGAAGGGAAGAAACATTGGCATCGGAATGGGAAAGTGATAAAGACAGAGGTCCAATCTCCCCAGTGATTGGTGAGTTTGGGTGATGAAGTTATGTTAACAGCGCAAAGGAGAGTTTTTCCTGGTTTGTATAAAGTGAGATGAGTAATACGCACAAGCAAGAAAGTCTAAAAATAAAAGTATGCTCCCTTGAGGAGTTTAGGGAAGGTAGAATCACAGCTGAGTGATTGATACGATTAGGGAAAGGCAGGCTGAGGTGGCTGAAATCTGTCTGTTGCTTATTGTTTGGGGATCTGAGTCATTCATTAGGGCTCAATTGCTTAGAGAGGAGGCTCCGAAATCCTTGGGGAGATGGATTTAAATTTTCTTGGGATGCATGACTGATGAATGAGCTTCTCTGCATTCCGTTACGCCCTGGCATGCTCATTGCTCTTTGATATCAGTTTAATGCATCTTGTATTGCTAGGCCAATGCTTATTACAAAATAGTGATCAAAATGGGGGTCTCCATGAAGTGAGGCTCCTGAAGGCTCACTAAGACCACAGCCTGCAAAGGAAGAATTCAAAGACAAAATGGGAGAGAAAATGCCAGGTTCAATTGAATTGCTGCTAAGACTACTTTTTGTGGTCATTAACAGCATGGGCTGAATGTGTCTCTTTGTCACCACTCAACTGCCATATGCCTCAGGTGGGCTCAGATGGATGCTGCAGACCTCCTGCAATGTCCTTGCTTGGTGCTGCAGGGTGCCCACTCAGCTTCTGTTGCCTCCCCAAAGCTGTGCATTTAATGTTGGCCTTAATGGAAAAAAGGTTTCTTAACCTCTGTGCCCTCTGCTTCTTAGACTGAAGGAGCTACCAGCCTGGCTTTGCTCACTGTTCAGACAGTGAGTGTGGAAAACAAATGCTGGATTAATAGTGGTTGGTAGAGATCTTTTTCAGAAGGTGTTTACAGCAGAGAGTGATGCCCAGAGACAAATGAACTGACTATTAATCTTTGTGTGCACTCAGTGAATAATACAAAAACTAAATACTTATATCCTTTGAAAATAAGCACAAGTATACACAGATCAGTGACAAACAGACCTAACTTGCATTAGAGGAAAGGGCATAGGGGAAAATTTCACACAGTGGGTAAATAGCAACACTATTTTTTAAAAAAAAAACTACATCAGTCACACTGTCTCATGCTGTTACTCAGTAGAACGGTCCCTATGCCATTTGTGAAGAACTAGAAAGAACCTGAAAACATTTTCAAAGAGAAAAAGAACTAACTCACAGATGCTCGGAGATGTTGAAAAGGGGCGGGGGGTGGGGAGGTTGCTTATAAAGAAAACCCTCTACAATCCAGCAATGATTGGTGGCAACATTGTGGAAAGAAAGACCTATCAGGGAAACACTCTTCTGTTAAAAGACTTGTTGGAAAAATTCTCTGTCAATTTCTTTGTCTCCTGAATCTCCCCTTCTTTCTGAGTCTGAACTCTGCTTTGAACTCTTCAAACCAGACAGTGAGGAATGAGAACTATCAATGCAAATTAATAAATATAAATTGTTTACCTATTTGTTTTTTTTATACTGGCAATAGCAATGAATGGGAGTTTTCCATTTCATTTTTATTATTTAATAAATGACTAAACATCCCTGTTCCACTTAGGACACGTGACATGTTACTAAAATTAAATTAAACACCCATATTTACATCGTAAGCTCAATCTGTCAGTGTAAGATAACACACTGTAATTGTAGAAGCTGCTATAGTTAAGGGTAGACACAGAGAAGCAGGAAGCAAATGGAACTCCAGCTGATGCAGGAGGTCTTATTGCTTGTCAAAATAGAACACTGATAGAATACAACGTTTTCACTTTTCTAGGAAATGCTTGTTTGTCTGGAAAGCCTTGGGTTATCCTTGCTTATTCATGTCTGCATATTTGCCCACAGACAGAAGATGCCTTGTTGAAGAAGTCGTTGAGAGTATCTGCTTTCTGTCCTATTGGTAATTTTAAAAGTAAGAAAGACAGCAGACTTACATTCATTTTACGTTGCATGAAAATTGGAAAATGCAGTATTTGCTCCAGTCATACTCAAAAATTATCCATTTTAGTTCCATTGACCTTTTACAGAATGTAATGGCATTTAAGAGACAGGAAAACAATTGCAGTCATTAAACATCAGGCATGCTGCTGGTGAAAGGAAGCAGAACTATAGTAAAAGAATTGCAAGGTGAGGAGGAGACATATTTGTTTGAGTTAGGGACACACCCGAAGTGACTGTCTCTGAGCCCATTTGTACTCTTTCTGCTAGTTTGTGATCTTGCCCTATAGGAATATTCAGCCCACCTCAGACATTCTGGCATTCTCTATCATGAACTTGGCCTTATGGAATAGCCTATCTGAAGAATGTAGGTGGGCACCCTCACTAACAATCTTTAGGAACAGATGAAAACTATTTGGGAGGGTATTTCGTTCATTGATTGAAACTGAAGGTTTTTGATGTGGATATGGGTTTATATGTAAGCAAAATGTTCTGAATCTTTTTTGGTGGAGTGTTGATAGTTGTTACTAATTTTTAACTTTGGGCTGTTTTCAAATTGCAGTGTTTGTTTGTAGTGTGCCTACAGCCATAAAAAGAGCACTGTCCAGTCATGATAATTATCATACCCCTTCATGAGGGCTAACTACATTTTTGGGTTTTGAATAAGTTGGGGATCTAACTTGGGTTCCCTGCAGCCACATAGCAACTGAAAGGATTGTCTTTTTAAAAATAAAGGAGAGCCCAAACTGCTACAGGTGGAGGAAGAGTTCCTGCCTTCCCTCCCCCACCCCCAAGCCATTTTCCCATGAAGAAAAAGTGCAAGGGTCCTCTATTTTTTCACTGGGTCCCCTGCAAATTTGGTGTTATTTGGCTGAAAAACAGCTACTCCTTGCCCAAAACCCCCATAGGGAATAATGGAACCCAAATAATTCTGGAAATAAACCTGAAGAGGAACACAGAATACCAGTATTTATGCATCCCTATTAGAACTCCTAGTTCACTAGAGGAATGGAACTCCTAGTTCACTAGAATATTTGACTGCAGTGATCAAGTAACCATTGTGTCAAAGATAGAGGAGAAGGCCACTGAAGAGAAAACTTGCCCCCGGCACCAGGAAGTTCTATTAAATAGGGCTGCCACCCAATTACATGAGACTACAACATCAACCTATTTTTGAAGAAGCAGAAATGTCCACTTTGTGACATTTCAGAAATGCTATTCCCTCCTGGAAGAGTGAAGAGGAATGCCTCTTCCATGATGACAAATGCCATTTGCTGTTTTTAGCAGCACTTGCATTAACCATCATTTGTAAAAGCAGATCCACTGGCAAGCAAATATCAGGTTCAGTCTGCCATTGGACATGATAAAGTGGACGCTCAATAAACAAACACTTTGTGATTATCTTGCCAGAATGAGCCAGTTACTTGTTAAGTTCCAACAGACCTCCACAGAGCATTGGAGTGAGCCAATGGGTCCAAACATCCACTCTGTCACAATGTAGGTTGTTCTACGTTCTTTGAAGGAAAGCCAAGATAAACATGTGTTGGAATAACAGATATATAGAGCACATGTATCAAGGGCTTCCCACTCTTTACCACTTCTTACAACAGCCCTGCAAGGGAAGTGGGAATCCTAACACCCCCTGCTGCCTGCCAACGGAAGAGGAATGAGACCCACTGTATTCCTGGGAACTTGGATCAACCAGCGGGACCCAGTCCTGAGTGCTGAGGATGGCAACCTCAACTCAGCCTGTACTGGTTGTTCGTCTGAGGGCTCCTCCTTAGGGGGCCAATCCTTGAGAGAGTTCCTCTCACATAGTTCCTTAGAGACAAGCACCCCAGAGAAGGCAGCCTTCTACACATGGCATGGGGAGTGGGGGATTCTGAGAGCCACTTGGGGAGGGGGATTGAGAACAGGATGGGCTTTCTGATACCTAAATGTTTACTGAGATGGCAGCAGGCAAACATACCTATAGAGAAAGTTCCAAAGTCTTGGTACTACCACAGAAAACCCCCTCTGTCTCGGCAGTGCATTTGTCTTCCCACTCTGCCCTAGTTGCTTGCCAGTAGATAAGGCAAAGCTTTTGTTCCTGTTAAACAGGCACAGCCTCAGAGAATGAAATAGCTTATGCAAACATAGAACCCTTACTTACAGCTTTGCTTCATGAAAGTTTATACCGTGGAAAGTTTTGTTGCTCTTTTAAAATGCTACTGGACTCAAGATGCATGCTTACAGGGAATCATAAAAGTCCTTCCGAAGTTTAGAATGAAGGCCATTTTCACGTCTTAACTGTCACGCAAAATTGTACAAAACTCATGGAACGATGGTGTCTTCATGGCACAATTTCCTGTCATGATTCCATTTCAAGGCGCGATTTCTGATGTCATTGCGCCACAAAAACAGAGTCATGATGGGAAATCACGCCATGAAGACGCTGTCGTTCTGTGAGTTATGCACGATTTTGCGTGATGGTTAAGATGTGTGAAAACAGCCAAAGTGACAGTTTCTGGAAAGTTGTAGTATTACATAAAAGTGGAAACACTGTATAAAAACACCAATCAAGATGATGCTTTTGGGTGGGAAGATTGGCTAGCCATTTTGGTTTGATGATGTCCCTGTCAGGTACATGCCCTGACCTGGATAGCCCAGGTGAGTCTGATCTTGTCAGTTCTCAGAAGCTAAGCAGGGTCAGCCTTGGTTAGCAATTGGATGAGAGACCTCCAACAAAGATGAGGGTTGCAGAGGCAGGCAATGACAAACCACCTCTTTTAGTCTCTTGCCATGAGAACCCCACCAGAGGTCGCCATAAGTAAGCTATGACTTGAGGGGCACTCTCCACTCCACCTGTCAGGTACATATCTGCTGAATTACAGTCTTACCTAACTGCCCTTCCACTGTCTGGGAAAATGAAATAAGAAAAGGAAATGAATAAACATCAAATCAGAAGGTTTCTGTCTGCTCCTGAATAACAGAAATAATTCTTAGGATTCAAAACATTTAATAGTCTTTTAAAAATGAGAGCTAGTCAGGTCAGGTCTTGATTAGTACATTTCTGATAGCTCATCCTTCCAAAAAAGATGTCTTTGAGACATTTATAAGTAAAATGTGGCACATGGTAATGTCTCCCCACTCTAAATCACCAGATAAGAATATCCACTGAGCATTTGGCTTTTATAGCTACAACAAATCTAACCATTCCACCCTCCCTATTTTCATTCAAACCTTTTGAAAAAAACTTGGATTGTATTGTTCTTTGGGAGCTGTACAGGAACTGGGGCTGGAGAAGAACCTCTAGCCAGCAGAGCAAATGCCACATTGAAAAATCCCCAGCTGACTAAATTTCATAAAATTTAACAGTCACAAGCAGCTGATAGTGTGTTATGGAAGAGGTTACCAATGTGCAAATTGCAGAGTGTTACTGATGCTTTTTAGAGAAAAGGATGCATTTTGGTTAGGGATAGGATATGACTTGGGAGGAAGAACACATGAAAAAATGGTGGTGTGATATCACTCAAAAAGGCTGATAGAGTAGCCTCAATGATTTATCCAGTAATTATTCTTCCAGTTTGTCCTTCCCCTTTTCAGAGTTCCTTCCTAGCAACTGATGTGTGAAAATTTGCACTTTGCTAGCTCATAGGAACTGGACTATCTCCAGGGAGTAGAGGGTTTTTTGAACATGTTCTAAAATTACAAGCATAGAAATGCTTTGAACTAATTGAAGTAGCCAGACACTGTAGAGTTAGGAGAAAAATAAAGTTAAGAAAATACTTTTCTTAACTTTGTTAAACTGTTGACCAGAGGGAAAGGATATTTTCCTTTCACAGTGGCCTCACTAGCATTATCACCTTTCATAAGAAATGGAATACAGCAGTGATCTCTATTTGAGAACAGCAGCAGAGAATGTGATCAAGATTCCTATCCCAAAAATTCCTACAGTAGGAACTGAAAGATGAACTTTAAAGAACTTAGTTCAATTTAAGACGATTCTACTGAGAATTTATTGTTCTCTTGATAGTAAGTAGAGGAGGAAAACTGCCTGTTTAAACTACTCAATTTACTACAAATCCAGAACTGTATCAGCCTAGTATTAGTTGCATGTCAAAAGTCTAAGTCCCTGGAGAAGCTGTATGATATCCTGCTCTATGTGCAACAACTAGAATGTTGAGCAAGTGACCAATGGACCAAAGTGTTCTGGGAGATATTTTCAAACTTTGACATGTGTTTGGAATCATAAAGTAATCACTGGAGACTCAGACAAAGAAAGGTGTTGTAGGTTTAAAAAAATTCATTCAACAGAAGTAGAGTGTCAAGATCATGTGAAGTGAAAGTATCACTTTGTTCTTGTGGGACCTCATTTGGTGTACTATGTTCAGTTCTGGGCACGGTAGGGTACATGTTGACAAGTGTCCATAGGAGAGCTACAAAGATGGTGAGGGGTCTAGACACCAAGTTCTATGAGAGAAGGTTGAAGGAGTTGGGAATGTTTAGTCTGGACAGGAGATGACTGGAGGTGATATGATAGATATTTTCAAGTATTTGAAGGGCTGCCACATAGAAGATGGAGCATAATTGTTTTCTATTGCCCCAGAGGGTTGCATCAGAACTAACAGGTTAAAATTAAACCAAAAGAGTTTTCAGCTAAACATTAGGAAGAACTTCTTGACAGTCAGAATGTTTCCTCAATTGGAGGTTTCCTTGGGAGGTAGGGGGGTCTTCTTTTTTGGAGGTTTTTAAGCAGAGGCTAGACAGCCATCTTTCAGAAATGATGATCCTGTGACTCATTATGAACTTAGGCAGGTTGTGATAGGGAGGGCAGGAAGGGATGACTCACTGCTTGGCTCTTTTGACCCTTTTTTATTTGCCAAGGGTAGTGTCAATTGCCACTTTCGGGGTCATTCCTCCAGGCCAGATTGGAGTTTTTTTGCCTTCCTCTGGCATTGAGCAGGAGTCACTAGAAGAGTGGGGGAACATCTGTGAATTTCCTGCATTGTGCAGGGGGTTGGACTAGATGACCATTGGAGTACCTTCCAGCTCTATGTTTCTATGATTTCTATGCTAGTGATGGCATGACATTACTTCCAGGAAAAATCCAAAAGCAATGTTATGCCTTTCTAGGAAACACTGGAAACTCCATGATAAAGTCATAGAGTTTGGGGTGATTTCTAGAAAGGTGTGACTTCACTTCCAGATTTTCCCTAGAAATGACATCATGCTGTCTGACCAACTGCCATTTTTTATTTTTAAACCTCAGAAGAGAATTGTTAGAATTGTTAGTAGAGAATTGTTGGGTGAGACTGTGCTAGGGAAAGGGGAAGGTGAGGAAGATCTGCTTGTGTGGCCTATTTCTGCTCATACCACCAGAGGATCCAGCCCAGTGTCTTTTGCCTGTAATTTAAAAAGATTTATTCATTAGAACTGGCTAATTTTTTGTCAATAAAAAACTGGAGGAGGGAAGGAGTTAAAGACTGAATGTGTATATGGGTGTGTATACATTTTGTACACCCTCTTCACTACATTCTCAGCTGATAGAAAATCTCCAATCTCTCAAGTGTTAGAAAAGCTCTAATCTCCGGTGTGTCAAGTACCCTCCTCCCCCCGCCTCCCCCGGATTCTTTGTATATGATGCAGGATATAAATCTTAATTTAATAAGAAATCAGTTTGCAATATTTCTAGAATATTTGTGTTTCAATAATAATTTGCCATTTTTAACATACATCTGTCATTGTACACTGCATTTGCATGTACAAATACATGAAAGTACATGCATTTTTAAATAGCTATAGGAATTTGTGCTATACTGGCTTCTTTGACTGGTAGGTAGGTCTACTCTAATGTAAATGAAAACTGAATTTTATATCACTGACATTTAACTGTAATCAATGGTATAAAGTGATGAAGCACATGTAAATATTTTCTCTGCTTGAGGGTAATTATAAGATCTATATCATTTAGGGAGGTTGCCTTGCTAGCCTATTTCAGTGCTAAGCAAGTACACAAGCAGTGTGGGAAAATAAAGCATAAGTTCAGTGCAGAAGTGTACTATAATAACACAGAGCAGGTGATCTTAATTATGTATAATAGCAACATAAAGCAAATGGGTTTCTCTGTGTTATCTTTATTTTTAAAACAGCAAATGAGGTCATTAGGTCAAATTGAGAAGTTATTGCCGTAAGACTGAAAAGTGCCATAAAATTTACTGTTTCATTTACATGTGATTCTAATATTGAGGAGGTAATATCATATGTAATGGATACAGTGGAAATGTGAAAAATTAGGAAGTTTTGGTTTCTGATGTACAAGGTTGTTAAGGCAGAGTGCTTGAATTTCAGTCCATTTCACACTATTGAAGTCATCATGAGTAAAGTATTTTAATCCACAGATTAGCTGTTCTCTGAGCTCCAGCTTTAATCTGACTTGCCTACAGATTTAAGCAAAATTTTGAACTATTTTTATCCATGGAAAAAATGTAACTGCATGCAGTTTCTGTTAGCCACTTCCAAAGGACTTTTGTGAGAATGCAACACGAGCGTGGCAAGCTCGGCCTAGCGCAGCCAGGAGAGAATGCCTCATAGTTGCCCTGGCAATGCCAGCAGAATCCACCAGTTGCAAGACAGCTGCGGTTAACAGCACTGTGAGTGACAAGGAAAGGCCGTTTGCCATCATCAGCTACTAATGCTAGTCTCCCACCTTGCAGAGAGCAGGTGCTCAGGGCAGAAAGACCCCCACGACTGGGCTCACTGCATGCCAATAGAGCCTTTCCCTGTGGAGGGGGGAAGAGTTACACTGAAGGTGCGGACAGGGCACCTGCCCACTTGCTCACCCAAACTCCATTTCCAACAAGGGCCAGGCTGGCAGCTGAAGCATCACTTGTTTGCAAACTACCCCCCTGCCGCTCCTCCAAGAAACATAAACCCCAGAAAATCAAGAGCAGAAAGGCTGAGAGACTCCGCATGTGTTGCCGCCGCAGCCCCTGGCACTCAGGATCAGCCCCCCCCCCCAAGTTTCGGAGAGGCAGCTTCTTAGAGACAAGCAGGGGGGAGTCTGTAACAAATGACATGAATGCCCATTGGAAACAATGGGAGAGGCTGGAAGGAGGCACGAATGCTTATTGATGTGCAGTGGCTCCACTGAAGCACATTACTGCATTAAAAAAAATGAGGAAAATGCAGAGTGGACCTCGACAGTCTTGCTCTGGGGCCATCATCCCATCCCCAGCCCTGCCTCTGGCCCTGTGGAGAAGGATCCCCAGAGATCCTGGGATGTTGCGCTATACACACACACACACACCACATCCTGGCATCAACCTGGCCCCCTGACATGCAGCAGTTTTCTGCCTGGCCTATCAGACTGCAGCAGCACTGGCAAAGAATGTGTGCTCCATGGCGCGCACCCCACCCCCCTCGGGGGATGCCAGTGAGGGGAGAAGGAAGGCTAGTGTGAATGAACAAGCCAGGGCAGCTGCCTCCTCAAGTCTTTCTTACTTGTTGATGTGCCCACGCCAGGACTCAGTAGATGGGTAACCTGTAAGGAAACTTGGGTGGTAGTTGTTAGTCAGACATTCTGGACTTAGCTCTCCTCCCATGTGTGAGAGCAAGGTCCACCCCAATTTTCACAAAGTTCTCCCTGTGCACTCCTGCCCACCTCTGGTGCACTCTTTCCTACGTCATGCTCTAAGCCCCCACAGTAGAGGGCTTTCAGGCAGAGCCTCTAGCTGCATTCCTTGCTTATCTAGGTTAATGGGTGCGGCAGCCAGTGGTTATGTAGGGTGGGCAGGGGACTGATTATCCAGGTGGGAGGGGGCTTGGCTGCTGCAGAAGTGCAAGTGGATTGGTCTCCATGGTAGTTGTCATCTGATGCTCTGCTAGGACGCTTGGGTGGGGCTGGGAATGAAGGGTAGATGACTTTTCCCCTACAATGGGCACCTATGAGCTATGCCATCATCATTTTTTGTGGTGTAACTTTTTGCCATTGCAGGAGGTGTTCCCATGCCCAAAATGGCTTAGAGAGTGGACTAACTTGTGCCCTGCCCCCCACTCCACCAGTGCAAGGATTTATGCTGCAGATCCACCCTCATTCGGCTGCAGCAGCCAGGTGCAGGCAGGGAACTCAGGCACAGTGACACCTGAGAGAAGCACCAACATAAGTGGCATTTACAGTAGTGTAGCAAGCAGATATGCCAAGGTAGGGGGCTCATTGACTTCTTAAGCTTGTTTGGCTCCCCTACCATAAAACTGAGCTGTCAGTCTCCCAAAGGACCAACAAAAATTTGATTTTTTTTTTGGCCATAACAGAAGGGACAAGCCTAAAAAGGCTTCTATGCACGGCTTTTTTCTGGGAAATGAGGTGGTGGAACTCAGTGGGCTGTCCTTGGAGAACATGGTCACATGGCTGTGGCCCAGCCCCCTGAGACAGAGGGCGCGGAGGGCAATCTAAACTCCCCTCTGTCTGGAGATCAGGGGGTGGGGCCACCAGCCATGTGACCATTTTCAAGAGGTTCCGGAATTCCGTTCCACCGCGTTCCAGCTGAAAAAAAGCCCTGCTTCTATGTAAGTGAGTGGACAGTTTTGTGGCGTTTTAATAGTACTCTTAAGTATTTTTACCTCTTCTTCTAATTCATAAAAGAAGTGTTACGTGACTGAAGTTTTAAATGGAATTTTTAATTAAAAGAAAAATTCAGACTTGTTTTTAGTCAAGTTTTATTATGCATTTTTAATATAGTATCCTAATGGACTGTGGGGAGCTGTGAAACATGAGAAAAAAACTGCCTAGTTGAAGCATTGACGGACAATATTTTGGGATGCGTACAAGAGGATGCTGTAATCCTCTTGTACACATGAGGATTACTGCATGTAGCAAACACCTAAAGTATCTTGAGCCTAGGATAAGGTGAAAGAAACATTTTGGAATAAATAATAAGCCTGAGAGTTAACAAACAGAATGAGAGGAAAATAGGCAGAGAATCCATGAATTCAGTTAGATAGTAGTATAGGACAAGATACTTAGTAATCCCTTTCAGTTTAGTTCAGAGACGTAATAGATTTCTATCCCCACCTGAATTTGCAGTAGAACTATGGCTTCTGGCAGATGCAGAAGGATTTCTGGAGTGGATCAAAGATCTATTACTTTCCAGCAGGCTTTATATCCACTCTAGAAATAAAGGGCAGGGAAGTGCAAGATTTTTTGCCTCTGCCTTTCTGCTTCAGAGGCCTTCAGGTATGTAAAATGAATGTCTAAGGCAGCCCAGATGATGCACTAGGCAACATCTCTATTATCCAAAAGTTCCACTCTGTTGAAAAGGAGGAAATTTTATACTCTTTTTCCTGGTGCTGAAGAGACTTTCATCCCAAGATGGAGAACCTTCCTGGAATGAAGAAAAATATAATAAAATCAGTTCTCCCTTCTATCAAAGGCAGCGAACAGAGTACACTAGTTCCTTTTGTTCCTAAAATCCAAATCCAGGTGTGGCGTTCTGTACCAGCTGGAGTTCCCAAGTTGTTCCTAGGGCCAGCTGGTGTAATGTGCCTTTACAAAAGTCTAGCCTTGCGGTTGGTGTGGTATGGATCCATGTGCCAAATCAATATCATCAGAACGAACAAGATGGAAGAAAGCATTCTTTTGCTGCTGTGTTAACTTACTCCTGTTACAATAATGGTAGGTCTAATTTAATCCCTAGCCTCTCAACTGAGTCTGTCAGCATGGATCCGCTGAAGCCTATTAAATGTGGGGGGTACAATATCCTCCATGATAATAGTGATACTATGCATTAAGATTCTTCAGTTAAAAGCTCTTGAATACTTCTGGGCAAGCCACAATGAAGTAAATTGACACAGACATATTCACTTCTGTTCACTTCATCATGGCCATTTCCACATGCCCTTAAAGGGATGGCCCACTCACCGAACGCTGGTGGCTTTTCCCCAGGAATCCAGACGCCTCCATTTGCAAAATGGTTGTGGGCTGTTTGGCTTCTGTTTCTTTGGCTCCTTTTCTAGTCACAAAAAAGGTGCCAAAAAAGGAAAGCCAAACGGCCAATAAATATTTTGCAAATAGAGAGGTCACCAATGTTCCATGAGTGGGCTGTCCCTTTAAGGGTGTGTGAAAATGGCCCATGTCTACAATGTAGCCTATATTACGACGATAGTGTTCAAATGATACATACCAGTATTTCCATGATAGTGGAATCAAATTGTGTCCTAAATCTTTCACAAAATACTGCAGTAGCTTAGTAAAGATTATTTCTCTCAAGGAAGCAAACTCTAGTTTTTAAAATGTCACTATGATTTAATACATGTTTAAAATATAGCAAATGCATTTTCAGTTATATTATAATTTTCCTTCTAGGTTCAGACATTGTTCAGTGGTTAACGAAGAATTTATCTATAGAAGATCCAGGTAAAAACTTTATTTTAATCCACTGAATACTTTCTCACCTTGTGCTTTTGTGAATATTTTATTCATTCATTCATTTATTAAAATATTTATAACCTGCCTTTCCTCTTGGCTCAAGATATTTAAGCTTGATGTTGTTCCTGGTATAATAATGAAATAATGGACCACTGCTTTATAAAACAATGGAATTCTGAAATCTGACATGATCATAGTGAATCACTGCTATTGTGACCATAGAAATCAAAGTATGTGATCACTGAAATAAAAGTGGGTGTAAGTGCCAGAGCGTACAATAAATGATCTCTGAACCATTCAAAGTGGCTTGCTGCAACAGAGGATGGTTGTGAGGGAGCAGACAAAGGATTTCCCCTTATAAATTGGCCTACAATCTTCCCCTTTTCCCATATTTTTCCAGATAAAAGTAATTTTCCTTGATGACCATTCACATGGCATTTATCACCACCTCAAACTCAAAATTTTCAGTGAGTTATCCACCACAAACCCCAGGGGTTTTTCTTTATCTGTCTTAGCTCATACACCATCAGCATATACTATATTTGCCAGGCCCAGGTTGGGAAATTCTTGGAGATCTGGGGGATGGAATCTGGAGAGGGTGGGATTTGAGGAGGGAAGGGGCCTCAGTGAGGTATAATGCCACAGAGCACACCCTCCAAAGTAGCCATTTTCTCCAGGGGAACTGATATCTGTCACCTGGAGATCAATTGTAATTCTGGGAGATCTCCAGCCACCACCTGGAGGCTGGCAACCCTAGCACAGACATAACATTAAGTAATTTCCCCCTAAAAAACATCATTTTGTACTACCTTATAATTATTTCATCTGCAATTTTGTTACCTATTCACCCAGTTTAGGAACGTGCCTCACAATCTCCTTTTGTTTTCACTATCCTGAATGGTTTGATGTCATCCACAAACTTTGCAACCTCACTGTACATACCCAGTTCCACATAATTTATGAATCAATTAAGAAGCACCAGTCTTAGCATAGATCCCAGAGACCTCACTGCTTACTTCCCTCCACTTTGTCATTTAATCCAACTCTCTGTTTCTTCTTTTTTAAATCAATGCCAACAAAAGGACATGTCCTCTTTTCCCATGACAGTTAAATTTTCTCAGAAGCAAGATAGCTTTTCAATGCTTTTGGGAAGTCCCAATATATAGTATCTACTGAACAACCCCTGCCTTATTGACACTCTCAAAGAGTTCTAAGTGGATGGTGAAGCAGGTCTTCCCTTTATAGAAACCATGCGGTTGGTGCTCTTAGCCATTCTGAATTTTCTGATATGTTTTACAATAAATAAATAAAAGCTGCCTTACTGTTTGTCACAAACCAGAAACTCTATATTCACATGTATAACTAGGCTGAAAGCTGTGAATGTGTGAATTCTGTCTAACAAATCTATTGTGGCAATAAGCTTCATGGCCAAGATGTCACTAGACAGATGAATGAAGTGATCATTAGAGATGTAAACTTCCCAAAAATTTTGAAGCCAGGGCCCCCTCTTTAGAAAATCCCCTCAGACATTTTGGGAAATGTCTGCAATGCTTTCTTTCTTAAACAATTTTTTTACGTTTACAACATAAAATGCATTGTCTGGAATGAGAGCCAGTGCCAGGGCTTCCGGCGCCTGAGGTGAGATACCTACTTGTGCCCCTCGCCCCGCAAAACACCTATTTGTGCCCCTTGCGTGCTCTCCAGCCCTGCACAATGACGTCACTTGTGACATCATCACGCAGGAGCATCCCCCTCACCTGAGGCAGGCAGCAGAGGCGAAGGGGCAGGGAGGCGGCCTGCTTCTCACTTCTCCACTTGCTGCCACACCGCCTGGGCACCTGGTTCTCTGGGAGCTGAGCTGAGGCAGGCAACAGTGGCGAAGGGGCAGAGAGGTAAGCAGGGACATAGCCCACTTCCAGGTCGCGGTGTGTGTGTTAGGAGCCGGTACGGTGCCTCCTTCAGAGTTCAGCACTCGAGGTGGCTGCCGGCACTGCCTCCATGGAAACGCTGGGCCTGTATGGAATTTATCATACTGACTTCAGTGGACTTAGAACGATGTAGGCCTATTTATTATTGCACTGTATATACTTTCATTTTCTTCAAGGAAAATTGCAATACTATCCAATACTAGAGAGAGAGAGAGCTTCAAAGTGTTGCACCTTATGCTATCTTCGTACATGTATCTTAATTTTTCCCATCTGAGAGGTGGGGAAAAGGTGGCTGAAATTTTTTTAAAAAAACATACATTGTGGTAAACAAAAAAAAAGTATGATTTGGACAGAAGTAGTCCCATAAAGTCACAAAAAAACTAGACACATATTTGGATATTTAGCTAATGAAAACATTAAGCTCTTATATAGTGTATTATCATCATACACGTTATAGCATATTAATTCCATGCAAAATTAATCAGGTTTGAAAATATTATGTCTACAGCATACACAGGAATTATTATTATCTCATTCTGTAGATTGACTTACATAAAAACCTTCATACATTTTAAGTGGATAAAATCTTGTCTTTGAAAGCATCCCAAAGCAGAAAACCTTTCACGTGTGGCCTCCCCTTGCCATTTGTTCCCTATATTTCTAATTTTTCTGATGAATGAAAAAACTAAAGTTCTAAAAAACAAGGAAAAAATGAGGGAATATTCAACATTTTCTGATCCCTCCCCACAAGCCTTCATTTCTCTCATGAACTCGTAAGTGGGTAATTTGAGTACACAGAAAAGAAGAAAAAATGTGCTTTCCTCCTTAATTTAGGCCAAAAGATGCAAGAATTAGATATGAGTGTGACACATTACTACCATATTTACCTGAAAGGAAAACAATTCTAAATGTAAGACAACCCAGTTTAAAAAGGTTATACACAAAAGGGTTTTTTTTAAAAAAAAAATCACTGTATGTATTTTAAGATGGCATCACATGTGCTGGCACATGTGGTGGGGGGGGGGACTTCCTATCAAGCACAAATGAATATGGAATCAAATCAAATGGAATAAGATCTAGTCAGCATGGATGTGACCCATGCATCCACAACTATCTTTTGCATAGCTTTATTGCTTAGCTTTGCTAAATGCAGAAACATTCTACTCCCTCTTCTTTCTGCCCTGACATTATATACTGATGCTCTAAAATTGCCATTATCTGCATCCTATGAAGAGATCTCTGTTCCACAAAAGCTTTTGCCACAGTAAGTCTGGCTTCCAACCATAAACTGAGTGGAGGGAGGAAGGAACAGGATGATGCTGGGCAATTTGGGTCCCAGTATTGGCTGACCTATTGCGCAGGTTGCCTTGAAGCAGTTTCCAACAGCCCTGCCCTCTACGGGCCAGCTGGGGAGTGGGTCATCAGACCCATGGGCTTCAGGTTTCAATCTGGTCTGTGGCTCATGTTGAAAAGGAAAAAGTGGCAAGTATAGATGTCCTGCCTCCTGTGGTGGGTAGGCATTGGCTGAGGAGCATAGTACAGGATGTGTAGGGGTGGGCTCCCTGCATGACCATAAAAAGGGGTCCCCTTAAGGGGCTCTTCTGGGATGTGGCACACAGCAGCCAACTTTGGGGCTGTCACATTGACGATGCCCTCAGGAGGATGAGGATGGGTAATTTCTGGAAGGGTAAATGTAGCAATTTCTGCTACATTTCAGCATCCAGCTCTAATACCAGCCTTCTTTCTTTGGTTACCCCAACAGGCAGGTTGGGGAGGGGGCAGCAGTTGAGCTGTCAGCTGCACTTATTGCCCTCAGCCTATGCTGTGCCAAGATCTGAGGAACCAGCTACAATCAGTAAAGTCGTGGCCTTCTTCTCTCCAGCACAGTGTGCCCATGTCATCCTTTCCTTCCTCCCACAATGGGTCCCCACTTCAGGCACAAAGGCAATAGCCTTGAAAGGGTCACAAGACAACTAGCTGTGTTTGCTGCAACACACACACACATAGTTACCTCTCTGAAATGTGTCCTAATGAATACCATAAAAAGAGTGGTTTATCGCTGGGGCCTTACCAGCTGTGCTGTTACTCAGAGATCATTTGCCATAGTAATAAGAAGGAAGGAGAGCAACCCAGGCTGAGTCTATAGAGTACTAGCTTGATACCTGTGATTCATTATGGTATTTAACTACTTTAAATCCAGTTATAATGTTTATGGGTATGTAACATTTTTTGGTTTGTGGGGGTTTTTTGAGTTGGTTTTGTAGTGTAATAGCATAGTACCTGAGCTTCACAAAGGTATTTGAATAAGGCGAAGCATGTTGATACCGAAAACTGATGAAGTGAATTTCAAAATGTAACATTTATTGAAGAGATTTTTAAAAGGAAAAGATTGTAGTGCAATAAATAAAGTGAAAAATATGTACAAACATGTTTTTTTTCTACTGAAGGACCTCTTTGTAGACCACATTGGTGGTTTCTCCTTCAAGTGCTAGGATCACCAGGCTGCTGGGTGAACTCACTCTGGAGCAGGCCATGTAGAACTGCCCATGTGAGAAGCAATCCTCCCTCAAGTCAATGCCTGTCACTTTCAGTGTCTGCCCCTGGGACTTGTTGATCGTTATGGCAAAGCAGACCTTGAGGGGGAACTGTAGGCTCTTGAACTCGAAGAGGTTATCTGATGGTATGAGCACTGACTCCCCCTGAGCACTGTCAGTGAACAATGTCACCTTGATGATGTTCCTCTGGAGGGCTTTCACTCGCAGTCTGGTGCCATTGCAGAGTTTGGGTGAGTTGAAGTTCTGGAGCAGCATCACTGGAGCCCCCACTTCGAGGAGAAGCTTGTGGGCTGGGAAGCCAGGAGGGTTGAGGGTGTTGAGAAACTCCATAGCATCATCCATTTGCACCACTGAGTCCACAGATCTGTACTCCATTTCTGCCCCTTAGAGGGAGTTATGTTTCATTAATGATGGCAGCCTTGTCTTTTTGGGGAGTCAGAGTGGGGTGCATGCACAGCCAGTCTATGGATTTCTCCGTGTTAGAGGAGATATCAGTGTATATTGTGGCTGTTAGGTCTGCTCGGGTCGTCACTACTGTGCCCAGGCCTGCAGGGATGATCACCTTTCCCTTGGACTCGAGATATTCTCCATCCCCTATTTTTAGTAGCAGTTCAGAGAATTCCCCAGTGGACACCTTGCCTCTCAAGTGGACCTTCATGTTCTTTCTTAGTGAGAGTTTCCTGATGAGCGGCCACAGATACAATGCCTTGACACACATGGTAATCTCATCAGCTCGAGTTCCCCTTGGGACTACTGGCAGAGTCTGCCAGAAGTCTCCAGCTAGCAGCATGGTGACTCCCCCATCACTCTCTCATTGCCCCTGACATCTTTGAGGGTTATGCTCAGTGCCTCAAAACACCCCTTGTGCACCATGGTGCTCCCATCCCAAACAGTTGAGCTTACAGTTCTGCAGCACTTGGGCCATGTTGCTTTGTTTTGAGATGCTGAACAAGAGTGTTTCTGCATGGATGAGGTTAAGAGCAGCTTGAAGGTAGCAAAGGACCATCTGCCATGCCTCACTTCCATGGAAGAGAACACCTCTCTACTCGTCTTCCAGGATTGCTTTGCTCATAGAGAGACTCTGCTGCTCTGTGCACCTTGGGGTGATCTTGCTGGTACTTGGCCACTGCTACTCGGTGCATCACAGGAGTACAATGTGCATAATTCTTTGCTGCATCTCTAAATTGCTTCCTCCTTTTATGGTCGGTATATTTTGCTTGACGTCTGCCAAGAGGCTTCTTGGGGGCAGTAAGAGGTGATGGCTGCGAGAGGTGTGAGGTGGAGTTGGACTGAGGGAGGGATGGTGTGGTGGGCACTTCAGCAGGTTCATGTGAGAGGTTCACATTGAAATGGCCTCTAGAAAGGTCATGCACCATCTCCCTATGAACATTTAAAAACTCAGTTGTGTCATAAGGGAAAATGGACTTATAGCAGTGTTTGTTTTTTATGTTAAACAGTATTTAAAGGGTGTCTAGTAAAGCTGGTTGAAGAAGATCGTTATAGTTGTAAATGGGTAGCAAATCTCATTGCCTGATGTTCACTCATGGGAAATTAGAGACTATTCAGGATTTGGAAAAAGCATTTTCTACTAGAGTTTTCTCTTTCTCCTCAAATGAGTTCAATACTTTACATAAAGTTGTAAACCTTTTGGTAAGGGAATGCTGATAGAGACACTTCTTTTATCACTATAATTTATGTATATCTTGGTGAAGCTGAAGATATGCAGAAAAATATAACTTCCTCCACCTCTTAATCCCCCAACTAGGGCATCCTCCCTAAAAAGAGGTCCCTATCATTTGTGTATGTGACTTGGAGATAATCACAGATAGATCAGATTGTGATGGCAACCAAAGTATCTGATCCCTTATGACACTTGGCTCTCCATTTTGGATTGCATTAGCAATCTGGTCATATTCTGATACATTAACCAATAATTGGGCATCTTTTAATAGAAGAACTATATCTAAGCCCATATCTACGCCCAAAGTTAGAACGTCTGAAAGGGAGTTTCACCAGTTTTAAAACATAATACACTTTATACCACTGTTGTAGATCGGGGGGTGGGGGGCTTTTCTTTCCTCCCTCTAGTATCTCCAGTAGAAGCGCCACCACTATCCCAACTAAAACAGGCTTTCCTTTCAGCAGCCATTGATGCAAGCTAGTTAGCTTAATTATGAATAGGTGAATCAGAGGCCAGTTTGATATTAAAAGGCCTAGGCCTGATCCTAACAACCACATTCCAACCATGTGCTGTCCAGGGAATCATAATCTACTTCCCCATCTTGCAGTGTGTTCTAATGCCTGGGTGGCCTTCGAAATAAGTTGTTTTCACTTCCCGCTTGAACCATTTACCTTAACTAGATTGTTGGTGTTGTACCAAGTCCACTTTAAGCAGTTTCATGTAACCCACCCCAAACCTTCAATGCCCTCCTGACTGTTTTTCTATCCCAAATCACCTCAGCTGCTTTTTCTTCAATCAGTGAAAAGGTTTGGGTAACTGCATCTTTTCAGCTCCCAGTCTTGACCACAGAGGTCTTGCAGTTTCAGTCTGTTAAAAACAAACTTGTCTGAAAAAGTTTCAGGTGAGTAGGCATGCTGCTCTGTAGAAGAAAACAGAAGCACTTTAAAGACCAACTAGATTTCCAGTGTATGAACTTTCAAGAGATAAAGCTTCTTTTATCAGATACCTGATGTCTGAAAACAATTACATGACCTATCATGCAACATCTAGTTTTGTCCTTAGAAGCAGTAATAGGTCCTCTCATCCATTTTCATATTGCCTAAGTACAGATATAAATCATACCCATTCTTCAAATAAAAAAAATATCATTAGAATGATTTGTAGAAGAATGCAAGAAATATTGTGGAAATAATTTCTCAACATTGTGCATCTGAGCATACTCTCAGATTCTCTCAGACCACAGTAAGTGGATATCTCACTGGCATCAAGCACTATTATCTTCTGCCACTGTTTCTGGATGGAGCATCCTTCTGACTTCCCAACAGCCAACAGAGCTGCTTCCAATGACATTAACTAGTGATTAGAACATGCCCGGGCCATTGCTGAGAATACACCTAGCGTAAACCTGCCGTGGCTGGTAGTGCTTGTAAATCTAACTTTGCTGTGAATGAGCATCAGACGTGCACAAGTGCAGAATAAAGTTGAGAATATTTTCAAATGGCATATACTATTCAGGGTGAGAAGTTTAATCCTGAATTGGAATATACTGTCAGTTGAGATGCTTTTTTATATTCAGCCATAGGTACTCCTTCTGTGATACTTCCCCATTTCCTTTCTTGCTACTCTTTGTTTTCACTCATTGACCAAGAGAAAAATCTTCTTATAGACTCCTTTTTTAGAAAAGTACTTTCAGGAGGTCAAGTTTGCTTCTGTCTCTGGTTTATGCTTGGTTACAAGTTTGACACAGTGTCAGAGCCAATGCTATCTGTTGACTGGGGTTGGTTTCGAACTCAAGTCCCACCGACAGAGTGGTGGGACTTGAGTTATTACTGGCATTTGAATAAATAACAGCTTTCAGCTTCAGTTCCTTTATGCAAAATACAACCAATAGCAACCTGTTTCATAGGCTGTTTGAGGGACAAACACAGTGAAGATCATACAACTCTTAAGTGCTACATAAATATATTAGTAGCAATCTAAAAAATTCAATAGAAATGCATCTGGGTAATATATATTCAGCCACTCCTTTTGGATATGGCCAAATATTTTCTAAAAATCTTTGCAGAAGCACCTCAGAGCAGTTGAGCAGCACAGGCCTCTTTTGTGTCAGGGTATATACTGCTTCACAGCATGCTGTTGTTCACGACAGGAAACTGTGAGATCTTGTCTTCACACTTTGGAAAGTTACTCGTATGGTGTTAACGGCGTTAGCAGCCATAAATAGCTCCTATTTATTCATATAGTTTACATTTGTTTTCTTTAGCCTGAAGTTGTGTTGTTCCTCTTTACTGATGGGACTAGAAGACTTCTGTGTTCCTTTCAGAAGGAAATAGTTCAGACCAAAATCTTTCCCATAGTTTCCTGCTTGCTTATTGCATTGTTCTTCTGTTTCTGCCACAGCACCAGGATAAGCTGGACACATTGTGAATTCACAAGTAAATTGTGAATTACTCAATGAAATAATCACGGAAGCTGTTCAAAATGCAGTCTGTATGTATTCTTCCTTATAGAACTGAATCAAAATTTCTATCAAAATATTAAGAGGTCTGGGTTTCAGTGGAAAAAAGGGCTTCACTTGAAGTAAATCAAAGCTCAGTTCCTTAGCACTGGTTATCATCATTAGCTGTCCTAGGAGATTTTATGTAAGAACTAGTGTTCAGGTTTGTTCTGATAACTAGGATTAACTTCAGTAGGTTTGTGGAGATTGTGGTTCCTACACTGTGCCAGTAACTCCAATAGGATGTGTAATTCTTTCTCCCCTCCCCCGAAACTCTTGTAGAGTCATCTCAGAGGGCATTTTCAAAGAACATGATGGCTTCATTTCAGCAATGATAATCTAGAGTTTCTATCCAAGTCTTTGAAGTAGACCAGAACCACAATTTATGAGTTTTTTCCCAGAGTGATGAGGGTTACAAATTGTAAAATGAAAGCTGATTCTGGTATCAGTCTATCATAGGTTTCCAAGAAATGTTAACATTTTAGGAGGGGTGACAGTTTTGGCAGTATGTCTCTCTTCTTGCCATTATTATGTTTCTGTGTAGACCTTATCTGCATAACAAAGAATACTATGACATGCAATGTAAATGTAAAGTTGTTCTCTCTCCAACAAATTACCAATATTATGACATATTTTTAGAATATGTTGTTATAATAATGTTATAATAATGGAGGGTGGGACAGAGATGTCTACAGCTGTTACAAGAACTTGGTTGGGGTGAACATGTCATGCAGGGAGGATATTCGGAGTGCTGGGGGAGTTTATGCATCACTGCTGACCATGCCACCCACCATATTATAGCTGCAGCAAATAAAACTTGTGCTACCCTGGAAAGCAACTGCCGTAGTGTATTGTAGAAGAAAATAATGTGCTATTGAGTAAAATAAGAGTCCAGTAGCACCTATAAGACTAACAAAATTTGTGGTAGGGTATGAGCTTTCTGAAGAAGTGCAGTGAGATATTTGAAGAAGTGGTGAAGAAGTGAGATGAAGAAGTGAGGTGAAAGGAGGTGAAGAAGTGAAGTGAGGTATCTAAAGAAGTGAGTTGTGTGACTCATGAAAGCTCATACTCTACCTCAAATTTTGTTAGTCTTATAGGTGCTACTGGACTCTTGCTCTTTTCTATTGCTACAGACAGACTAACAGGGCTACCCATCAGGATCTATTGAGTAGAAACCAACTTATGGCAATCCATCCACAGGGCATTCAAGGCAAGAGATGAGCAGAGATAATTTGCCATTGCCGTCCTCCACAGAGCAACCCCAGTCTTCCTTGATGGTATCCCATCCAAGTACTAACCATGGCTGACCCTGTTTAGGTTCTTAGTTCAGACTAAGGTGGGGCATTCAGGCTGCTGCATTTTCCTGTAATTTACCATTTGTTTATATTTATTTATTTAAGCTATTTATACCATATTTATACAACATTCTGTTATACACTTGAAACATTGTTTCATAAACATTAAAGCCAGCAATAACATATGTGGGTAGGTATGTTATGAGCTGGCAGTTAAGAACTTTCAAGGTTAAAACTAGCACTTTGAACTGAATGCAGAAATGGACTGGCAGCCAATGTTTCCAGATTTTAGTAATGTGGCTTAATGGATAGCTTCTGTCAGCAACCAGGAAACTGTACACCAGTTCTGGGTTGTCTTCAAAGGCAGATTCATGTAATGCACATTACAGAAATCTAGCTTTGAATTACAGTAGCATTGACCAGCATAGCTAGATTGGCGTATGCAGGAGGTGATGCAGTTTTCAAGGTGTGTGTGATGGAAAGCATTCCTACCAACAGTACCAACCTGCTGCTCCATCTGCAAGGCCAGATCTAGAAATATCCCTAGACCACTGACTACCTGGCAAACATTGAGGTTGAGTTTTTCGCTGACCAAGCCCACCAGCCTATCCACTAGATTTTATTTCAAGGTATTCATCCACCAGTACACAAGCAGATCAGTCTATGCAATCCATACTGCAAGGCGCTGCAGAGAGCAACAAAACTACACAAAGGTGTTATAACCGAGCATGACTCATGCCATCCATTGTACCAATTATTGGTGGGTTCCAAAATCAATGCTAGCAAAAACAATGAACATTGTGTGACATCAGCGTATACAAATAAGGTTCTGTTATGGCAGCATATGTTTCCTGTGTATGATACAGCATTTCAGCATGCAGAAAAAGGAGCAGTGAATCCAGTGCTTCCATACATTCCTATACCTTTGCCATGGCATTGGTTTTTCCATATATATCTTTTAAATGTATGAAACAACTGGGTGCCTGTCACGCACCCTCCATCCTTTCTGGTCCTGGAAGCACCGGCTGTGTTGATCAATGTAAAAAATATCATTCCATTAATACTTTAGCTCCTAATATATGCCAATATATAAAAATTCTTCTTATATCGACTTGTAACAGAACTGGAGCAATAAATAGAAAACTTAAAGCTAAGGAAAGTTTTAAAAATATACCTTTTTAATTATTCTTCCACACAAGAACAATTGTCTAGGTAGTTCTCATTGTCACATGGTAGTTTTCTCCACATTTTATTGACTGAGCCTCCTCCCCTCAAATGTATCAGTAATTCTTATATTACTGTAGTATTATAGAAAATTACCATTTCTTTTCAAAAGCCTGAAAAACTCCTGAAGTGGCACAGGTGGGAAAGATGGAGGGACTGAGTCAAGGAAAATGGCAACAATGTGGGTGGGAAAAGTGGGAGGAAGGAGACTCCGGAGCCCTTCATACCTTACACAGGGTGCATGGTAGCTGCTTATCCATGAGTATAGTCCTTAGATCTAGAATTGGCATTATATCAAAAAGGGATCATATTTGTTCCATATTTGGCTGAGCAATTTGAGTAATATCCTAGCTATACAGGTACCACTGCCAAGGAAGTATTTGGCTTCCATATGGCTTGGGTAATACCTCTGGGGGCGCACACTCAGGTGCATAGTCTCTCAGTGCTCCTAGTTTCCAAGACTGGGGCACAAGACTTCAGTTCTAACTAAGCTTTATAATAAACAAATTCCACTTAACAGATGCCTTATATCCTCCCTCCATTAAACTGAACAACACAGCTTTCAATGAAGTCTATGTTTACAAAAAATCTGAGCTAAAGTTTTCTGATAAATCCCCTAACATACTCTTTCTGGCTTCTAATGAAAGTACCACACAAATTTCCTATGATGTCAGTGTCCCAAACTGCAATTCCACTCTACTAGATGAGCTTTATCTTGGCTTTGAAGAAACAATAAAACCAGCAACACGTATTGGTATTGATTTGTTTTCTGCTGGTGAATTTATGGGTGTTCTAGAGAAGCCAGTTTTTGAGTAATAGATCACTCTGGAGATAGAGACCCTCAGCTGAAATGTTATTTTTCAGTACTAATGCTTTTTAGATCACCTTTCCATATTTTTTTTTATCTCTGGATGTCTTTCACTGGTATCTTTCTTCACAAAAAATAGTAATGTCAGAGTTTCAGGAAAAGCAGATCTTTGTTGGTGCGATTTAGGTTCTGATATTATAACTGGCAAGATAGCCTAGGTAACCATTAATATAAACAACCAACATGTGGTATAGTACTATAGTTCAACTGATGATGCCAGTTTTCAAACCTCCACTTAGCCATGAAGCTTGTTGGTTGGTTTTTGGACCAGTTACTCTGTCTCATCTTGTGAGTTGCACTCACAGCATTGTTATGAAGATGTGTACCTCACTGGAGAAAGATAGAACAAAAATGTGATGGACAACAAGAAGCAGTCTTTTCTTAGAGGGTCAGTGCCTACTATATGGAGTAAATTAAAGGAGTTGTTCATTTGGCTTCATATAAGGTATGTTCTTTTAATTAAACTTACCTTTGCTTGTTATTAAGTTGATGGTCTTTGTTACCTAAACGGCTTCCGAAGTTTGTCCTCTGGCCTCTACAGGCATCCCTCTGAACATGCCCAAAGCGCAAACCAAAACAACAACACTGGGTGAATGTTTGTGCCGGAATCTTCCCTGTTTATACTGGGGTTCTGGGGGTGGGGGGTGGAGGGGTTGCCCCTTGTTTTCAGGGGAAAATGAGATCTTTCTTTACAATGAGATCTTTTTATGAGATCTTTCTTTACAATGGAAAGAAAGATCTCATAGCTTTCCTGTGTTACAACTAGCTATTGTGAGGAATTATCTTAACCTAAACAACTTTAAAAGAACCACTTACACTGTGGAGAAACGCCATTGTGGTTTCTGGAGTTACCTTTCTATGGGCTGCAGAGGGGCGGGGCGAGTTCTGGAGCAGAATGTGATTGGAGGGAGAGCGAATCAGTGGGAGTTGGAAGTTGACAGTTGGTGGCTAGAGAGTTGAGGGAGAGATGGCTCTGAGGGGAGAGGTAGATCTAGTGTAACCCCAGTTATCAAAGGATTGGGCCTGCCCTACACGACATCTAATTAGGGCATGAAGGAGATAGAGTACGGGTTTCTGTTTAGGTTTTATTAGTCCTTCCGTTCACTGTTTATTTACCTGTGTATAGTTAGCAGTTCAATAAATGAGTTTTGGAATTGATGACGGAGGAAAGCTCTTCTGTCCCACATAGTCCCCCAACTGCTTGGGCCCACTAGCACAGGAGGGGGGTTAGGAGGCTGTCCCGCCTAACCAGGACCCCATACAGGGACAGTGGTGGCAGCAAATACCCAGAGACCGGGAAGGGAGAGAGCCCCTTCAGGTGCCTGGCCAGAGGCAGAAAGGGAGGGGTAGGTAGAGCGGGGTCTACCAGTGGGAGGAAAGGCCCCGTTCCGCCACATACACAACTCATGAGTTTCTAGTGTAAGGATAATTACTAATTCAAGATAGACATATATAGGAATGATAACAAATGCAATAATGAGAGCCAGTTTAGTGTAAAGATTAAGAGTGGCAGGACTCTAATCTGGAGAACCGAGTTTGAGTTTCCACTTAACAGGCATTGGTTAAGTGGAATTTGTTTATTATAAAGCTTAGTTAGAACTGAAGTCTTGTGTACCAAGAGTTGTGACCCTTGTGAGGTCAGTGGGACTGAGAAAGCTCCAAGAAGTTGTGACTGACCCAAAGTCACCCAGCTGACTTCAAGCGAAGGAGTGGGGAAAGTAGCGGGCACCCTGGGTAGCAGTGACCATGTAATTTTGGAATTTACAGTTTGGAGGAAGGGAAAAGCTGTATGTAGTTAGATATATAGGTTGAACTTTGGGAAAGCAAATTTTAACAAACTGAAAGTTATGCTATATAGAATCACATGGTCAGAAATACTTAAGGAGAAGGGAGTTCAAGAGGAGTTTCTTAAAGGCAAATACTGAAGGCACAATCAGAAATAATTCTTATGAGAAGGAAAAATGGGAGGATCCTAAAGAAGTCAAGGTGGCTCCATAAACAGCTTTCTAAAGAGCCGAGAAATAAAAAATACTCATTTAGGAAATGGAAAGAGGGCCTTATAACCAAGGATGGTAAAAGGGTAGGTAAAGGTAGTCCTCTGTGCAAGCATTAAGTCATTACTGACCCATGGGGGGGGACGTCGCATCATGACATTTTCTTGGCAGACTTTTGTTATGGGGTGGTTTGCCATTGCCTTCCCCAATCATCTACACTTTACCCCCAGGAAATTGGGTACTTATTTTACCGAACTTGGAAGGATGGAAGGCTGAGTCAGCCTTGAGCCGGCTACCTGAACCCGCAAACCAACAGTGGAAACCACACCAGAGGGTCCAAATACATAATTACAACAATAAAGTAAATATCTGTTCTTATATTCTGTGCTTAGTGAACCTCAATATAAATATTAAACAATCTAATCCAAAATGCAGAAGAATAATTTGCGTTCCATACAGTAAATAATACATATTTTAGTAATTTTCACAAAGACAATTCTTACACAGCTATTGTAGCAACAGCTCCAAAATTAAATATTTTCAACAGCTCAAACCCTCCTCTTCGACGTACAAAAGTCTCATCAATGGGGTATAGGTCCTAAGAGAATGCAGCATAATATTTGCTAGTGCACACAAGCCTAATAATTTTTTGCTAGTGTACACAAGGCTATTCATAAAGTCCTGTTGTATGTTTCAGATGGCTGAGAAGATATCAAAGCCTGTGTCTGGCGTGGACTAGAGTCAGGATACAGGATGATCTTGACTAGAGATGGGCACGAACCAAAATACGAACCAAAATTAAGCACAAACCAGGTCAGTTCGTGGTTTGTGAACCACAGTTTGTCAGATCCCATTTCTGATGAACCGCCACAAACTTTTAGGCTGGTTCGTTTGTTTTGTTTTTTGGTTCATCACTGCAGACAGTCTGGTGCCAATCATTCAGTTTCCTAGACAACCAGGGATGGACTTCCTGCAGACCTTCTGCTGACATAGAAGTGAACTTCTGCTGGCCCATAAATGACCTTCTGCTGACCCAGAAGTGATGATTTTCTGACCTGGATGTGACATTTTCACAAACCAAATGAACCGGTTTGTGAACCAGGCGCAGGTTCATGAAAGTTCGTGGTTCATGAAATTTGACGAACCACGAACCACATGGTTCGGGTTTTTTTTTCCGTTCGTGCCCATCTCTAATCTTGACAGGCTGGAAAACTGGACTAAAACAAATAAAATGAATTTCAAGAGAGATGCATTTAGGTAGTAGTATGTGTAAAAAGGATCTAGAGATCTTATTAGACCATACATTGAACATGAGTCAGCAGTGTGATGGGGTAACTAAAAAGACAAATGCGATTTTGGCTATATCAAGAGAAATATAGTATCCAGATCATGTGAAGTGATGGCATCGCTCTACGCTGCTCTGGTTAGACCTCACGTAGAGTATTGTGTTCAGTTTTGAACACACAGTTTAAGAAGGATATGGACAAGCTGAAACGTGTCTAGTATAGGGCAACAAAGATGGTGAGTGGTCTGGAGACCAAGTCCTCTGAGGAAAGGTTGAAGGAGCTTATCCTCGAGAGAAGATGACTGACAGGTGATACAATAACCATCTTCAAGTACTTGAAGGGCTGTCATATAGAGGATGGCATGGAGTTGTTGAAGGCAGCTGGGTGACCTTGAGTCAGTCACAGCTTTCTCAATGCTCTCTCAGCTCCACCCAACACACAGGGTGATGGTTGTAGGGATAATAATAACACTTTGTAAACCATTCTGAGTGGGTGTTAAGTTGTCCTGAAGGGCGGTATATAAATCAAATGTTATTATTATTTATTATTAACAAGGGTTGTTTCCAAATAAGTCTGCATATCTTAGGGCATGTTAACATGCATTTCACAAATGACCAAAATATGTGAGTGCATGTATGAAAATAACAAGTGAAAGAACATGTTTAACTAATAGTAGCTGAGGCTTCCTGCTGTATGCAATAGGGAGTGCAATCCTAAGCACGTCTACTCAGAAGTCAGAATTAAGTCCCATTTTACCAATATAGGTAACCTAGCTCCTGACCTTTAAGAGAATACTGTCCATACTATAGTAAATGCAGAGTCCCCCCATATATATATATATATATATATATATATATATATATATATATATATATATATATATGGAAAGAGAGAGAGAGAGAGAGAGAGAGAAAATGATCTTAAAATTGCAAGATGGGAATACTATGCTAGCGGAAAATAGGGCCATCCAAAATACCCTTTTTATGTATTATTCAAACTTGTACAGAAGACAGGATATTTCTTTAAGGAAACGGAATGACAAAACAGAAGCTACCTAAAATTATAGAGGAACAACAACAGGTGATGAACGGCCCAATAATGATTCAAGAAGTGGTGGAAGCAATTAAAAAGATGAAAACTGGGGAGTCACCAGGTCCTGGTGGACTATCTGACCAATATTATAAATGCTTTGAAGCTGAGATCTTAATACCCTTGCAAAATGCAATGAATTCAATTTTATTGGGAGGAAAAATGCCAGAGACTAGGAAAGATGCTAACATTGTACTGATACCCAAAGAAGGGCAAGATTTGACACTAGCAAACAACTATAGACCTAGATCATTGCTGAATAATGACTACAAACTATTTAGCACAATTTTAGCAGAAAGAACTATGTTCTTAAAGACTTTATTCATGACGATCAAAGTGGTTTCTTACCCAAAAGATAGTTGAAAGACAATGTCAGAACTGTATTGGATATAGTGGAATATTTGGATAAACACAATGAAAAACAAGCAGCTCTAATTTTCTTGGATGCTGCAAAGGCCTTTGACAATTTGGATTTTGCTGTTTGAAGTTTTAGAAAAGATGAATTTTGGGGAGAATTTTATAAAATGGGTGAAATCAATCTACACTTCACAGAATTCTAAAATTATTGTTAATGCAGAATTAACTAAACCATGTGAGAGTCAAAAAGGAACACATCACTGTTAAATCCAGAGCTTTTTCTGTAGTTGATTCTGTGCTATGGAACAGCCTCCCTGAAGCTGTTTTGAATAGCTTTCACATTGCAGAATAGAGATGCGCAAAATGGGGGGAAAAAATGAAAATAACTTGGAAATTGCTGTTTTATAAAAGCACCGTCGTTGTCACTGCTCCTTTTCATTTTGGTGTTGGAGGTTTTGAATAGAGACATTAGACAGGATTAGAGGTGTAAGAATTTAAAAAGAGTCATACAAATTAAAAGCCTTCGCAGATGATTTAGTTTTAATCCTGGAAGACCCATTAGAGGGAATTGAAATATTGATGGAGAAGTTGACAGAGTTTGGTACTCTGGCAGTACCAGAAAACAAAACAGAAAACAAAAATGTTAACAAAATATATGGATACTAAAAACCAGGAAGAATTTATGAAAATAACAGGTTTTAAGGTTGAAAAAAAGGTAAAATATTTAGTTATCATGCTGACTGGAAAGAACTGTGTGCTATTGCAAAATAATTATGTTAAGACATGGAAATAAATTTTTAAAAGACATGTTAAGATGGGATGGAGTACAGTTGTCCTTGTTGGGGAGAATATCAGTTATCAAAATGAATGTTTTACCTAGGATGTTATGCCTCTTCCAGACAATACCTGTGTTAACTTCAGATGTACCATTTAAACTGTAGCAAAAGGATATTTCAACATTTATGTGGCAAGGGAGAAAGCCAAGAGTTAAATATAAAATTTTACAAGATGCGAGGGAGACAGGTGACCTAGGTTTACTGGACTTGAAGGTGTGTTATGCTGCCACATGTCTAATGTGGATGAAGGAATGGATGCTTCTGAGAAATGAGAGGCTTTTGACATTGGAAGGTCATGACCTGAGATTTGGATGGCATGTTTATTTGTGGTATGATAAAGATCAACGTAGACTTCAAACATCATTATATTAGGGGAGCCATCATGAGAATTTGGAATAAATACAAACTGAGATTATCACAGAAGATACCACATAGGAAGTGTTTTAGAGGTGAAATGACTACTAAACAGGGATGGCTGATTTATGGAGACATACTAGAATTCTCACAAGGAGACTGTAAATCAAAGACAAGGGAAGATTTAATAGCTAAAGGTTATAAATGTCAATGATTTGTCTATGCCCAACTTCTAGGAAGGTTTAAATCAGATTTTAAAAAGTGGGACTTTGGTTACCAAAAGACAGAGTTTGAAAAAGAGCTTTGTACAAATGATGAATATGTTATTTCCAAAATGTTCAAACTTTTGTTGAAATTTGAAACAGAAGAAGAATGTGTGAAAGATTTTATGGTAAAATGGACTAAAAATTTGAGTAAAATATACCAGTGGACTAGTGGGGAAAATTTGTGGGTAAATGGGCTCAAATTCACTTTGAGTTCCACACTTAAAGAAAATTTCTATAAAAGATGTATTGATGGTATGAGTCTCAGACCACCTGATGAATTAACAAAAATGAGTAAAAGCATATCAACAAATGCTGGAAATGTGAGCAACATGAAGGAACATTTTATCATATTTGGTGGACTTACACTAAAGCAAAAAAAAATTTGGTCACAAATGCAAATTCATATTCAAATTCATAAACATGGTATCTTATGACCACAGCAGCTAGGCTTTTATATGCACAAAAATGGAAAAGTACAGTAATGCCTTCAGATGAGGATTGTGAAAATGTCAGAGTTAACAGAGATGGCTAAACATACAACCCTTGTTAGAGATAAAACGTTGCCTACTTTTATGGTTAACTGGAAACCCCTTATTGACTTCCTGCATGAGATGAGGAAAAATGAACTGATGATTTGTACTTTTGATTTCTAAAAAGATTAATTTGGGAAAAATAAATAGAAGGGGGGCAGTATTGAAAAGGTAAATTTTGAAGCTATTAACATTAAAAGTATAATGTTTGTTGAAATATGGTAGGTGTTGTAGAGAAAAATGGAAAATGACATGTATTATTTTTCTTTGTTATTTTCAATCTTTGTTCTTTTTCTCTCTTTGCATTCTTTTTTCTTTACTTTCTTCTATTTCTCTGCCCTTTTTATTGGGCTTTTAATCTTATTAATAAGATAATTAAAGAAATTAAAAAAGAAATTAAATCAAAAGTGTTTTCAGCTAAACATTAGAAAGAACCTGACAGAGCAATCCCTCAGTGGAACAGTCTTCCTTGGGAGTTGGTGAGCTCTCCTTCTTTGGAGGTTTTTAAGCAGAGGCTAGATGGCCATCTGACAATGATGCTGATTCTGTGAACCTAAGCAGATCATGAGAGGGAGTTCAGGAAGGGTTACCTCAGTGCTTAGTTCTTGTGACCCCTTCTTACAGGGGAAGCACACAGCGGGGACTTACCCATGCCATTGTTTGCTGGGCTTCCCGGGGCTGGGAGGAAGGCAGGACGGCATTTTGTGCTGGCCCAGCATTAGACACCCTGCCCCGATGCAGGCTGGGCAATGTAGTCCAGCAGCCCTGCCAGGCAATCGGGGCGGCCGGCTGGTCGGCTGTGGACCAATCAGGGAGGCTGGTGAAGCCCGAACAGAGATGGGAGGGCTTCACTCAGGTCCTCCCTGGGAAGACGTTGCTGGGCCGGCCCTCTTTGCAAGCAGTCGGTTCAGAAGAGCGATCCCCACCCACCCTCCGCTTCATTCATGGTTTGGGGACTATGCGTTCATGCTAGTTAAGTCGGTTACAATGATGTTAAAATATGTTCAATTGAGCAAATTCATTTGTTAACTTTGGTTTCAGTAACGGTTGCATTGTGTGAAATTATCAGTGTTACTTTGTCACAACTTTAGGTGGGCGGTTTGTGCATAGGGCACTGATCCCGTGGGGTAAAAACAGGGCTTGCTGGCACTGTTTCCCCATAGAGGGGGATCCCCATAAGGGATCTTGGACCAGGCTTTGCAGTGGGAAGCCCAGCTCGGGGGGCTGACAGAACAGGCCTGTGTCCAGGTGACAGGGGAGCCACGCAGAGGCAACCGCCCAGTGTGACTCCCTTAACTGTCATCCCGCGGTTTCCCCCTGCAGCACGCGTGCTGCAGGGGTGAGGAGTCATCGGTGGGCAGGCGGGCCTGCCGATGCTGGGATCCATGCCGTTACGCAGCCATAGCTCTTTTAATCCTGTAACCAATAAAGTTGTGGCCAATATTTATCCAAAACAAGCTTCAGTGTGGTATTTTCCTGCCTTAAGAATCCCTGCCCCTTTGGGATGGCACAGCAAATGTCGATTGCCACTTTGGAGTCAGGAAGCAATTTTTCCATCTTTTGGGCATGGGGAAGAGGTCACTGAGGGTGTGTGTGGGGGCTGCAATGTGAATTTCCTGCATTGTTCAGGGGGTTGGACTAGATGACCCTGGAGGTACCTTCCAATCCTATGATTGTATGATTCTAAGCCCAACAAGGCTCAGAGGGTGTTTCCTCACAGAAAACAAAAAGAGCGGGGAGTAGAGACAAAGAACAATTCTTTTAGGGTTACTTTTATACCTTTACAGTTAGTATGCCATGCAAATGAGACTAATTAATATGGACACTTAAAGCATGCCTCTTTTTCAATTAGGCACTGTAATGTTTTGCATACATATAAATACATTTGTGTGTATTAATGTGGGGAGTTTGACTATTGGTTACTGTAGGTGATCATGGACATTGCTCCCATGGCTACCAGATGGAAATGGAATGCTTTGTGAAACTTTGAAGTGATTGAAGATTGCAGAGTCACCCAGAGGAAGCAGCTACTGCGAAACCTTCGAAGCTAGCCTTTGGTTGGACAGAATTACTACCACCGGGCAGATTTATTACCACTCCGATTCAAGTTACTGATAAGAAGAAGCCCCTTTTCTGAACTGCTGTAGAAATATATGGGCACTTTGGTACTGTTGTATAGACTGGTGTACTGGGATATTTGGTTTTGTATTAGTTTCCAGATTTACTGGTTATGTAACTGTTTATTTAAGAATCTGGATTCTGGTTGCCTTGTAATTTTGAAAAATTGGTACTAGTACTGTGTGTTAACTCTAGAAAGAACTGACTGTGATATATGTAATTGGAATAATATTTTGTATATATATGATTAATTGCACTTTTGCACATTTACTTCTTAGTATAAAATTGTTGTTATATGTTTGAAATTTAAGAGGAGAGCTTTTTTGTCTGGGACCTCACATTTCCTCCTTTGAGCGCCTCTATTTGCTTACTTGTACTGTAGGTTTAAATGCAGGTGTATGACGAAAGGAGGGGGGCTGGGTAGGTGAATGGCATGTGCTGTGTTTGGATAATGGATGTACCCTAGGGGGTGGAGTGCAGTTTTAATCTGAATGCTGATGGAAAGTATTCATTTTGGCTATGGCAGGCAAACTGTGTGGATGTCTGGGTCTTTCTGTGTGAGGTGAGAGAGAGGTTATTCTAGCTAGGTCAGGCAAGCTGTGTGGAAAGGTTTCAGTGAATCTCTTCTGTGTGAATAAGATTAGTGTTTATTCAGTTAGTGAAGATCTGTGTGGAAAATTAGTCTTTGTGACTGGGTCTGTGAATATAACTATTTTTGAAACCACCAAGCTTATTCTGAAACCAACACATTTATCAGTATTCTGCAACCATCATGCTTATGTGGTTATAAATAAATTATATTTCTGATTAAGCAAGAAAGTATCCCATTTTTACCTCACAGCCACCCCCACATGCTGTCCATTCTTCATATTACCATCTATAACAAGCCTTCCTATAATGCAAGTTAAACAGAAGAGATATGAGGTGAGATCTAAGGTGGAACAGACTTCTTCTGCAGGTGGTGGGCTCTTCTTTAGAAGTTTTTAAGAAGAGGTTAGATGGTCATCTGACAACAATGCTGATTCCATAACACAGTATGAGTTTAGGCCAATTGTGAGAGAGCGGTCAGGAAGGGATGAATCAGTGCCACTTGAGGCCCTTTCTTATATTCCCGGGGTAATTTTGACTAACACTTTGTGGTCTGGAAGTAATTTTTCTCCAGGCCAGATTGGCTAGGGATCCTGGAGGATTTTTGCCTTCTACTGGGCATAGAGCAGGGGTCACTGGGGGTGTGGGGGGAGGTAGCTGTAAATTTCCTGCATTGTGCAGGAGGCTGAACTAGATGACCTTTTGGGTACCTTCCAGCTCTGTTTCTATGAAAGCCTTTAGTGGCAGTGAAAATCTTTTGGGGAAACAACAATGTATAGGTCACACAAACAGAACGAAATACCACAGGTGGAGTTAGCAGTGGGATTTAAACCTCAAGGGGAAGGTGTTCTTGGGGTATAAGCCTAGGTAAAACAAAGAACACCTGATGCTCTTTGGAAAGATAAATTTTAAAAGTGTTGATTGTAACCAGGGCCCTCCTGAGGTAAAAGTTTAAGCTCACATAAGGAGGAACTGAATTAAAGATCCAAGGCAAATTTAAAACAAAAATGGTTAAGGCATCTTAACTTAATCTGGATTGAAATTGGAGATAGCCATGTTTAATATTTAGTGGGAAGGTTCGGAGCATTTGATTTAGGATGCCTACTACTTGTTGGAGAGAAGAAGTCAGTGTACCAGGAAAGAAGTGTTCCTTCTTTGTAGCTTTTAACTTACTAACACTAAGGTGTTCCTGGGCTACAGCAACTCAGAAAAGCCTGATTTATATCCTGATTTCCTTGGGAATAAAGGAGGATTAGGTCTACACAGTATGCAGACACTGGTGTTCCTTTGTGATGCTGTTGGGCTTGCCACTGATACCTGTCCATATAATTTGATGTGCAAAAAGCTCTTACTCTTCTGTGGGATGCAAGAAGAGTAATTACCCCTTTTATCAATATCTGTGACA
Source organism: Eublepharis macularius (assembly GCF_028583425.1). Lineage (NCBI taxonomy): Eukaryota > Metazoa > Chordata > Lepidosauria > Squamata > Eublepharidae > Eublepharis > Eublepharis macularius. The sequence goes on along the minus strand of NC_072790.1, from coordinate 154,504,959 downwards.
AAGCATGATGAGTTTTGATTCTCTAAATCAAAGCAGAGTTCCTGGTTCACCTGCAGGACAATGGCATGAAAACCCTTTAAATTTTATATAAAATAAGATATTTAGCTACCTAAAATTTCCAGATTAATTAATTTATGTGCCCTTATGTGAGATGTGTTTGGATGATGAAGTGGGGAGTAGTGTTAGACCAAGTACACAGTTGCATTGTTGTAGGATCGTCTTCCTGTTGTGCTTGCAAAGTGGCTAAGAATTGAAGTGGTTCCTCTTCTCTTTGATATCTCTTGTGCTGAATTCCTCCATGGATCTTAACAGTCCATTTGGGAGGGTTCATTGCAAACATGCCCTATCTTCTCCTTTTTCCTTGCACATCCTTGGTAGACTACATTTCCCCTGGGGTATCAGATCCAAAGGCCCTTGATACCATCAATATCTCAGTGATTTTTTCTTTACATTGTGTTTTACATTTTTTCTGGTTTCCTTGAAGTGGGTGAAAGAATTCAGTGCTCAAGAGTGAAACTTGGGGGATTAAAATAGGGGTCGCCATGAGGCAAGAGTTCCAGGGGCTATAATACTACCAGGGCCCAGGACTTGCCTGAGTCACTTGTGTGCTGATTTCTTGGCACTGCTGCCCTCTCATTAACTCTGAGCTGTGGCAATGACAGGCACCTGACTTCCTTGCATGTCAGCCCACTGAGTCAGTTGGGCAGGTATCCTACAAGTGATTTGCACACATACTGGCTACGTCACTGGCATTCCCATCAGCTAAGTCACCTGTGTCCGTGCCAGCCAAGTCACTCTGATGGACTCTGTGGAAGTCACTGGCCACCCACTGGCTGAGTCATTTGGGCAGGTATTAGCCAAGTCACTCACATGCTTAATGGTCAAGTGAGTTATGTGCATACCAATTGAATCATTTATTTGCATGGAGGCTAAGTTACATAGGTGGGCACCATGCAAATCATTTGAGTAGGCCCCTGAGTCACTCATGTGAAGGGGTGCTGAGAGGGCAGCAGTGTTGAGCGGGCAGTATTAGAATGGGCTGCAGGTCCCAGGCATGGCCCATACATGTTTGTTTATTTATTCAATTTTTATACTGCTTCTCTTGAATTAAGATCTTGAAGCAGTTCATAACAATTTACAACAACAACATTCGATTTATATACCACCCTTCAGGACAACTTAATGCCACACTCAGCAGGTTGCAAAGTGTGCTGTTATTATCCTTACAACAATCACCTTGTGAGGTGGGTGGGGCTGAGAGAGCTCTGAGAAGTTGTGACTTATCCAAGGTCACTCACCTGGCTTCAAGTGGGAGAGTGGGGAATCAAACCTGATACTCCAGATTAGAATCCTGCTGGCTAATTAGAATCAAACTGGCTAATATATTCAATAAAACCACAATAAGACAACAGTCTAATTAAATAATTTAAAAATGCTCTAGTTCTAATCCCAGTCTATAAAACCCTGGAAATAACATCAAATTGCAGGTACGTAAAATGCTCAGCAATTTGCTGTGCCTCACAGTAGAATTTAACTGAACTAGATGCGACGAATTATATGAGGCTATGTGAGTGTCTAGAATCATGTCTGTTTCTACCTGCCCGTGTCCATTTTACCCCGGGTAAACACATGTTCTGTAGCCCTAGTCTGTGCATGTGCCAGGTAACTGGTGTAGTCACAGTTGCACGTGCCCATGGTCTTAATCAGCGAGTCGCCATTGCAGAACGTCAGTTTTGGGCAGCTTCCATTTCCCTCTCCCTCTTTTTGCCCTTAGATCCAGCTTACACCCAAACTGTTTTGCTTTTAATCTGGCATGTTTTAAATCCCCCCATTTTCTAGTTGATGTTGCTGCCTCCCTACTCCTCCTTCCTACACCCCCCTCCCCCTTAACTTCCTCCTCCTCCTCTCCATGCAGCGTTTTCAATCAGGATAAGGAGGAGGTGGGAAGAAAGATTGTGGTAACACAATTAAGCATCTGAGCAAAAGTTCAGAAACGTGCCTGAAGCATGAACCTGAATAGGATGTGATGTGTGTAGAGGTACTCATTCTCCAGTTCAGTTCAGCAATATAGAGCAAATTGGGTAAAATTTGGCCATCGTTTCCAATGAGAAATGCGATTTGGGGCTTTCTGAAAGGACTGGGGGGCATTTTAGGACTGAATTTTACCACATTTGCTGGGGACCTACTCCTAGCTATTTTACAAAGATACCCCAAGTTTCATGAAGATTGGACCCCAAGGTGCCTCCAGCCATCTCCAATCTCCATTATCCCCTATAGGGAAAATTATGGAAGCTTTCTAAGGGGCTGGGGTGGCATTTTGCAAGCAAAATAGACAGAATTTGCACAGAACCTACTCCTAACTGTCCTCTAAAGACCTCCCAAATTTCAGGGAGATTGGACCCTGGGGAAGGCATGATCTATGGGTTTCTGCAGTTGCTGTCAGTTTTTCACAATAGGAACAAATGGAGTAGCTGGGGACACCTACTTTGGGAGCCATTAAATGGCTGCCCAAGGCCCAATCTCCCTGAAACTTGGGGGGTCATTAGAGGACAGTTAGCAATATGTCCTTTGAAAATTTTGTAGGTTTATTTTGCAAAATGTTACCCCCATCCCCTTGGATAGCTCCCATGGTTTTCCCCATAGTTAATAATGGAGATAGGAGGTGGCTGGGGACAGACATTCAGGAAAGAGTTTATTCTGACTGAGAGCAAGAAATACTGCCGCAGCTCCTGAAGTGGGGACTGCCCACTCCCTTTGCATAGACCCCCCTTCCTGGTGGGTTGAACTGCAAGATCTCAGCAGAGGTGTGGAACCCCCGTTTTTAGTCCCCGTCCCCCCAGGAAACCCAGCGGGGGTTTTCTCCTTGATACATCTAATTAAGTAAACAAGTCTCCCTCTTAGAAAAGCTGCAGAGGAAGGTTTGGGCATGCACAAAGAGAAGGTGCATCATGGGATACCATCTCTCATCTGGGAGGAATGGGGAAGAAACATGTGCCAGTCCAAGCACGGGATCAAGTGCAGATCGAGTGCAGTGTGGCCGTGGTGTGTGAGTGAACAGGAAAGCAACAGGGAGACATGTGTAAGTGTTTTCACATGTTGTATGCATATAATTCATCTTGTTTAGTTTGACTCTAACAGATACCAAAGGCACGCCAGAATAGTTCTGCCTTGCAGAGTTTCCAAACATGTCGCTGCCCATTCAAAATTTTTGCCCTCTTTCTGCCGGGTACAAGCTTTATTAATTGATGTATTTGTTTATCCAGCAATCCCATTCTCCATGAATGCTGATTAACAAAGCTTTGACTTTAGTAAACAATACAGTGGACCAGTGGAATAGTAAGGGGATTTTCTCCCCAATGTTACTTAATATCTATGTGCGCCCCCTTGCCCAGTTAACCTGAAGTTTCGAATTGGGATGTCATCAATATGCTGATGACACCCAGTTGTATCTGTTGATGGATGGATGGAAGGATGCCACCCCAGATGTTTTGGCCAGGGCTTTGGACGCAGTGACTTTGTGGATGAAGCAGAGTTGGCTGAAGTTGAACCCTGTGAAGATGGAGGTCCTGTATCTGGGTTGGGTGTTGTTGAGCTTGGGAATCCAGCTCCCAGCCTTAGATGGAACACCTTTGATGCTTGTGTTGATGGTGAGGAGCCTGGGTGTGATTCAAGATGCCTCCCTGTCAATGGAGGCCCAGGTCTCGTTGGTTGCCAGATCTGCGTTTTTCTATCTTAGCAGGTTAGGCAACTTGTTCGCTAACTCTCTACCCATGACCTAGCTACAGTGATCCACATAACAATCACTTCCACATTGGACTAGTGTAACTCACTCTACACAGGGCTACCCTTGAAACTGACCTGGAAATTGCAATTGGTCTAGAATATGGCGGTACATATCCTCACTGGAACCCCATTTAGGACACATATTTGACCTGTACTGCTCCTAGTTGAATTCTGGGTTGAGTTCAAAGTGTTGGTGTTAACCTTTAAGGCCCTTAATGGACTGGGACCTGCATATCTTTGGAACCATCTCTCCCTGTATGTTCCCCAAAGGCATTAGGTTCTGTAGATCAACATCTGCTGGTGGTCCCTGGCCCCAAGAATGTTTGCTTGGCCTCAACCATGGCCAGATGCTTTTCAGCTCTAGCTCTGACCTGGTGGAATGCTTTCCCAGTTGAGACCTAGGCCCTGCAGGACTGATTACAGTTCTGCTGGGCTTGTAAAATGGAGATGTTCCACCAGGCCTAAGAGAGTGATTGAGGAGCTGGCGAACTATCCTGCTGGTCCCTTGCCTTTTTTTCTTCTGTTCCACTGTCTAATGAGATTTGTTGTGCCCACCCAGAATGATATGTATTGATTTTATTGTTTTATGATTTTAACTGTTATATGTTGTATATATATTTTTAAACTGTGGTTTTATGATGTTGTGACCTGCCCTGAGCCCACTTGTAGGGATGGTGGGATATAAATCCAACAAATAATTAAATAAATAAATAAATAAAAATAAGGGAATGGGTTAAACCAATGATTTTTGAAGATTTTTATAACAATTGATTACTATTTGATTAAATTTTGTTTCTTTTTATATTTAATTAATTTATCATGGTGGATGATTTCCTGATAATACACTTGACCACAGCTACATCACCAAGGGTTTGGACAGAGATATTGACCTGGGTATTAATGGCATCCAATTTCATAGCTACGAAGGATTTCTCCTAAGGCCTTTACATAGCTGTTGAATAACATGGGGTATAAGATTGTGCCTTGTGGAACCTTGCAAAATAATTCTCACTGCAAGCATGGGAGGGGGGAGCCTGAAGCAACTTCTCTCTGAGTGCCTTGACCTGATTAAAGTCAGGCACCTCCAAATGGAAAATGAGGAAAACCACAATTCATGCCTGACCGTCATGTCTGACACAGGGTGGGGATCCAAGATCCAACCTGTGTACTTTGTAATATAAACATTGACCCTTATAAGTCAGTTATATGTCAAAGGAAAAAACTAATGAAAACATGAAGAATTAGGGATCCCATTCCCCTGGCGGGGTGGGGGATCCCTCTCTCCCAGCCTCTGCCCCACCACTGCTCACCTGACAGGTGGGGGTAAAGGTGCAGGAACAGGTTGAAACCCTCCCCAGAACATGCTCCTGTGCACTCTGGATCACTTCCACAACTTGCCGGGAATGACGGTAAGTTCTCCCAGAGCCCCCCGAGCAACCCCCCCATCCCCCAGTATGAGCCCTGGGGCAGCTGGCAACTTTATGAAGAACAAGGGCTTCTTTTGCAGATTTAGGCCCTGATCCAGCTTTAGATGTATATTCAGTTTAGTGTAGCGGTTAAAAGTGGCAGGACTTTAATATAGAGAACACGTTTGATTCCCCACTCCTCCACTTGAAGCTAGCTGGGTGACCTTGGGTCAATCACAGCTCTCTTGGAGCTCTCTCAGCCCCTCCCACCTCTGCTACTCACAGGGTGATTGTCGTGGGGATGATAATAACGCACTTTGTAAACCTCTCTGAGTAGGCGTTGAATTGTCCTGAAGGGTGGAATATAAATAAATTGTTGTGGTTGTTGTACCTGCATCTGTATCAGAAGATGCAATCAGCCAATTCAAGGGGATCCAGATCGGCATCATGGTCTCAATATATATCTATTTCTGAAGATGTTTCTGTATATGTAGATCTTCTCCATTGAATCAGAGTACTCCCTTGGGCTATAATCTTGATCACATTTATTGGAAAGAAAACTTTCAGGGTTTTACATACTCTCTTTCAGGTTGCCAGCTCTTCTCCATTGACTACTGACAGGGTGGTTATTGCTTTTTTGTTGGCTGTTGACTATACTTTTTTGGCTGTATGAATTGGCCTGTAGCATGACTTATGGGGTGCAGAATCGCAGTGTGAGAGAGTTTCTAATTAGCCTCTTTCAGCATTTGGCTGCCTGCTGGATTTTTCAGCAGAGTTCAAGTTATGATTTGACTAATTTAATGTGTGCATTGTGTACTTCTCACAGTTGAGATAATGAGTACACTGGCTTCAGTGTAACCTTTCCTTCTTGTTTGTTGTAGTTTATTTGCTTTTGGTTTAGTGCTTTCCCTGCTTCATGTTTATGAAAATGATACCCTCCATATCCTGTATATTCCCTATAACCTGATGAACATTTGACTCCATGATAGCAGTTTATAACCAAATGCTTTGTAAACAAGACTGCCTTGAGTATTGGAGTTCAAAGCCATGTTTTTCTGAGGCTAGGGCTTTCAGCATCAAGCATTCCATTTCCATTTTTTCTTTTAACAAAATCTACATTTATAATTAAATCACTATAATAATAATTTATTTCAGAATCTCCAAGAAACACAAGATGTGAAAAGTTTGCAAGAAGCGAAAATGCAAACTATGTGCCAATCACACTTTAAGAATGCTTTGCACTTTTCTATAGCACTCTACCAAAATGTATGTGGCAAATCTAGCACTCTGTTTTACTTATAGGACAAGATGAGAAATGAGGTTGAATGCATTGCATTAGGCACAATGTCTCATGTTTGTCAAATGAAGCACTGGTGAGACTTATGAGACAGGAGGTAGAGTTAAAAGTTGAAATTTGCTCTCAAAATACAAAAATTGGGGTGATCTAAAAAGATGTTGATGGGCAGCATGTTTGAGACAAAAATACATCTCAATGGAACATTTAGTCAACCTGTGAAACTCTTTGCGCAATGATACTGTTGTGACACACAAAAAAGTTTTAAATGATTGGATGATGGCCTACCTTTCTATCAGATTTTTACCCAAAGATTCCCCCCCCCTCCAAAGATCTCATAGACATGGACATGTGTCAGAGTCCACTTTCTGGGAGTCAGAGTCCGGGTTGTGTGCACCATCCAGGATCCCCTTTCTTCAATACACCAGGACAAAGACTTAGCTGTGGGAAGTGAGGGAGGGTGCTTGGTCACACTGGACCATTGTTACCAGAACTGCTCTTATTAATGGGGGAAATTAGCTTTAGCAGTCTGTAACTACAAATTAGCGCGGATCTTAACCTATGTTTACGGAGGTCCTGATTCCAGACACTCTAGTGACAAAGAGGCAGACTACAAATAGTTTCAATCACGTGTATTTGCTAACAATGTGGCGTAAGCCTAAACTTGCACAAGCATACAAGAGAACACACAAGATCTAAGAAATACAGAGTAGGAAATGCAGAGACTTTCGCATTAGCTGGTTCCCAACGATGGTGGGGAATACTCACAATCCTGAAGCGAAGCAGAGACACAACAGCGAGGTGGCCCAATGCCAGCACTGGGACCACAGACGGACAGCAAGGGATTCTGGATAGGATGGCACGCGCCCCATGCGGTCTGGGAGACCGGCTTAAATACCCCAAAACGTACCCTGGGGCTGGTGCTGTACTTGGTGGTTCTCACAGTTTAAAACAAAGGCTCTAATGGGTTACTGAATGGCTTGGATGGGACACTTTGGTAATCTGATTGTGATAAGTGACACCTCAGGAAGAGGGGACAAAAGAGGGAGGGGGAAATCCGAGTGGGCTGAACGGATGTTCCAGCGGCCAGGGCTTGTCCTGATGTCATCAGCTCTGGAATGCGGAGGTTTCTTTGAGATGCATTCTCTAAGTGCCTGGGATGGTCAGCACTTAGTTCCTTCTCCGGGGCGGTTCCTAAGATATGCAGAGCGGGGCGAGGTACTCTCGCTGCGGACGTGGTGTGCCCGCTTCGCCAAAATGGCTTCTCAAAGCAGTCTTCTTCCCTGGGTCTTCTGGCTGCCTGAGAACATGGATGCCGGCTGGGCATAGCTGCGGCTGGATAGCAGGCTGCCCGGTAGCGAGGGCAAGCTCGGCGACCGGCCCGCGGGAGTCTCCAGGCGGGAACTGACCAGGGAGCGCCTAGCCAGGCTCGCTGGAGGTTTCCCCGACAGGCGCCCCGCTGCTAGCAGCGGCTTGGGCCCATATGAGGCAGGCTTCCATGGAGGCAGGGGAAACAGCACACAAAACACAGTCCAAAGCAGGGAACAGGCACGGTCCGTGGCAGATGGCAATGCAGGCACGGGGCACACTTGTGATAAAGTCCAAACACACACTGGGAAGTCCAGATACAGGTCAGGGCAGGGTTGCCCAGGAAAAGAGTCCTTTATGCAGTTATCCAAACATGGAGTCAGGGAACTACACAGTCTATTGCAGCAGCAAGGCAATTAACACGCAGGCAGGAAACTGACCCGTGTGTCAGAACACACACGTGCAGGGCAATCTTCGGTGTAGCAGTAAAACAGTAACACAGGAAACTTTAACACAGTTCATGGCAGGCTTTAAAGCATGAGAGGGGGCCTACTTGGCAACACCATCTCTTCCTGGCCCTTTTGCCACTCTCTGGCCTGACGTACGTCCTCCTTGGCTGACACCAAGTTGGCCTAACAAACGATTGCCTGGGGGGTCTAGGGATCTCATTACCCTGGTAGGGGCAGGGATTCCTCACTCCCACCTTTTCCCCCTGCCACCACTTACCTAGCCAGCAGGGGGGAAAGCGCACTCTCAGAGCAGGTGCAACGACGTCACTGATGTCATCTCGCCACCCTGAGAGTGTTCCTGCGCTTTGTGGCAGACCAATTTGGGCCCCTAATGGGCTGATGTGGGCCCATTGGGGACCCAAGCTGGGCCACTGTGACGCATGCGTGCGCATGTTCCCCCACCTTGCACGATGATGTCACTTCCCAGAAGTGATGCCATTGCGCTAGTGCAGATGGCAATGCAGATGGCAATGCAGATGGCAGTGCAGATGGCAATGCAGATGGCAGTGCAGATGGCAATGCAGATGGCATCCGTGGCAGATGGCAATGCAGGCACGGGGCACACTTGTGATAAAGTCCAAACACACACCGGGAAGTCCAGATACAGGTCAGGGCAGAGTTGCCCAGGAAAAGAGTCCTTTATGCAGTTATCCAAACATGGAGTCAGGGAACTACACAGTCTATTGCAGCAGCAAGGCAATTAACACGCAGGCAGGAAACTGACACGTGTATCAGAACACACACGTGCAGGGCAATCTTCGGTGTAGCAGTAAAACAGTAACGCAGGAAACTTTAACACAGTTCATGGCAGGCTTTAAAGCATGAGAGGGGGCCTACTTGGCAACAATTCCCCCCCCTCGGGGACCACGTGACGTCAGGCACGTGGCTCCCCGAACTTGGCTTCAAAGGCGAGGTGGTTGGCACTTCGGGTGTTCGAGCTTCGAGCGAGGAAGGAGTGGGAAGGGAAGGAGGGGGAGGTGTCACTCAAAAATTTAGTTTAGAGAACCACCTAACCGAATAAGTGCAATTTGGATCAGCCAATGGGCTGCAGGTCTCTGGGTTCACACCAGGAGCTGTGCTAAGTGCTACCGTCAACATAAGCAGTAATTCATAGTTACATAAGCAGCAATGAGCAATTCATGTATATAAGCAGCAACAATTCATGTTTGTATACATAGGTCAATTCATAAATGGAGGTAATTCATACGCAATTCATGGTGGATTAAAAGCACTAAAACCAGGAGCGATTCATATACATGGATTAATTCATAAGCATAGGATTAAAAGCAAAGGCAATTCGTGGATCAATTCATGAATGCGAGATTAAAAGCGGGCTAATTCATAGAGCAATTCATAGATGGGTAGTAAAAGCAAGGGATAATTCATACAGGATAAAAGTGAAACGTGCAAGCAAGGCATAGACCAATTCATCGAGGGTGGAACAATTCATAGGTGGTTACAACCATAAATACGTAGACACATAGGATTAAAAACCATAATCCAGGAAGTTAAAACCAATTCATGGATAAAAGCAGCAACAGTAAAAGCAAGTGCGTGGAAACAATTCATGAGGGGAGGCGGCGGAAGGGCTCATAGGGGGCAGAAAAATAACCTTCACAATTAAAAGACCAACTCATACGGTCAGATTAAAACCAAATTCATAAAGTTTAAGATCAATACTTAAATACCCTTTAAAGGAGACCGTTCAGGAGGGGTCTCAGTTAAAACCAAATTCATAGGACGATAAATAGGCTAAAATCACTTCGGCGGAGGGAGTCAGGTTAAAAGGCAATTCATAAGGTTAAAATAAAATTCATAGGAGTAAAATTGATAGGGGGTGATTAAAAGATCCCAGTTCATGGGAGGATCATAGGCGCACTTGCACTAGATGGAGTGAGGGATTACTTCGGGGCTAAATTCATAGGGGCGCAATTCATGAAAGCAATGGCAAGAAATTCATAGAAACTTAAAACAATAGAGTGGCACAGATCACAGACGGCTCAGTCTGCAGTACAGCTGTTGGACTGGGTTGCATATATACAGGAACAAGCAAACTTAGTCCATGTGTTCCAAAACACACTTCCACCCCCCCTTGCTGTCTGCGTCAATCCGCAGAGCAGGGTTGGCGAGCGGCGAGAAGGGCTTCAGGCACACAGTTCTAGTCCTCATGGAGGTGGCTGGCGGTTCGAAGGCTGGCCGTGGGCTGGGAGGCGGAGAAATATGCCCCCCCCCCTAGTCCACAAGAGGGCCTCGGAGCGGTGTCCGGCAGCAAAGCGTCCATGGGGCCGGTTCAGGATCCATACATATTAAGCATAAACACAAGCAGAGTTCACAACAACATAAATAATAAAATAAGCAAGGGACCAAAAATAGGGCGCCAAGAACAACCATTAAGGCAGAAGGAGGTCGGGGTTATAGCGAGCCATGCGGTAAGTTAGCTTGAGTTGCTGGAGATGTCGGCGGCTCCAACAGCCCAAATAAAGTAGTGAGGCACACAACAAAACTTGAAAGGCCAGAATAACGATGATCGGGTGCAAAGCCAAATTGTAAATTCCAGTGGCAGTGGGGCTCCAGCCAAAGAGGGTTTCCCACCATGAGTGCTCCCCGGTGGTCTTGATCCACTGGACAAGATCCAAAATGTCCTTGCCGTTGTGGGACACAACCAAAGCAGTAGTATCCCTGTCCCTCTGGATGCTCTGGAGGGTGCGATGGAGCTGCGGGTGGGCCAGGAGCTCGTGGATCAGCTCCAGACCGATGCCAAGGGAGACTGGCTTCACATAACGATAGATGGAGGGTGCCACCAGGATCTCTTCTTGGGTCCAGACTGGTACCGTGTAGGTGAAGTCGCAGGCTGCTACCGAAGACAGGTTGCAGAAGCAGCGATTGACTCCCGGGATCACGGGCTTGAGCTGGAACGAGTTCAGGATCACAAAGTCGCAGGCCGTTCGCACGCAGGCACATCCTTTTCCAATGTAGACGACAGCGGAGCTGTTCTCCCGGACGACCTCAAAAGGGCACTCGTTGAGGGCGTCGACTTGCGGGGCTACACAGGGATGATGTGGTGCAAAGGCTTGGTCTTGGCAAATGAAGCCGGTCTGGTCTCGATGCTGGCACCCTTGGAGGCTGACGAGCTGCCATCCGGTCGGGGTGAAGCGGGCCCAATGGTCGGGGTGGCGGGCGTAGAGGACTTCGGTGTCACTGACTTGGAGTCCTAGAGGCACGACTGGATACACGTGGAATGACTCGTGCGCACTGGCCGTTAATAAAAATAATTTAAGCTCCTGGGTGGTCGGTGAGAATGAGGAATTTACGAGAGACCACCAGGATTCAAGCTCCAGTTCTATGGGTGACAATTTGGGCATAATCAATCTTTTAATTTCCAGGGGCAAGTGCCCGTCCGTGGCTTGCCGAATTAGCCCCATGGCCACAGCCTGGTTTAATCGTTGGGCTTGCATACATGCCATGGCTGACACGTTGCGTTCAAAAGACTGCGTTCCTTTGAGCAGCAGAGAAAAATCTCTTTCAATTTGACTCTCCCAGTTAACTAAAATGGAGCTGATCTCGTGTTGCCCATTTGAAATGGAATTTAGGGACTGCACCACCGGTTTACCTAAGTCGGAGATGCTAGTCGTGACATGGGCAAACTTATTAGCGAGAGTCTCAATATTGACCGAATCCATGATTGCTAAGCCTCCGGCTGCAGGAGCAGTCCAGTCGGCGATGCTTCGTCTGGCACGCGAGAGAGAGGGGGAGGGATCGATCCACAGTTGTAGCCATGCATTCCAACCCTTGCTACCGGCCTCCAGATAGGGAGCGCACTGCGGCAGCCTCTGGGTTATATTTAGCTCAGCTAAGTCTATGCGGATCTCTTTTAAAGACATTTGCGGGCGGACTAGAACTCTCTCTCGAATGTCAGTCTTCAAAACATAGGAGCCCACTATATGCGTGCCGCCTTGGCTTAATTGTTCATTGCTAGCAATCAAAGGGTCAATTTGGATGGTGTGGGTCTCCAGGGTCCGGATCAGCAGGGAGTAATTGCCTGGTTCGTGAGTCAAATTTACAAAGAGCAGCCCAAGCCGGTGAAATTTCTCTACTAGGGGCTTGGTTTGGCATTCAGGCGTCTGTTGAACCAGTATCCAATCAGGTGGGCCGTGTTTGGCTAGGTCTTTCTCTTTTACAATCCAGGTCAGGTTCTCCCAGCGCTCTACAGCAAAGGAGAGAACTGCACCTGAAGGGGGCGTGATGGTGACTGATGCGAATTCAGTGGTAGTAGTGCCTAGTAGGATGGTCATTCTAAAAGGGTCTCCTGCCTTCCATACTGCGGCCGACACTAGAATAACTTCACAGTATGGTCCGAAAGCCTCAGTGACAAATGGCGAGGTTTCGAAGTTGGCAGGGGTGGTATATTTGTCTACCACCGGGACTGCGGTGGGGGCTGGCCTGATACGGGGGAGAAACATACATGGAATCGGAGCAAGTGGTGAAACCGTATCAGTAGGTGAGTAGCACACTAGTTCTTGGGACATGGTTTTTACTCCCACACATAAAATAACAAGCTCTGGGGGTCGGATCCACTGCTCTTCGCAACTGCGGAAGTTAGTGCGATCCGTAGGGGTGGTCATATTACTCTGCTGCACAACTTTGCAGACCATCATTTCATTCCCTGCTAGGGTATTGATACATCTCCAGTGGGGGTAGGGCATTAATTTGGACGGGCGTCCCTCTACTAGGGTGCCTGCCAGCACGAGCAAACACAGAGTAGCCAGGTGCCTCATCTCCCGGCCTTCCTTTCCTTTCTGTAGTGAAAATATCCTGGGGAGACCTGCGGATATAAGTACAGGTTCCCTGAGTTTGTTGCAGCAAAAATAAAATAAAAAAAATGAAGTGAAGCGGGAAAAAGGAGGGTGTCTTTCTGCCAGCACCGTCTATTAGGCGGGGTTTGAACGAGAAGTCCCGGAGCATTAAGCGAGCCTTCCAGCTTGTTGATCTGGGGGACTCCTATGCGGAGGCTTCTTCCTAAAGCATGTATATTTCAGAGGGTAACGTCTTTGCGTCGGGCGGGGGTCGGCTGTATGTTAGGCGGGATTATGCAAACTCGCCCCAGGGGTTCCTGGATGCCTATACTATGTGGCCTTCAGGTGCCCCTTGCTCAGTGGCGGGCTGCTTTTATTTTGCGGGCTGAGAGCTATCGGTCCGGCTCGGCCTGGCCTTGCCGTTTGTTTCACCTAAAATGGGCTAGAGAGCGGTTTCCAGTAACCATAAGGGCTGCTGCTTAGGGAGACCTTCGTTTAATTTTTCTGAAATTATTTTTAAGTAGGGGTGGTTAGGGTAGAAGGTATGTTTTATGATGGTTTGCTTTTGCTTTGCCTTTTTCCCTCTGCTTTTTTGCAGGACCTCTTATATGTATTTTGGCCGACCATTTTTCCTAGGATCAATTTTTGGAGGGAGTCCCTCGGGAGGCCCCATTTTCATGTTAAAAGAAAGAAAAACACACAAAGCAAAAGCACACGGGCGCGGGGTAATTTCGGGTTGCCCTCACTTGGAAGGCCTGGCATGGCTTCATTATAACTTCAATATGTCTCCCCCCCTTCTTTTCCCTTATACGGTACGGACAAGGGAAAAGATTACGTTAGATGCGGCGGGCGGCTGCTGGCGGAAAGGGCCGAAATGGAGCCAAAGGCGCTCGGTGGCATTTATCGAAAAGCGGCGGAGGCGGTGAAAATCTTTCGGCGCCGCTGGGTCTGGGCTATTCAGGGGTCATCTTGGCGCGGGGGATCCTGGCTATGTAAATGAGGCACGCTGCCCCTTGTGCGTAGCGAACGCACCTCAATAACACATTCCAGAGGGCACATATTTACAAAATACTGGCGGGTCTTTTACCTTTGCACTAAAGCATACTAGATGGTGGCGCCGTATAGCAACTCACCATGACGAATATGAACATTAGTAAAAGAGGGATGTTGGGTCTCCTGGGGGTCCTTTTTCCAGGGGAGGCACGGCCCTCAAAGCCAAAGCCGACCATCATGCGAAAGCGTGGGTCTGGCAGGTGAGACCCCGAATCTACGTAGATGCGGGATCTTCACCAGCACGGCTGTGAAATGTTTTCAAACAAAGAGATCACCTTTTTTGGTGGTCCCAATGTTGGAAGAATGCATTCACTTTTGGGCTAAAGCCTTCCCAACACTTGCCACAAGGCAACTCTCTTTTGCCTGTGCAATTTTTTTCCGAACATGCGGCTTAAATCCAATTAAGAATCACTTTTGCTGGTGGTCCTATTTGGCTTTGGTTGCCGTGTTTCCCCCAAGGGTCCCAACTGTGGGGCCCGCCTAAGAAAGTTAAAGGATAGAACTGAAACAAAACTCTTAACATTTACATCTTGTCTGCCTTTTCTCTATACTAAAGCTACAAAGGTCTGGTCTAAGGGGACACAGGGTGTCTCTGGCCCAGGGTGGAGGGATATCTGGCGAATTACTGGGCAGAGGGGAGCTGGACTGGCGGCTGTTCCCCCAGGATCGTACACAGGTGGGGCGGTTTGGAGCGGCTTTCCTTTCCATTCCTTTAACTGAGAGGCATGGAAGTATTTTAGCCAAGTGCCTCCTGTCTTTCTCTGAATGGCTACCTGATAGACTGCTGGGGAGATTCTTTTTGTGACTGGGACGGGGCCTTGCCATTTGGCTGCTAACGAGTGTGCCTTCTGTGAGAACTTCCTATATAGAACGAGCTGTCCTTCCTCCCACTGCCTCGGGTTTCTGACCCATCCTAGCTTGCGGTCCATGTCCTTCTGAGCTGCGCCTAACTTCTGAGCCACTTGCATGTGGACGCCGTGTATGGACGAGATGAGGTCCTGAACCCAGGCGTCATTAATTACTACGGGTTGCATATCAGAAGGGAGCTGCGTGTCTAGTCAGAAGGCTTCTGGGAGCTGCATTTTCCGTCCTGTCATGACCATATGGGGTGTGAGTCCGTGAACTGCGGTGGTGCCTCTGATGGCCATTAGAATTATGGGGAGTTTTTCATCCCAGTCTCTCCCTGAGGAGCGAACCATCTTGCGGAGAGCCTCCTTGAGGGTCCGGTTGGTTCTTTCTATGGCGCCGGAAGCCTGGGGATGGCCGGCTATGTGAAAGCGTTGTTGGATGCCTAATGCCTTACAAAGCTCCTGGGTAACTTCTCCGATGAAATGTGAGCCCAAATCGGAATCCATGACTCGTACGGTGCCCCATCTCGAGAATACATTATTGAACAGTAGTTTGGCCGTGGTGGCTGCAGTGTTATTCTTACACGGGAACGCCTCGACCCATTTACTGAAGGGATCTATGACAGTGAGACAGTAGCGATTGCCGCGGGGAGTGGGAGGAAGGGGGCCGATAAAGTCGATTTGTATGCGAGCCCAGAGTCCATCAATTCTCTGATGCTGGAGGGGAGCTCTAGGTCCAGTGGGGTCTGCATTGACCATAGCGCAGGACAGACAGTTATCCACCCATTGTGCTACTTCGGTACGCATGCTAGACCACCAACCAACCTCTTTGACCCTCTCCAGAGTCAGATCCTTGCCTCTGTGTCCCTGCTCGTGGACAAACTGAATCAAATCGGCCCTGACTTCCAGTGGCACTACCCAGTGGCGTTCACCGGCTGTATCTACTGCCCAAACTATGCCTTCCTCTTCTCAGATCACTAATCTTCCTGTCGGGTCTCTTCCTGCAGCTAGGAGGCCAGCTACTTCTGGGTCGGATGTCTGCAGTTGGGCTAGGTCTAGTGTGCCCGTGGTTCCCTGGGCCTGGTTGCGGGCCTGCGCCCGAGTGGTGACAGGATGGAGGGGACAGCCTGGGGCTGGTTCCGTTAAGGGAGCATTTTCAGTGGCGGCTGCCTTGGCTGCGAGGTCTGCCTGGTCATTCCAATGGGCGGTCTCTGAGTTCGTCTTTTGGTGCCCCTTAACATGCGTGACCTGCGTTGGGCCTGTGCGGGACTGAAGGAGCGTGGCTACTTGCTGCCATAGCTGCAGGTGGGCTACGGGTTTCCTATTGCTGGTTTTCCACCCCTGATTCTGCCACACCGGGAACCAGACTGTGGCGGCTTTGGCCGTCCAATCCGAGTCTGTGTAAATGGCGAGTGGGCTTTCTGGGGGCTCAAACTCAAGCACTGCCAGAAGCGCTCGTACCTCAGCCGCTTGGCTGGAATGGGGGCGGGCTGGACCTTTGAGGGTATATGCATCGCTCACTCGCACAGCGCCGTAGCCTGTCTGAGGGGAGCCACCAACGTGAAAGGAGGAGCCGTCGCAGAACCAGCATGTGAAGCCATTCAGTCGGGCTTCCTCTAGCGGGACTCCCCAAGTGACTAGCCAAACAACCTGTGGTGGCGGGTCCAGGGGGCACTCGTGCTCTGTCCCGGTTACTAACAGGCCATAGGGGGCTGGTGGCTCAGTGGCTTCCTTCTTAAATTCTACTCCGCGGTTGACCAAGGCTAAGGTCCATTGTGCTATGCGGGCGTTAGATACCTGTCCGTCCTGTATTTTGCCAGATAGGATGTATTTGAGGGGTGTGTGGGTGGTCTGGACTATCGTGCGTGAGCCACCTATGATAAATTCCCAGTGGGTCAGGCTCCAAACTAGAGCAAGGCAAGTCTTTTCGCATGGGCTGAACTTGGTCTCTACTGAAGTTAGGTTACGAGAGGCATAGGCTACTACTCTAGCGGCTCCCGCTTGCTGCTGGGTCAGCGTGGCTCCTATGCTTTTGTCCGAGACTGCTAACTGGATAAAGAACGGCTGGGTGACATCCGGATGGGCTAGAGCTGGGGCCGCGGCCAGACTACGTTTCAGCTCAGCTAAGGCCATCTGCTGATCTGGTCCCCATTCCCAGGGAGTGTTCTTTTTAAGTAGGGCATAAAGAGGGCGAGCCTTATCTGCAAAAGATTCGATGAAGTCTCGGGAGAAGTTGAAGGTTCCTAGAAGGGCTCTAAGGGAGGGGACGTCGGTGGGTGCAGGCAGCTTGGAAATGACCTCCATTCGCTGGGCGTCCGGGGTGCGACCCTCGGGTCCCAGGGTCAGACCCAGGTACTTGACACTGGTCTGAACCAATTGGGCCTTTTCCCTGCTTGCCTTGAACCCGGTCTCGCGGAGGAGTTCTAGGACTTCCCTCGTGATTTGGTGAGCTAATTCTTCCGTGGGGGCGTGGACCAGAATATCATCCACGTAGCTCAGAACATGGGGCCTCGAGGAAGGTTGAAGGCGCTCCCACATCTGGACTACATGGGCATGGCAAATACTGGGGCTGGAGTGGAATCCCTGGGGTGTTCGCTTGAATGCGTATTGCTGGCCGCGGAAAGTGAACGCGAACTTGTACCAGCAAGACTCATGCAACCGAATGGAGTGGAAGGCGTTGGCCAGGTCTATGACCGAGTAGAACTGGGACCCAGCGGCAATGGCCGTCAGGATCTCGTTGTACTTAGCCACAACCGGGGCAACGGGAGGGGTGGTGGCATTCAGGGCACGGAAGTCGACCGTCATTCTCCAGGTCACTCCATCTGCTTTCAGGACCGGCCACAATGGAGCGTTGCAGATGGACTGCATCGGGAGTATGACGTCCCACTCAAGGAGTCCTTCAGTGGTTTTGGCTATTCCTGCCTCAGCTTCGGCTGGGTACTTGTACTGTCTCTGGGGAGGGGGGTCTTTTCCTTCAATTAGGATGCAGGCACCCTTCACTATCCCACACTCAGCCTTGTCTGTTACCCAAACTTCGGGAAAGTCCTGAACCCAGGGGTCTCCTATGATAGGGGCGAGAGGCAAAGGAGCCTTAAGGGCTGCACATCGATGGACTGCATTGACAAAGTCTGGGCCTCCCGGGATGCGCCACAGGAGCCCGTTTGCTAGGTCAATGGTCAGTCCCTTGGTTCGGAAAAATGGCATACCCAAAAGTCCGTCATCTTCTCCCCGGTTCGCGCATGCTGAAATCCGGGTGGCCAGGCTCCCAACGGTGAGGGGGATGTCCTGCCAGACCGGGGATTCCTGCATGCCGCCTCCAAAACCGGCGAGCTGCATGGTAGTAGGGGTCTGGGTTCCCTTTGTAACTAAGGTGGGACGGAGTATATTAAGTGAAGCTCTGGTATCTATGAGGAGGGTGGCAGGCTTCTTCTTTTCCCCGGGAGTCCCGATCCCTGCCTTTACTGTCGGTCTCCCCCATGTGTCCGGCTTTAGTCTGGCAACTATGCCCACGGAAGGAGACTGGGACTCGAGGCGGCCCTATTCTGATCCTGTGCCCTGGTCGGTGGAAGCGGCGCTTCCTCTAAAGGGGTTGTTGGGGCTCGGGCGTTCCCGGACCGCAGCTATTGGGGGACCCGGAACGGAAAGGTCCGGCGGTAAGGGGGGCGCCGTTGGGGGTACCGGGGGCTGCTGCTGGTCTTCCCAGTCCATGATCGCCTTCATCAGAACGTACGTGGGCTTTCCATCGAATAGCTCCATGTTCGCTCCGATGTTTTTGAGGCGCATCCAAAATTCCCAACGGAGGGGGTCCCTGGACTGGGGCGTGTTGCCGCGGTCCTTGTAGCCCTCGTGGTCGCCTTGCGGTGCTCCCCAAGCGTTAGACTGATCTGGAGGTGGGTAGACCTGGTGGTTGTACGGGTGCGATGCTCGAGAGTGGGACGGGGCTAGGGGCGCATCTTGCGGCTGGGCCTCGTGGGGTCCCTGCTGGGAGGAGGAGCCGTAACTTGGGGTGGGTGCAAAGGAGACTCCCGGGCGGTAGTCCCTTGGCCCTCTTCCCCGGCTGAAACTGCTGCTCCTTCCCCTCAGGATCCCTCCCCTTGCCTCCGAGTACAAGTTGCGGTCGGTACTGAGAGTGGGGGCCATGATTGGCATAAGTGACTGCACTAATCGGTTCGCTCTCCTTCCTACGGGGGGGCCGGGGATTTCACATGGCGGATCGCTCCGGTCTCTCGCAACAGGCCAGCAATGCTCCTGATGCGAGCTTCCAGGTCTCCCCATGAGGGTTCAACTCCTGCCAGGGCTAGGCGGGTAGTACTGTTGAGACCATCTATGACTGCCCTTCTGAACTCTAACTCGTCGAAGTCGGGTACATCGCTTGCGTCTAAATCTACTTCATCTGCTAGCTCAGCAAGAAGCTGCTTCCTAGCTAAGTATGCCTCTGGGTCCTCTCCGGGCTTTTGGGACTCTGCAATGTACAGGGCCTTTAAACTCTTGGTGGGCCATAGGAATGCACACAACTCTTTGATGGACCCGTACTGACTGCGGGTGGCTAGTCTCCGATTAGAAATATAGGCATTGAGGGCCGAGACTATTTCAGGGGTGGCGCATTGGCGGGCCAGTTGGGCCACATCGGAACCACTAGCGGAGGGCTGAGAAGTGGTTACGTGGGTGAACCATTGAATGGCTGCATCTCGATTTAGGGGCCCCATTCGATCTGCTATGGCTTGGAGCTCGTCGGGCCTCCAATTGCGGGTTTCCTTAACGACCCGGTCTGTTTTCCTGCCGTCCTCGTCCATGGATACAATTTCTTTGGTAGCTATTGGATGGAGGGGCTGTGGAGCTTCCTCGGGCTGGGACGAAGGGGATGACCAGCTGTCGGTACTATCTTTGGGGAGGGCCAAGAGGGCGGCGGGATGCACGGCGGAAATTACGGCCTGCTGCATTCCCAGGTGCTGTTTCAGGGCCTCTAGCTCCCTCTTACAATCAGAATGATCCGCGGCCGCGGTTTTGGAATGGTTGTGTTCCGCCATGAACTGGGCGGCATGCGTGAGCTTAGCAATCTTCTCTTGTCCCTCAGTTAATGCGTGCTCAGCCATATCGGCACGAGCGGTGGCCATTTCAGCCTTGTGCTGAGCGTCCTGGAGGGCGGTAGTTAGTCCTTGTTTTTCTAATATGAAATTGACGCGTTCGGCGCGCCACTCAACTGCTCTTCTCTTGTACTCTTTTTCCTGTTCGGTTAACTTAGTCCTGAGGTTCTGGATTTCTAGACGCAAGGCGTCCTGCTCTCGCTCTGACCTCTCCTCTAGCTCCTCCTGCGCTGTTTGCAATTTACTAATTAGGGACACGCTGTCCTGGAGGGCAGTGAACAGAGCCCAAGCTCCATATCTATCCTTTTTGCTAGACCTAGGTTTCTCCTTGTCACAGAAATCCTGGAAGGCGCTTCTAACTATCTGGAGCGGGTCGGGTCCCTTGAAGGAACCGGCTTCCCAAGGGCAATCTCCTTTCTTAACTAGCCACTTCTCCAGGCGGGGCACGGTGGGGTTTGCCCGGTACATTTTTCCTTTCGTTTAGAGCTGATCTCGGGGGAGGTTAAAGAGTGGATCAGCGACACCAGGGGTGGGGTGATTTCAAAAGTCCTAACTTTAGAGTTAAAGGGTATTTTAAGGGTCCTACGCTCGGTTCTTCTCCACTGGGGGAGAAGGAAAAATTCCTATTCCCGTTTCAAGCTTGCCTACAAGCCACGGGACCAGGAAAAGTTTACTGCCTCCGAAGGTGCTCCCAAGCTCTCTAAGCCCAAGAACAAAACACTCAGTGCTTCCAAGCCTCTGCTCAGAAACTGAAGCTCAGGGGTCTCCCAAGCCTATACTTGGAAACCAAAAAGTGTCCCCAAGCCTCTGCTCAGAAACTGCAACTAAGGGGTCTCCCAAGCCTCTGCTCAGGCAACCAGAAATGCTCCCAAGCCTCTGCCTAGAAGCTAACAATGCTCTCAGGCTCTCTACCCAAGAACTAGACTCAAAGTGTCCCCAGGCCTCGCGCTCAGAGACAAACGGTTAAACTGTCTCCAAGACTTGGCCAAAAGACTAAAGCGCTCAAGGACTGCCTCTGCACGTCCCCAAGCAAAAGTGCCCAGGAGTAAAGCTTACTGTACTCCCAAGCGGAAAAGCGCTCAAGAGTTTAAACAACTCCCAAGCAAAAATGCGCCCAAGAGTCCTACTAACTCTCAAGCGAGGTGCGCCCAAGAGTCCAACTTAAAACTC
Organism: Eublepharis macularius; assembly: GCF_028583425.1. Lineage (NCBI taxonomy): Eukaryota > Metazoa > Chordata > Lepidosauria > Squamata > Eublepharidae > Eublepharis > Eublepharis macularius. Next base: position 154,483,711 of record NC_072790.1, on the reverse strand, counting down.
TTAAGCACGGTACAGCCGGCTGCCGCGGGGCTTCAGGAACCTGGCTTTAGATTCCCAAAGCTGACTAAACGAACGGACTAACGATCCCTTCACGTTTCCTCCGGAGTGGGGATTGAAGCCTAAGTGCTGGCAGGAACGGGGTTTGGACGGACTTAGGAGAGACGGGGGAGGGCGGAAGAGAACTTTATATGTGCTGCTTCAGGATGTATATATATATATATAGAGCCTACTTCTGGGATCCCACCCACATAGACGCGTTTAGGCGGCCCGGAAGGTGGCCAGGAACTTCACCAGTTCAGAGGTCCTCACCCACAGTACACCGGTTATAACGGCTGGAGGGCCTTGCGGTGCACCACAAAAGGCAAGTAGTCCAAAGCTGGCTGAAGGAGGAAATGGGAGAAAAGCCAACCCACAAGATAGAAATGCTCGCTAGAGCCACACACACTCACACTTTTAATTCCCTGAGCTCAATTGCGCTCTTTACACAGAGGTCTGGAAAATTTTCCTCTACGGCAGTTCGCTGGAAACACGCGTGTCGACTCACGTGGATTCACACGAACCGGGTTATGCCCGCATTCTCCACCAGTAAACTGTTACCAGAACTGCTCTTATTAATGGGGGAAATTAGCTTTAGCAGTCTGTAACTACAAATTAGCGTGGATCTTAACCTATGTTTACGGAGGTCCTGATTCCAGACACTCTAGTGACAAAGAGGCAGACTACAAACAGTTTCAATCACGTGTATTTGCTAACAATGTGGCGTAAGCCTAAACTTGCACAAGCATACAAGAGAACACACAAGATCTAAGAAATACAGAGTAGGAAATGCAGAGACTTTCGCATTAGCTGGTTCCCAACGATGGTGGGGAATACTCACAATCCTGAAGCGAAGCAGAGACACAACAGCGAGGTGGCCCAATGCCAGCACTGGGACCACAGACGGACAGCAAGGGATTCTGGATAGGATGGCACGCGCCCCATGCGGTCTGGGAGACCGGCTTAAATACCCCAAAACGTACCCTGGGGCTGGTGCTGTACTTGGTGGTTCTCACAGTTTAAAACAAAGGCTCTAATGGGTTACTGAATGGCTTGGATGGGACACTTTGGTAATCTGATTGTGATAAGTGACACCTCAGGAAGAGGGGACAAAAGAGGGAGGGGGAAATCCGAGTGGGCTGAACGGATGTTCCAGCGGCCAGGGCTTGTCCTGATGTCATCAGCTCTGGAATGCGGAGGTTTCTTTGAGATGCATTCTCTAAGTGCCTGGGATGGTCAGCACTTAGTTCCTTCTCCGGGGCGGCTCCTAAGATATGCAGAGCGGGGCGAGGTACTCTCGCTGCGGACGTGGTGTGCCCGCTTCGCCAAAATGGCTTCTCAAAGCAGTCTTCTTCCCTGGGTCTTCTGGCTGCCTGAGAACATGGATGCCGGCTGGGCATAGCTGCGGCTGGATAGCAGGCTGCCCGGTAGCGAGGGCAAGCTCGGCGACCGGCCCGCGGGAGTCTCCAGGCGGGAACTGACCAGGGAGCGCCTAGCCAGGCTCGCTGGAGGTTTCCCCGACAGGCGCCCCGCTGCTAGCAGCGGCTTGGGCCCATATGAGGCAGGCTTCCATGGAGGCAGGGGAAACAGCACACAAAACACAGTCCAAAGCAGGGAACAGGCACGGTCCGTGGCAGATGGCAATGCAGGCACGGGGCACACTTGTGATAAAGTCCAAACACACACTGGGAAGTCCAGATACAGGTCAGGGCAGGGTTGCCCAGGAAAAGAGTCCTTTATGCAGTTATCCAAACATGGAGTCAGGGAACTACACAGTCTATTGCAGCAGCAAGGCAATTAACACGCAGGCAGGAAACTGACCCGTGTGTCAGAACACACACGTGCAGGGCAATCTTCGGTGTAGCAGTAAAACAGTAACACAGGAAACTTTAACACAGTTCATGGCAGGCTTTAAAGCATGAGAGGGGGCCTACTTGGCAACACCATCTCTTCCTGGCCCTTTTGCCACTCTCTGGCCTGACGTACGTCCTCCTTGGCTGACACCAAGTTGGCCTAACAAACGATTGCCTGGGGGGTCTAGGGATCTCATTACCCTGGTAGGGGCAGGGATTCCTCACTCCCACCTTTTCCCCCTGCCACCACTTACCTAGCCAGCAGGGGGGAAAGCGCACTCTCAGAGCAGGTGCAACGACGTCACTGATGTCATCTCGCCACCCTGAGAGTGTTCCTGCGCTTTGTGGCAGACCAATTTGGGCCCCTAATGGGCTGATGTGGGCCCATTGGGGACCCAAGCTGGGCCACTGTGACGCATGCGTGCGCATGTTCCCCCACCTTGCACGATGATGTCACTTCCCAGAAGTGATGCCATTGCGCTAGTGCAGGGCTGCAGGCACAGTTTGCATGCAAACAAGGAATGTGCTGGGACTGACCAGAAGGTAAGCAATGGGTCACCCCTCTCGCTAGGAGGGTAAGGGGACCTGGCAACCTTATGGGGGCCAAGCCAAACCGGGCTCCTCTGATTTTTCTGGGCCTTGAGTTGAGGCCCAATCAGTGAGAGGCATTTGAGGCTTACCAGCTGGCTCCTCCTCCTTTCTGACTTACCTCTTCTGAGGTTTCAAAGGTCTTTAACAAGCCTGGCTGGTATCTCCTTTTTGGCCCTTTTGTGTCTTGGTAGGCCCAATGGCCATTTCAGGAGCTGCTCTGGTTGAAGCTTCCCCCTCCTGCAGCTGTTCGCTGCTAGATGGCCCTACTGTAGTATTCCCATCTCCTCCCCCACCAATCTCAGCCCCATGTCCTCATGGGCTGGCAGGAGGGAAGGTGTTATGAGCCTGGGCCTAGTGAGGCTTAGTGGCTCTGGGGAAGCCTGCCCTAAAGTGACTGCAGGGCCTACATTTCCCAGGTTCTCTTTGGCTCCTGTGATTGGGTAAGAGGGGATTCTGGGGGGAAATTGCACCAATAGGAAAGTAGAGTGATGGTGCCTGAGAGAAGGGATAAAAGGCTTCACAACAATGAGAGGGCCTTTACTCATAGGGAGCAGAGCTGAAGAGAGGTTGCTGCAGACGGAGTCATCCCTCATCCAGAAGGGGTGAGACAGTTTTAAGCCAGTTACCAGGAGACAGTTAAGAACAGTCTAGTTAGATGTGTTAGGGTGTTTTAGTTTATTTACTAACCTATACCATTCTCTTTATTTTACAAAGTTTTGAACACCAGTTATTAATAAACCTTTTTAAATAAAGTTCTTCATTATTCTGCCTGGGTCCTCATGCCTCATTTGGTCACATAATAAATCAAACCTACTAGGAAAGAGTAACCAAAGGGGTTGGTTGGGTGCTCTGGGCCCTTCCAAGGAAACCTATACCAGAGTGGTGGCAGCCTATAGAGAGCTTCCCTGGGCCTTAGCCAGCTGTGACCGAAGGGTTGTCCATTATGGTGGCCACACAAGGCCACCGAAGGGCAGCAATTGTAGGAGACTGCCTGGCAGTGGTGGAGGACCATGGAGGCTTCTTAGCAGCAGCTAGGGTTCTCAGTTCCTCCCAGTCAGGGCAGAAGATCCCCTGCTCCCAGCCTCCACCCCCTGCCACCTCTTACTTGGCTGGCGGGAGAGAAAGGTGCAGAGAATGGGAGCTCCAGAGCGCATGCCTGTTCTTGGGGCAACAACGAAGGCTCTGGAGCACATGCAGACTTTGTGCATGGGCACAATAAGTTCCCCTCAGTGCCTCCCCACAACCGCCTCATCTCCCAGTTTGGGCCGTGGATGACCTGGCAACTCTAGCAGTAGTAGGGGCCCAGGGAAGTTGCTTGGTGGCAGAGGCCCAGGGAGGCTGTTTCCTGCCCCCAAACAACATGGCCCCACCTCTTTTACTCCACAACCACTCTGTGGGATACAGTAGGCTGAAAGAAAAGAACTGGCCCATGGCTATTCAATAAGCTTTGTGACTGACAAGACCATTTGTTTCACTGCATATACATGGTTAGAGCTTGTGTAACTGGACAATAGTACTGTGGAAGTTAGGTTCTTCCTCATTTTCTCAGGAAAAAAACCCTTTTTTGAACCGTTTTAAGCCCTGGTAGGGATGGTCCAATCGATACTCATAATGTGCCACTATTTTCTATTAGTAATTCAAAGCATCATCCTCCCAGAAAAGGAGCATTTTTAATCTGGGAAATTGCAATAATTAGGAGAAAAGAGTTATATTCATCTGTTTCCCAGCATCATAAATTGGTCCTTTAAAATCCATGGGGGCAATATGGGTTGCCCCCATGGATTTTAAAGGACCACATTTATGGCTTGGGAATCCCAATTGTGCAGTTTAGTTAAGTGTTGAGGAAGCTGTAGTGCTTTACTATCTGTCCATTGTGGTGACTTCTTGTAAGGACAGGTGACCAAAGCACCAGCATTTGGAATATCCTAGGCTAGGGTGCCTTGACCTAAAACCACCACTGCAGTTGAGTTGAGAGAGTGGAACCTGCTCTCCTCAACCCCTACAATCTGGGAAGCAGGAGGAAGTGCAAAGATACCTGCTGTCCTTGCTCTCCCCATGCTGTGGAGAGGAGAGAAAAGATGGGGAGACAATGCCCCCTCTTCTCTTCCCTCGTTGCTGTGGAGAGGTGGGTAGCGGCAGGAAGGCAACTCCTTACGCCACCTGTGCTGTGGGAGGTGGTGGGAGGAAGACAGCCCTTCCCCTGGAGTCAGGAAGACGGTGCCCTCCCTCAACACAGTGTGAAACTACCACCTGCCCTGTTTATGTTCCCCAGCACTACTGAAAGATATGAAGCTAAGGAAGAGGGACATTTTCAGGGTTGAAGAGGGCCAGGCCTGCCTCCACCCTCCCCAGTGGAGGGAAAGAAAGATTGAAGAGGCTCCCATGGGCTAGGGGTACCTTTCAGAGCAGCCCCGGATGTTGCTGGTGGGAGGCCAGGCAGAGGGCTGGCCAAGTTGGGGGAAGGTGGGCCACAGGGCTGGATGGGGTCCCTCCACCACTTGCAACTTAATCAATTGTCTAGAGTGTAGGAGACAGACAGTATTATTGTTGAGTCTGCTGAAGAAATGAGACTTTGGAAGGCAAGAAGAATGCACAAAAAGTGTGGCCAATCCTGTGATAGTTCTTTTCATAGGGAAGTGCTTGTCACCTATGTTGGAGGAGCCATGGCATTCTTTCTTGCAGTAGTTTTATTTGGATGAAACCAACCCTGGATTCAGGGTATGGCATTTGTCACTCATATGCATCTGCTTGAACATCTACGCACAGAGAAACTACCCTCAGAAGCCTCCATGACAGCACAGAGGCCTTTGTAGTGTATCCTTGGTTTCTATACTTATTCCTCTGGCTGTTACTGAGGGCCAAGCTACAAGTGACGAATGACACTTGAACGGCAAGTGGATTGAGTGGAGGGCAAGTGAACAGGGAGAAATACACTTGCCGTTCAAGTGTCATTCGTCACTTGTAGCTTGGCCCTCACTGTGCAGTTTTGGGCAAAACTGATGAAACCCATTTCATAAGTTGTATGAGATTTCCTTTTCTTTGGGGAAAAAAACCAAATCAAAGCTAAGCAGAGAATATGTCTAGAACTGCAGCTACCTTAACAAATACAGATTGCAAGGCATTTTCAAGAAATAAGAAAATGATGCTTCTCCTATCATCAGTTGTCGTATTTCAAAAGCACTTTTTCTAAACTGTATAATGATTTCCCAAATAGTCACTATCTTTTCTTAATTTTCAAGCAAACAAATTTAATCAGAAAAAGAAAAAGGGGAAAGCTAGCAAACACAGGTACTCCTATGAAAAACCCTGTTACTTCTCCATGCTATTAACTGGGTAATAAGGGCCAATACAAGGCCACTGGTTTTCATTCTTATCAGTTGTTGGGAGTGCACATTAATGAAGCATCTGTTCCATGTTGTTCCTGGCAAATAGAAAGCTTCTATATACAAAATGCAGATCAAAGGAATCTCTTTGATATTAGCTTTCAACTACCATAGTAACCATGAATCAAAAGCTATCTTTATATTTTGGAAGTGGAAGCTATATTTATAGTTTAGAAACTCATTATTTGGAACATGTTCTATTATGCTAAGAATATCATTCTCTCATGGTAGTTTGGAATGCCATATACAGGCATTTATTATTTAAATTTTGATACGAAAGGAGTCAGTCCTATCTCTAGTTCCAGGTGCTCCTTCTATGACCTTCCGGCAAGATAACAATGCCCTTTTCCCATTGAGTAGTTTATACATTTGTAGAGAAAAATACAGTTCTCTGGCAGTGGTTGCAGGGCAGCTGTAACTGAGTTCACAAGGGACAATTAAACAAGCTCTGAGATGAGTACTTGCATCCCCCCCAACCCTCTGTCAGAATAAAGAGGCAGACACAAGATTTGGGTACTAATGGGTCACTTTTATTTGACAACAACATAAACTTTAATACTGCAAGGGCCTAACTATGCATTAATTATCTAGAACTGACTCGAGCATCTTCAGAGTCTTACGCTAATGCTAGGGGGATAAATGTGTTTGGGTCTGCCCTGATCTCCTCTGTCCATTCTAGACAGTGGAACCACAAAAATGCCTCAGCCCATGGCAGCTGCAGTTTTAGATGAAGGATCAAAGCAGTACTTATTTATGATCAATAAATCTGCACATGTGGTTTCAGCATCTCAGTCAAGGTTCCTTGAAAAAGAGTCACAGCAGGGTTATTAGGGCTTTTATTATAGCACCAACTGGTGGACAGTTGCTGACTAGTTAGACCAGCATCCATGCCAGGTACTTCAAACCTTTTAGCAGTCATATCTTGCGATGAAGGTGTGCTAGAAGCCCCTGTGCCACCCCATTAAGGGTGCTCAGCCCGCCCCTGTCATTCAGTGAGGGTAGGAGGTAGGCCTAAAACCAGCCATGAAATCCACTACCCCTTGTTTGGCATAAGATCATGCAACTAGTCAGACAAAATAAGAGTGTGAGAGAAATCCAAATCCATCTATACACATGATTTGTTTTTTGATATGAAGCAAATATACTAAAAAGCAAATCTCTGTTGCAGAATGATTTTGTTAAGACTTGTGTACCTTCACAATGTGCTGAAAGCATCTACACAAGTAGTTTATTTTTACTCCACCTTTTCCTTAAAGACTGTAAATCAGAATGTTAGTCTCACAGGAATACTGTAACAAGGTTTAGAGTCTGGTTTCCCGTGCCCAGCGAATATTATAGACTCTGCTGCTGCTATTCTTATGGAGAAGAAAGCCATTTTAAAATGGATTGTACTTTCTAGTTCCAATAAGTGGTTCATTTGCATTACAGAATGTGGGAAAGGTTGAAGTGCTGTTGCGTCATGTGCAAAAAAACACCCTTAGAAGGCTATTACTATCTCCCTTTACTATCAGAGTCATTTCCAGGATAGTTTGTTTAAAAATAGTTTTCAAGGTTTCTTTTCAGGAAATGCTCTTTTGCTGAATTTTTCCTATGTATTTCACAACAGGACGCTGTTTTCCTAATCCCCATCTGCCATTTTTGCAATCAAAAGTAGTATGAGGAAGTCTAACTCTCCAGATTTCTGCTTCTAAGTGTGGCATACAGCAAACACTGGCTTAATTTCCTTACTTACAAGTTTTTATTTTTAGACCCATGATGTATTTTTTCACTTACCCGTCATCACTAGAAACTTGCTCTATTTCAGGACTATGCTGAATGCTGAAGGTTATTTGCACATTGCAAGTAGGTTTTCCCTACATAATCTCTCTGGATCTGTCCTATAATTTCTCACCAGCATTTTGGGAAAATAAGGAGGAGGGGCCTGTTGGAGTTGGGGGTGGGGGGAGAAAGTTGTCTCCCCATTCCAAAATTTGTGAAGAGACCCTCCTATACTAGCTGCATTGTCCATTTTCAGTTCCTTATTTCCACTTCTGAATCTCTCAGACTAATAGAAATCCCATGCTTGACTGAAGTTTCCCACAGTTACTCAAGATGTAAAGGTGCACTAAGATATTTACAAATGTCTCTTTTTGGAGTCATATACTTCGTAGGGGTGCACAGCAATAAATAAATAAAATTGGCTGAATTCAGCTCTTGTATTCAGAAATACCATAAATATTTGGTATTCTTGAAATCCAAGTCAGATTCCCAATTTGGGTTCAGTTTTAACTGGAAACACTGAATATGTCTATTATTCCCTATGGGGAAAACTATCCAGGGGGCTGGTGAGGGAGCATTTTACAAGAAAACTTCACCAAACTTGCAAGGATCCTAGCCATGCCCATCCACTAAAGATCCCCCAAGTTTCAGGAAGACTGAGCTCATGGGTCCAGTTCCACGGAGCCTTGAAGTTGCCCCAGCCACTTTCCATTGTTTCCAGCATGGAAAACATTTCGAAAACTTCCAAGGCAACCCCAGGTCAAAAACCACTTCCTAATGCAAGCTGAACCAACAAAGTCCAACAGAATCAAAATGAAGCAAGGGAATCCCACTAGAACCAAAGGAACCAAACCATATGGAAGAATCCCACCAGAACCAATGTCATACCAGAGACTCCCATCAGAACCAAAGCAAGGAGAAACAACACCTGAAATCAGCAGCAGCCCATACAAGGGCTTTCTCTGAGGTGGCCCCTATCCTGTGGAATGACCTGCCTGAGGAAGTCAGAAGAGCCCCCACTCTCCTGGCTTTCCGTAAACGATGCAAAACCAAACTATTCAAAAAGGCTTTTTACTCAAATGGGAGGGCTGTATTGTAGGGAGGGGGTCTCAGATGCTTCACTAACGAGTTGGGGATCATAGACTTCATCACTATTTTTGCCTTATATATTATCTGCTGCTTTAAATATGTACTCCTATGTACAACCAGCACTCCATGTTGTCTAATGTTAGTCCTAGAATTGATTATGTTTTGCTCCAGTATTTTTCTCCTCTGTCTTGGATCCTTGCTAATGCTACGTCTTTTAAACTTGTATCTGTTTACCCTATGATGTTGTTTATGAAATGTACTTGATACTCTGTTTACAACTTGAGTCTTAAACAGCAATCCTTATTCCACAGAAGGAGAAGCAAAATGTTAGTTATTATGTAACTTAACAACAACTGCCAAAAATTTTGCTGTACACAGAGTAGTTTGTTTGTTACTGTCTCTGAGTAGCCATGATGATTTTGCTTCTGGAGAGAGTTCTGATTAAATAGTGGGGTGATCAATTCAGCTCTTAATTCTGAAAATTTGGCACAATTAAAGAAGATATGATCTACAGAGTCAATTTTGTTGCTGCCACAGTTACAGAATCTATCCGAATATGTAATTCCACTTAATCTTCCTAGCATCACCGCCGAAGGTAGGGCATTCAGGCACACTAGCATAAAAGCCCTTCTATACTTTGGAATAAATTAACTCAGATGGATAATTTGGCATTTTTGTTGGAGGGAGTATGCCAACTGAGATGGATGAGCACACTCTGGGCTCATAATCGAAGTCTCTCAGACGTTTTCTGATGAGCTGGGTCAATTCTTGACTGCTCATTATCTCCATCACATCCTGGGTAATACCCAAGTATGAACATTTGTGATCCAGTAGTCTATCCCAGTTGTGACAGATGTTTTCTTGCCATTTCATTTCTGTTGGCCATTGTTTTCTTGCCATCTATCCCAGTTGTGACAAATGGTTAAAGACACGTGATGGAAGAGACTGTTGCATATATTGGGATAGTGGCAGTGCAAGGCTCCTGCTGAACCTTTTCCTTCCTGTCATTTGCATTTTTACATTCACATTTTCACTTTTTAAATAGTATTTGCAGAATGTGCAGAGGTTTAGAGCTGGGGCACAGCCAGTGAATGGCATCTATGCAATTCTTCTAAAGGCCCCTGGTGTAGGTTATATGTAATACTGCCCTGCAGATACACATCCTGATGTGATGTTTGAAGGACATGGTATTCAGGGAAAAGCCAGATTTTTGCTACTCCAGCTAAATCCAGCCTTCCTCAATCAAATCAGAGAATCCAGGATCCAATCTGGGAACCTGGATCCGGAGACCCAGATATATCCAAGTTAATCCGAGTTTATACAGGGAACGTTGCTTCAGCCTCAGACTGGCTCCTTCTTGGGCTTCTCTTGCATTTTTCCCAAGAAGGGAGGGGGATGAGGAAGGGGGTAGTGAGGTGAGGCCAGAGGAGGGGGAGTGAGGCAGGAAGGGGAGAGTGAGTGGCCAATTTGTGCGGGAGCTCTCCTTGTCTGCTTGGCTTCTGTTAGTGACACTGGTTCAGTTGGGCTAAGTTGCAACAGTATCTCTTGCTTCAGCATGGTTTGCCTGGAATTCTCTACTTTGACATGATTCTCTGATTTGATGTTGGTCTTACTTCATTTTGGTTCTGTGGGGATTCCATTTCCTTGCTTGCATTTGGGAGTGTGCCTTGGCCATGGCAGCCTTGTCCCTATGTCTTTCTACCTGGGAGCCAGTTTGGAAACTTTCTCGTGATAGGAAACGATGGAGAGTGACTGCAGGCAGATTGCTCGGGGGACACTTGGGTAATAGGGGGAGGCTATGTGTTGCATTTGGAAGTATGTCTTGGCCATGGCAGCCTTGCCCCAGTGTTTCTGCAGTGGTAGTCAGCGTTGACTTTTTCCCATAGAAAACAATGGAGAGTGGCTGGGGGAACCTTGTTCAGGGGCCAATAAAATTGGATGCCAGGGTCCAGTATTCCCAAAACTTGTTGGGTCTTTAGAGGATAGTCAGGTTCCTTGAAAATTTGGTGACATTTTCTTGAAAAATGAAAAAAAGTGCTCCCCTCCGTTGCTAGCTTCTGGATAGATAATGGTCAAATAAATCCAGGATTCTCTAATCTTGCTGAACCGGTTTAGAGAATCTTACCGAGATCTTCTTAGCAAAAGAAATGTTGTAATAATTTTATCTTGTAATAAAAGCAAAATATGTTTCATAACTTTTGTCTTTCTCTGGTACAGTGGAAGCTCTTCATCTGGGAACGTTAATGGCTGCCCATGGGTATTTCTTTCCTATCTCAGACCATGTTCTAACACTGAAGGATGATGGAACCTTTTACCGTTTCCAAGTAAGTACTATTGCATTATTTTATTGACTTTACACTACTTAGCAAATATTTTCTTCAAATCTTCTTGCAATATTTGAATTAAAAAAGCAACATTCTGGAGCAGATTAGTATTACGTAATATTGGCTTTACTATTAATTCTCTTCAATTTATTTTACTTTTGGTGGGAATTTTTTTCTTGCCCATCCATCAAAAGATTCCTATAGAAGTTTACGAATAAAAATGTATTAATAAAATATAATATATAAATACATAATTCTCTAAATTATAAATGCAGATACTACACTTCACCAGCCGCAACAGCAGACTAAATATATAAAATAGAGAACATTTTAAAAGTTATACAATCAAGTAAAATGTAACCAACTGCATCATATATATATATATATATATGATGCAGTTGGTTAGATTATATATATATATATATATATATATATATATAATATAAAAAATACGATGGAACCTTGTATATATATATATGTGTGTCATATATAAATATGATGGAAATATATATATAAAAAGACAAGTGTCCTGATTGACTCATCAATGCCCAGCCCAAACCCCTGGACCTAGAAACATGAAATTTGGGGAGAACATTCCTTTCATGACGTAAACACCCACTAAGAAGGGATTTTAAGAAATTCGCCCTCTAAGGGGTACAATGGCTGAACTCCTTCCTTCATGATCGGGGACAGAGGGTGGCAGGAACATCAGGGAACAGATGTCCGCTCACCAATCTTTGGTAGGCAGTGTCCCTCAGGGGGCGATTCTTTCCCCAATGCTATTTAATATCTATATGTGCCCCCTCGCCCACATAGTTCACAGTTTTGGGCTGGGTTGTCACCAGTATGTGGATGACACCCAGCTCTATCTGTTGATGGACAGCCAGTCTAATCTTGCTCCAGATTCCTTGGCCCAGAGTCTTGAGGCCGTGACGGCATGGTTATGTCAGAGTTGCCTGAAATTGAATCCCCTGAAGACAGAGGTTCTGTGTCTGGGTCGTGGGGCAATGGAGCTAGGGACCCAGCTCCCAGCCTTCGACAGGGCACAACTGAAACCTTTGTTGATGGTGAGGAGCCTGGTGTGACCTTGAATGCCACACTTTCAATGGTGGCCCAGGTCATGACCATTGCCAAGTCTGCATTTTTTAATCTTTGACAGACCAGGCAACTGGCACCCTATCTTTCACCCCAGGACCTGGCTACAGTAATCCATGCCCTGGTCATCTCCAAGCCAGACTACCGCAACTCACTCCATGCTGGACTGCCCTTGGGCCTGACCCAGAAGTTACAGCTGGTCCAGAATGCAGAAGAACTGGCCAGTTTGAGCGCACATTCATCCTGTGCTGTGCCAGCTGCTTTGGCTCCCAGTGGAGTTCCAGATCCAGTTCAGGGTGTTAAATTTGGTGTTTAAAGCCCTTCATGGACTGGGACCTGCATACCTGTGGGACTGCCTCTCCCATTATGTCCCTACAGGGTGTTGCACTCTGCAGACAAACATCTCCTGGTGGTCCCCAGCCTGAAGGCCATCCATCTGGCCTTGAACAGGGCCAGGGCTTCCTCTGCCCTGGCCTGGGCCTGGTGGAAAGCTCTCCTGCTGAAGATCTGGGCCCTGCAGGAACTGTCACAGTTCCGCAGGGCCTGTAAAGTAGAGATGTTCCGCCGGGCCTTTGGCTGAGGACCAGCGAGTGTCATCCCCTCTTCCACCTAAGACCACCACTTTTTCTGAGACTACCCTCAGCCATGTGTTATGCTCACATGTATGGCCCATATGCGAACTCCTGACTGTTTGTTTAAGCAGCCTACGGATAAGGTGCCTGGACTATTTTAATGACTGTCTTAAGATTGTTACTGATTTTATAGTTTTCTGATTAATTTATTGTATTTTATGGATGTTGTGAGCCACCCTGAGCCCATTCGTGGGGATGGCGGGGTATAAATCAAATAAATAAATAAAAAAGAGGGTAAAATGTGTTTTTCCAAAGGGATACAGCTGTTTGGCTGGTAGGCTGCTGCCTGTTTGCTCCCCTGCCCATTGCCAGCTTGGCCACTCTTCCCTGATTGGGCCACCCTTTTAAGGTCATTTGCATATGCAGGCTGACTGGAGCCCACAACATTCCACACCTCATCCACTCAGAGACAGTTGGAACACAGAGGTCATTTGCGTATGTGGCCTGATTGGTCCTCACCCCCCACATTCTAAACAGCATGCAGTTGCTATTGGGAGTCACTGAATGTGTCCTGAGGTAAAATGCACCTCCCAGTCTTCCCTTTAAAGTTCACTAGGATTGCCAATCTCCCTGTGGGGTCTGGCTTTCCTGTGTGGCTGGCAGGCTCCTGCCTGCTTGAACACCCCCCCCCCGATTGGTCAGCTGTGGAACTCTGTGTTCTGTGGTAAATATTAGGTCATGGAGACTGTAGATAGTTGAAGAAAGATGGTACAAGGCTTCTGAATAGGGATAACATGCTTCACTCTATTCCAACACCTTTGTGAAGCTCGGGTACTATGATACTATACTACAAAACCAACTTAAAAAAAACCCCACACAAACCAAAAACTGTTACATACCCATAAGTGTTATAACTAGATTTAAAGTAGTTAAATACCATAGTGAAACATGGGTATCAAGCTAGTATGATATAAAATTAAAAAGAAACAAATCAATAAAAAGCAGTCAAAAGAACAAGGAACAACAATAATTAACCAAAACAGGAAAACATACATGTGTATACAGACACACTCATACACAAACCCCTCTAGCATTGTGAAGGGAAAATGAATTAAAACACATCAAATTGCAAACAAAGCCCTGTTAAACTGGTATTCTTCCTTGACACTGAAGATTTAATGGGTTTTATGCTAGGTTAGTCATTGAGGGAAGGACATTCTACATGGGGTGCTAGCAAGGGTTGCAAATCTCCATGCAGGGGTAAGAAATACCCAGGAATATCCCAACCTGGAGCTGGTGATCCTAGTGCCACCACCAAGAAAGCCATACCTTTCAAAACAACTTGCTTCACCTCTAAGAAAAACTGGAGATATAGCAGAGCCTTTGATATTAGCTGGTGGGCACTTTAATGACAGTCTTATTCTTGCATTCTAGAATGATGACCCTGGGTAATCTTTTTCTTGTTTTGCTCATTGTTTTGTGCAAGCTTCTGTCAGGCCCAGGCTACCCTCTAAACTTGGCTTATCATGCCCTCTTATGGCAGGCAATCTCCTGGTGATTTGCTCCATTGCCTGCCGCTGCTCTGAGTAGCAGTGTGAGAAAAATTAAGAAAAAAAGCTCTAGCTTATACATCTGTAACTCACTTCCAGGTACAACCCAGAAGTTACAATAGGTAGCTATAGGAGTCACCAAAAACTCTATGATAAAACCAGTTAGTTTTACCATAGGGTTGTGGTGCTTCCTAGAACTATTCATTGTCACTTCAAGGTTGAACCCACAAATGATGTAGTGATGTCAGCAATGTTGCTGACAACCCTTGCTAGCACCGCATGTAGAATGTCCTTCCCTCAATGATAACCCGCACATTCCTGCCCCCTCAACACTCCTGCTGTTTGCCAGGCTCTGCCTACCAACCCTACCTATAGCAAACAGGTGTGGACACTCATGGCAAACTTACCTGTGCCCCTTGTACACTATATACAGTTGATGATGATTGCTGATGGGGAATACTTTTCCTAGGCTGAAAGCTAGTTCCAGGCATGCATTGGTTTTCTTCTGCAATTTAAAAGTGGTGAATATTGCTTGGAAAAAAATAAGTAACTCTTTCCTGCCTATTCTGCATCTAACGCCCAGCTCTGCAAACATTTAGGTATACATGAGTAAATTAACCTACCAAAGGTTTTCTGAGTATTTATTTTGATATGCAGAATAGTATTTAAATGCATCCAGTTGACATAGTTAGCAACTTCCCAGAACAGTTAATTGTATACAACAAAGCAGTCCAGGGCCGTTTCCACACGGCTTACCGCTGCTCGTAACTAGGGGTGTGCAAGGCCTGCCTGTGGTGGGGCAGGAGAACCATCTTGGGGGGGGGGGCATAAAATGGCCCCCCAAAGTGGGATCAGCTTGGGCTTTGGTGGAGGGTGGGAGGACAGGTAGGAGATGGGCTCCTGAAGGTTGGGGGCATTTTGCATGCAAAATGCCACCCCTAGCCAGACAAGCCTCTCTTATTTCCCCCATAGGAAATAATGGAGAAAGGGGGGGGGCTAAGAGCAGCATCTTTGGGAGGCCATAAAATGCCCCCCCCCAAAGTGGGATCAGCTTGGGCCTTGGTAGGGAGGACAGGTGGGAGATGGGCTCCTGAAGTTTGGGGGCATTTTGCATGCAAAATGCCACCCCTAGCCTGACAAGCCTGTCTTATTTCCCACCATAGGAAATAATGGAGAAAGGGGGGGCTGAGAGCAGCATCTTTGGGAGGCCATAAAATGTCCCCCCAAAGTGGGATCAGCTTGGGCCTTGGTGGAGGGTGGGAGGACAGGTGGGAGAATGGGCCCCTGAAGGTTGGGGGCATTTTGCATGCAAAATGCCACCCCTAGCCAGACAAGCCTCTTTTATTTCCCCCATAGGGAATAGTGGAGGTGGATAGGGGCACCTTCTTTGGGAGGCCATAAAATGGCCCCCCAAAGTGGAATCTGCCTGAAACTTGGGGGAGGGTGGGAGGACAGGTGGGAGCAGGTTCCCTGAAAGTTAGTTGCATTTTGCTTGCAAAATACCACCCTTAGCCACCTAGAAAGATGACTTGGAGAGTGTAGAGAGGATGGAGAGTGTAGGAGGATGGGGGCACCTTGTTTGGGGGGGGGCGTAACATGGCTCCCCAAAGTCCAATCTTTCTGAAACTTTGGGGATCGTTAGAGGAGAGCTAGTAGAAGGTCTCCACCGAGTTTGGTGTGATTTGGACAGAAAGTGCCCCCCCCCCAGACTCCTGGAAAGCCAGGAGAAGGTTTTCTCATTGAAAACAATGGCCGAATCATTTCGGCAATCTCTGTTTCAGTATTACTGAAATTTTTCAGTATCCAGAAAAAGTTTCGGTAATACTGAAAAAAAACTGAAATGGCCCTGATTTGGTATTTTTAACCTAATCAGAATACCGAATTGCGCACCCCTACTCGTAACAACCCGGAAGATTGCACAAAAAACGCGGAAGATCGCGTTTTCTTGCGCAAGATCTGCGTGAAGTCACGTGACATCGTGTAAATCTTGTTTGAGAAAACGCAATCTTCCGCATTTTTTGCGCGATCTTCTGGGTTGTTACGAGCAGCGGTAAGCTGTGTGGAAATGGCCCTGGTATTGCAATGTGTATTCCTTCCTAAGATAAATTCCAGTTGTAAAGGTTTTGTTCTGTTTTGCTTGTTTTACAGACACCTTATTTTTGGCCGTCCAATTGTTGGGAACCGGAAAACACAGATTATGGTCAGTGTGGATCTCTCTCCTCTTTCACTCCGGAGTCTTGCATTCTGTGGATGACAATCTCATAACTGTCTTTTTTCATTTAAACCTGGCACCACTAAACTCTTCTTGGCCTTACTTGTCAAACCCAGGACAAGAACTGCTAATGCTGAGCTCAAGATTGGCTTTGGTTTACAAAGTTTACTAAGGCAGAGGTCAAATCTGCTCATGAACTGGGAATACAAAAATAGCATTCTTTTTACCAAACGCTTTATTAACGCAGTGACTCAGAAGAGAAACTGAAGGTAGTGGTTCTGCCATTTTTGTTAGGTTGGAACAACAGCAAGCAGCTGGCTAAAGACTGCTTAAAGCTGAGAAATTCTTCTGAGCCGATAAAATAGACGTGTGTCAGTGAATTCTGTGTACCTTTTCAGTCATCATGACTTTAAATGGCCACATATACTATTATCTTATTAACATATGTAGATATACCTTTACTTCAAACTGGCACACAAAAAACCATAAAGGTAAATCAAGTGACCTCTTGTAGCTTTCTGACCAATGATAACAAGACTCCAATGCTATAAGTGGTCAATTAGTTTCCTCCTAGAAATCAGATTTTTCAAACTTAATTCAGGAAGTTAATTTCTTTTTTACATTTCTACCCTATATTTTGCATCCAGGGCTTTAAAGGAATTAAATTGATAATTAAACATGAAACATTTTCAGCATATTTCAAAAGCTGGCAGTTGACTGATTCAGCTAAATGTGAATTCAGGCATCATTTTTAGAGACTCCTTGTGGAACTATACTCTGTACTGTATGGTGCCCTGCCTGTCTATTATGTTGGATATTCTTCTTCACTTTTCTGGTCTTCAGGCAGGTAAAAGCAATTGATGAGGTATCTGCACATTGGTGGTGGAGAGTGCCCTCAAGTCATAACTGACTTATGGCGACCCCTGATAAGGTTTTCATGGTGAGCGACTAACAGAAGTGGTTTGCCATTGCCTGCCTCTGTAACCCTGGTCTTCATTGGAGGTCTTCCATCCAATTACTAACTAAGGCCCGCCCTGCTTACCTTCTGAGATCTGACAAGATCTAGCTATCCAGGTCAGGGCATCTATACACTGAAGGACTGGAAATTATGAAAGGTAGAAGAGAACTTGATCTTTAAATAAGACTCTGGCATAAAAAAGCTTAGGAAGGGCATGATAATGCTGGCGGAAAGACTTAAAGTTGTGCTTGTAGGTCATTAAGCAGATTACTCTGTGCCTTTGAATGTAGCTGAGGAGGGCATTGGAAACCTAGAACAAGGAAACTGGGGACTGTCTACTGTTGCTGTTAGTTTGTGCATGTTTTAATTGTATTTCAGCTCTAGAATTCATTCCAGAGATGTGCATTCTCAGTAGCCAAGAATAAAATTACAGGGAATTAAGGCAATAGCCATTTTAGAACTTTCAACCGTCCATTTATATTGGTGCTGCATTTCTATGTGCATTTCTGTAGGATTTATTTATTCATTTACTATATTAGATTTTTAGTCTGCCCTCCCTGCTGAGCGGGCTCAGGGCGGAGCACAACATTTTAATTTACATCAAACACATAAAAGCAGATAAAACATTACAATAAAATTTAAAACACTACATACAATAAAAACTTCTCCTCAGATGGCGATGGAAGTGTTACCTGAAGTAGTCTCCTTGCAATAAGTATGATTTGTGGGGGGAATTAGCAAGCAAGAAAGACAGCTATATGAGAGGCAGTAACCACGTGGATTGTATCACCTGCTTTAACCGAGTCCCCTCCCCAATAGAACAAGCGAGTCTGGTGCTTAATATCAAACAATAACTTTTATTAAGAACAGGGCTTCATGCACATACACACAAAGTTACTTGGGGGAAAATAATTACACACACACACACACACACACACACACACAGAGTCCTAGGAAATGTAGTCAGAATTGGGAATAGAGATAGAGGGAGTAAGTATACCTACCTATCCTGGAGAAGGGATCCAGTCTATGGAGGAAAAGAGTAGCTTCGAACCCCCGCATCCTCGGCCAAGAGAGCAAGAGGCTTAGGGAAGTGACCCTAAGGGAGAAGCCAGAAGGCTTGCATGATTTGAATGGGGCCAGAGCCTACTTTTATAGGAAAAATGTGCCCTGAGGTGGAGGAGAGTCCTCCTAGCAGTTAGGGCAAAGACTCTAATGGTTAGCTCCTGGGCTGGACAAAAGGCTTGAGTAGTTTGATTGATAGCTGCCAGGGTGTATGAATATAAATGTAAAACTAGTTCTCGTGCTGCACAAAAGGACGGTTTTCCTGATGAAGTACACCGGAGCTAGGTTAAGTATTTTTAGGGAGGGGATACATTGTGCCAGGAATGACTATACGTGCTTATGAATGTCATTTGATCAGTTCCTCAATCACGGATAGGAGATCTCATCATGGGAGGAGGGAGAGGAATGTGCTAAGTGAGGTTGACGCTGCGAGTCCTTTATTGCGCTGGTCACGGGCGAGGCCAGGAAGATATCAAGTCCAATCGCCGCTTAATCACCCCACATTCCTTTGTGGCATTCCATTCATGTCATGTCTCCCGGGCGGGATTCAGCAAGTGCTAGAGGTCCTCTGTTGGCCAAACCGCAGCCATTTTACTTCAGAGGCCTGAACAGTGTTAATATTACCAGCAGCCATAAATATGAAGCTGCTATTAAAAATGGCGGAGGCTGGGCCGACCGTTTACAGAAGAGTTACTTCATTTCAGACATGGCCCATATATCCATATCTATAGATATATATAGGGTGGTGGATAGATCTTTTCAAGTCAAGTCAAGTATAGCGGTAGCCTGAAAATGGGGTTATCTGGAAACAATCCATTCAAATGATATTTGGTCAGGAAAGACCAAACAGCAGCACAGCGTTCTTCCCCCTTTCTCACATAATCTTAGAGCCCACTTTTTCCATTCACTGATTCATCATCACTTAGTGACTTATCACTCAATGTGCTGCTGAATGACTGAATTGACTTTACTGAAAAATAAAATATGTGAGGTACAGTCTGTTGCCTTGAAAGTTCTGCTTGCAGTATTCGATTGGAGGCAGCTATTTCCATATGTAAGGTGGCATCATTAAAGGTTGCCCTTGCTAAGTGATGTGCATGCACGTGTGAAGATTAGAGGTTTTCCTGGACATTCTTGGTTGCTGGTACCTGTAGCTAGACCTTCTAGAGGAGATGTGTTCTTGTCATACTGTGTGCATTTTTAAAAGCCTAGTGATACGGACATAAAATTAGTTGTCTTCCTTTCCTTTCTCTTTAAGTATAGTCTAGCTCTTATTTCAACAACTGACTCAGCTTCTCAGCTCTTATATATATATAAATCTGTGGGTTTCCTACTAAGTCAACCTATGTGAGATGTAATTAGTCCACTTATTTCTTCATAGTATGGAACCTCATAATTATCTGGTCTTTCTTGACCAAAAATAAAAGTGAAAATAAAAACAAATATATGGGCTTTCAGTCAGTTTGAAGGTACAATTAAGCTGCTGGCATTGAAAAATACCCCCTCCTCCAAATATGTCCAAGTAGAAACCTGAAAGGGGATGGCTATGTTAGCATATATTTATAATCTGTTGCTAGGAAAGAAAAACCAGGAGTGCTTCTTATGTAAGTTTCTTGATAGGAATTCTAAGCAACAGCGCAATGCATCACCAAGTACCATGGAAGCTTGTTTTCTTACAGTAACAGTTGCCCCAGTCTAGATTGAGTTTCAGCCATTCATCTGGAGACTTAGGTGTACATAAAGAGAGCCAGTGTCTTGTAGTGCAAAATCTTACCCCTCCTTTGACCCTGTAACTCCCCCTCTTCTTTCTATACCCTCTTTATTTTGGAAATATTTTAAAAAATTCACACAAAAAAAGAGAGCCAGTGTAGCACACTGATTAGAGTGAACTAAAACCAGGGAGATTAATTTAATTTAATTTATTATATTTATATTCTGCCCTCCCCGCTTTCGCAGGCTCAGGGCGGATAACAAAATACAAACATCACCCACCATTAAAACATTTAAAAGCATTAAATAATACATTTAAAAACATTTAAAAGCATTAAATGTTCCAGTTCATACTACACAGTGGTTCATACATGCATCTGTGTTCGCATAGGGGCGATGGTTTAACCCCCCCCTCCACGGGGGGGGGGGCACCCAGCGACAGCCATATGCCTGGAGGAATAACTCTGTCTGACAGGCCCGGCGAAATGCAAGCAAATCTTGCCGGGCCCTTGACTCGCAAGACAGAGCATTCCACCAGGCCGGGGCCAGGACCGAAAAGGCCCTGGCCCTGGTCAACACCAGGCGGGCCTCCCTAGGGCCAGGGACACTTAAAAGATGTTTTCCACCAGAGCGGAGAGTCCTCCGGGGCACATATGGTGAGAGATGGTCCCTCAGATACGTCGGTCCCAGTCAGCATAGGGCTTTGTAGGATAACACCAAAACCTTGAACCTGATTCGGTACTCTACTTGCAGCCAATGATTCAAATCGCTACTTTGCCATGAAATGTATTGAGTGATCTTGAACCAATCATTCTCTGTTAGTCTAACCTATCTCACAGGGCTGTTGTGAAATAAGCAGAGAAAAGAAAGATCATGTACACTTCCCTGAGTCCTTGAAGCAAAGGTTGGATCAAAATGCAATAGACAGTGTGCATCCTGACAAAAGAGCTTGCAGTACATGAAGAACGTACGTGGACCAAAAGATCCTCTTTGTCCATATTAAGGTGGACAATAGATGTTGCTCAGCTAAGAGTCTTTCTACACAAGACGTCTTGGTGCATGTTTGACAAGTGTAGGGAGATGCACTGTTAGCCAGGAAGTGTAGTTTAAAAAGACAGAGCCTTGGAGATCACTCCTCAGAGAGTTTGTTAATTTCATCTTCACCTCCCCAAAGGCTCTGTCAATTTCACTTCTCCAGTCTAACACTGTGCGGGATCGCAATCAGAGGGCAGTGAGGAATGGAAACGGGCTGGAGCTGCCTTCCAGAGCCAGGCTTGGACCTGGAGAGGTTATAATGGGCTAAAGTTTCCCTTCTGGCATTTCACATCCCCTTCACACAGCTCCAGTGTATAGCAAAGCTTGTGCTCTGTTGCTGAATCTGTTTTTTTAAACTACCCTTCCTGGCTAACTTTGTATCTTGATACATTTTCTTCACGTGTCAGATGTCTTGTGTAGGGACACTCTAAGGCAACCTGTTTATGCAGATATGGGAGCAGAACCACAGATTTTCAAAGTACATTCCTGGGATAATAAGCTTATTGACCAATGATGCACCCACCCCCCATCCCTGCATAGTGTGCATGAAGTTATATCTTTTATCATTTTTCACTCTGTTTGATCAGGAATGTATAACCTGCCCCACATTATATTGGGGGTTGGGCAGTTTGCTCATCTTTTCACCATGTGTTATGATTCTACAGGTGGGAAAATAAAATATCATCATCATAGTGACAGCATTTGTATTTGCATTCTTTCTCTTTCAACTGATTTTCAAAATTAAAAGGTCATCTAGTTTGTTGTGATTTAAGACAGGAAAAAAGAGTTCTGCTTCTGTTCCTTGTGTTCAAAGTCTGATTCAAACTGCTCAAGTGGGTTCTGTTTCCATGAAGACAAAAGAGACAGATTCTGTTTAAGTGCCAGGTGATGTTTTAACTTTGAAAAACAGCCAGCAGATAAGAGCTGTGTCAAAAGAGAGCACCTGTGTGCATTAATTGGAAAGAAAAGAAAATGCAGCCAGAAAGACTGTCACTTTTTAAATAATTATTTTATTTGATCATATACTTTTACAGTTTTGCAACATAGAATTAATCCACAAACCAGCAGAATAAAAGCCAAGTAAAGTCACAATACCAAACAAACATAAACTGACCCACAATATCATAGACAAGCAAGACCCTATAGTTTTACATTTATCAAAATGACATCATCAATGGCACGCTCAGTATTATACACTTCAAAATTTCCTCTTTAGCAACTGTCTTCTGGCTTAATTGAGTTCCAGTATTTGATACACAGCTGCCAAATCTTAACAAAATTTTCTTGAGCATTTCTCCTTCCATCCCAAATCTGTTTCATTACCGTTATCCTATTCGTTAACTTAATAAATCAGAGTTTATGGACCCCAACTATTGGCCTTAGCAGTATGTCATTTGGCCTTAGCAGTGTGCTGTGGGTAGAGTGTTGGACTAGGACCAGGTTCTAATCCCTGCTCTGCCCTGGAAGCTTGCTGGGTTACCTTGGACCAGTCACACACTCTCAGCTAAGACTCCCTGACAGGGTTGTTGTAAGGAGTAAATGCAGGAGAGGAGAATGATGTAAGCTGCTCCGGGTCCCTATTGGAAAACAAGGCGGAGTACAAACTAAGCAAATATAATTTTAGCAATTTCATCTTTTCAGTTGAATTCTTCTAGAGAATATGGATTCTATGAAATACACATGGTTGACTAATAATACTACTATACTTGGTAAACTGCTCTGAGTGGTTATTAAGTTGTCCTGAAGGGCAGTATATAAATCAAATGTTGTAGTAGTAGTAGTAGTTGTTATTTAATTCCTTCTTTTTCAGAGCAAGCCAGAATCTTAAAAAAAATAATAATCCCCACTTCCCCTCGTTATCTAGCTGACAATACGTTTATGTGCAAACACCTTCCTTCTGGAACTGGTGAAGTCACAGAGAATTGAAAGTTTCTATAGTTTCAAAGCACAATAAAATCAAATTGGAATTGCATTTGCCAGTTCTGCCTTGTTTTTCTTAAAATTGTTTCTTAGCACAAACAGTTCTCAAACTCTGGCAACTCAAGGACCCCCATTTTGATTTATATTTTTTAAAGATCCCCAAGCTCTCATCCCATATCTGTTACACTTTAAAAGCAAATTTAAATAAAGTGTTTAAATACAATTTCAGAGCTGCTGATAGAATTAGACAAGAGTGATACAAAATCTGAGGTTGTGGTTAGAGATGGGCACAATCGCAAAAAAATTAACGATCCAGCTGATTGTGGATCGGCGCCGGTGACGATCCCAAATAAACGATCCACACCGAGCATCTCCCATTCCCGATCCATGGATTGTGGATCATGGAGGCCAAAGCAGGACGCGCTGCTATTCCCAGCTATGTGGGAAGGTGGCGGCAGCCGCCGGGCCTGGCAGCGACGAGCCGCCTCCCCTCAGGTCCCATTCAGCAACACAGGAGGTCTGTGTTTGGCCGTCAGAGCTGCCTATCAGGGTTTGCAGGGATGAGATTGGAGTGCCCATGGCTACAGAACTCCCCCTTCCCCCTCCCTCCCCTGGGTGTCTTCTCCCAACTTGTGACTGTTTTGCTGCTCCGTGGTTGGAAGGAAGCCCTGCTGATCAAGGAAAGCTGGGCTTCCATTCGGGTTTCCAGGGCGACAGAAGGAGGGCAAGCAGAGCTCAGGCTTTCCCCTGGCTTCGTTGCCAGGGGAATAGATTGCTGGCGCCTGAGTGTCTGGATCCCCGATCCGAGCCCAAACACAATGATCCAGGCCTCTCCTGATCGCTGGATCATCGGCCGTGGATGATCACGATCCGCTTGGTCACTATCGCACAATTGCCATTATCGTGGGTTTTTTTCGATCGTAATGCGGATCGTGCCCATCTCTAGTTGTGGTATTCATTGGATACTGTCATTGGATATTATTGTCTAAGGACATAGAGTTGTCTGACTCTTGGCATGCTGAAATGATTTGCATTGGAAAATAGAGTGAAAACCCATTCAATAGGATGCAAGAAATAACTCTGATGACTGCACCAGGATGGTGGCTGCATCCACACATCACTGGATATTGCAAGATGGTTGTACTGTAGCAATAAATCATGACTGGATTTTTTGTGTGGACTAGTCAGTCTATTTACTAATAATTGTCATTGCACAATGATAACATAATATCCAGCAATGTGCAGATGGAGCTTGTACTCAACCCGTTAGACTTCCTAGGTCTGTGCTGTTAGTTCACAGTGACTAATCAATGCATTTTCTGGCTAGTGCTGTGAGTTGGTCTGGAAAATAGATGATTGATTCTACTGAGTCTGTCTTCTTTCCCCTAGGCAAAGAGTCCCTTACCTATTAATGAAAGCTGAGAGGGCTCTGTTTTCCAGTTTGCCAGCTAGCACAAGAAGGGCTTGCCTTTTGTCCTTGCAATGAACTTGCGGCCATCCTGGGGTACCATTTCAGACCCCCACCAGGGGCGCCCAGAAATCAGTATGAGAAACTCTATCAGGAATGCAGAGTCAATGGGGAAATGTGTGTGCAAGGCACTTCTGCCAGTGGAACTGACTTTTCCGACCTTCTGCAGCTGATTAAGCTTCCTGAAATGCTGCTCCTGGAGGGATGTAAGACCTTTGGGAACAGTTGAGAGGCAAAGTTGGAGTCTGCAAGAAGAAGGGGAAATTGCAAAACAATTGCCTCTCCTTCCACTAATAGAAAATGGCCTTTGGATCCAAACCTTTTAAAATTAAAATATGAGTCCAGAACAACAATGTATCCGTGCTGGTAGTGCTGGCATACTGCTTTTGATGGGAAAAATCGAAGTTGAGAAGGCTTTTGCCTCCCCCTTACCCCTTATTCCAGTCCTGCTACATCCCCTCCCCCTCAAAAGAGCAAAAGCAAAAATGGCCCAGAAGCTCTTTTAAGATGACAAGGGCAGGCAGGTAGGCAGCATCAGCTAAACTGGAAACCCTCATAAAGAAGGAGCAGCAGCAGCATAGATGGGAGATGCACTTTAAAGGAAAAGAACTGGTAGGCTGAAGTTCTCTCAGCAGCGACAGCAGTGGAAGCTGAGACTCTAGTTAAAATTGAAAGATGGGCAAAGCTTCTTCAGCAAAGCTATACCTTCTGAAGAAAGTTTATTGATTGAGCATATTAGCACTGACTCTTTTTCTCTCTCACTAGCTAATTTATTCAACAGACAGACAGACAGACAGGGTGGGAGGGAGGGAGGGAGAAAGAATGTATAATTAGCATTATGTATAAATAAAAATCTTGTCATCTGAAAACACCTCAGGGAAGCTGTACTGTGATTAATGAAAGGTACATTTTCCCGCTTAGTAAAAAGAGAAAAGCTGTGTAATTAGTGTTTATTTCAGACACAATAGAGCATCTCAGCAGGCTTTTCTAAAACTGTTTGTATAACGGAATAAACATTCAGCTCTGATTTTAAAGTAATTTTACACTTAGCCATTTTCCACAAGCACTAATGCTCTTTGCTTTAGTTGGACCTAAATGACTTGTTAGAGGTTATCAGAAATTGTACATTATTCACTTATTTTTTCTCCCTTCTCTTCCAATTTTTAAAAAATGTGTTTTCATTAAATACAACAAGAATAAGGAAGATAAGATGGGCTGTTGCTAAAAATTTGCAAGAAAATTTCCCTAAGATCAAGTTTCAATTTCATTTTGAGATTCAAACTGACTAGATAGGGGGTGAAGATTCTGGCCCCACCCCCAAGGTTAGGCTTCCTGGCAGTACTGAGTATTTTCATATCATTTTGTGAAGCATATTCCTTTTGACTCCTCTGAGGCGCATCTTCTGCTCCTACTTTGGGAAAAGATATAATCGGGTTAGTACAGACAAGTCAGGTTTTGAATAGTCTAGATCCTGAGGAACAAATGCAGCTTTTTGTACACATGCATACCTTGATTTTATGGTCCTAAAGACTGTAAGGGAATTATAAAGCAATGATAAACACAAGGTGAATCTATGGAAGGAGGTCACAGGCCAGTTATGGATCCACAGAATGTGTACTCAGGTATCAGAAGGTGTTTCTCTTCTTTTCTCTTCTCATGGTGTTTCATACTGCAAACACTGTTGTACATATGGCTGGCACATTTACTACATAAAAAGTGAATCAGCCTATGGAAAGAGAGATAACAAGTTGTCTGTTGGTTCCCTTTCACCTATGCGCTACAGACAGGAAAAGATGTTTGGGTTTGCATTGAGTTTTAAAACAATTTGGGAAAGGCCCTTAGTGATGTACCAACCATTCTCTTCGAACTGAAAATAACTTCTGCTCCTTTGTTTCATTATCTGTAAATGGAAAAGTTATTCATCTCTTTACTTAGAGCTCTGTAGAGGAAATATGCTATGAAAGAGCTCAGAATTAGCTTTGTGCATGATTTACTTGAAGTCTTAGACTCACACAAGTGTTGGAGCCTTTCTTGGAAGTCAATCTCATTGGCATTTAAACTCTACCGTCCTAAAACACTTCCTATATTCCAAATAAGCAACTGTGGTACAGATGGACTTGCCTCTCTAGCGGAGCCCATTAGTCTTTATACTCTGAAGGAACATAGGCTGAAGGTCTTACACCTGCAAGTATGTGTGATCCTTACTCTTGTAGATTTACTTAGCATTCATTATTTCTGAATGCATTTAAATCCCATTTTATATTTATAATCAAAGGAGCTAAAAGGAACAAAATGTTAGCGTTTCCTACTTAATCAAACTTGGCTTCCCAAACTACTGATAATCTAGCATGTAGCTCCAAGTCATAATCCATATCTGGGAACAGTATGTTTTCTTTCAATTCAAATGCTAAAACAAAGGGAATAAAAGAAATTAATCCTACATAAATAACACCAGATGTACATAAGAGCCTCCTGAGAATTACTGACATATTGCAGTTGACAGCCACGCCATCTCAGTGAAAAATAACCCTGTTTGTGAAACATAGCCTTTGAAATTGACATACAGGATGGAGACACAGTGGTCAGGGACCTCTAGTTTAATGGAAGGCATTATTAAGCCATTAGATCTTGATGTCTGGGGTTTTAGATAGTGTCTGAGATAGCAAGAAATGATTGATTATTTTTTGTGTTCCAGCGGTTTACCTCTGCAAGCGAACAATGCAAAACAAAGCACGGCTTGAGCTAGCAGACTATGAAGCAGTAAGTACCTGGGGCCTTTCCTGGAACTGAGATGTCAAATAAATGAGACTCTGCAACACAATAGTGTGCAGGGAACAAGAAAACAGCATTTTAAAAAAAAATCCATCTCCCAGATAATGTAAGTCTTAAGGTTTTCAAATCCACACATTAAAAAGAAAGTGCATAGTCCTGAACTGAGAAGGAGGGAACCATGTTGAAAACAGAGATCCTTTTAGTCAAGCTTCTACTAAGTTACAGTAGTGAGACTGCAAGTTCAATAATAAGCTAGTCTTCTGTTTTAGACATCTGGTAAATACCCTGGTTGGCCTTTGTTGAACCTGAACAAAAAAAACTGCAACACAGGACAAATTAGGGTCACCTCAAAGATTATCTTGTTTAAAGTGCATTGTGATTGCTTTTTTCAGCACAGGTATCTGGACTGGAAAACTAAAATACACATCAGCTTAGTGCCAACTTGTGTCAGAAAAACTATTTGTACCTCCCTTCTAATAATAAACAATGTGGCTCTCCTCTGTTAAGAAACATTATTTGAAAAACTGATAATTTGAAGTGTCCTTATTAATAGTACCTGCATATTTTTTATACTAGTCTACAGATGTTCATATTAGATTACACCTTTTTTAATATTCTGCTGAAAGGCTAATTACACCTCAGGCTAGAGACGATTTCAAGGCCCGATTTGTTTCAGCTAGCCCCCATATAATAGCAAAAATATAAAGTCCAAGTTCGGCTTTCATTTTCACCAGTGAAAATGTAAAAGCCCTACTGCAGCTGCAGTTGCTTTTCAAAGATGACTTCTGCATTGTGTTGTTAACTATATGGATTTCTACACAAGTCATGCCTGGATTTAAAAATGTGATATAGGAAAGGTTTATTTAGATACAGTTTACATCTGAAGAAGGCACAGCTATGTAGCAAATCTGCCTGAGTCTTTTCTTGGAAGTAAATCTGTATTCAACACTTATTTATGTTACATTTTTACATGTAGGATTGACTTGTGACTTGTGAGCGCAAGCTGTCAGAATGGTGAGAGAAATGAGGACACACAGATCTTGAGTTTGGGAGATTTTTGTGTCAAATTGTTCTTAGCACCTCATCATATTCCATTAATATGAATCTTATAAAATCAGTGGGAGACTCTGACGAGTATCTGTAGAAAATTAAATGATTTCAGGTCAATATATTTTTTAGAATGTTTCAGACTCCCAGAGATATTTCCATTGTCATAATTTAAAATGCTATTTTAAAATAATCACATGCCCACATTCATCCAACAGCTTTCATGGAATATACTACTGGGAGCATCTCACATGGATCGGCCACAATATCAGGCTGTAGCCAGTCTGGGGGACAATTGATTCCGAGAAGCCTGTAAAAAGTTTGCAAAATACTACCCTAGAAACTTGCTAATGTGTGGTGTGTTTTCAGGAGAGCTTGGCCAGGTTACAGCGAGCATTTGCACGGAAATGGGAGTTTATTTTTATGCAAGCAGAAGCACAAGCCAAGTGAGTCCTACTGACATTTTGTTGCTGGATTTGTCAGCTACCATCATAAGAGGCATTTCCACTGACATTTTTTATGTTGCATATCTACCTCCTCATCGACAGAGTGGACAAGAAAAGGGACAAGATAGAGAGGAAAATCCTTGATAGCCAAGAGAGAGCATTTTGGGATGTACACCGGCCAGTGGTAAGTATATTCATTTGCATTTGTAAACATATAACTCCAAAAATTATCTCATACAAGATGATGACTTATCATATGTCTGGAATTTGGAGAAATATCCCTTTTTTACCGACTAAACAGAACTAGTTCACACTTCTGTATCACTTGAACTGTCTGAGCTGTCCCCAAGTACTTGCTATTATGAGTAAACACAATGGCCGTTTCCACACGTCTAACCTTCTGCAGGAACATCGCGGAAGACAGCGTCTTCTCACGCGATATCGTGCCAGGAAGACGCGATTTCATGCAAAGATCCCGGATGACAGCGTATTCCTGGCGCGATTTCACTCGAGAAGATGCTGTCTCCCGCGATGTTCTGGCAGAAGGTAAGACGTGTGGAAACGGCCAATGTTACCTGAATATCTTACAGAGTGGAAAATGTGGTTATTGCTATTGAGATACAATCACAATGAAACAACTCCCTTGATATATTTGCTAATAAGGTCAGCAAAATTCATAACAGCTTGTATCAAACCTAAGCTTTTTGCTTGCATAGAAGGCTGATTTCCAGCCTCCCAGTGCAGAAGTGTACTTTGCCCCCATGCTCCTTCAGAAGTCCACTGAACCCACCCACTCCCGCCCCAGGGAGCAGTATGGCACACTGCAGCAGGAGGTAACCACCCTCTCTTCTGCTTGTTGAACTGCCTTCTGCTTATGAACAACTTAGCATCCAAAGCAATGTATCAAGCAGCCAAGATAGAATCTACCAATTTTTAGTCTCGTTAGTTTCAGTTTTTAGTCTCACTTTCAGTATTAGTTTTGCTTTAAAAGAGAGGCAATGGCATTAGTTTTTTAGAAGCTAGATTACTTTGATTTCAATCAGTACCATTTTTTCTGTCTTAAAGCTACTGCCAATTAGTTTCAATAATAGTGATTGAAATCAAGGTTTTAAATTTTTAAAAAAATATTGTGTAGAGAAAATAATATGAAGAGATGTATAATTCATTTATGTCATTTAGTGTCAATGGCCACTAGTTTAGGTGGCTTTAAAAGGGAATTAAGTAAAAGCATGATAGTTCCATCAACGGCTATTATCCAGTATAGTTTAGTGGAACTCCCTCTTATTTATTATTTATTTATTTAATTTATAGTCCGCTCTCCCCGTGAGCAGGCTCAGAGCGGATTTACATCAGAAATTTTAAAACAATTTAAAACATTGGTAGCGACCGTAAAATACAGCTTTTAAACATAAGCAAGGCAGCTCATTTTGCACCTTACATAGCACCTCGGGCCCACATGGAAGGGTAGTTAAAACTCAGCCAGTATAGAATTGGCACATACCCCAGCCCCACTGGGAGGGGCTGGTTGGATGGCTCATCCTCCTCAACCCCCATAAGCCTGAAAAAACATTTCCATTTTACAGGCCTGGTGAAACAATAGCAGCTCTTGTTGAGACTGGGCCTCCACAGACAGAGAGTTCCACCAAGTAGGTGCCCTGGCCCTGGTTGAGACAAGACAAACCTCCTTGGGGCCAGGGATCACCAGTAGTTGTTTGTCTGTCTGTCAAATCAGCCTCCAGGGAATATAGGGCAAGAGGTGGTCCCACAAGAATGTCGGTCCCTGTCCGCTAAGGGCTTTGAAAGTTAAAACTAGAACCTTGAACCTGACCCAGAACTCCACTGGGAGCCAATGCAGCTAGCCAGGGGTCATTTCATAGAAAAAGAGCGGGAGGAACTCATTAGCACAACTCATTAGCATAACTGATTTGCATATGCCACACCCCCTGACATCACCTATCCTGGTTGTTTTGGACCCAATCCTGGCCATTCAGAGCCAAAATTGGGCCCAAAATGGCAAAAAGGGGCTGGAAATGGCTGAAAAGGGGCCCAAAATGGTCAGGATCGGGCCACTGCTGAGTGAAAAGGTGATCCCGTCACCACCCGTCAGAGGCCCGATCCTGGCCATTTCAGTCCCAATCCAGGCCGAAATGAGCCCGAAATGGCCAGGGCCACCTGACATGTGACCTTTATGGGGAACTACCGGAACTGCATTCCTGTGCATTCCTCCTCAAAATGAGCCCTGCAGCTAGCGTGAAATAGGTGTGATACGTGACTGGACCACACCACCTGGCCATCTATCAACAAATAAAGCTGGGTGTCATCAGTTTACTGATGGCAACCCAGCCTGAAACTCCACACCAGCTGGGCAAAGGGGCTCATGTAGATGTTAAATAGCATTGGTGAGAGTATCACCCCTTGGGGAATGCCACACACCAAAGGGTGACGTGGCAACATCCACTCCCCAAGCACCACTCTCTGTCCCTGACTGTGGAGAGAAGAGATCTTCTGAAATGAATGCCAATTGCTGAGATAAAATAATAGGGGGTAACATATCTAACTAGAGATTTCTCAAAGGCATCTGGTTGGCAACTATGGGGTTCAGATGTTCTTAGGTTAGTGGAGGGCTGGGAGCAGGGACAAGGGGGCATGCATGTGACATTGCCAGTGTCACCACTTCATTTCTGGGTAACCCAGAAGTGATAAAGGGTAGCTATAGGAATCACCTGAAACCCTTTGGTAAAATCAGGTTGTATCTGAAAGTGACATAATAATGTCAGCAACGTTGCTGGGTTTTTCTCTCTCCTCTCACCACCTTTCCAAGCAGCAGCAGACAACAGGGCTTACGTTGTCATGTTCCCTGAAGCCTTTTGAAAGTCTAGTGCTTTTTTCTGATGGTTTGATTACTAGTTAGAGATGCAATGTCTGTGATTTTCATTGTTGGGAGCAAAAAAAATTCATATTTGCCGACACATTTCCTGAATACTGCCAAAGGATTCGAAGTTATTATCATGTATACCCATACACATACATGAATTATCAAATGTTTTTGCTCTTTGCTCATATCCAGCATACAATTTAATAAAAAAGTTTCTGGTTTGAGCAGAATTGATATCTGCAAAAGAGTTTGTATTAGTTTGTGTACCATTATCCAGTATCTATGCACCTCTTTACAGGACCACCACATATGGAAGAACGTCCCTGTACATTTTTTACATTTCCAGCACTTATTTGACATATTTTTAAAACATTTTAGCCAGTCTATCTGGTGTTAGATACCACCTATGAAACATCTTATATAAGTTCTCTTTGAACATAGCAGATTTAGTTATTTTAAAATTTACTTTCCATATCTCATTCCACTGTGCCGGGTCAATATTGTTACCTAAATTCCGTACCCATAATGTTTTACATTTCTCTACCCCTTCATTTTCTTTCATTTGCATTAGGAAGATATACATTTTCTTAATCAACTTTTCATCAGAATCACATAGCAGTTTTTCAAAATCCTTTTGTTCTAGATAAAAACTCCCCATTTTTTAATCTTTGTTATATTTGGCTTCAGTCTGTACTCTTGACCACCAGTCCAGGTTAATATCTTGATTTTGCAATTCTTCTTTCATTTTTAATGTTCCTTTATCATCTAACAGTTCTTTATATCTAATAATCTTATTTGTGGAACATACATTTGGTTGTGTGAATGCCTCTAGTGGGGAGACCCATTGAGGGGTCTTCACGTATATTTGCGGTGCAATTCTTTCCCATATTGTTATAAGGGATTTCCTTATCAGGTGATTTTTAAAATATTTATGTCCAGCTGTCTTTCCATATCACATAAATGCATGCCATCCTAACTGTAGATCATGACTAGAGATGGGCACAATCTGCATTATGATTGAAAAAAACCCATGATAATGGCAATTGCGCGATCGGGACCCAGCGAATCATGCTCAGGCACGGCCAACGATCCAGTGGTCGGGAGGGGGGCTGGATCGGGGCTTGATCGGGGCAATCGTGCTCGGATCGGGAAGCCAGACACTCAGGCGCCAGCAATCTATTGCCCTGGTAACGGAGCCAGGGGAATGCCTGAGCTGTGTTTGCCCTCCTTCTGTCGCCCTGGAAACGTGAATGGAAGCCCAGCTTGCCTTGATCAGCAGGGCTTCCTTCCAACCACGGAGCAGCAAAGCAGTCACCAGCTGGGAGAAGACACCCAAGGGAGGGAGGGGGAAGGGGGTGTTCTGTAGCCATGGGCACTCCAATCTCATCCCTGCAAACCCTGATAGGCAGCTCTGACGGCAAAACACAGACAGCCAAACACAAACACAGATGCCTCCGGCATCAGCCATCGTTCCTGTATCGCTGGGAACAGCGGGGCGCCCCTCTGCTTTTGCCTCCACGATCCACGTTCCACAATCCACGGATCAGAAACGGGAGATGATCGGTGTGGATCGTTAATTCGGGATCGTTGCCGGCGCCGATCCACGATCAGCTTGATCAGTATTTGGGGGGGGGATCGTGCCCACCTCTAATTATGACCTTCAAGGGCTAACTGTCTTGAATTTTCCAATAAGATCCAATCTCTCATCCAAACTAGACAACACGCTTGGTAATAAGTTTCCCAGTCTGGTAATGCAAAGCCCACATTCTCTTTCAGGCCTTGAAGTGTTTTCAGTTTAATTCTTGGTTTTTTCCCTTGCCAGATAAACTTGCTTAGACTTCTATTTAATTCTTCAAAGTAAGATTTGTTAATATTTATTGGGATGGTTTGATACAAGAATATTATACATGGTAATATATTCATTTTAATAGTTGCAATCCTTCCCAACGATGAAAGTTGTAATCTTTTCCATCTCTTCAGGTCTCCTTTTATTTCTTGTAATAGTGTCATATAATTATCCTTCATTAGTGAACTGCATTTTGATGTCAAGTATATCCCCAGATATTTTACTTTTTTTTCCTAATTGAAATCCTGTCATTCTAGTCAGTTCTATTGTTTGTTGTGTGGTCATATTTTTCATTATCATTTTTGTTTTTTGATAGTTAATCTTCACTCCTGCCATCAATCCATAGTCTTTTATTTGTTTTATTAGTTGTTCTATTGATTCTAGTGGTTCTTCTAATATGAATAGTAGATCATCTGCAAATGCTTGTAGTTTATAGCTATGTCCTCTAATCGATGTTCTCTTTATTATACAGTCTTTCCTTATAGCTCTTGCCAGTATTTCTTGCATTAAAATAAATATTAATGGTGAAAGTGGACAACCTTGTCTTATCCCTTTTTCTATTGAAATTGATTCTGTCAAGTCATAATTCAAAATTATTTTTGCTTTCTGTTTCTTGTATATAGCTTCAATCGCTTTTATAAATTTCATTCCAAAGTGCATTTCTTTCATCGGTTCAACAAAAAATTGCCAATTAACATTATCAAATGCTTTTTCAGCGTCTAAGAATATCATCGCCATATGTTTTCCTGGGTGCGCCTCATAATATTCTAATAGATTTAAAGCAACCCTAATATTGTTTTTCAGTTGTCTTTTAGGGAGAAAGCCTGTCTGGTCCTGATGTATCTTATCAAGTAATATTTTTTTCAGCCTTGTAGCTAATATTGTAGCAAATATTTTATAGTCACAATTAAGCAGGGAGATGGGTCTATATTTTTAAATTTCTTTCAGTTCTATTTCTTCTTTATGTATCAACGAAATCGTTGCCTCTGTCCATGATTCCGGTAGAGTTGTTTCTTCCACTGCTCTATTAATCATATTTTTATATGGTACAATAATGATCTCTTCTAATGCTTTATAGTATTCTGCTGGTAGTCCATCTGGGCCAGGAGTTTTCCCATTATTTTGTTTCTGTATTGAGGAATATGGATTTGAAGAAAGGGATTTTATATACCATTTCTGTGCCTTTCAGTATTTTATATACCAGTATTATATATACCATTTCAGTATTATATGCCTTGCACCTTTTCTATGCTCAGGAGCCATTGTAGTATTTGTAATGCAACCTGCAATAATATGACATTTGAAATAAGAAGATCAAAGAAGAATGTATGTTAAAACATGTTAAAACTCTGTAAGAACTGAGGGCTAAACAATATATTGCTTGTAGAGAGGCACCTGTAGAAATGTCACACAAATGCCTTTTGAAGAAAAACTGAGTAATGTAGCAAGCTAGGTCAGCCACCTGTGGCATTATCTCTCTCAAGGCTGCAAAAATGGGAGAGAGGACAGATAAGTGGGGGAACATTCCTTTCCACCCACAGAAGGTGTCCTTCCGAGGGGAACAGGCACAAGGACAAGATAAGGAACTGCAGATCTTGGAATTTCCCCAATTACGTAGCTGACCTAGACTTGCGTCTTCCAATCAAACCAACCCTAGATACCTGTGTCAAAGACCACGAGCCAATAAGATAACACATATTAGAATATTGTGATATTATAATTAACCTGAGGGTATAAATTGCTTTGCACTTCTATTGTAGCTTTGATGAGCTTTGGACACAAGGAGACCACCTACTCCTGTGTAAAAGGGCTCCTCCATTGTTTAAATGAAACAATTTCCATCGCTATAAAAAGGTCATTCAGACCTTTTCTTTCTTCCTCTGATATTTTGGGTAATTTTTGCATCTTAAGATATCTTTTTTGTATTTCTACTGGGATCTCCACTTTTTTGTATAGCTGTTTATAGAAGTTTTCGACTATCTTGTGAATTTCCTCTTTCTGCATCTTTTCCCTCTGTCTCATCGTATAAAAAATGAATATATTTCTTTTCTTTTTCTTTTCTAAGCTTATAAGCTAACCATCGCCCTGATTTATTTGCATGTTCAAAATAGTTTTGTTTAGCAAACCTATTATTTCGTGCAACCTCTTCCATCAATAGTAAATTAATTTGATCCTGTAAGGCTTTAATATTGTTTCTCAGACTTAAATTGGAAGGATCTTTTTTAAAGTCCTGTGCTTTTCTTTCCAAATTTCTCATTATTTCCTTGTATCATTGTTGCTTCTCTCTTTTTCATCTTGCCGCATATCTTATGGCCAATCCTCTGACGTATGCTTTACTTGCGTCCCAAACAATGTTCATATGTACATCAAGGTTTATGTTTTGCCAAAAATAATTTCTCATTTCTTCTTTAACGTCATTCAGAAATTTTTTATTTATTTTGGGGGGGGGGAGGAAAGAACGGGCGCAGCTGCTCCAGCTGCGCAGAGAGAACTGAGACCGAGACGCAAGGGTGGGGGGGAGAAGTCCTGATCCTGAATATAGTCTGTATTGTATAAGATCTACCAACCTGATAGCATATTAGAAAGTTAACTTTAAAGAAAAATTGCAGCATGAAGGGAATACAAGACATGTAGTGTAGCGTTTGTTGTTTGTATGTTGCTTTTCCCTTTTCCCAGTCCCTCCCTCCCTTTTTTTCCCCCTTCCCCTTATATTTTTGTAGTTTTTTGTAGTTTTTTATGTTAGACATTAAAAATAATTTTAAAAAAAATTCAAAAATTTTTTTTATTATTTTTTAAGAGCTGTACATGCAACTTCCATCTAAATTTCCTTGTTGTTTCTGCTATTTTCGGTAGTAGGGGATTATGGTCAGCATAGGTCCTTGGGAGTATATGCATAGCTCTAACTTCTTGTATCAGACCTGTAGATATCCAACACATATCAATTCTAGACCATGATTTGTGGCAGTCTGACTAAAACGTATAGTCTTCCCAGTTGGATTCTTAGCTCTCCACACATCTATCAGCTTATATTCTTTTGCCAGTCTAAGAAAGGATCTTGGGAGCAGTCCTTTAGGGTTCTTTTCTTTATTGTCTTTCTATCTAAATCATGATCAAATACAGTGTTAAAATTTCCAATTAGACATGTCTCCATATAATCGAATCTTGCCAAGATTTCAGTCAAATTTTCATAGAACCTTTCCTGACGGTTGTTTGGTGCATAAATCATTGCCAATAGAGTCTTCTTTTCTCCCAAGTAGATTTCAACCAATAATATTCTACCACCTTCTGCGGAGTATTTCAGAGATGGTTTCAATTCTTTTTCAATATATACTACTATACCTCTTTTCTTAGTTGGGTCTGCGGTTATAAAGACGTCCCCCAGTTTTTTGCATTGTAGATAGTGCTGATCTTTCTTTCTAATATGAGTTTCTTGTAAACGTAATATCTGCATTTAATGTTTTTAATTGTTTGAAAGTTTTCTTTCTTTTCCCTGGTGAGTTTAATCCATTAATATTGGTTGAAAAGATTTTTATTGGTTTCTGCTCCACTATCTTTTTCCTTTATTAGTATCATCCCTTCTTTTTCTTATTTCTCTCATTGGTTTTGAGCTCTGGTTTGTGTTCTTCTGTTTTGAAGGTCCTTCTTCTTCCTCAGATGTTGTTGAGTGGTCTTGAAGTGGAGTTTCTTCTTCTTTTTGTATCTTTCCTTCATTTTTAGTTCTCTTTTTCTGTCCATCTTTCTATTCTCCTCTCTTTCCATGTCTTTCCATAAAGTTCTCCATCTTGTGTATCGAGTCAATCATAATCTTTGTCCTTCGTATTGAAAGAGGAGTCCTTCAGGTATTAGCCATCTAAAGGAGGTTGATTCTTCCTTTAATTGAGTTGTCAAGGGTGCATATTCTTTGCGTTTCTCTCTTACTTTCCACGGAATTTCCTTTAGGACCCTTATATCTTTGCCATGAATTTTCAATGGTTTATCTCGCAACATACTCCATATACTTTCTCTAGTTGCATGCTGTACAAATTTAATATGGACTTCTCTTGGTACCTTTATTTTTCTTTGCATATAGTGAGTTGACTCTATATATAAGATCGATTTCCTTAGCCATCTCCTCTGGTTTCTCTTCCAAAAAGTTAGCCAGGGCCTCTGTAAATTCTGTCCTTAAATCTTCATTTCCCTGTTCTGTTACATTCTGGCATCTTATAATGAGTGAGGCTCTTTCCATTTCCAGTCCCATTAAGGAGTTCCAGGCAGTGTCTTGCTTAGCGGCCAATTTCTCTGTTTTCTGGCATGCTTTCCCACATTTTTTATCTATTGTTTGAATTTGTCTCATATCTTGGGATATACGTTTATTTTCTGTCATTTGTATCTGAAAATCATTCATTTTCCCCTTAAGTTCTGAAATTTCTGTACTCAGACTTGCCATTTGTTGTGCCACTTGGTTTCATGTAAGATTAATTTTATCCATCCCAGTCTGGAGCATCTCTCTTAAGGCCTTTTGAGCCTCTACCTCTGTTTGCTGCATCGTGAGTGTAGTAGATTTAGTTTGGGCTGGAGAAGTAGGCGCTGAGGAAGAAAGACCTGTGTTTTTACCTCCTCCCTTACTTCTTGTTTCTCAAAAGCTAGGCCTTATATTCAGAACAATCTCTATTTTAGACCTGTCTGTCTTTATTTTCTTTGCTTTCTTATTTCTTGTATGACTAATTTTGCAACTATTATATCCCATTACCTAATGCTTAATATCTACGTTCAGTAACAATAATCTCTATTTTTTTTTACCTTATACATATATACCCCCCCACACACAACAGTTTACATAGAAAGTCTGCATAGACATTTATGGTTATATGCAATGTTACCAATTGTCCACAAGGTGGCAGTGTTGGGTCACTGTTTAAAGTTCCTTTGGTTTTTTTTTCTTTTTCCAAATCTTTCCTTATCAGCTTTTTCCCACAATTGTTTGGATGACTCAGCTTCTGTACTCCATTACTCCAATTCTTTTAAATCCAACAGCGTCCTCCAAAGTATAAAAATAGTAGAGTTCCAATCAAACATTATAAATCCACTTACAAAGGGTATGAAAAAGGGCAAGAAAAAAAAGGTACTGATTTTAAAGTTCCAATTAAAATTCCAATTAGTCTTCTATTTTCCTCCAAACAATAACTCCATTCAGGGGAGAGGGGGAAGGCAAACGTAGTTGAGTCTATTCCCTAGCAGATAGCTTCCACTGCAGGAATCAATGGTCCAAAATATAGGAAATGCATACCAATAAAGAGAGGAAAGTTAAAAAGAAATTACCAGGGAAAGTTCCAGGGAAAATTACTTCATTCCACAGAGTCTGTCCTCCCACTAGCTAAAGCTCAAATTATCCAGTCACCGAAAAACAGGCAAAGGAGTTAAGGGAGATATCCCAATCTATAAACATAATTATTTAAGCCTTCTAATTCCACATAGAGGTCTCAGAGCCAAGAAAAATAAAACAAAAAGTAATGTGTAGCTCCTTCCCATGGAAAGCCACTGCAAGGGAGCAGGGAGGAAGCGCCAATCTTCTCCTCTCCCTTCATTCTTTTTCAAGCAGTATTTTAAAGGCTCTTATGACTTTAGCATTCCATGGCAATTAAACTCACAGTTAGTGGAGGTATAAATCCCGTCTCCAATGAGGAAAGAAGGGAAAAGGAAGGAAAGGAAAGGAAAGGAAAGGAAAGGAAAGAAGATAAATCCATTAATTCATTCCAGACATCTCAGCTAATTGCCCATCAGGACACCTGCATCCACTCTGGCACTAGGAATTAATTCTTGGTCAAGCCCTTGTCAGCTGCTACCAACAGGAGCGACCGCACAGGAAAATTCCCGAGCTTTGGACATTCTCCAGATGTCTTTTAGGGGTGTAGAAACCCCCCGGGTGGTGCAGTTCAGTCCCCATTAGAGCAGAGCTCTGAGGTTCCTGCTTCACTCAGCCATTTCCGGAAGCTGTCCTCTCAGGAGTTTTTTACGAACAGGCTATTTTCACCCCATTTGGCTGTATAGTGTTGGATTTTTTTCTGATTTATACACAGCATTCAATACCTTCAGTGGTGATATCAACACTATGCCAGTATTTGCTTGAGTTTAGTGACTGCTGGTTTCCTGCAACTTTTTCCTCAATGCAAGAACATATTGGGTTTGACTTCTGTGGAGATGCTTACATTCACCTTTCCTCCACCCATCCTAGACCCAACCTCAGCATAATGATTGGTCTCTTTGGCTCCTCTCCCCCTTTCCCCCTCCTCTCCTTTCCCTCCACCTCCAGTTCCTTAAGGCACTCAGTCCATCTGTCATGTACCTCAGTCCTCTTGCCTTGTTTGGCCATCATGAGGAGTCTCTCTCTGTTCAGCACCTACATTCAGTGTGTGTGTGTTATGTGTGGCCAAATCGCCTCTGACCTATGGTGACCCTATGAATGAAAGACCTCCAAAACATCATATCATTAACAGACTTATTCAGATCCTGCAAACTGAAGGATGTGGCTTCTTTTATTGAGTCAAGCCATCTCATTTTAGGTCTTCCTCTTTTCCTGCTGCCTTCCTCTTTTCCTAGTGTTATTGACTTTTCCAGAGAATCTTGTCTTCTCATGATGTGACCATGACCGAAGTACAATAGACTCAGTTGTCATTTTAGCTTCTATTCACATGTAATCTAAAGGTTTCTGGATTACCTGAAACCTAAGTCATCTCTGCTGATTCGTAGATCAGTCACTTAACCACTATGCTACAGCAGCTTTCAGCTCCCTTTTAGGCATTAGACCAAAACATTTCTGTTCACCTATGGTTTTAATAAAGGGGCTGATTTTTAACAGTATTTTAATCTGGAAATTGTTATTATAAGCTGTCAGTAGCCTGTTTGTATGGGTCTATCTTTTTAGGTTTTTAATGTTTGATTTAATTAATATCTTTCATTATTTTGTCTTTATTGTTTGTATTTTGTAAGTTGCATCAGGAAGGTTCCTAGAGAGGTAGCATTAAAAAAATTCTACACAAATAATAAAAAATAAAAATGTATATTTGTAAAAAAAAGTTGTAAGGTGTTTGCCATTGGTTGTTGTGGGTTTTCCGGGCTGTATTGCCGTGGTCTTGGCATTGTAGTTCCTGACGTTTCGCCAGCAGCTGTGGCTGGCATCTTCAGAGGTGTAGCACCAAAAGACAGAGATCTCTCAGTGTCACAGTG
Organism: Eublepharis macularius; assembly: GCF_028583425.1. NCBI lineage: Eukaryota > Metazoa > Chordata > Lepidosauria > Squamata > Eublepharidae > Eublepharis > Eublepharis macularius. Next base: position 154,442,903 of record NC_072790.1, on the reverse strand, counting down.
TGGAAAAGATGTTGGCAGATCATTTGTATCTACTCAGGAGGGGTGGGGTTGAGCTGAGTCATCCTGTAAGAGTTTCCCAGGGTGTGGAATGCTAATGGCGGGAGGCTTCACTGTATCCTGAGGAGGTTCTTTTACATATGGATTGGTGCTTGATGTGCTAATCTTCTCTGCAGGGCTATTGTCGAGTATAGAGTGTTTTGTTAGCCTAGTGTTTTTCAGAACTAGAAACCATGCTCTGTTCATTCTTAAGGTTTCTTCTTTCCTGTTGAAGTTTTGCTTATGTTTGTGAATTCCAATGGCTTCCCTGTGCAGTCTGACAAAGTAGTTGGAAGTGTTGTCCAGTATTTTGGTGTCCTGGAATAAGATAACAACCATGGCACAAATGGCTCTCATGCCGGCTGAAAGGCTGGGAGCCGATAACTATTTTACGTGGGCAGTATGGATGGAACATTATCTAAAAAGGGAAGGGCTGTGGACTGCTGTAAGCAACCCTCCCGCTGCTCCCACGCCTGCAGATTAGACTAACATTGAAAAAGCCCTGGCCACCATCGTTTTGAGTGTGGATAAGACTCAGCTTGTCCATGTGATGGGTGCTGCTTCTGCCAAAGCTGCATGGGACGCTTTGAAAAGGCTACATGTGAGGCAAGGAGCGGGCTCACTCATTACTCTAACAAGAAGGCTTTATCGGTGCTATCTACAGCCGGGGGAGTCAATGTCTTTTCACTTGACTCGGATGGAGGGCTTTTCCCAACAGCTGGCTCAGAGAGGAAAAATCCTTCCTGAACAGGAGAAAGTGTTTGCCCTGCTCAGCTCTCTGGATGCCAGGTTTGATAGCCTCATTACAGCCTTGGAGGCAAGAGACGTGGACAGTTTAACGATGGAAGAAAAAACACCCGAAGTCAGCAGGAGTCGTAAGCGGTGGTGTGACCCAGCGTACTCAAACAGCACTGGTGTCTGCTGGACCCTCTGTGTCTGGTGGGAGTATTTGGCTAGTCGATTCTGGCACGACGCAATCTTTTTGTTGTGAGCGTGACTTGTTGGTCACTGAAATGGAGCCCAGGCTCAGCCATGTCTCCCTTGCAGATGGCAAAGCTGCATCAATGGTCTGTCAAGGGGAGATTTGTTTTCCTGCATTGAAGCACTCCCTGGAGGGGGTGCTTTGTGTTCCATCCCTGCAAAATAACTTACTCTCTGTGGCTGACCTTGACAAAGCAGGCTTTGCTGTTTGCTTTGCTAACAGAGAGTGTACAATTTCCAGGGACGGAGTTGAGCTGCTGTCTGGACCACAGACTAACAATATTTACATGGTTAAGAACTCTCCCACCATTAGCCATGTGAGTAACTGCCCTTACCACGATGGGTGTATACACTTTCTCCATCGTAGGTTTGGGCATGCTTCTTTTGGGGCTTTGGAAAAAACTTTGGGACTGCTAGGGGTAAAGGTGAAGCCTTGCAATGCTTTCCTAGACTGCAATATCTGCAAGGAAGTAAAAAGCAAGGCAGCCCCAGTAGCCAAACACAGCCAGAGGCAGTCAGCCAAGCCTCTTCAGCTGGTTCATATGGATGTGGCTGGCCCCTTTCCCCAAAGTGTTTCCAAGAACCAATATGTACTTGTGATAGTTGATGACTGTACAAGGTTTTGTTGGGTGTATCCCATGAAACACAAATCAGAGGTTTTTAGTACACTTAAGTACTGGATGAGCAGAGTTCAGAGACAGCTGGACACTGCTGTGGTATCAATCCAGTCGGATAGGGGGGTGAGTTCTGTTCAAACCAATTGAAAGCATGGTTGCAGAAGCAAGGGGTTGAACAGAGGCTTGCCAACACTATGTCTCCTCAGGAGAACGGTGTGGCTGAGAGGTGGATACAAACTCTCAAAACTATTATGGAAGCCCTTCTGGCTGATAGCGGTACGAAGCAACACTTCTGGGCTGAAGCTATGAAGGTTGCCAGCTATTTGGCCAACAAGACTTGGACTTCTTCAATACAGGACATTCCATACCATGCCCTGTATAAAAAATACCCTAACATAAATCACCTCAGGGTCTTTGGGAGCAAAGCCTTTGTAAATGTCCCTTTGGGAAAGAGACGGACCCTGTCCAAGAAAGCCAGGGAGCTGGTTTTTCTTGGCTATCAGTCAGGTTCAAAAGCCTACAGGTTCCTGGGTGATAGAAATGAGGTGATCTTCAGCTGTTCCGCGGGGTTTAAGGAGAATTCTGGCTGGGAGAGGCTAGGTGATAGCAACCACTCACAATTGCTATTGCCGCTGGCCCCTCCACAGCAGGAGGAGAACGTTATCACTCCAAAAACTCCCAGCCCGAAGAAACGGCATGCCTCTGTGAAGCAAGAGGAGGGTGAGTCGGCTGTCAGCCGATCTCCCCCTCCTGCAGAAACAAACAGTTCCTCTCCCTCCTCCAGCCCTGTTCAAATGCAGGCTGTGCCGAGGAGGTCACAGAGGGAAAACAAAGGTGTTCCGCCAGACCGGTTTGGCTATTCACAGGCCGTAAATTATGTTTACACCTCTGAGCCGGAGGATTTTTGGCAGGTTCAACAACTGCCACCAAAAGAACAAGAGGCCTGGAAGGCCGCCATGCAAGAGGAATACTGGTCACTCATTACCCATGAGGTCGTGTCACCAATGTGGTTACCCAAGGGTGAGAAGGTAATTGGGTGCCGGTGGATTTTTAAAAGGAAACCACTGGAGGATGGTTCTAATAAATACAAAGCAAGACTGGTTGCCAGGGGATTTTCTCAAATCAATCAGATACATTATGATCAAGTATTTTCCCCAACAGTCAAAACCAAGACCTTTAGAACTGCATTGGCAGTAGCAGGTTTCAAAGGGTGGAAAGCTTTCCACTTTGATGTAAAAACTGCCTACCTCAATGCAGATCTTGAAGAAAGTCTATACCTGGATCAAATTCCAGGTTTCCCCATGGGAGAAAAAGGAATGCATTTAAAACTGCACAAGGCTTTGTATGGGCTGAAACAGTGCCCGGCAATGGAACCAATGCCTGGATCAGGCGCTAAAAGCTCTGGGTTTTAAGCAGAGCAACGCTGACTCATGTTTGTATACTTTACAAAGGGCAGGTAAATGGGTGCATTTACTGGTTTATGTAGATGACCTGTGTCTCATAACAGAGCATGAGCAGCACCTAACTTGGTTCCAGGGTAAGCTGCAAGAAAGGTTCCAACTAAAATACCTGGGCCCCTTAAGGCACTACCTAGGGGTGGAAGTGACCAGGCACTCAAACAGAACCTATGTTTTGTCCCAAGAAGGAAAAATCCTGCAGCTCCTGGACAAATTTGGCATGGCAGAAGCCAAGCCAGTAAACACTCCCGTTATCATAAATAACAGTGATGAAGAAGGTGAGCTTTTTTCTCACAAAACGCTATATCAATCATTGGTGGGATCTCTTCTATATCTGTCCTCCTGGGTTCGGCCTGACATCGCATATGCTGTACACCGTCTTTGCCAGAGGAATGCCAGTCCCAGGCAATCTGACTGGGTGGCAGCCAAGCGAGTCTTGAGGTTTCTCAAGGGCACTGGCAACAGGAAGCTAACTCTGGCAGCCAGCCATACAAACCTGTTTGCTTTTTCAGACTCCAGTTGGGGAGACAGGGAACAAAGAAAATCCACCACCGGTATAGCTATTTATTTGGGTGGCGCCCTGGTTCAGTGGAAAGCAGTAAAACAAACGTTTGTATCCCTAAGTTCTGCAGAAGCAGAATTTGGTGCTTTAAGTCCCTGTGTCACAGAATTGGAGTGGTTTACCTCACTATGCCATGATTTTGGTATAGCCCAAAACAAGGTAATTGTACACTGTGACAACACGGCTGCTATTCAGTTAGCTAAGGAGCAGAACTTCAAAAATAGCTCCAAGCACATAGGGATCAGGTACCAAAACGTGAAAGCAGCTGTTGATAAAGGGTTGTTGGACCTGCAATACAGCAACACTGAACAAAATATAGCTGACATATTTACCAAAGGATTGGATGTGGTAAAATATAACATATTCACTGAACAGTTGTTTAATGGTGTAAATGTGTAAGGTCAGCAGTTGCCACAAAACAAACTAATAATAAACTGTGTAACGTGTATAAATGATATGGGACATGTGACTAGGAGTTTAGCAGGAGTGTCAGAATATAAACTCACTTGCACATGTGTAGAGGCTGTTGTGCCCTTTAACATAGGGTGAGTCAGCAGTTTTTCTGACAAGTTCACACCTGGTCAATTAAGCTGGTGTTGCAGCAAGATTGCATCAGCCGTGTGCTGATTGGCTGAGTACACTTCACCCTATAGGCTAGTGGACGATTAAAGGTCCAGCCAAAGGTCTGTACTTTGCTGATCTGCTCAGCTTGGTGCCTGGTGCAAACCTTTGTCGCTCTATACGAACTTGGATACCTCTGGATATTGACCTAAGGACTGGACTCTGGTTTTTGCGCTCTCATTCTGTCTGTATGTATGCTGAGCACTTTTTGCACCTGTAATATATGGACTTGTAAATACACCATCTGCACTTTATCACAACGTCTTGGCTCCAGTATTTTTGTTGTTGGGCTAAGCGGGTCACTTGGAAGCACTAATTACAGATGGCTATTCCGTCACACCAATTCTCACCAATAATGACACTATGAGGCTTAGAGTTCTGTCTGTCAGAGATGCAAAGGAGCTGTGCATATGAACAAGCAGCAGAATCCAAATCAGGTTTGCAGAACTAGCAGGGGAGCTGTCCAATCAAGTAATTAATACTGAGGCAAAACTAGAGCTGGTTAGCAAATGATGTTGCGTACTCACAAAGTCCAAGCAGCAACTGAAAGTCTTTATTCTTGAATGTGCAGCTCCAGCCTTTCCTTGGAAGCAGAACTAAGACCAGGAATGCCTTCCATTGTCCCTTCCATCTAGAACTTCTTGACTCATTTTTTGTGGGATTATGATAATAATCATCCTGAGTGTTTCTGTGTGGGGGGAAGCTTAAGTATTGGCGAGGATTCATCAGGGCCAGTTGTACTCTAGTGGGTTTCTCAGAGCTCCTCAGAGGATGAGGACTCCTTTTAGCTGCAACCAATACTGGGGGCTAAAGGATGCTCCCTGCTGCAATACAAGGGTCCTTGTGATTCCAACTCCTCTTCAGATTATTTTATTTCATTTATATCCTGCCTTTCTTCCCAATGGAGACCCAAAGTAGTTTATATTATTCCCCTCCTCTCCATTTTATCCTCACAACAATCGTATAAGGTAGATTAAGCTGCGAGTGTGTGACTGGCCCAAGATCACCTGAGAAGCTTCCATGGCTAAGTGGGGATTTGAACTCAGATCTCTCAGATCTTTGTCCAACAGTGTAACCTCTACACCATGCTGTCTGTCCAAATTATTCTGTTGATTCAGATTCTGCAGGGGTTATGGGACAAATGTTATGAAGTCTACTCTTCACTCTTTGTATGTATGTATGTATGTATGAATATATGTATGTACGTATGTATGTATGAGCTGGGTTTCTCTGGCCAGTACATTAATCATGTTTGCAAACATATTTTCAGTCTTCATATTTTGACTGTTTAGCTATACTCAAACCATTTTTTGTGTTCCTGTTAAAAAAGTAATAGCCCTGATTCACTTCCCATGGCGTGGTAATGAAACAGCTGGGATTGCAATTTGCCTTCGGTCTTCATCTTAACCAACTTCTTAATAAGTCATCATGCAGAGTAATGCCAGTACTATTATATCTACTGATTATGTACTATCATTCTTTTCAGAATCATAAGTATGTGAGTTTAAATAATCTCCCGTTACAAACTGCTTTGTACCGTTCAAGAAACTTTAAGCCATCATGTAGCCAACCATGCAGTTCCTCTGATGGAACCATGTAGAAAAATGTTGATGATTCACTCCAGACCTCACTTTGCTCCCTGTTTACCCCCAGAATCCATTGATCCTCAGGAACAAAATTGGGGAGGGGCACTCATTCAGCTGCAGCAGGAAGAGAAGGTGAAAACTTCCTGCTCAATAAAGTCCATGGATGGTTGAATACATACCATTATCACCAACCTCTGTAATAATTAGTTGTACTAAAAAGAATGAATGAAATGTTGGTCAGGAGGATTTAAGATCTGGTCTTGCATTTTAAGTCAATTCAGACTTATACTTAATGTCTGTGTAAAACAGCGTGTAACCTTTAGGAATTAAAGGCACAACAGCTATCAATGCTCCAAAACTTCTAGAATCTATTGCAAGTTCAGCAGCAGTATCAGATCAGTCCTGCCCACTGCAAGGTTAACTTTTTAAGAGCAAGTGAACAAAAAAAAAATGGCTTGGTAAATACAAGGTTGAATATGAATGCAAAAAAATGAGTAATCAGGAAAAAATCTTTATCCTGGTCCATGAATGAGGAGTTAGAAACAGATGTCAGTTCAGTTTTAAAGATTTTCAAGGTATTATTATTATTATTATTTCTCTTTTTAAAAATTCAGTTTTTATATTATTAGCAATAGAAAAAAATGTCTCCCTTAAAATTTATCTACAATATCTGCAGGATCAATTTCTCCACCATTTTATAGGCCAGTTATAAATGAGTTGGGTGACTCTTGCTAAAATGCTGTCACATATCCAGATATCATCTTGACATTTTATTGCAAGCAGGCTGAAAGGGTTAACTAGCATAGAATATTGTGCAGAACCTTGGCAAGAATTATATTGGCCATTTTAAATGCCTTATTTGTTTTCCCACAAAAGGATATTAATAATAAGGCCTTGTTCTTTCCCAGGCAAAACCAGTGACTCTAGTAAAATGTATGAGAGAGCACCAGTCTAGAGAAAGGGACAAGTAAAGTTTATCCCAATCAAATTCATATACAATTAAACAGCTAAAACCACCAGATTTTAAAGCCCTTCTATCCCAAACCATCTACTCTATTAGCTAATAGAGTAGCAAATACCATGGCAAAAGACAGCTGTAGAAGAGACTACCGACTGTCAGGAATCTTTATCTTTACAGCATGCTGTGTAAATGTTAGAGGGGAAAATAATAGATTTCCTTGTTTGGTCCTGTCATACTTTTAAGATTTCTTGCTTCTCAACAAAGAATGTCAAATTGCTTTAACATCATCTTCATGTATTTTGAGGGATGAAAATAACTACTTGCCTTTAAGCAGAAATGTGAACATTTCCTTTTGTGAGGTCTATTTCTTGAGCACAGCTGATCAGAAAAAAAGGATGGGGATGTGAGTCATGCTACTGGCACAGTAAAATGCCTCTCCCAAGAAGCAAAGCAGATTGGTGATGATCAACACAGAAAAATACAAGATATGGGTTAGCAGTCGGTCTACAATCCATCTGATATTAGATGGATTACTGAACAGAGTCATATTAAGTAGTTCCTATTACTTTTTTTAGGTAAGGGGGATTATTGATTATTACTTATTTAAAAAATGTATACACTACCTTTCCAGACACCATCTTGAGGCAGCTCTCAAAGTATAACTAATTCTATAAAATCATAAAAACAACATAAGTATTATCAATAATAAACCATACAAAACAAACCAGAAGCTATCATAAAGTAATATTGAGCAGCCTCAATTAGTATTCATAAAATAGTCTTCAAGCTAGACACCGACTATAAAGACAACTAAAAGATGGAACCACTTAATGAAAAGCCTGGGTAAAAAAGAAATATTTTAGGTGGTTGTGGATTTTCCAGGCTGTATAGCCGTGATCTTGGCATTGTAGTTCCTGACGTTTCGCCAGCAGCTGTGGCTGGCATCTTCAGAGGTGTAGCACCAAAAGACAGAGATCTCTCAGTGTTACAATGTGGAGAAGATGTTGGCAGGTAATTTATATCTACTCAGGAAAGTGGGTTTGGGCTGAGTCATCCTGTAGGAGTTTCCCAGGGTGTGGAATGCTAATGGAGGGAGGCGTTACTGTATCCTGAGGAAGTTCTTTTGCATATGGATTGGTGCTTGATATGCTAATCTTATCTGCAGGGCTATTGTGGGATGTGGAGTATTTCGTTAGCCTGGTGTTTTGCAGGGCTGGAAGCCATGCTCTATTCATTCTTAAAGTCTCTTCTTTCCTATTAAAATTGTGTTTATGCTTATGAATTTCAATGGCTTCTCTGTGCAATCTGACAAAGTAGTTAGAAGTGTTGTCCAGTATTTTAGTGTCCTGGAATAGGATACTGTGTTTGAGTTAGGCTATGTTCAGCCACTGCTGATTTTTCAGGATGGCCAAGTCTGCAGTGTCTTTCATGTTCTTTTATTCTTGTCTGGGTGCTACGCTGTGTGGTCCCGATGTAAACTTGTCCATAGCTGCAGGGTATGTGGTATACTCCTGCAGGGGTGAGGGGTCTCTACTGTCTTTTGCTGAATGTAGCATCTGTTGTATTTTTCTGGTGGTTCTGAATACTGTTTGTAGGCTGTGCTTTTTTATAAGCTTTCCCATCTGATCAGTGATTCCTTTGATATATGGCAAAAACACTTTTTCTGTGGCAGACTGTTTTTCCTTAGTTGTTTGATTTGTCCTTGGTTTACTTGCTCTTCTGATTTCATTTCTAGAGTAGCCATTTGCTTGAAGTGTGTGGTTTAGATGATTAATTTCCTTAAGTGGACTACTCATTTGAATTGTTTGAAGATCAGCATCACATAAAATGGTGTTATTTGTGGTGGGTACTCTAAGAAGGACCAGTTCATACAACTATTGCTTCTACATCAGCATAGTGGGAGAGCATGGAGACTCAACACCTCAAAGTTTAATATGGCAATCTACACAGACAGGTCACATGATCCTTCCTCTTCTAGAAAAGATTGTGCAAATCATGCATGTCCTCACTAGAGATGGGCACGAACAGCAATACAAACAAAAAAAGGCCACAAACAGCCCAATCTGCTGTTCACGAACAAGCTGTTCGTGAGGCCCCATTCTAAATGAACAGGTGGTCGTTGCAAGCCTCGTTCATTGCTGTTTGTTGCTGTTCCTCAAGCCAGACAGTCTGGCACCTGCAATCAATTCCCTTGGCAACTTAGACAAGGGACAACTTAGATTGTCCAGGGTCTGCGTCCCAGCCCCCAGACTTGCCAGGAGGGAGCAGTGGGTGGCAGTGGCCCTACCACCCCAGCCAGCAACCAGGTCCAGAACCTGCCCACTCCAGGGGGAAGGAGCAAAAGGCCAAAGCCTCAGAGGGCTGGAGGGAGCAGGGAGAGACCAGCCAGTCCCACCCTCCAGGGAGAAGAGAGGGGACTAAGCAGGCCAGAGGAAAAGGGCCAAGGCAGGGGGAATAGGGACCCAGCAGCAGCCCAAACAGCCCTTACCAGCTAAGGAGGAGAAGCAGCCACTACAGCCCAGAGCCACACCCTGGCTAGAGGACAGCAGCCTGGCTCAGGAGTTGCTAGGAGCCAAACCCTTCCAGGTGGAGCTGCCACAGGCATTCTGGGGGAGGAAATGGATAGCCCCGCCCAGCGTCAATGAGCAGGCAGCCCAGAAGCTGGCTGGGGCAGCTCCTCATGAGCAAGGCCAGGCAAGCTCAGCAGCACAGAAGCTGGCTGGGGCAGCTCCTCGTGAGCAAGGCCAGGCAAGCTCAGCAGCACAGAAGCTGGCTGGGGCAGCTCCTCGTGAGCAAGGCCAAGGAGACCTCAGCTGGGGATGGCTCACACTCAACCCCACCCTGCCAGCAAGGCAAAGAAGCCTAGAAGGGATTAGTGATAGGAGGGAAACACCTGAGGGAAGGCACAGCTGGGCCAAGTCAGGAGAGGGAACAAGCCTGGAAGGAGGGCGGGGTGGAGAAAGGAAACACTATAAAAGCTGGCTGGGAAGAGCTCTGGGGTGGTGGGTGTGAGTAAGGAGTGATGGTGTGGAGTGAGAGCAGTGCAGTGCAAGAGTGGAGGTTTGGAGGAGAGTTCTGGGAGGAGGAGATGATGGAGGATGCAGAGGGTAAGCAGACCAGGTTGAGCAGGCCAGCGAGTGGATTGAGAGGGAATCAGGGTGATGTATACCGCCTCTCCTTCCACAGAGCAGGGTCCTGCAGCATCCCTGGTGCCCCTCTGATGTCAGGGCTGGCCCAGCTGGTGCTCTGCCCAGCGGTAGCAGTGACAAGCCCTGACAGGGATTGTCTGAACGCTGCCTGAACTCCTGCTGCTGCCCTGGAAACCCCCATCTAAGTCTAATTTAGCTTGACAATCAGGTCTTCCTTTCAAGTGTGGAGCTCCAAATTTGTTACAAGGGAACAAAGGGAGGGGACCCCCAGCTCTTGCTTAGTTTGCAGACAGTGCAGAGGGAGAGAGTTGCTGTTGGCATTTTGATAGAGTGCATTGGAGCTTGAATTTTCTTTGTGTGTGGTGGGATAGGGATCTACCCCTTCAAGTTCCAGGGCTGCTGCCAGGCTCTGGGCCAAGCTATTACTATTGGTACCTTTCCTGCTGCCTGCTCAGGTAAGGTTTCTGGGAGTGGTGCAGTAGGGATCTTGACTTGGATGATGGCTGGAGGAGAGCCTGCTGGCCCCCACGAACAGCCAACCACGAACATGTTTGTGAACAGGGCCATGTTTGTGGTTGTTTGTGAGTCGCTGTTCATGGATGGCAATGAACAATGAACATCATATTGTTTTTTTTCTGTTCATGCCCCTCTCTAATCCTCACATCACATGTTACATTGTGGGCATGGCTGGAATGCATGAATTCCCCACCTACTTCCCACCACAGCTGTTGAGTTTCTGAATCTTATGCACCATAAACCAGGACTTTTGACAGTTCATGAGTACAACTTTTAAAAAGTAAAATGTTCAAAATTTAATTACTATCTTCCTAGTTAAAAGGTTCTTCTATGATATAATAAGGAAATACCTCTTCTTGAGAACCTAGAAAACTTTTGCCAATTAGCATGGACAGTGATAAATACAAAGAGTCCATAATTAACAAATGCCACATGATCTGTGTAAAGGATTGCAAAAGACAGCACAGCTGGTGATAATTGTACCTTAAGACTTATTATTATGTTAAAGGAGGTATTAGCTTAAAGCAGAATGTGTCCAGTAAGTGTCATTCTCCCACAATGTATCTAAATTTGTTTGAGGGATCATTACACAAAACATCAACTTATAAAGCACCAATTGCAAGAAGTTTTAATTACTGACTGTTTAAGAAAAACAGATGCTTTATGGCTGTTGAGCTAAGAATGCTGACTGCCTGTTTCATCACTGTTTAATAGTGTTTGATCAATAAATGCAAAAAATTGATGTGCAAGTGAATTTTTAAACAAAAAAATCTCTTGGATCTAATTAACTGAAAGTGGAAGAGCAGCTCATTTGGTTTGGGGCTTTGTATACTAACTAGGTTTTTTCTTTGCATTTCTTTGTGTTTCTTTGCAGAAACGACTGCAATTGACTTCTAGTTTGGGGGGGGTTCCCACCCTACTACGGCTTGGACTTTTGCCGGGTCCATTTTTAGTCCTTGATGTGAGACTTGGTACCCCAAAAAATCCAGTTCCTCTTTATGGAACTCACGTTTAGACAATTTCACTGGGAGCTTGTGCTTTTTAAAAGTGGTCAGTACCTTTCTGACCAATTCCACATGGGATTCTTTATCAGGAGAATAAATCAACATGTCATCTAGGTAAACAACCACACCTTCGTACAGGTACTTATGCAATACTTCATTAATCAAATTCATAAACACACTTGGTGCCCCCTGTAGGCCGAAAGGCATTACAATATATTCAAACTGCCCCATTGTGGTATTGAAGGCCATTTTCCATTCATCCCTCTCCTGTTTTCTGATCCAGAAGTAAGCATCTTTTAAATCCAGCTATGAAAATTTTTTCCCTTGTACCACCACACTGAGCAAGTCTTTGATCAAAGGGGGGGGGGTAAGCATTTGACATGGACACAGTGTTTATTCCATGATAATCAATGCACGGTCTCAGCTCCCCATCTTTCTTTTTGCAGAATAATACAGGTGTGGCATGGGTGGAGCTGGAAGGGCGGATGAATCCCCGCTCCAGGTTTTTATCAATGAACTCTCTCAGTTCCTTTCTCTGTGCTGGGCTCATAGAGTACAATTTTCTTTTAGGCAACTTTCCCCCTGGAATTAGTTCAGTAGCACAGTCTGTGCCTCTATGAGGGGGAAGCTCATCAGTTTCTTTTTCATCAAACACTTGTTTTAAATCAAGGTATTGGGGAGAATGGCTTTTTCCTCCTCAGCGGTCAATAACACAGTTCCTTACGGGGAGGGTGCCTCCCGTCCCCACATTTTAGTCCATGTATGTTTTGCACAACAATCTCCTTTAAAAACCACCATTCCAGTGGACCATTTGATGTATGGGTCATGGTCCCACAGCCAACGACTTCCCAGTACCAAGGGGTATTTGGCCACATCACTGACTAAATATGTTCTATTCTCCCAATGATTCCCCATGCCCGTCAGGGTAGGCTCAGTTCTATAGGGTGCAGGAGTCATATTAGACCTGTCCATTTGTTCAAATAGTATAGGATCTTTGAGTTTTATTACTTCTAGTCCTAGTCTTGTGACCAGGGCTGGCGATATTAAGTCCCAGGAACATCTGGAATCTCTTAATGTTTGCACTTGGACATGGGTTCTCTTTTTTGGATTCAGTAACATTACAGGCATAAACAGTATGACCCCTCTTTCTCTCACCTCTGGTGGTTTGGGCTCTTTAGGGACCTGCCATCGGGACCTTTTCATGGCAGGTCTGTCTTGTTTCCCAACTGCAAGGTGAAATTCTCCTCTGCTGCTTTTTGTATGGGTTCCTCGGTGTTTCCGGGACTCTCATTAGCATCCACGCCAGTCTCTGGCCTCTCACGCTTTGGAGGCAATCTCCAACCGAGCCATTTGGGGGGGGAACGGGTTTTGGTGCGCCTTGGCCTCTTCCCTCCTGCACCAGCCCTATGGGACATTGTGCTGCATAATGTCCAACACCCCCACATTTTAAACATACTCCTTGTCTCCATCGTAATTCTCTCTGAGTTCCTGGGATGGGGGGCCTTGGCCCTAGCAGGGTATGTCCCCTGTCTGTGGTGGTTGGCCTCCTCAGCCCCACATGTTGTTGCATTCGTACGAGTTTCACCACTTGGCTTCTGTTTTCAACCTCTCATGCTAATTGGATCCACCCTAACAGAGTCTGTGGGTCGTCCTGCATTAATGCTCTATCTAGCAGGTCAGCATTCAATCCATTTCGGAAAAGTTCAATTTTAACTCCTTCATGATAGCCCTGAACTTTGGTGGCTAATTGTCTGAATTTGGCAGCATATTCTCTTTCGGCTCTGGACCCGTCTTATGGTTCTGAGTCTTGTTTGAGCCCTTTTTCCTTCTAGCGGGTCTTCAAATTGGGCTCTTAGTACATACACAAAAACATTTAAATCATACAGCTCCGGTTCTTCCATGTCATGCAAAGTTACATACCACTTGGCTGCCGGGCCCCCTAGTCGAGATCCTAAATGGCTCACCCAACTGTGCTCCGTAGGAAACAAATGTCCCCAATCTTGGAAAAATTCCATGGCTTGTACTGTAAAAAATCCCAAGTCCCCGGGTTTTCCATCAAACTTGGCTTCTAATTTGAACCATCCTTGCAGCAGTCCTGCTCCAGGAGCTCCTACTCCCTGATGCCCTGCCGGCTGCTGGATTGGGGCTGCTCTGGGGGGTGGCTGAACTTGTCCCTGTGCCATGAAGGGTATCTGATGTTCTCCATTTGCTCCATACACCATAGGAGCAGTTTGAGTCACCACTCTGTGCTGTGATTGAAAGGTTTGTGCTTGAACCCCTGATACTCTTCAAGGGGGGTATACTGTGGGACCTCCTGGTTTTAGATGGCCCATTTGTAATCCTATCTCCATAGGGATGACAACAGGCACCCTCATGGTTGGCCGGTTTGTGACACCCTCATCCCTACAGCAGCAAATGATGCCCTTGCACTTGTTGCAGCAGGTAGGACGCTCACTGGCTGTGTCCCCCCTTGCAGAGGCCCCACTGCCCCTTGGAGCAGTAAAATGGGAATATCACTACTGCTGGGGGAGATTGAACTTGTAGGTTCCTTGACACTCTCATCCCCGTTGTGGCAATTGGCGCCCCTGTGCTACTCACGACCCGAGGAAAAATCAAAGGCTGTGCTCCCCCAGATGGACACATTTCCACTCCCTGGGATGGTATGTTAGAGGCAGTCACTATGGTGGGAGGCGGAACAGATCTCCTTGTCTCCATTTCTGTGACTATTAGAATCAGTGCAGTTGGGGAAATTACTTGAGCTCCCATGAATTGTTCAGGAGTTACTAAAACCGACCTTCCCCTTTCCGAAGGCGTTGATCCCACTGCACTTATTGGTCTTTGGCCAATCTCTGGAGCTCTCCCTTGCTCCACTGGCAGCTGTTGCTGCAGGAGAACTGTAGGTGCTGTCTTCCGACACCCCTTGCGTAGCCCTCCAGCTGAACCCACTGGCAGGATCCTCATCGCACACACTCTTTGGATGTCTCGTTCCCATTCTTGTTGTATCCTAAGTGCCTGATCCCATTCTTCCTAGGATTGAAAATTTCCTGAATTATACACCGCTGGCAGAGCTTGTATGTGGCCCTGCAGAGAGTACCATGTAAATAGACTTGGTGCGGGTCTTCCCTCTGACCCTAGTGGCTGCAGCATCTGGCCCCCATTTGGGTTTACTGGCCCGGCCACAGCTCCTAGTCTGCTTATGTCCGTGGGGTCCGTTTCATCTTTGATGAAGAGAACCAAATGGTCTTACTCATTGCCAGGGGGTAATCCAGGGTCCCCCTGTATATGTACATCCACAAACACCGATTGTGCTATTGTCTCGTGTGGCACGGATAGCTGCGGCATCTGGCCCCACTCCTGGTTATTTGGCCTGTCCGCAGCTCCCAGTTCACATGTGTTTAGCGGATCCTCTCCAGGTTCCAGCATCAGCTCATGATATGCCAGGGCATTGCTGTGGGGTAATTCAGGGTCCCCCAATTTCTCCCACACTCCATGAAGTTGATACTCGAGGACTTCTGCAACCTGGCATTCCATCGATGCGGATATGGGTTTGCTCCTTTCCTCCGACCCCATGGGAGCAATTGCTCTTACTGACGATGGGTCGCTGGGGCCTTCCAGGACTCTCGGATCAGTGAAGTACTCCTCCATCTCCAGGAAGCACTGAAAGTATGCCTCTGCAGTTATGGAACTGTGAGGGGCCCATTCACGGGTGGGTGGTAAGTTCCATTGATAGTAGGTAGACCCGTCTTTGGGGATCGCTCCCAGTTCAGGATACATTGGGAGGCTTCCTGCGGCACCAAGTCCCCTCATCACAGATATATTGGCATCCATTAGGTAGTCCAGTCTCAGTTGAGTCACAGGCACCAGCTCTCTAGGTTGTCCTCCAAGAGTTGCACCTGGTCCCAGTAGCAGGTCTGGATTGTTCATTAGATCCTCTGGCTCCATAGTCCCTGGGTCTGGCTCTGATGACGTGAAGCTGGTAGCTATTCTCCAAAGGTTACAGGTACAGAGGAACTAGAGAAAGATTCCTGTCAAAATGTCAGGCTATGGATGATAGGCTATGGCAGATAGATCCCTGTACCATCACAGCAAGAATCCAGGCTCTTGTTTAAAGGTTTTATTCAGAAATCAGATCATTTCCACAGATATATCCATAGGGTTACTCAGAAGCAAGGTAAGCATCTAAGCAGTAAGAACAGATTGACAGGAATGGTAACATGTGGGAAACCCCTTCCTCTTAACACACACATTTACTCCTTCCCCCTCCCAACAGTAAAACAGGACTTTTGGCGAGAACTCATCCTGTGCACGTCTCACATATTTGTACTATCAAGTCGAGACACTGAGAAAGCAAGAGATCAAAGTTGAGACATAGCAGTTCATGAGAGTGAGCAGTATACAAGGTCAGAAGCACTGAAAGTCTCTATAGTCCATTAGATATGGCACCTACAGCTTCAATAAGCCTGTGAAAGCAAACAGTTATGGTACTGGCAATATGACATCAAGTAATAGCATGAAATAATGGTTCAGAACAACAGGTCAGCATTAGGTAGTGGCATGGATGGGGCACAGACATGACAAAAGTTATTTTTTTTAACTGAAGGATATGTGTTCTTTACCACTTTGATAAACACATACATAATGCAACACATGTACAATCATACCAGGACTGGATCTTTGCAGCGCTTCAGCACTACATATTCAGGAAAAAAAGTGAATTTGCATACTGCAAACATGCAGCTCTTTGACAGAATTAAACAGTGAAACAATGGAAAATTTTGAATGCAGCGTTTTAACTTTGGAAACAAGGCTAAAGAATTTGGAGCTCCAACCCTTAGGAAGAAATTTCAAATAAGTAGAATT
Source organism: Eublepharis macularius (assembly GCF_028583425.1). Classification (NCBI taxonomy): domain Eukaryota; kingdom Metazoa; phylum Chordata; class Lepidosauria; order Squamata; family Eublepharidae; genus Eublepharis; species Eublepharis macularius. Next base: position 154,426,553 of record NC_072790.1, on the reverse strand, counting down.
TTGGAAACATCCTGCTTGGCAGACAAGAAAAGTTTACCACTAGAGGAGGGCATGGTCTGGAAAATGGACCTAAATTAGACATGGTCCTGCCCAGTTCGTGGTTCACGAACACACAGTTCGTGGGACTCATCTTTACATGAATTTTGGTACTTTTGGACCGTTCCATTAGTCTGTGGTCTGTGAGTCCAGACATTCTAGCGCCGATTTATCTTTTTTTTTTAAATAAAGTTTTTATTAGTGAGTGGTAAAACAAAGAAAATTTTGCAAATTTGACACAAATAATCCCATTTTACCCCTTGCTGTATCCCCTACCCTTTTCCTCCCCCCTCCCTATTGACTTCCAACAGCTTTCCAACCCCTAACCCTTCTTATTACTTAAATCTATTTCATTTATATTTCCCTACCAACTTTAATTCGTAATATCTCTTATTCTAAGCACATTCTTATTTTTTACATAACCTCTATCAAACCTACTATCAATATAGTATATCTCAACTCAATATAACATACTAATATAATATAATATATAGCAAGGATCGCCCTATCTCTTACTTTAAACTTATTCTATTTCTTTTCTTTTAAGCATATACTCCATCAAATACACTATCAATATAGTATATATCACAATAATATATTATATATATGTTGTATACTATGCCACCAATGTAGCATAGCACACATCACCACACAACACAATCACATATTATGTTATATGTAGAGTCTGATCTACTAACCCATTGTTTTATGTCATATATCATATATAGTATACCTCATTGAGATATCTGTTTACCCCTTCTCATTATCCCATATACTCAATGTAAAATCCCCTTAAATATTATATAAGCTTAGATTATAATTACATTCCCCCTAAATGGTAAGATCCCTTCTCTCTTCTCATTACAACACTATTCTTTAAAAATTTTCAAACTGCCTGGCGCCGATTTATCAATTCCCTAAGCAATAGAGGGGACATCTGCAGACCTTCTGCAGCCCTTAAAAACTTAATAGGCAGCTCTGCCTGCCAGAGAGCTCCCATTCTGCTCTTTGGAGCAAGGAGCAAGAATGAATTCCCTAGGCAACAGAGAGATGGATGTTCTGCAGCCAATCTTAGCCCTCAAAACCTCAATAGGCAGCTCTGCCTGCCAAGCAGAGAGTTCCCATTCTGCAAAGGAGGGGTCAATGTTCTGCAGCCAATCTTAGCCCTCAAAACCTTGATAGGCACCTCTGCCTGCCAAGCAGAGAGCTCCCATTGTTCTCTATGTAAACAAGGAGCAAGAATTAATTCCCTAGGCAACTGCTGGGAAGGTGTCTGTGTCGTGAGTGAGGGGGCTCTTCCCTCATCCTTTTCTGTTTGATTTTGCCTCACTGCAACTTTTTGGTGCTGCTAGCCAATGCAAGTCAATTGGCATTTGTGACTCCAGTGTCTACTGGAAGTTTCCTGGGGTGGCTGCTTTGGAGGTCTGTAACTTGGACATCCAAAATGCAATCTTGACCAAACTTGAAGGGTGGTTGGAGGAGAGGCTGCTGAAGATTCTCTGTGAGTTTGGGCTCTCTGGATATGAAGGGGCGGAGCCAGAGCCCCTGGAAGTGACAGACCACAAACCAACATGGTCCGTGAAAATCAATGGACCGTGGGCCGGCAGTCCATGCCTAGCCCATCACAAAATGATCTGTTGACTTTGTGGTCAATCAGGAGCCACTTCCCACTCTCTCTTTCTGCTGTGCCTTCCTTTGTAACTCAAGGAGCCTTTGTAATTGAAGAGGCATGGGAGAATGGTAAAGAACAGTAACTCTTGATTCCTCAACACAGAGATAGATTTGGTAAGTGAAAGCATTAAACATGAAATGAAAAAATCACATTTTTTTTGTCTTAAATCTTTAGCCTGGATGTGTAAATACTACTGAAGTGGACATTAAAAAGTCTTCTAGAATGAGAAATCCTCACAAAACAAGGAAGGTAGGCTCTGCTTTTCAACAATCATTTACATGTATGGTAAACAATAATTCTTGCCTTACATTAAATATACCCGTTAAATATACCCATCTTTCTGGGCACTTAAGGGTGTTTAAACTACTTCTAAAATGGAAACAAGCTTCTGTTCACTCTTGGCAATGCTTTTTGTATGGGAGTTATGAATCTTTCTAAAAAGATAAGAGTCTAGATTATTGTTTGGCCACCTAAAGTTTGAATGGAGTACTGTCATAAATATTCACAGATCTACAAATGTGTTTCTGTTAGTTTAAGGATACAGTTTAGAGAATATCTTTTGGGTTGGCAGCTCTTCCCATCCATGACTCAAATTTCCTTTCTTTCCTTCTCACCAAGAATAGGATAACACTTTGGCTACATTCATTGGCCCATCAAGCCAACATAAAATTTGAATGTTCCTTAACCCATCCTGTTGCTGTACTCTTACATACATCGTCTTCCCTTATTGATGAAAAATACTGGTTTAAAACTAAATCCAGTTCCCTGTGATATACAAAATGAAGATGTGTGATTTATCCAGAATTAGTTTCACACATAATACAATCCAAGATTCTTTACCAGGGTTTAGTCTGGATTTGGAATCCCAATTTGCAGCAGAAGAAAATTAACTCTGGTTAAGCCATGCAGTTGCATACACACATCATGGATAGCCAGAGTTAGTTTTAAACTTCCTTCAAAGCTTCTTGAAATCTGCTAAATCCTTTCTCCCTGATGCTGTTGTAATCTGGAAGCACAAAAATCCAGACAAGATAATAGTATCTAAATTTTTTGCTGTTGTTAATTGGGAGATGGTGGGGGTGATTTAAGAACCAGGATAGTGAGAAGAACCAGGATAGTGAGAAGAGGTACTTCCCACTCCCAACATGGTGCCATTAAAATCTCTTAGATTATGGATCTGCATTATGTCTGTCTTGGCTCTAAGGCCAGAGACCTACACTGTAAAGGCTAGACTGAAGGTGTTTGTGCTCTTCATACACAGTTCTAGAACACAACAGAAACTGTAGCAAAATATATTGCTTGGGCCCTAAAACACCACAATCAACTCCTGAAACCTCATTGATTGATTGAACTATTATAGTAGGTATAATCAATACCTCAGCTTCTGTAAATATACCAGTTCTAATTTAGTTTCATGTGGGTAGCCATGTTGGTGTACAGAAGAAGAGCAAGATTCAAGTCCAGTAGCACCTTAAGTGCCAACTAGATTTTCCAGGCATGAGTTTTTGAGAGTCAAAGCTAGACATGGGCACAAACCAAAACAAACCCATGAGGCTCGTGGTTTGTGGATTTTGATGAACCAAAAACCACAAACTGGCACGGAACTGGGGCCAGTTATGAACCAGTTTGTGGGGTTTAAATACCTCTTTCCGGCTGCTTAGCAGCAGCAGGGAAAGGTGCATTTAACAGTTTAAAGGGCCCTTTCCTGCCTTGCAAGCAGCAGGTACCTTTAAACTATCAGCTGGCAGACAATGGGGGGGATCCCTCCTCGCCGCCTGCTAGATGATAGTTTAAAGGTACCTGCCATTTAAACTGTCCCTTTTCCAATAAGACCCAAATGAACCTGAACCAGTAACCAGTTCATGGAAGTTCGTAGAAAGGAGCTTCCATGATCCGTGGTTCGCAAACCACAAACTGGCCTGGTTCATGCATTTTTTTGGGTCATAATTGGATTCATGCCCACCTCTAGTCAAAGCTCTCTTTATTGGATACCTGAAGAAGATACCTCTGTCTCTTGATGATGGCAGCAGTGGTTGTCTTGGGTTCTCCTCCCACTCTGTCCTTTCTCTTTCAGGGATATATGTGTGGCACCAATACCTGCAGTTAACTTTAAGCAGATCTGTATCTGATCAGTTCTCCTTGGAATTCCATGTAAGCCACTGGAGATTCCACGATGGGGAAAATGCAGGATATCAGTGTAATGAATAATAAACAAACAATAAATTAGACGTGAAGGATTTCCAGCAACATTATATAACTGATAGAAGCAGCAGATGAATGGATGTTGTAAAGAAGTATTATGCTTTGCAATTAATTTTTGGAATTTAAAATCCAAAACAATATTCTGGTGCAATATTTATATATTTATTTAAAACATTTTCATGCTGTCTTTCTACCCAGATAGGATCCCTAAGGCAACAACTATTCAAACATTAACAATTTAAAACAACATTATAAACAATTTAAATCTAAAACAACATTTAAAACAGTATAAAATAATTAAGTAAACACACCATAAACCCTCAACACTGGGAACAAGGAGGAAGGCCAATAACAGTTAGTGGGGGGTATGCTAAACAAAACAAAAAAGTCTTCACCTGCTGGCAAAAGGCAATAGAATGGGACAGATGAATCTCTCTGTGGAGGGAATTCCAAAGTTTTGGTGGCACTATTGAAAAAGGCCTCTCTCGGGCATTTTTTCAGATGTTCCTGTTCTGGGGTCTAGTACTCATAGATACCAAGCATTTGAAAATAAAAATTACAGTTTAAGTCATAGACAATGCTTTAAAAACAGTACTTTTGTCACTGGGTGAAAATTTCATGCAATCAAGATACAGAGGAAAATGGAAGATAAGAGCCTTATTGTCACACAGATGGGCATCTCCTTGTGAGGTGGGGGAATTAGCGTGCAAGGAGAGACAGTGAGAGGGGGCAAAAAGTGAGATCACCTTTGTTTAGGGGGATTGTTCCTCTAGAGAACTCTTTTAATAAACAGGCAAGTGTTTGACCAAAAGAGTTTTTATTTATAAAATAATAATCAATCGCACACAAAAATACACAACATACATACTCAGAGCTAATCAGAAAACAAGGAGGAAAATTGGAGAGAGTTGTAGGGCTGGGTGATAGTTACCAATCCAGAAGACCAGAGGGTGTCTGTGAGAGAGTTGCATTGAGCGACCAGCGCTTCATGGCAGGAAAATGAGTTCAGACAGGGGTCTGAGGGTGGATACTGGATCCAAAGGCATGCACACAATGATGGTGGAAGGGTAGCCCAATTATACTGTGGAACTTACCCTGGAGCAGGATTGCGTTTTCTGCTCCAAAATAATAACTAAATGGCTGTCACCAAAGCTTTAATTAAACCTTCCTGGGCAAAACTAATGTTATGAATGATGATTGATGACCAGCGATGGCTAGATAGGAGTGGTTATCAGAGCCTTGAATAGCTCAGAATGGGAGAGCAGATAAGGAGAATATCGGCAGACTGTGGAGGTGATTAATTCAGGAACTCCTGTAAGACCCTAATGTCTTAGAATCTTAGCACATCTCCTTGGGTGTGAGGCTGAAAGCTAGTCTCACCTGGTGACTCACATGTCAGTAATTTTTCACATGAGGAGAGGGGCTTATGATATTGCCATATTCATAAGCTTTTTATTGAGAGCAGGTCTGACTGCTAACACTATCTACTGTCCAGTTAGTAGGACTATAGGATTTAAGACAACTGCTAGCCACAAGGTTGTAATGACATTTTGGATACAATATATGTTAATGAGTCATGCCAAGAATTGAAATTAGTCATGTATCAAGTGTCTGACAAACACCGGGCAGCTATACAAATAGCAATCTATATGACTCTGTACCTCTCTGTTCCTATTTTATTCTCTCAGGTCACTTGCAATGAGGATAAGAGCTGTTTGTTTATGGATCATCATCCCTCATTTTCTGTTCCTCAACCTCTGATAAAAAATTAACATGATCAAACACAATTTTTATAATGTTACACAAATCAGCCTTCAGAGATCTGTCATTTACAGATAGTGAATACAGATAGACATGCCCTACTTCACATCTGCATTTGATGTGCAGTAAAATCCTCCCTACCACTTGTCAAGACCATTCAGATAATTAACGGCAACTTTATACATTCACACTAATCTGTAGATCTGTTCTGTTTCGTGTGGTAATGGGGGTTGTTTTACTGCTTTCTTACATATCACTAAAATATCTACACATCTCTGCTTCTTTCTAGCATGCCCTCTCTGGGATAGGATGAATGGGATTGCTTTCACATACGTTTAATATTGTGTATCAACACACTGTGCATTCTTTACTTATTCTATAACTGCTTTGCTTTTGAACTATGGGAAGAATGCTTCCCTCTGCTGCCTGTGTTTAAGGTGATAAATTGGAGGGGGGGACACATGTGAATACAGGAAAGGATTAAACTGTAAGGTAAGCACTAAAGGAAGGAATGGGAACAAACCATGATTGACAGGGAATGAGGAGATAACATAACAATACAATCCAGCGAGAAAGCAGAGAGAGCAAAAATGTCCAAACACCTTCTTCAGACTGATGCACATAAGATGACATAAGGTGAAAATGTAAAGCAATTCTAAGTTACTAGAGGATCAGAGAGTTCACTGGAGGCTAGATTGGTAGTCTATATGGGCTCATAGTTGTGCCAAGTTGTAAGTCATACTTGATTGCTTAAAATATTGAAACAGGTCATGGGAAATTAATGTATTGAATGCTTTGTTCAAATATATGTGCAATTAGGAAGGCTGCATAAGAAAACATGTTCTACATATTAATTTCTCTCTTTCCATGTTTATGTACAGTCTGTCTATGGATTACAAAATGATATTCGAAGTCACAGTCCTACACACACTCCAGTGCCAGAAACTAAACCACCTACAGAAGATGAATTGCGTCAAGAGGTTTGCAGTTCTATAAAAACTAAACATTGAATCAAACCAGAATAATATGTATATTTTCCAGGATAATTCCTTGATATGTAGAGCTAATATGAACAAATCTAGAGACTACCCAGTCCGATCATTATGCACAGCATTTTCATAAAGCTGTGTGCTGGAAGAATAAAGGTGTATGCATATTGCCCAGAACACAGAATGGTTCTAGGCAATATGCACACAACTTTATACATCCAGGATGGAAGAGGAACAGAAGGACAGACATAAAAGGAGATTGGATTGCCTCCCCCCAAGGGTTTTTTCCCCTCACACAATAACATTTCCCTAAAAATCACCAAAGAATTATCTTCATTTGGAAGAAATGCTACAGTTACTGACAGAAATCAACTGCCTGTTTAATTAAGAACAGATACTGTTGGTGCAGATTTGATAGGAAGGCTTGGGCCTTATGGTGCTGTCCTGTCAGTTCAGCAGCAGCTCCTTCAACAGAAAGGACTTTTTTATTTGCAGATGAGAATAATAATAATATTTGATTTATATCCTCTCTGGTCACTGACTGTAATAAAGAAAGATTGATTGATTGATTTATATACCACCCTTCAGGACAAATTAAAGTCCGCTCAGAGCAGTTTACAAAGTGTGTTATTATTATCCCCACAACAATCACCCTATGAGGTGGGTGGTGCTGAGAGAGCTCCAGAGAGCTGTGACTAGCCCAAGGTCACCCAGCTGGCTTCAAGTGGAGGAGTGGGGAATCAAAACCGGCTCTCCAGATTAGAGTCCTGCCACTCTTAAACACTACACCAAACTGTCAATTTCTGCTGATTCACTTTTCCTACTGTGGACTCTCTGTTTGCCCCCCACGTTGTCCCATTAGGCCCACTGACCTGAAGGAACAACATGTAAGGAAGGGGGGAAAGGCTGCAGTGAGAGGGGGGAAGACAGGGAAGTTGCTTTCCTGCAGTGTGATTCCACTTGCACCACTTAAGATTGAAGCGAAATGTATTAATCAAGCTGGAAAGTAAATCATTTGGCTGCAAATGGCTGATATACTATGGTGTCCCAAAGTACTTCTGTAGTATATTGGCCAAGTGTGAGAGTCATGAGCTGGGAAATTCAGACATGAATGTTTCATCTGCAATATTCAGGCAACAGTCCCCTAATTTATAGGGCTGTTGTAAGTATATTTGAGAGTATATCAAGTACTTTGAGCATTTGACATGCCAAATACAAAAACAATATACTGAAGGCTCAACCCAGGCCTCTTAGTATTTGCAGATATTTGTGCATTGTCTGCACTGTTCTGTGGATTGTTGGCAGTGTCTTTGAGCATGATGAGCTGAAGTTAAACAGTTTGGGGCCCAATGATCTTAGTGGGAGAAATTTAAGCATAAGAGACTTAACCCCTGGACTTCCAAAGTACTTGGCTCTGTTTTATTAATGACATTACATTCTTGATACAAAATGGATGGAAATGCCTATCAGCATTTAAGTCATGCTTTACTAAAAGTTAACCATGTTTAAATCTCACAGGTACTAGTGAGGGAGTAAGTTTGTGCTTTGGGTGTCATCCACATGCCACTGGCAAATCTGTCATAGATTTGCTTGCTTTCTACTTTTTGGCTGGATTGTAACCAGTCCTGTGTATAAGAGTTCAGGGTACTGCACACAGTTCCTATGCACAATTCTTATTTTCCAACAACCTAAATTAAATGTACATATTGAAAAGGTAAACTATCTGAAAATACAGCTAAGCAATTATTTTCTTATCTCAGTCTTCTGTTTTCACATTTTATAGATAAAGTATTGGCAAATACAGCTAGATAGACATCGGTTAAAAATGTCAAAAGTTGCAGAAAGGTATGTATGTTTCCATGTTTTTTTTTAAATAAAAATTTGATTGCTTCAATTATTCTAATTGCCAAATACTAGATTGTGTTAACAATCTACAAAACCTGTGTTAACCTATAAAACCATACAGAAATGTATGCTTTGAAGATTAGGACTCAGCAGTACCAACTATCTTATGAAAATGTAATTTTCCCCCCTAGTCTGTTAGCTTACACTGAGCAGTATGTGGAATATGATCCATTTCTTCTGCCTCCCGACCCATCTAATCCCTGGTTGTCAGATGATACCACATTCTGGGAAGTAGAAGTAAGGTATGTTATATGAATTTGATGTATATGGTTAACTAGTCTGATAACTTATATTTATAGGAGGGTCTTTTATCCTTCATCTAAAAGATGCAAAATGCCATTTGAAAGGATCCATACATGATCCAAATACTATTTAACTATTTTATTTCAGCAATGCAGCAATGAAGATTTTAAGGCAACAAGATGAATTCCTTCAATACAACTTCTTATTACAGATTCCTCAATCCCAAGACGATAAATTCTCTAAAAGCCTCAAAAACCTCAAGCAAATTCCAGAAAATAAATTCCGCACTAGTTTCTTTACCAAGAGAACTAGTCTCCAAAACAAAAACCACAATAAATTCTAACATATCTTACCTCAATGCTAACTCATTACAATTATCTCACCAGTTTCCAAAAGCAATATAAACATACAATGAGTTGGCCACTTTTCATTTAATTGGAGCAGTCAGCTGAGAGATTTTACACCAGCATTCCTTAGACCCATTTAGAAAAGGAACTAGAGGACAACCTGTAAAACAGCATAGAGAGAGGCTATAGGCCTTCTCTCCTGACACACTGAAGTCCAGCTCCCACTTCAAGATATTCTCTCTCATAGCTTCTCTCTCATAGCTGGTGATCCAATCCACAAAATCCATGTCATAATTAAGTGATCATACAACTAATTTTGGATTGGCACCAACTTGCTGTGGGTCTCCTTGGTAAGGACTCTTTGTATGGAATTCACAATTACATGTGGAACCTGGCAAAAATTCTCTGCATGGACATTCACAGTTACGAGCATGATCTATTGAATATCCGGTCAAATTACTGGGTTGTATTACCCAAAAATATTAGGATTTCAACCCTTAAGTAAATCTTGGATCAATTTTACTGACTCTTTCACAAAATCATCAACTTCTGTTTAAACAGACAGTTTCCAGCAACAGTTTCCAGCAAGAGCTATCTACTCATACCCATAGTTCCCCAAAAATATCCTTTTAAAATCTTTTTATTGTTAAAATAAAATTTTAACAAATGAGTAGGGATTTGATTTAGATTTGATTTAGATTAGATTTGCTGTAGACCAGACACTTATTCCTGCAGAAAGTTTACCCAAATTAAATTTAACTTAACATCAGATTACTTTAGTTATTAAATCTACAGGTTACTTTATTAATAAACTTTAATACACAACATCAACATTAGGGAGATTTTCTTTTGGCAACCAGAATACTTAATTCCTTTTAAACTTTTTAAAAAATTTACTTGACCATATAGAAAGATCTTGTGTGTATATTAGTATGTGCATACACCTATTGGCAACCATATTTTCCAAGGTTTCCAAATACACAGAGAGAGCTATATATGTGTAGCTTCAATACATATATTCAAATAAATGCATAACACTAGTGTCCTCCCACGCACATGTGATTCTACTCTACCCCCATGTTTATTTAGCCCCTTTGAACTTCCAAAGAAAGCCTTTCCCTTCAACTCCGCTGAAATGGATGAGATTGGCTTTTCCAAAGTCCAATCATATTCCAGGCTTTACCTCTCCCAATAGAGAGGAAATCAACTTGCTTTGAATATTCTAGCATGTTGGCAGGAAAGTGAAGCCCCTAGCCAATCGCAGCAAGAAGAGGACGCCAGGCAGCAGTGTTGTACAGTTGTTATTATAAAACCAGAACTAGGCAAAGATGGGATGAGGAAGATGGCATAGGCTGGAGGTATTTCTTGATAAAGCATCCTGAAAGCATTCCAGGTCCTGATCCATACAAAAGGACTAGTACTTTATTGCAGCAACATATCAGAAGCAGCACATGAGGATATTCTTCTTGCCAAAGTGATAACATTTTATCTACCCTAGTTTATCATATATCTGAAGGGGGAAAAGCATAAGTCAGTTGCTTTTTGTAAAGATGTAGTGCTTGGTGTTATGTTTACTGCATTTGACATATCTTGGAATTAGCCTCAAGAGTTCTTCCAGGGCCACTTCATAATCCATGTGTCATCTTCCTAAAAATAAACCCAGCTACAAAATAAACACATCAAATGTCATGTATGATGGGTTTGGGATTTGTTTTTCTTGATAGACATTAGCTTGCTGTAGGAATAAATGACGTGTGAAGCAGCCTCATCTGAAACAAATAACTAGGAAATATAATAATGAATAATGGAAAATGAGTATTATAACTTTAAGAAGTATGTAATTAATGAAATCATCTCAAGAAAGCCTGGAGTCTTAGTACTGTGAGAGACCCCTTCTCTTTCTTCCTTCTCTAGTAAAGAGCCAAGTCAGCAAAGGGTAAAACGGTGGGGCTTCGGCATGGATGAAGCCCTGAAAGACCCTGTGGGAAGAGAACAGTTCCTTAAATTCCTGGAGTCTGAATTCAGCTCAGAAAACCTGAGGTAAGATTCTCATTTTGATTTTCATCCAGTCTTTCAGAGGAGGCTCACACAGGCTTCCTGAGAATCAGGCCAAATCATTTTGCGAGAGATCATTCTCAAATCCTCCTATTAGTCATCTTTGTCCATATGGTATTTTCCCCATTATGAAAGTGATTTGAGGCATTAAATTGGCAAAAAGGGAAGAGATGCTTTGCATTCCCATTTAGATGATTTAGGTAGTAGGAATGATGATCCTTGGAATTGTTAATGGATATAATGGAATCACTGTATGATATTTTCAGGTGGGTACACTGGGTAGCCATGTTGGTCTGTAATAGAAATGCAAGATTCAGGTCCAGTAGCACCTTAAAGACCAACTAACAAAGAGAGCTTTGACTGTCAAAAGCTCATACTCCAGAAATCCAGTTGGTCTTTGAGGTGCTACTGCACTGAAATCTTGCTCTTCTACCTGATATTTATCATCTATACAGGAGAGTAATTATACAGGAGAACCCACCTTTTAAAAAGTTCTCATGAGACTGTTCTAAGAAATGTATGAAATAGTTCTTTCTGCATTGCTGTATAATGATGTGGAATATATTCCATTAGTTACAATATCTTGGCTTGTCCTTTTAGATCTCCTCAATTTACACTTGCTTTTTGTGAGCATTTTCCCCTCCAAAAAACCCACTCTTGAACATTAGGCAGGGACATGGACCAGTGGCAGAGCACTTGGTTTGCATAAAGTTTGCAGTTAAAATAATCAGGTAGTAGGTGATGTGAAAAACCTTGTCATGAGATCCTGGAAAGCTGCTACCTGTCAGAGTAGACAATAATGACCTTGATAAAGCAATGATCTGACTCACTATAAGGCAGCTTTAGGTGTTCATGTGAAAACACCAAAAGATAGAGTGGTACATTGAAAAATCACCACCAGAAAAATTTACCTGTGTATTTTCTTGTGTCTCCACTGCTGTCTCCCCACATCCTCCTATAAAGGTGTTGGCCCCACTTCACTCATGCAGCAGCACTCTGCATATGTTGAGGTCTGTTTCTTTACTTTGCATCACCTCCAGCTAAGGACAGGTGCCCATACAATGTCATGTAGTGGCAGAAACCAACATACAAGCTACTGTGGATGCAGAACATCAAACATTTCTTTTAGACAAGAATTCTACTTGTGTATGAATATGTTAATTGTTATGTCAAGAATATGTTAATTGTTGGTGTCAGTTTTAAAATTAATTAAAAATATTAAGAACACTGTACGTGCCCTTTGCATAGCTAAGCACACAGGTTAAATTTGGTAGAGGTCTCAATGTAGTCTTCCTACCTTTCTCCTTATTCACCGCTGGTCTTCAGATCTGAGCATATTAGTTACACACTTGAATCCTTGATGGGGGGATGGGAAGGAAATCTGGATATATAAATGGGTACCACACACAGGTGCCCAATCAACTTGGGAAAACAAGATACAGAAGAAGGCTCCACTGAGTGTAGCCTGATCCCTTCCCATGAATCCACAAGGCTGGTAAAGCCAATTGTAACCTAAGTTGATTACATACCCCAAAACTTCTTCGTGCACATGGGCTTTTTAAAAATAAATAATCTTCTGTTTCTTTCTTACACCATGCAGATCAAGGATGTAGGAAGGGTTGATTCAGTAAATGTATTGCCTCATCTAGAACACAACACTGCTTTGCCCTGGGAAAAACTAACTTGGTTCCCCAGACCATTTGGCTGCCCTGCTGTACCCCATCACTTGGGGCTCAATCTTGAGCTCTGAATGGGCCAAGAACCAAGGTGTCTGATGTTTTTAAAAAGCTACTTTCCAAACTCCCTTCAGAGAATAAAGAACCCCTTTCCCCCAACTGGGACTCTTCCTTAGTATCAGTAAAATAATTTATTTCACTATCTGTGATTCTGGGTCCCCTGCAAGCCAACAGCCTATGTGCATGAGAGTGATGGTTTGGCGGTGCGGGGAGAGGCTTCTCCTTCCTTTCTTCCCCGTCTCTCAATTTCTCTGTGTATCGCTCACCTGGAGCTGTCCTTCAGCACTGGCTCACTCTACAAAGCAGTGTTTGGCAAAAGGTGAGATTCTTCCAAGCAACCTTCTGTAATCATCCCAAACAAGGCTATAAAAACTACACAAAGCCTAGAAAGCACAGATACTTGGGAACAAGTTATAGACATGCTGACTTTATGTGGAATACTACAAAAGAACATGAAAAATGTTTTGCTATATTTACAAGAGTATTTACATTCCTCTTCCTAGAGATGGGTACAATATACAGACCCTGATTCGCAGACATTGTCCTTCCATTTCCAGATTCTTGATACCAACTAACCGGGTCTGTGCCATATTTTCCAAAGTGTTGAGACAGAACTGCAATCCAGGCTCACATGTTTATGGACTTTTCTATAACCTGGGAGTTCCTCTCTGGAACCAATCAGAATTTAGGCTGCAGGCTCAATGTTTCCTTCTAGCCCACTCTTGACAAATAACTACAAAAGTCTGAATTAAAGGAGTTTAGCCCACCAAAAGGAAAGCTAGTAATAATCCATCAAGAGTGCTGAACATTTTAGCCAATTGGTGAAATTGGGATTCAGTTTCCTTTTTCACCTCCCTTTTTATAATGTAATTTGGGTTGACCCATTCAAATAAATAATCCTGTGGTATTCTAAAAGCACACCTATCCTTTCCTAACATGTACCACCTAAGATTCCACCCCCCCCCCCAATTTTCCATCTTTGTGGTTTAGTATTAGTCATAGATGCTAAAATACACATGGACTTTGGGGCTTGGCAATAGGATCAGAGAAGTTACTGTTAATTATGAGTAAATAACTGGTTTTCCATTCATTTCTTAGAAATCTGGAAATGTAGCTGTTTACCTGTAGAGGAAGGCTGGCTATAGCTCTGATGTGCATGTTCAATGTTTTATCCAGCATATATTATATTTTTCTGCATCATTTTTATGACTAATCTTTTTTATCCAATTATTCTTAACTTCAACTTTATTTTAAAGACATCCATGCTTGTTTAAAGCAAGGAAGCAAACCATCCTACCACTCCAGGGAAATTTGTAAGGAGCCAGTTTTTCAATATAGCATCATTTGTCTCTGTTTATTGTACACACATCTATACTGACAACTAAAAAGTATCAATGTGTAAATTAACCATGACCACAAACTAAAAATAATGATAATCGCAAACTAAAATAATGGGTATCTAAAATGCTATAAATATGTAAAGTAGCCCCTTTGCAATGCTGCAAATTGAAAAAAATGAATTAAAAATACTTACGTCGGGTTACCACTAATTTAATTATTCTTAAAATGCAATTGTACATTGATGAATATCAGTGAAGGCAGAACAAATCTTTCGATCTAGTCATTTCTTGCTGTTCTTATGTTCCCATATGTATTTATACACAGTGCACCATCATGCACAAGGGCATCCCTGTTAAATAAAATGGAAGTTGAACAAATAAAGAGATGTGCATCCAGAATTGCTCTCACCAACAAAGTGAATGGAGGCCCCTCATGTGCAAACATGCAAGCCCGTGTAGTGCAGTGATCAGAGGGTTGGACTAGGACCCAGATTCAAATCCCCACTCTGCCATGGAAGCTAGCTGGGTGATCTTAAGCCAGTCACACACATCCTCAGCCTAACCTACCTCACAGGTTGTTGTGAGAATAAAATGGAGGAGAGGAAAATAATATAAGCCATCTGCGTCTCCATTGGGGAGAAAGGTGGGGTATAAATGAAGTAAAAGAAAATAAAAATAAATTGTTCGCCCTAGTGAACATGTGGTTCTGGACTGACACTGAAGGGCTTTTCTAAATTTCCTGAATTATTTTTCATGACGTGTTTCAAACAATACATCAAGTGAATAAGTGCTGCTGCAGCCAACTCCCTAACTGAGGTTTCTTCATTTTCCTATATAGGTTCTGGTTAGCAGTAGAAGATCTGAAAAAAAGACCAATGAGGGAAGTTCCTACCAGAGTCCAGGAAATCTGGCAAGAATTTCTTGCACCTGGAGCCCCGAGTGCCATTAACCTAGATTCCAAAAGTTATGACAAAACCACACAGAATGTGAAGGAACCAGGGCGGTATACATTTGATGATGCTCAGGTGAGTATATAATTGGTTCTTAGATGCATCCAAATAGACTATTGGTGTGGAGATGTAGTGCAGTAGATGATGCACTGGTTTTCTAGCGTGTTTTCATTTTGAATACTCTGAAGTTATAATTGACAGGCTGAACATTATTCCCATAACATGCCTGTCTAGACTGTCTACTTAAGGTCTGTAGTAGTAACTCAACACAGGATAGAAAATAAGAGAGCCATAGTGGTATAGTGGTTAGAATGTTGAACAAGAAGGCTAGAGAGCCAGTTTGGTGTAGTGGTTAATAGTTCGGGACTCTAATCTGGAGAACCGGGTTTGATTCCCCACTCCTCCACTTGAAGCCAGCTGGGTGACCTTGGGCTAGTCACAGCTTCTTGGAGCTCTCTCAGCCCCACCCACGTCACATGGTTTGTTGTGGATATAATAATAACATACTTTGTAAACCGCTCTGAGTGGGTGTTAAGTTATCGTAGAATCATAGAGTTGGAAGGGGCCATACAGACCATCTAGTCCAACCCCCTGCCCAGTGTAGGATCAGCCTAAAGCATCTCTGACAAGTATTCATCCCGCCTATTCTTGAAAACTGCCAGTGAGGGGGAGCTCACCACTTCCTTAGGCAGCTGATTCCACTTTTGAAATACTCTGACCGTGAAAAAGTTTTTCCTAATATCCAGCCGGTACCTTTGTGCATGTAATTTAAGCCCTTTGCTTCAGGTCCTACCCTCTGCTGCCAACTGGAACAGCTCCTTGCCCTCCTCCAAATGACAGCCTTTCAAATATTTAAAGAGAGCGATCATGTCCCCCCTCAACCTCCTCTTCTCCAAACTAAACATTCCCAAGGCCCTCAGCCTTTCCTCGTAGGGCTCAGTCTCCAGACCCCTGATCATCCTCATCGCTCTCCTCTGCACCCTCTCGATTTTGTCCACATCCTTTTTGAAGTGAGGCCTCCAGAACTGCACACAGTACTCCAGGTGTGGCCTGACCAAGGCAGTATAGAGAGGGGCTATGACCTCCTGCGATTTCGACGCTATGGCCCCTTTGATACAACCCAGGATTGAACTGGCCTTTTTTGCCACCGCATCACACTGACTGCTCATATTTAGTTTACAGTCCACTCTTACCCCAAGATCTCTTTCACGTATACTACTGCCCAGAAGTGTATCCCCCATCCAGTATTTGTGCTTCCCATTTTTGTGTTCCAGATGTAATACTGTGCACTTGTCTTTGTTGAATTGCATCCTATTTACAGCTGCCCACTTCTCCAGAGTATTCAGGTCTTGTTGAATTTTAATTCTATCTTCTTGGGTGTTTGCTACTCCTCCCAGTTTGGTATCATCAGCAAATTTAATGAGCAGCCCTTCCACTCTTTCATCCAGATCATTGATAAAAATATTGAAAAGTACCAGGCCCAAAACCGAGCCCTGCGGCACCCCACTGGACACCTCCCTCCAATCTGATGAAACGCCGTTGACCACCACTCTTTGAGTGCAGTCCTCTAACCAGTTCCCTATCCACCAAACTGTCCTATAGTCCAGTCCACAGTCTTCCAGTTTGCCCATCAGAATGTCATGGGGGACCTTATCAAAAGCTTTACTAAAATCCAGATAAATCATGTCAACAGAGTTCCCCCGATCCAGTAAGCTGGTCACTCGGTCAAAGAAAGAAACCAGGTTGGTCTGGCAAGATCTGTTAGGGACAAAACCATGCTGAATTCCCCAGATCACTGCGCGGTCCTTCAGATGCTTACAGATTGATCCCTTTAAAATCTGTTCTAATATCTTCCCAGCAACAGAAGTCAGACTGACCAGCCTGTAGTTTCCCGGGTCATCCTTCTTCCCTATCTTAAAGATTGGGATAACATTTGCTCTTCTCCAATCTTGTGGCACATCCCCAGTCCTCCAGGAGGCCTTGAAGATGATGGACAGGGGTTCTGCAAGTTCTCTAGAAAGTTCTTTCAGCACTCTTGGGTGCACCCCATCCGGCCCAGGGGATTTGTATTCATCCAGTGCAGCCAGATGCCTCTCCACAACCTCTCTGTCAATGTCAATTAGCCACTCAGGTGTCCTGCCACATTTTCTACTATCTCTAGATGTGCCTGAGTTCTTCAGGGAGAAAACAGAGGCAAAAAAGTCATTAAACCTGTCTGCTTTTTCTCTGTCCTGCATCAGAGTTTCTCCATCTACTCCCAACAGTGGTCCAATTGCCTCTTTAACCTTGTGTTTGCTTCTCACATATCTGTAGAAGATTTTCTTATTGTAGTGAGCTCTCCTGGCCAGACCCAGCTCGTACTGAGCTTTGGCCTCTCTGATGGCTGATCTGCAGTACCTAGTAAACCTCATATACTCCTCTTTAGAGGTCTGTCCTTCTCTCCATTTCCTGAACATTTCCCTTTTCTTCCTTAGCTTGTTCTGGAGCTCTCTGTACATCCACATTGGTTTCTTGGAGCCCTTACCATGTTTCTGTCTTGCTGGGATAGTGAGGGGTTGAGCTTGCAAAAGCTCATGTTTGAGAAGGGCCCACTCTTCACTTGCTCCTTTCCCTTCCAGCACACTCCCCCACGGAATGACTCTCATCAAGCCTCTGAGTTCATCAAAGTTGGCCTTACGAAAATCTAACCTACGAGTCCGGCTATGAACTTCCTTGCCCCCCCCCACAGCAACTGGAATTCAAGGAGGACCCCCTAAGGTCCCCACCACCTTCACCTCATCTACCAATTCTTCCCTGTTGGTTAATATCAAGTCTAGTATAGCCGAGCCCCTTGTATCTTCCTCCACCTTTTGAAAAAGGAAGTTAATCAGCCAGGCAGGTCAGGAAATTGTGTGATTCATGACGCTTTGCTGAGCCTGTCTCCCAGTACACATCAGGGAAGTTGAGGTCACCCATAATTACAAGGTTCTGATATCTGGATACTCTACCAATCTGTTCAAAGAGGGCAGCATCCGTTTCTTCTCACTGGTCAGGTGGTCTGTAGCAGACTCCAACAATAATACCCTTTTGTCCTTCCTCCCCTTATTTCTACCCATATGCTTTCCACTAGGCTGTCTGCCCCATTCTCCATAACTTCTTGACAATCAAGCCCTCTCCTCACATACAACGCTACTCCACCTCCTCTTCTACCCTTCCGATTTTTCTTAAAGAACTCATACCCATCCACTAGCACATTCCAGTCATGAGAATCATCCCACCAAGTCTCAGTAATTCCTACTATATCGTAGCCCTCTGTTTGCAATAGAAGCTGAAGCTCTTCTTTCTTATTGCCCATACTTTGGGCATTGGTATATAGACACTTGTAGCCTTGTACCTTCGTTTGACCTGTCCTACCCAGGTGGGTCCCCACTGTTTTCACTTCGTCATTGAAATCACCCTGTCGTTCGTCCCCTTCCCCTTGTTGCTTCAGTTTAAAGCTCTCCTGATGAAGTTCTCCAGGTTCATTCCAAACGTTTTCTTCCCTGCCCTTGAGAGGTGAAGCCCATCATGTGCTAGAAGGCTTTCTCTAAGAAAACCTATCCCATGGTCCCAGAACCCAAAGCGCTCCTGCCGGCACCACCATCTCAGCCAATGATTCACCTCAAGTATGGTCCACTCCCTGCGCGTTCCTCTTCCTATGACTGGAAGGATGGAAGAGAATACCACCTGAGCCCCCAATGTCTTCAACTGCCTTCCAAGAGCTTCATAATCCTCTTTAATTCTTGCGACAGTATTCGTAGCCGTCGTTTGTTCCCACATGAATCAGCACAAACGGGTACTTAATCAGCGGGCTTGATGAGTTTCGGCAGCCGGTCGGTAATATCCTGAATTCTGGCCCCCGGCAAGCAACACATCTCTCGGAATAGGGGATCTGGCCTAGAGACATGGCGTTCCATACCCCTGAGCAAAGAGTCCCCAACGACTACAACCTTCCATTTTTTTCCACTTCCGTGTGTCCCCATGTCCTCTGCACACCTTCTTCCAGATCTTTGCGGTTGTCCTGAAAGGCAGTATATAAATTGTTTGTTGTTGTTGTTGTTGTCGCTGTTGTTGTTGTTGTTGTTATTAAACTATTCAAAGATAATTGGATAAAAAGCAGTTAATTCCGTGTCTGATAGATTGGCAGTATCTGATATATTGGGCATGGCATGTGCATATTTACTAAAAAGTTTGTCTGCTTCTTTAATCCACTGCTTTTTTCAAACCAAGTTTTCTCTTGGAAGCCATTCTGGTACTCTATAATGTTCTTCTGTACCTTTAAATATACAAGATATATACAGCTAATGCTAATGGTTGTTGTGGATTTTCCGGGCTGTAAAGCTGTGGTCTTAGCGTTACAGTTCCTGACGTTTCGCCAGCAGCTGTGACTGGCATCTTCAGAGGTGTAGCACCAAAAGACAGAGATCTCTCAGTGTCACAGTGAAAGCCTTCGACAATACAGCTAATGCTAAGTTCCTTTTAGGCCACTAGATGGCTGTCTTTATCCATAGTTTTTGTACAAACCTATCTGTCCTGACTGGTGGGAGATGCATTGGATTGAACAAAAGGTTTTATGAAGGTTTGTATCACATCTAGTACTTGGTGTGTATCCATCAAGAGGTGTATCCATTTGGTTTTTAAAAAGTAGGAATCAACTAATTAGTGGAGGTGATTCTATTATGTGAGAATTACAGCAAACAACTGGATTTGCTCACTTGCTTAGACTGGGTTCATAGAAAGGAGCAGTGCATGGTGTTCCTATGTTACTTGTATCCAGTGGGACTTCATACAAATTGTGCACATGTGGAAGTCAGAGCAGTGGATTGTATCTTTTCCCTGCATAGCATTATCCCATAGTTGTCTGTTTATTTAAAAACGTGTTCAGCCTGCTTTTCTCCTAGAAGGACTTGTGTGGGCCACATTTGCAATCCACATGTGAAACCTCCTTATGTTACATGAGAGGCTTGCTTGCAGGATTGCAGTGTCTGTGGTTTATAGAGCCTATGGGGTGCTCAAATTACTGTAAAAACAATGCCACAGAAGTTCTAATTTCTGACATATTCTGTTCTTGCTGCCTTTGGGGAGCAATATCTCAGTGTGCAAGTGGAAAATTTTAACATCATAGACATTTTGAGACAGTACATCCATTAGTTCAATGCATAGCATTTATCCTAGACTTCTTTAAACTTCTGGAGTTCTTTTAATTTTTTTTTAAATTGGATGTTTAAAATCAATGGCCTCTGCATTTTATACCTATGGTAAATTGTTACTTTTTTATATAAGAGAAAAGCATAATCCATTTTCCTTACACAGAGCAAATCAAACTACCAGCCATTCATGAAGCTCCTGCAGAGCAAGTAGAAGCTTGCATGATAACCGCTACTCTAGAATCTTGCAGAAGTGAACTGGGTGCCAGTCAAACCCTCACAACTATCCTTCTAATGCATTTTTGCTAGAACAACTCACATTGGCCCTATGACACTGTGGATTGTCTGCCTCTTCTCACCTGGAAAAAAGATCTGTTTGCATAGTTCTCAAATACTATGTTCAGCACAGCAGAAGCATAGCAATGGCATCAGGATGTCATATAAGTGTAGATCTACAAATATTCATATAACATAAAAATGTATATGATAATCTATGTATCTTGAACTGCATCCTAGCAAAAAGTGGTCTAAGTTCAAATAGGTGATTTAAACTTGAATTTCTTTTAAAAATATTTTAGGAGCACATTTACAAATTGATGAAAAGTGATTCATATCCTCGTTTTATACGATCCAGTGCCTACCAGGAACTGCTACAGGCCAAGAAGAAGGTATTGGTCCATCTTGCCTATTTATTTCCTCTATTTCAGTGGTGGTTTCTCCTTACTACCATATTGGCTACATAATCTCCCTGGGTAACTCAGCTGAATATCCGGTAGGTGAAGAAGTTAAGTTTGAAGGTCACGCAAATACTAGGTGTGCCTATGCATGCATTTATTTTGCTTTTTTGCATGCTTGATAAGTTGATTTAATCAGTTGCATTGTGACTTTTAAATTATATAAGTCTTCTTGGACCAAGGACCAAATGTGTAATGTAGCTTATGAATATTCGATTCAACTGGACTCAGTAAAACAAGCAGATTCCTTTAAAAATAATCAAATAGCTCAGGGTTTTCTAAGCCCAGTTCTGTATTAGAACCATGTCAAACTTGTGATAGAATCATCAAGGGCATGACACAGTCCACACCCCCATGACATCCTCCTGCCTGGCCATGCTTTTTCTTTCCTGAAACTTACCTAGGCACAATGGA
Organism: Eublepharis macularius; assembly: GCF_028583425.1. Taxonomy (NCBI): domain Eukaryota; kingdom Metazoa; phylum Chordata; class Lepidosauria; order Squamata; family Eublepharidae; genus Eublepharis; species Eublepharis macularius. Next base: position 154,405,004 of record NC_072790.1, on the reverse strand, counting down.
CTGGAGAGGGGGACCTACAGAGAAGCCTTGGAGAGGATTCCCAGTAAGGCCTCCCGCCCTGAGTGCTTCAACATCAGTGTCCCAGATGTCTGGAAATGGAGGAACCTTAACTGTTCAGGACACTAGAATCTTTAGCATGAATATCACATGTCCAAGAAGCTATATATCCCAGGGAAACTTGTTAGCTGTGAGGAGCCATGGAATATGTCATGCCTTATGTCCAAACAAAGGTAGTGCTCAAATCACAGATGCCCCCCTACCTTTTATTATAGTCTTCTTAGGTCATATTTTGAGATGGTTACAGAAGAGACACAATTTCCCCTCTACTTTTGTTTAGGGATCCCACAGGGCCATCCTGCCTGGACCTCTACAGTTCTGCTATGTCCCTCTGTGGTTTTGTGCCTAACTGAAGAAGGCAGCACATTTCCCTGTTGTGCATTGCAGGCTGTCTGCATACATCAACTATGTTATTTCCATTGAGTGAGCTGGGACCTGCCCTCCTCCTGCCATGCATTTGTTCTGATCAGATGAGCATCCCCTCTCACATTCACAAGGGACCCAGCTGCCTTTGTCCTTGTTTACTGGCTGGCTGAGGGAACTTTCCAGGCCAATGAAACAACCTTGTTGCCTGTACATTAACATTGTTTAGCTTATAGCTGGGTACTGCCCCAGCTGTTCCCAGGTGCCCCAGAGTCAAATAAGCAGGAGTGGGCTGCAGTGTGTGTGTGGGGGGGGGGGGTTCTTATCAGCAAGGAAGACTGCTGAGGGAGGGATAAGGCTTGCCATAGAAGAAATCCCTAGCTTGTCTGTTTACTTTGTCATGGTTGACAATGGGCAACAGGAAAGCAGAGAACAAATTCCTAGAAATTATTTTCTGGAATTCATGGAGGGTTTTATCTTTCATGTGTGATCAGTATAACAGTGTGGAGACTGACAGGTACAGAGGTTTCCACTGGTCACAAGAAATTTGATTACTGAAAGAAATAATCTATCATGCATCATTTTCATCTTCCATCATGCACTATCTATCTCTTCCGGGGGGTGCGGAGGAGTCTTTGTTAAGTGAGCCCAGAACTGGCTGGGAAATTCTTTCCTCTCTCAAGAAGTGCAAGGAAAGCAAAGGGAAAGAGGTCTATTGCTGACTGGGGGTGCAGGTTATACATACATAATTTGTACAACACAGTATAAGACCAGAGCTAGCGAGTTGCTAATGAAGAAGACCGCCATGGCACACCTGAAAGTATTGAGGGGAGGTCAGAGGATGGTTTGCAGATTTCATTAGGGGCTTCCTGACTTTACCGGTACAAGGACTGGGGCAACCTGGAGCATTGCTTATCCTGGGCTTCCTGATGTATGGGACTCAGTAAATGGGAAGGGATGGAACAGGTGTGGTGACAGAGACTGGTGGTTCTGGCTAAGCTTTCTGTAAGTCTAATCCAAGAGTGATTGGAAGTCTGGGCCAATTTCATAACTATCTTGGGTTGGGGAGCATCAATGTGTGAGTTTACTATTATGAGCCCCTCCTTTAATTTCAGTGCCACCACAGCTTGCGACAGTCATATACTTCTGTAAATAGTCTTTTAGAGTACTAATTTTCACCATATTGCATTATTAAAGTAAAACCGTTTAAAACCTTAGAGAGTTGACCTTCCATGATTTATAGGTTGCTGGGAATTCTGTTTCTCTTTCTGTTACATCTGTCGCTTTATCATGCTAGATTACCGTTACAAGTGGGCATTCTAGCCCTAGGCAAGATCTATTGGGAAGCTCTCCCGTAACTCTCATTGAAATGAACTCTAATCCATGAAGCACAGAAAACCAGCCAGGTAGGCAGTAGGACATTTATACATTAAAAGATTACTGAACAAGGACAGAGAGATGCAGAGAAACTAAATGAATTCTTTGCATTGGTTGTCACTTGGAAAAAACTGGACACCATGGTCTGATTCATTCTTTTGTGGGAAGGTATTGGAAGAGCTAGGTAAAATAGAGAGGTGAAGGATAAAGGTTTAGAGATGAAAGATTACAAAGTAACAAGTCATTGGGTTGCATGACCTTAACTCAAGAAGAACTCAAATGTAAAACTACTCTCTAAAAAAATTCAGCTCACCTCTAAATTAGACTCTTTACTAGATGATTGGAAGGTAGCCAAAGTAACATCAATGTTTAAGAAGACATCTAGGTGGGATTTGGGAAGTGACAGAATGATCAGCTTAACTTTTGCCCAAGATAACTTTTGCACAAGATAAACTTTTGCCCTTGAAAGCAGTGTTAAAGCTAGAAAATGTGTAGAAGAACAAGCTTAACTGAGGCTGGATCAACATAGCTCCTGCAAACACCAACCCTTTAGGGTGATAGCAAGCATGTAGACAGATATGCCTTGGAGTGGGATGCATCTAGTTTCACCAATTTAGATCACAACCAGTTTGCACAACTTATGTGTCTAGTGCTGCATGGTCCCCTCCCAGTTGGAGGGGGGACCTGGCACTGACCTTTAGTTTCTTCTTGTGCATGCGCAAAGCATGCATGCATTCCTGGCATGGCCCAATGACATTGCTTCCAAGAGCGACATCCAATTTAGGCCTCCAAACAGGCTAAATCAGCCTAGCACAAAGCCCGGGAGCACTCCCAGGGCCTACACAATGACATCACGTCTGGAAGTGTCATCATCATGCCACGCCAGGAGCACTCCCTGCGAGTCTCATTCCTGCACCTTTTCCCCCACCAGCCAGGTGAGTGGTGGTGGGGGGAGGAGACTGGAAGCGGGGGATAACTGGCCCCACCGTGGGAATGGCAATCCTATGTGTGTCCAATCAAGATGAATACAGCCCACCACTCTTGCATTATGACGTGCCAGGTGCTTGGCAAATTTTCTGTTTTTATGGTTGCTAGCTAAGGACAATTTTGGATTTCTTATTTCTATTGTTTCAACCTGAAAATCCCAGTTGCAATTTTGCTTTTCCCTTCTGTGAATTGAACCTATGACCTTTTTCCTGAATTTCCCTGTTTCTTTGAATTGATGCATTTTTTTGTGTATTGGTAAATTACTGCTACGCATTATACATAAAACATATGTGTAAATGTATGTTTTAAAAGTACAGCATGCATATCCAACACAAACAAATCTACAAAGCCAGCGGCAAAAAAACAGGAAACTAAAACAAAACAGAAACAAAATTGCTTATCCCTATTGCTAGCAAGTTGCAAAAAGAGGTTATTAATCCTTACCCACCCCCCTTAGCCTGCCATACGTGGCTGGTGGGTTGCAATCAGCATGGCAAGTCCCAACAAGTTGTGCAGCTCTGGCTTACAACACCACGGCTAGAGTTGCCACTGTCAAAACAGTCCTTGCCATCTTGCATGGTCAGCTCTCACACTTTTATGTACATTCAAATCACATAGCAAAAAATTAGCACTTAGGCAGGACTAAAAGAGGGACAGGTTCCAAGCCTTGTTGGGCTGATAAAGAACTACCCAAAAGGGCTTCACAATGAATGCTATGATGCTCTTGACAATGATGAAACTTCAAACTTAATTTTTCCCCCTCATGTTTTCTGAAGTACTATTAACACTCAATGGATAATTTGTGCCCTGGAAAAAAAAATTATCATTGATAACGGGTGTACCTATAGGACAGCCCCAAGCTGAATTCCATTTTCCATCACACATTGCTATTAGTATATCAAGCAGCAGAATATGCAGGAAGAGCTGGAGAGTCCCCAACCAAGGCAAAATCATAGAATCATAGAGTTGGAGGGGGCCTTACAGACCATCTAGTCCAACCCCTGGCCCAATGCAGGAACAGCCTAAAGCATTCCTGAAAATTTTCATCCAGCCATTCCTTGAAGACTGACAATGAGAGGGAACCTACAACTTATTAACATGAATACGTTTTTCATAACATCCAGCTGATCCCTTCCCTCCTGTAGTTTAAACCCATTGTTTCGAATGTTACCAACAGGAACAGCTCCCTCCCCTCTCCTAAGTGACAGCCTTTTAAATACTTAAAGAGATAATCGTGTCTTCCCTTAACCTCCTGTTCTCCAAACTCTACATTCCCCAAGTCGCTCAGTCTGGGGTTCTGGAAACATCTCCGTACCTCACTGTTCCGTGGTTTCAGATTTTCTTCCATTTAATCCACTTGACAAAATGTTTCTCTCTAAAGGCCCTGATCCAGAGGTCTTCCCACACATCAATGCTCCACCTCTCAGATTGTCAGTCCTGTCACAGCTGACTGAACCAGCCAGGCATTCAAAGCTGCATGGATCATGCAGGAGCACTCCGGTGCACTCTTTCGTATGAGATAGAAGTAGTTTATGCCCACAGCACCCTTTTTAATGTGAGAGGTCATATTCAGAACTGCAGTCCAGGCCCATACGCCCATGTCTGTGTGCGGAGTGGCCATGCTGGCTCAAGGTGAAAAGGTGCAATGGGTTCCCCTTGACTTTTCTACATGCATTTTGCGTCCTCTTCTGTGCTGGCTTTTGCAGTGTGATTTGTATATATGCTTGGTATTTTGCAGCCCCTTTGCTTCATAGCTCCCCCTGTCCCAGCCTGTTCTTTTTGGCTTCTTTTGTTTGGTTTGCTTTCCGTTTTTTATTTTTTTTCTTTCACTTTAAGTTTGGAAACACATTGGATCGCCGAACATCTTTTGAGAAATTCACACGCAATGTGGTAAGTTTATAACCTTGTAAGACTTAACAGTTAACAATTCTCTTCAGTTTGTTATTTGGATGACTCCTGTACTCAGTTTACCACATATTGCTTGGAATGATGGCTAAACTGAAATTATTTGGAATAATGTAAATTGAAAGAGCACTTTAAAGCAAGCAACATCATTGTATCTACTCTTTAAGAAAAAAGAGAGATCACTGAAATAAACTCTAACTGGATGTATTCCTTCTTACCACTGGTGACTGGAAGTGAGCCACTCGTGAAAATTGCTGGGAGCAAAGCAGTTAAGGGCGAGGGGAATTCCCACCATTGTTTATAACCCTCAGAAGGCAGCAATGGAGACAAGGGGCACCTCAGCATTCTATAAGCAGGTCATTGCTGATTGGCTGGCTGCCCATAACATCAGCCATCCATGCCGAAGAGCAACCGTACCATGACTGAGGTGCCCCTGCCCCATCATGACCTCCTGGTTTTTCTTCCCCCTTGACTCCCTGGCATTGGCAGTCAGTGGGTTCCACTCACTTCTTAATCTGCATTTTCTTACCTCAAGTCATCCTTTTAAAAAATTATGTGCCAGTGCCTTTGGATTTTTTTTTCTCAGCATTATGTAAGTTCAAACTAAGCATTCAACACATTTATTTTTGTAGGGCAGAAACATCCCAATTTTCCCATGCCATAAAAACTGTACACCAACACTGAGGGCGAGCACTAACCTGTTATGAAAAGAGGTAGAAAGATCTTGGCTTCTACTCCAGTTTGTTAACATTGTCTGCTGAACTGTGTGCATTTCATGTGTGCAGGTGTGTGTGGTTTGTGTGTGTGCGCACATTTCAGTGTGGTGTATTGTGGCTTTTGCTGTGACAGCCAGTTAATAAAGTTGTGTGTGTTGAAATGGTTATCAACAGAGCATCAGCAAAGATCATGGTTTTTGTTTTCTGTTTCTTACTGCGGAATACTTTTCTTGACCCCCTAAATGATTTTAAGAATCCACAAATCCTCAAGACATTAAACACAACCTAAATTCCATTAAGTTTTATAATGAGGACAATGCATCAGGTGGAGTGGAACTATCTTTGGTGCAAGCAAAGTAAAGATTGGGTGAAGCAATAGTCAGTGACTATTTAGGGAAATGAGAATGTTTCAAAGTAATACTAGATTACAGTATAAATTTAAGAATTAAACTGGATTAAGGGCTTTTTAATGCTCTCATCCAGATCCTGTTCTGTCAATGGGCTTTGCAGACCATGACACCTTTGCAAATTGTGCCATACATGCTAGCCATACAATAATAAATAATTACCATGGCGTTGAAACAAAAACCCCTATTTTTGCCTGGTGGTTTTGCCACAGCATGTTACTCTGTGAGTTCTGTATCATTTGAGGGGATTTTTAAAATATAAAATAAGTATTTTTCAGTATAAGAATTAGAGGTATGTAACTGAATTCTTCCATTTTGATGATCCCAGGTACCATATTAAATGGAAGTTGCAGCCCAAGCAACCTTAGAGTTTTAGAGAGTTCCACTTTTGCAATGGTTAGCAGAATACAAAGTAAAGGATAGCCACCAACCTGCTGGACCATGGCGATACAACTTTCCCTCCCTGTACTAACTCTGCCAGCTCCAGACACATCTGGGTGCTAGTTACCACATGGTCAAAAGAGCAAGAAAACATGAAAGCCAGCATGGTATAGTGGTTAAAGTGTTGGATTAGGATCTGGGTGATCCAGGTCTGAATCTCCACTCTGCCATGGAATTTTGCTGGGTGACCTTGGGCCAGTCACACACTCTCAGCCTAACCTACCTCATAGGGTGGTTGTGAGGATAAAATAGAGGACAGGACAACGTAGGCTTCTTTGGGTCCCCATTAGGGAGATATGTATGGTAGAAATGAAGCAGCATAGTTGTGTGATACCCCTATCCCAAGCATACTGAGGTTTGTCAGAGTCTGACTGCCTAGGGAGGAGAGGATGAGATGAGAGGATTGCATCAGCACACTAGGTTTGTGAATCACATTGCGAAGAATCAAATATACCCAATGCATATTCTTCTTATGAGATCCAAGGCTAAAGCTGTAACTGTGCAGGAATAGTATCGTGTGACAAAAATGGTTCTGATGTATAAGAAAAAGACAGTTATGAGAACTAACCAATCAAGTTCCCATGCTTCAGCTGTTTAATGAGACATTCGTAGCCACAGAAACTTTATGCTCCTTTGGTCCATTTTGTTTATGTTAGCACTTCTTTCCTCTACACACTTTCACCATTGGTAACACAGGATTTTTGAAGAAGTGTTATGGCCTTTTTACATAAGGGTATGCTGGGATCTCATAAGAAGAAGAGCCCTGCCAAAAGAAGATTTCCCAGTCACAGGGGCAGAACCCTTTGGGCCAAGACTAACACAAGTGGGGGCCCAATTGCCACAATCCCATAGCCCCTGTACTCATATTCTCTCTAACACACTTATGTCATGTATGTCAGCCTAGTTTTAGATTTTAAATCCATAGTCCAGCTCTACAAACTTATTAACAACATATTCCTTTTCCCCAGCCCACTATTTTCAGTCCTCCTTAGTCTAGGGGCACATATAGTTTTGCTACTTTTGGCTATTCCTAGTGCACAAGTAGAAAGCAAGCCAATGGCAAATACACAGTTTCATAAATACTTGCATGCTGTTTCACATAAAGAAAAAAGGATCAAAAAGCCATACAAAAAAGTTGGAAAAAAATGAGAAAAAGGAATGAAAATTTGACCTAATGTTGTAGGTCAAGTGTATTCAAGAGGGTAACTTTTCTTCTGGGAATAGGAGAGACAAGTGGGGGCACATAAGGAATTACAGGGGGCATCTCATTTCCCCCTTCCCCACTATTCCCCCTTTGCATTCCCTATAAGCCCCAATATCCTTCTCTTCTTTCCACCCACCAGCCAACCTACATTTACCTGCCCCCTCTGTCTTCAGCTTTCCTTTTTTCCCTCCCCCTGGCAGTCTCTCCTCAGGAAAATTATGGACCAGTTGTGTAGTGCCATCTGAGCTGAGTCCATTTGCCCTGGAAGAGACCTATTTTCCCCTTGCATGAAGATAATTTGGATGGCTAGCTGTGTTGGTCTGCAGTAGAACAGCAGAATTGGAGTCCAGTGACACTTGAGAGACTAATAAAAGTTTCAGAGTGTAAGCTTTCAATAGCCAGAGCTTGTGTCGGAAGAAGGGAGCTCTGACTCTCGAAAGCTTACACTCTGAAAATCTTGTTGGTCTCTTCGGTGCCACTGGACTCAAATCCTACTGTTCATCTTCCCCTATACCCCACCCCACACTATTTTTTCTTTCTCTCCTCCTAGCAACTCCCATATCCCCACCTTCCTACGCTTCCTTATCTCCTTCATACCCATCAACTTCCTTTTATCATTTCAGAGGTTTTTATCCCGCTAGATGTATTTTTTTTATTTTGGGTTTTTCTGCAAAGCTGAGGCATTTTTTCATTTTTTCAAAAGATCCTTCTTCTCCATTCACTACTCAGATTTTGAGATTTAAGTACCCTAAGATTTGGCAGAGTTGAAAATTAAGAATATATTACTTATTCAAAATTATACATATTATAAATGGCACATATTATGAATTATATAATGCCAGATAGATAGATAGATAGATAGATAGATAGATAGATAGATAGATAGATAGATAGATAGATAGATAGATAGATATGAATTCAGCCAGAGGGAGGGACAGTGGCGTTGCATGGGCGGGACCACTGGGGAGGTTGCCCTGGGCGCAAAATTCTTAGGGGCACAAAATTTCAAAAAAAAAAAAAAGTACCTAGCAGACATTGGCATTGTTCTGGCTTTGTTCTCAGCAAAGGCTCCCTGCTGAAATTGTCCTGGCTAAGAATGGGAGGTGCAGCCCATGGAGGTTCTGCAGAAGGCTGCCTTATCTGTGAAGCTCTCGGCTTTCTAAACCAGACCCCAGGAAGGGACCAAGGGGTGAGAAAGAGCTGTGCAGTGCAGGCACGGAGACTCGTTTGCTGTATCGCACCTCCAGGCGAGGGAGAAGATCCCACTGTAGTGTGCATGAAGCTGCCCGGAGAGTCTCTGTACTGGCCCGTGCAGCCGACCGCTCGGAGCTCTCATTAGGGAAAGCCTGGCCCAGGGGGGGGGGGCTGCTGGGCCTGCAGAAGGCCCATGCTCAGTTCCAGTGGCATCTCCAGCGACCCTGCAGAGTGCTGCCAGGATGAGAATGCAACACTGGCCATGCTGGCCCAAGGGGGGGAGTGCGACTCAGCGCCAGTGCCACAAGGCCCCACGGACTCTGCTGGCCTGCCCTGGAGCACCCGCACCTGGCAGCCCCACCTGGGAAGGGGCTCTGGGGCCAGGCCTGCAGGCCTGGGCATAACTGAGCCCAGCCAAGCAAGAGTGCTGCCGAGGACTGCATTGCAAAGGGGTGGCTCCTGAGAGCTTTCCTGCAGGGCCAGGCCTGGAGGGCGGCACCTTGGAGATCCGCCCTGTGAAGGGGCTGACTTGGCAACCCTCTGTGGAGAAGCAGCAGTGCCTTGACATGCCCACCCTCCTTCAGGGCTTCTCAGAGGGCCGCAAGAAAGGGTGATGGCAGCCAGCCTCATGCGCCCAGGTCCGCCGGGACAGAAGCATGGCAGCTGCTCTGTTCTTGCAGCAAGGAGACGGGACCCATGCTCCACAGCCTGTGGTGAGTCCCTGCCCTCCAGGGCAGGAGGCAGGCAGCCAGCTTGAAGGGGCAATCCTGCCCAGCCCAGGCCCTTCCTGTGGAGGCAGCACCCAGGGGGCATTGCGGGGCAGTGCTGGGTTGAGCCACAGGGCCTGTCCAGGCACACCCCACAGCCTCACCTCTGCTCATGTGGCCTGACTCCCTTGCTCGGCGTGCTGCACAGGGAGGGGAGGCTGGGCAGCCTTTGAGGCCCCGCCGCTTTGTGGTGCCGCTGTGCTCCCACTGTCAGTAAAATACAATACATGTGCTTGGGGGTGGGGTAAGGGGTTCAGTATTGGGCTGGTGAAAGGGACTCAGGGAGTGCTGACTGTTCACAGGTTAGGGGATGCAATATTTGCCTTGCCCCGGGCGCTGGCAATACATGCTACGCCACTGGGAGGGAACCTAGTTCTGTGGCAAGAATATACTTAGCATTGTCCATCTGAGATTCAATTCCTGTCATCTCCATCATAAGTAGTAGTGCTGGGAAAATACCATTCTCGTGAAATATTTTAAACAACAGATTACAGGAATTTAATTTGGGCTGCACTCCTGGAGATTCATGGAGTTCAGATTCACAACACAGGATTATTAATAAGTGTCTCCTATTCTTTGAAAGAACATTGTTACCCTCTTGAATTCTATGACTCCAGAAGACAAAGGTAGCTGACTGGCTAAGTGTAAGGCTGCTTAATACATATGTAGATTGACAGGTAATTATAGCCAGGAGTCATTTCGTAGAAAAAGAGCTGGAGGAACTCATTAGCATAACTCATTAGCATATGTCACGCCTCTTGCCATCACTGGAAGTGTGTCATTAGCATAACTGATTTGCATATGCCACACCCCCTGACATCACCTATCCTGACTGTTTTGGACCCAATCCCGGCCATTCAGGGCCGAAATTGGGCTCAAAATGGCAAAAAGGGGCTGAAAATGGCCGAAAAGGGGCCCAGAATGGTCAGGATTGGGTCACTGCTAAGTGGGAGAGTGATCCACCACCTGTCAGAGGCCCAATCAGGGCCGTTTTGTCCCCAATCCAGGCTGGAACAGGTCTAAAATGGCTAAGAGTCAGGTGGGCGGGGCCACCTGACATGTGACCTCTTTGGGGAACTGCCAGAACTGCGTTCCCGCATGTTCCCTCTCGAAATGAGCCCTGATTATAGCATGTATTCATACTACAGCATTTGGGTTTTCTGCTACTGCAAGTGACTGAATGGCCCATTTTAATGGAGTGCTGGGAAATCCATGTCCTCCCACCAGTACTAAAAATAGTGAAACTTTTCTAGTTTGTCAGTTGGTAATCTACAAAAAGCTTAATTACTCCATTATTGATATTACTTATCAACTTTAATTCAGAGGTGGATAGCTGCATCTAAATCCTGTTAAAATGTGCTAGCCTTTTAAGATAGTCATGAAACTTGTCCAATTGATTTCAACAAGAAATTTATTTATTTTAAATGGAGCAATAACAATGTGCCTCATAATGGCATGTTGCCAAACTGAGAGGTAGTGTTAGCCATGCTCCTCTTCAGCCTGTCCCTATCATCTAAAAAAGCATCTGAGCATTGTTGAACATGTAGAATGTGTTAATGTTTGTTAGTACATCTGACCAGGAAAAGCTAACTTGTGAATGACTGGCAGTAGGAATTAAATATTACATGAGTTTATTTCAAAATTTAACACTGGGTTGGATCCTATACTTCCACAGATGCAGTGAAATCTCCCAATGCTAAGCGCTTTCCATGTGAGCAGGAAGCACTGAGACAAGGAGGAGGACATATTGCACAGCAGAACAAAAATATAGGGTTCAAACCAATATTTGCATTCTGTAGTGTCCAGCCGTTTATTTGTATTGCTGAATGCACTGCAAGGAACATATCAGCTGGCTGGTGGTATTAATGTAAGTGAATACAGAGGGAAGACTAAAAAGACCAAGCAGTTGAGGAAAACATCAGAAGAATTCCCAGTCAAATATTTCCTGTGAAATCTCTAGTTTTGAAAAATCGTAGGCTGATAACCAAAAATCCCTACCCCGTTTTGTGAATTTTAGCAATAAACATATCACTGCTAACCATCATGCTCAGATCTACATGCTGCTTTACATTAGGATTAACCTGTTTGGTTCACAATAAATGTAGTTTACGGTAAAAGTGGCAATTTGATATAAATGGGTGGTCATAATCCATGTCTATGATAAATGCTGAGTGGACAACTAATATTTGACAGACTATATTGTAAACACGAGCACATTAGCAGTAGACACAAATATGAAACATAAAATTTTAATTTATAAGGTCAACTTCGTACTCTTCAAAACAAAACAAAAAATCACAAATATTGCAGATTTCGGCAATGCATCACATCATGGTTGCTGTCTCTAGGTGGCTGCCACTAAAAGACCCATATTTTGGTTGAGAGATCTAAGTGGTCTATTGAAATTCAAGTGCCTGTAGGTTTGAAAAAAAAACCTATGAAATCCAAGCTGTTGATTTCCAACGGGTGCATTCTGTGAAACTTAAACTGGAAATCAAACTACATTCATCACTAAATTAATCACTGGTCGACACATGCATAAACTGTTAAATGTGTCTCTGTGTGTAAAGTGCTGTCAAATCGCAGCTGACATGACAACCCCTGCTGGGGTTTTCAAGGCAAGTGACAGAGGTGGTTTGCCATTGCCTGCCTCTGCATAGCAACCCTGCTCTTTCTTGGTAGTCTCCCATTCAAGTATTAACCAGTGCTGACCCTACTTAGCTTCTGAGATCTGTTTACTATATGAATGAAATTAACTAACTAAAATGATGACAACTGACATTTTTTTGTGTGAACAGACTCCATTGGAAAGTCTTGCGTTTGAAGTGATAGGGAAGTTCCATCTGTGGTATCATGTCAGTGATGGTCCATTCACACATGCATGTCATCTCTTGACAGCACATGCCAAATAATGAAATAGTTATGTGTGAACCTAGGCCAAGAACAGGCTTTCCAGATTGAATGTTCTGATGTGAAAATGTTAGCTTTACCCGCAGAATGCTAAGTGCTTGGCAATGAAATGGGTTTTCAGTGATCATGCCTCTATCTTCTGTTTTCTTTTGTTTGTTTGTTTGTTTATCTTTTCCTCAGGGGAAGTCGCTCACATCAAAGAGGTTAACCAGTCTAGTGCAGTCCTACTAAAAGGATCACCTTGTAGCATGGAAGCAGACTCAATCATTATACATACTTTGTAGCTCACTAATTGCCTGAAGTCAGAGAACAGTAGACAAGATGTTGCATGAGCAAGGACCTGACTTGTTTTCTTTTGTGTATATCAAGGCATTGCAGACTCCAAGGGACTCGCTAACCTTCGATGCCTCCATTTTGAAAGCTCTCTGCTCACTTTCGCCTTCATATCAAGCTGGATCTGTCTCTTTTTTATTTTCTGCAAGCTCAAGTACAGTGAAAAAAAGCTTCCGTCAGGCAGTTTATTTACAGTACTGTCAGTCACAAACTGGAAGATGTGTTAAAAAAATGGATATATTTATAAATATACTTACTATGGCATCACAGCTGTTGCACAATAAATTAGCACAGAAGGTTCCATCTTGCAGATGTATTCACATCAAGAAAGAAAGCCAGTGTCTTTGTCTGTTGTCTGTATATTCTTTGTTAATGTTTCTTGCATTTATTTTTATACCATATTTTAAGAAAAAAGAACACCTTTTACTCCAAATGTATTAAAGTTGATCCCTTCTCTGTAAATTTGTGTATGTTTATATTGTTGTTTTATCTTTCATTAAAATATGCAGAATCTCTTCCCTTTGGACAGTCAATGCTTTTTGGTCTGACAGCAATAGTAAACTGTTTTTAACTTTGCAAAGAGGATGAATGGGCAACATGGCAAATGAGGTTCACTGAGTATGATGCACACTAGGACTAAAAAAAAACCTTTAAATGCATGCTGATGGAGTCTGAAATGACAGTGGCTGATTGAGAAAGAGATCTTGAGGACACAGTGGATAGCTCAAAGAAAATCCCTACTCAGTGTGCTACAGTGATGAAACAATAATTTTCATGCTAGGGATTGTTAGCAAAAAAATTGAAAACAAAACACCCAGTCTTGTAACTCCCTTGTATAGATCTATTGTGTTGCAACACTTGGAATACTGTCTATAGTTCTTCCAGAGTTCTGGTTGCCCCATTTCAAAGGCTATCCCAGAGCTGGAAAAGCTGCAGAAATGGGCAGCCAAAATGATAACCATTCCTGAACAGTCATATCATCGATATATCTAATTCTCAATGTAGCCACATTTGTGGATACTTAAATCAAGACATAGGATGTCAGGCTATGGATGACAGGATATGGCAGACAGATCCCTGTACCATTGCAACAAGAAGTCCAGGCTATTGGTTAAATGGTTTTATTCAGAAATCAAATCATCTCCATATATATGTCCATAGGATTACTCAGAATCAAGGTAAGCATCTAAGCAGTAAAGCAAGGAATTGACAGGAATGAAAATCTGCTGGAAAATCTTTCTTCTTAACACACACATTTGCTCCTTCCTCCTCCCAATAATAAACATAATTTTGGCGGCCACTCTGTGTGAGAACCTCTTGCATATTTGTACTACCACGTTGAGTCACTGGAAAGCAAAACATAGCAATGAACAGGAGTAAGCAAGGTCATGAGGACTGAAAGTTTCTGGAGTTCAGTAGATAAGCACCAGCAAGCAGCCTAGAAGAAAACTGTTATGGCGTTGGCAATAGGACATCAAGTTACAGTATGAAAGATTGGTTCAGTATGAAACATTGGCATGGATGGGGCTCAGACATGACATTGGAGCCATGGCAGACAAGATGGATCTTTCTATAAATCTGAAAAACATAACAGATTTTCAGAAAAATTTGAAATCTCAAAGATTCTTTAAAAATCTTTTTAAAAAAACAAAATAATACAAGTGGCACTTTTAGCTTTAAGAAAGGAATGCCCTCAGTGGACATTACTATACAACCACTCAATATTGCCAGTCTTCAGGCCTTGGTTTCTGTCAATAAAGGGCAGGCAGAGGGGGCAGGGCCCTTTTCAGGGCTACTTTGGCCTCTGAGGGAGGCCTGGCAGCAACCACTCAACAAAAGCTCCATCCCACAAAAGCCAATGTGGTGACGTGGTTATAGTTGTAGGCTAGGATCTGGGAGACTCATTTCAAGTTACCACTCTGCTATGGAGGCTCACTGGGTGATCTTGGACCAGTTACATATTCTCAGCCTAATCTACCTCACAGAGTTGTTGAGAATAAAATGGAAGAGAGGAAAATGACGTAAGCTCCTTTGGGTTCCTATTGTGGAGAAAGATGGGGTATAAACATAAATAAATAAATATAGTTAAAGGGGGCAAATAAAAGGTAGGTTCATTGGTATGTGGAAAGAAGAAAAGGAAGAAGGGGAAATTGAGGGTATGGGCATTGTCAGGAGGAAGGAAAGAGGAAATAAAGTGAGGAAGAGGATACAGGGGGAAATGAGATACCATCCACAAGTCTTTCCACGTTCCCTACCACACAGCTGGGCCAAGCACTATGCAAATGGGTCATAGTTTTCCTGGGTAGAGATTGTCAGGATGAGGTAAAGAGGGAAAGATGAAGACGTATGTTTGCTGAAGGGTGAGAAGGAGAGAAGGAAGCATGGAAAGGGGAGTGTCTATGAGGATTTTCAGAGAAAGGGAAGAAGAAATAATGAGGGAAATATGACAACCCCCACCCCTAGTCCATGTGGGCCCCCTACTTGTCAGTGTATCTAATTTTCAACATGTAGATATTTAAATTGTGGATTGGGGCCATGTTGAGAGAAGAGTTATTTTCCTTCAAACTTAGAGGACCTCCCAAGATTGCAGAATATCAACCTTTAAAAATGGATGTGTGTGTTAAAACCCCACCCCAAATGGTCAACAAACATACATTGCAGGCCTGTGAGGGAGGGCAAAGGAGGAGCAGCAGAAGCCATTGCCCCCTCTTATCACCGAGGCAGCAACACTGCAGGTGCCCGGGAGAGGAAGGAGGCTGGGTGAGAAGGATCAGGAAGTTTGGAAACTGCCACTGCTGCTCCCTTACTGCTAATGTGGTGATGCTGGAGATAGGTGGGGACAGAAGAATGAGAGGCTAAGGAGTTGCTTCCACTGCTGCCCAGGTGGACAGCATAGCAGCAGCAGAGGTGGGTGGGCAGTCAGAAGAGCAGTGTGACAGAAGAGCAGCCAAACAAACAGAGCACATTTTTATTCATTTCAGCTGCCACCTCAGAAGTTTCTCCTCAGCTCAGACAAATAACAAGGCAGAAAATGAATGCCATTGCCTTCTGCTCCATCCCTGCCCACAGTGGCTCAACATTTCCCTTGCTTGCATGCACTCCCAGCTGCATGTGATAACATCACTTCCAGGAGTCATGTAATTTCACTGGCTGCAGGAGTGGTCCCACACTTTGCACAGAGCTGATTCTCTAAGAATTGGTCTGTTGGGGGACAAAACTGCTCCAGTGTGAACCATGGGAGAGTTCATATGGCCAGAGTGATAATGTCACTTCCAAAAGTGATGTCATTGTGCCCTGCAGGGAGCGCGCACACTGCACATTTGGTTGCCTGTTGATGGCGGGTGCTTGCCAGGTGGCTTGCCACCTCCTGCCAATCATCAGCAATCAGTGGGCAGAGAGGCTAACTGCTAGGAGTTTGTCCACCATTGGCAGGCACCTGGGGAACCCTAGCCAGAGCTGATGGAGTGGAACTGTAGGGAACAGGCTGTGAGGTGGAAATGCGGGGGTGGGAAGTGAACAGTGACTGCATAAAGTAGCTGTAGCCTCCAGGAGGGAAGGAAACCTGCCAGGGAAAGCACACATTGGGTGCTGAATGCCAGCGACATTTGGGCTGGGTTAGTCGCCAGGTGGCTTAGAGTTCCATCCCAGCTCAAACACCACCAGCATTCAGCATTTATTTTCCCTCATTAGGGTTCTTCTTTCCTCCTGGAGTTGGTGACAGCAGAGTAGGTAGTATGGAGGAGGACCATTAGGGGAAAGAAGGGTGGAGGAGGAGGTTACAGACGGACACAAAAAATGTGAATTTCCCCATGAATTTCTCTTGTATAATCTATGCTGGATATCTGAATGATAACCAATAGAACATGATACCAAAAGCATAATAGTAATGAACTGACTATATTGGCTTAAATTCCCTTATGCTAATCATGAATGCTGAAAGGAGTTTTGTATCATATCACTTTTCTTAGTAGTTTATTTATCATAAGTATACAAAGGAAAGCAAATAGCCATCTCGATGGAGGAAAAGATTATGAACAAATTACTGCTGAATGGCAGTGAGAAGGGTGAAAACTGAAGATGTTTAAATTTAGAACTATGCTCTAAGAATCTTCAAGAGGTTTGGTGGTGCTTTAGAAAGATAAAACATTATTTGCAACTAATGGGAACTATTTTTGTTACATTCCTAAGCAGTGCATAGTGAATTTATACACTAAGAGCACAATAATGGTATTGACTTATGGCCAGACCTTCACATTATTCATGGAGTAATTCAAATTCCTAAATATATTAGAAAAGTGAACCTTAATTTATGCACAATTGGGTTTTGTCTTAAAGAAAGACAATTTCCACGTCTCAGTTATTAAATATATAATTTTGATGTGCAATCTCATGCAGACTTAAGCATGCTTATGTTATGTACATTAATTTCACTGGGCTTCAATACAATGCTTGATTGTGGCCTAGGTCCATAGGTCAATCCTAGCAACAATGGAGGCAGATATCACCAAAGAAATGCCCTTCCTGTTGTAATGGTAGAGACTGGAACTGAGTCCCAATTAAAGTATGTGAAATAGAATTGTCACTTTCTTTCAGACACTTTTTTTAGTGCACCTGCAAAGCAGCAATGATCCAAAAGCTACATCCAGTATCCTCTGTGAAATTGCAGGGGCTTTGGGGTTGACCTCTTAGGTCATGCAGTGAAAGAACTTACATGCCAAGATTTTTTTTGTCTGCTATTGGCTAATGTGTTATGTATATATTTGGGTAGACTAATTGGTCTCGTTACCTAAGGGCTTGGAGGGGCAAACTTTCTTGGAGGCCTGTTGTTGTCTCATGGGGATAGCTTTGGGTAATTCCTCCCAAATGGTCCTATGTGAGATGTTTTTCTTGCCCAAGTTTGGATCTCTTAAGTCTTGCTGGATGTACTTCAGAGGTTTGCAGTCAACAATAGTATGTGACAAGTTCCAGATGTTCAAACAAAGTACTGTGAAGTTCTAAAGGAAAATGCTAGCAAATATGGACAAATTGGTTAAGCAGAGGGACACTGGTGGGTTTTGTATGTTAGGTATCAGGAACAGTTAAATGACACACTCCTATACGCAATCTCCTAATGTGATAAGTGTACTTTACAATAGTTTGCTCTACATGCAGCCCAAGTCTAAGTCCCACTGAGTTCAACAGCCACTTTGGTGTAGTGGTTAAAAGCAGTGGGACTCTAATCTGGAGAACCGGGTTTGATTCCCCACTTCTCCACTTGAAGCCAGCTGGGTGACCTTGGGTCAGTCTCTCAGCCCCACCCACCTCACAGGGTGATTGTTGTGGGGACAATAATAAAAAACTTTGTAAACTGTTCTGAGTGGGTGTTACGTTGTTCTGAAGGGTGGTATATAAATCAGATGATATTTATTATTATTATTATTATTATTATTATTATTATTATTATTATTATTATTATTAACAACAAGGGTTGTTTCTAAATAAGCCTGCATGTCTTAGGGCATGTTAACATGCATTTCACAAATGACCAAAATAGGTGAGTGCATGTGTGAAAATACCAAGTGGAAGAACATGTTGAACTAATAGTAGCTGAGGCTTCCTGCTGTATGCAAGAGGGAGTGCAATCTTAAGCATGTCTACTCAGAATTAAGTCTCATTTTACAAATCAAGTTAACCTAGCTCCTGACCCATAAGAGAATACTGCCCACATACTACAGTAAATGCAGAGTCCCCATATATGCTGGTTGTTGTGGGTTTTCCGGGCTGTATTGCCGTGGTCTTGGCATTGTAGTTCCTGACGTTTCACCAGCAGCTGTGGCTGGCATCTTCAGAGGTGTAGCACCAAAAGACAGAGATCTCTCAGTGTCACAGTGTGGAAAAGGTGTTGGCAGGTCATTTATATCTACTCAGGAGGGGTGGGGTTGAGCTGAGTCATCCTGTAAGAGTTTCCCAGGGTGTGGAATGCTAATGGTGGGAGGCTTCACTGTATCCTGAGGAGGTTCTTTTGCATATGGATTGGTGGTTGATGTGCTAATCTTCTCTGCAGGGCTATTGTCGGGTATAGAGTGTTTTGTTAGCCTAGTGTTTTTCAGAACTGGAAACCATGCTCTGTTCGACAATACATCCCCATATATGTGTTTGCTGTGTGGTGTTAGAAGGGATACTTAGGGGAAACTGTAGGGAGAGAGATGATGCTTAAACCTTTCCCTGCTTGCCAATTGTTCCATGGCCAGAAATGGACTCAGCTTGGTAAAAAAGTGGTAAGGGGAAAGGTTGCACTCCCGTTGTTTCCTGCCCCCACATTGCTGTTACTCAATAGACTCATTTGGGAATATAATGGCAAACAATAGCTCTGCTTTAATATCAAAAGGAAGTCCAACAGACTTTAGTGAGAGTTGCCTCCAAGACAGCACATTAGAATTATCGCATCAGTGACTGACAACTAAAGCTCAGATGTCAGAACTTTTTATGTAGGGACTTTTAGTACATTGTATTCAATTATGAATTTTGGTCTTTGATTCTCCAGTTTAAGTTAGTGGCTTAAGACCAGAACAACCATTCATTGTGCTGTTTAATAAACAATGTGGTACATCATATTCTTGCCATTGCTTCCCCATTTAAATCCCCACAGAGCCAGATCAATGCAGAAAACAACTTTCATGATCAAAGAAGAGCCCAACAGTGGTAAAATAATTGGCTTGATGGCCAACTCCCATCTCTCTAATACTGACCAGCTTCCCCTTTTGTTGTCTGGTCATTTCCCTGCATCCAGTTTGTCCTGTCTCATCACCTGAATGGAAGGACGCAAGCAGCTTTTGAGGTATAGCAGGGACTCAACACTAGACATGGGCACGATCCAAAAAATAATCCCGAATTAGCTGATCGTGATTCCGTGGTGCCGCCGAACCAGGGTTCCCGAACCTCACCGAATAAGTTCCGTTTCCGATGCAGAATTGGGAATCGGGAATCAGGAAGGCCAACACGGGAGGGCGCCCCGCGGTTTCCAGCGCTAAAGGAATGGTGGGTGATGGCGGCCGCTGGGCCCAGCAGGCCCGGGGAGGCGGTGGCGAGCCGCCTCCCCTGGGGGGGCGGGGGGTCTGGCCACTCACCGGCGGCACCCTCCATGTGCCCGGCTGCCGGGCCAAAGTGGAGCAGGGCGTATTCCCCGCCAAGGAAGGGAGGTGGGTGAGGAGATTCGAGTGCCCATGGCTACAGAAGAACACCCCCTTCCCCCGCCCTCCCCTCTCTTCTCCCAAATGGACAAGACAGGCGCACGCTTTTCTGGCTGCTCCGTGGTTGGAAGGAAGCCCTGCTGATCAAGGAAAGCTGGGCTTCCATTTGCGTTTCCAGGGAGACAGAAGGAGGACAAACAGCTCTGGCATTCCCAAGGCTACATTTCCACGGGGCTCCGTTCCCTCGGGAACAGATGGCTGGCGCCAGACTGTCTGCAGACTGCAATCCTGAACGTAAACCGATCGATCCGATCGAGACCCGATAGAGCGCCCCACCCAAGCGCTGAACCGGGAGCCGTGGACGGAACCGATCAGCCCGGTCCCGAAGGCACAAACGCCAAAATCGGGGCAATTTTCAGACCGTAATTCCGATCGTGCCCATGTCTACTCAACACCAAGGAGACTGGATGCTTCATGCTGTCAGGGCTTGCTGCCGCTGCCGCTGGGCGTGGCACTGGGCGGTCTGCTCCTGACGTCACAGGGGGACCAGGGATTCTGCAGGACCCTGCTCTGTGGAAGGAGGGGCGGTATACCTCACCCAGACTCCCTCTCAGTCCACTCGCTGGCCTGCTCAACCTGGCCTGCTTACCCTCTGCGTCCTCCTTCATCTCCTCCTTCCAGAACTCTCCTCCAAACCTCCACCCTCGCATCTTACTGCTCTCACTCCACATCATCACTCCTCACTCACACCCACCACCACAGGGCTCTTCCCAGCCAGCTTTTATAGGGCTTCCTTCTACTGCCCCACCCCTCTTCCAGCCTGGCCTTGGGCTGCACCAAGCAGTTGCAGCTGGGGTAGCTGATCTGGCCCCACTGACCAGCACCAGCTGTGCCTTGTTCTCTGGCTGCCCAGCCTCCCTGCCTTGGCTGATTGCTGAAGGCATGTCCAGCTGCAGTCCCCTGGCTAGCAGCCCAGCCTCCCTGGCAGAGCTGATGGCTGAAGGTGGGTCCAGCTGCGGCTCCTTGGCTGGTTGCCCAGGGCTTCCTGCAGAGTGCCTCCAATAGCCCCACCTGGAGTGGCTTGGCTTTTGGCAACTCCTGGGCCAGGCTACTATTTTCTAGCTGGGGCATGGCTTTGGGTTGTTGGGGCTGCTGCTGCTTCTCCTCCTCAGGTAAGGTCTTTGGGTGGGTGACTGCTGGGCTCCCAATCCCTCTGCCCTTGCCCCCTTCCGCCTTGCCTAGCCCCCTTTCCCTCCCTAGGGGAGTGGGACTCGCTGGCCTCTCTCTGTCTCCCCCTGCCTCCTGAGGCCCTGGGCTTTTGCTCCTTGCCCCTGGCACCGGCAGGTTCTGGCTCCATTTGCCTGTGGGAGGGGTTGACCTGCTGTCCCCCAGCTGCCCCCTCTGCCTGCCAGTCAGACCAGTTGACCTGCTGTCTGCTGGCTGCCCCCTCTGTTTGCCCATCAGCCCGGCTGACCTGCTGTTCCCTCCTACCAAGTCTGGGGGCTGGGACCCAGACCCCGGACACCCCCCCCCCGCTTAGCTTTGAGTTGTGGGGGTCAGGGTCAGACTCAAACATGCGGGACATGAAGTCCGCATCCACATGCTGCGCCCCCTTGCGGTACTTGATGGTGAACCGGAAGGGGAGGAGGGAGAGGTACCACCGCAGCACACGGGGGTTGTGTGCCTTCATGTGGTGGAGCCACTGCAGGGGCGCATGGTCCGTTAGTAGGACAAAGGGATTATTGGCCAGGTAGTATTGCAGGGCCCCCACTGCCCACTTGACCGCTAGGGCCTCCCGCTCCACTGTTGCATAGCGCCTCTCTGCGGGCTGCAGCTTCCGACTCAGGAAGAGGATGGGGACGTCGGTTCTGTCACGTTCCTGAGTCAGGACTGCCCCAAGGCCGGTGTCAGAAGCGTCTGTGGCCAGCGTAAAGGGTCGGTCAAAGTCCGGGTTCCACAGGGCTGTGGTATTAGAGAGGGCTGACCGCAGGTCCTTGAAAGCTGCTTCTAGTGCTGGGGTCCACCAGACTTGGTTGGGCAGCCCCTTCTTTAAGCAGTCTGTCAGGGGGGCGGCTCGGGAGGCAAAGTGGGGGATGAACCGCCCGTAATACCCCAGTAGTCCCAGGAAACGTCGGACCTGCTTCTTGGTCCGGGGCTGGGGGGCATCAGCTATTGAGGCCACCTTGTCTGGTGGTGGGCGAACTCGGCCTCCCCCGACCACAAAGCCCAGGTACTGGAGTTCCTGGAACCCCAGGTGGCTCTTCTTTGGGTTAGCCCGTAGTCCGGCTCGCTGGAGGGCCCTCATGACAGCTTCCAAGTGTTGGAGGTGGGTGGGCCAGTCCGGGCTGAAGATGATGATGTCATCTATGTACGCCATTGCATACGCCCGGCACTCTCCCAGCACTTGGTCCACCAGCCGCTGAAACGTGGCAGCTGCCCCGTGTAGACCAAACGGCATCTTCTTGAACTGGAAGAGGCCTCGTGGGGTGGCAAAGGCTGTCTTCTCCCGGTCCGCTGGCCACACGGGCACTTGCCAGTAGCCCTTCGTCAAGTCTAGGGCCGACAGGTAGCGGGCGGACCCTAGGTGGTCTACCAACACATCTGCTCGGGGCATGGGGTATGCATCGAACTGGGCCACCTTATTCAGTTCGCGATAGTCGATGCAGAATCGGGTGGTCCCATCCGGCTTGGGCACCAAGACTATCGGGCTCCTCCAAGCGCTTCGCGAGGGCTCGATTACCCCAAGCCTGAGCATCTCGTCGGTCTCCTTCTCCACTGCCTCCCACCGCTTCCTGGGGATGGGGCGCCAGGTAGCCCGGGCTGTCTGCCCCGGGTCCGTTGGAATGGCATGTTGGATCAGGCTCGTGCTGCCCGGCCTGCGGGAGAAGACCCCGGGAATCCGAGCCCAGAGGTCTTGTAGCTGGGCCCTCTGAGCTGGGTTGAGCTGAGGGTCCACCTTGGGCTCCTCAAACTCCGGGGCATCAGTGGTCCAAGGCAGCACACTGTCAGGGAGCTCTAGCGGGTCCTCAGCCACGCCGCACTCCTCTTTTGGGCGCTCGTGCCACTGCTTTAGGAGGTTCACATGCAGGGTCTTCCGCCGACGCCGGCCGACCCCACACTGGACTTCGTAGGTGGTGGGGCCCAGCACCCTTCGAATCTGGTAGGGACCCCTCCATGGGTCCCCTTCCTCTCTTGGGAACACCGAGTGGTGCACGAGGACCTTCTCTCCGGCCTGGAAAGTCCTCATCCGCGCACCCCGGTCATAGGCGGCCTTTTGCTTTGACTGGGTGCGAGTCAGTCTGCGATTTGCCTCCGCTTGGGACTGTTGCACCCGGTCACGGAGCCGGCTCACGTACTCCTGTATGGGGGGCGCGGGGCTGCTGGCCCGGGGCCCCCAGCGTTCCGTCAGCCGGGAGAGCATCCCCCTTGGCTTGCGCCCATATAGCAGCTCGAATGGGCTGAAGCCAGTGGAGGCCTGCGTGGTCTCCCGGAGGGCGAACATGAGCGGGTCGATGTACAAGTCCCACTGGTGAGGCTTGTCCCGCGTCATCTTCTTCAGAGCCTCCT
Source organism: Eublepharis macularius (assembly GCF_028583425.1). NCBI lineage: Eukaryota > Metazoa > Chordata > Lepidosauria > Squamata > Eublepharidae > Eublepharis > Eublepharis macularius. The sequence goes on along the minus strand of NC_072790.1, from coordinate 154,381,607 downwards.
TGACGGTCTGGTTCAGCCGCTCTGCCAACCCGTCTGTTTGAGGGTGGTACGCCGAGGTGAACACCTGCCGGATCCCCAAATTCCGGCAGAGCTGACGCATGGCTGTGGCACGGAACGGGCCCCCCCGATCCGTCAAAATTTCATCTGGCAGCCCCACCATCGCGAAAAACTTGGACAGGGCCCGTACCATCCCCGGGGTCTGCATGGTCTTCAGCGGGATGACCTCGGGGAACCGCGTGGCATAGTCCACAATCACCAGGGCAAAGCGATGGCCCCGGGGTGTGCGTGGCAGCGGTCCGATGAAGTCCATTGCGATGCGTTGGAAGGGCGTCTCCATGACGGGCAGCGGGGAGAGGGGGGCCTTCGGCGGGCGGCGGGCTGCCACCCGCTGGCAGGTGGGACACGAGCGGCAGTGGGCCTTCACGTCTGCATTCACGGAGGGCCAGAAGAATTGCTCAAGAACCTTCCTCAGGGTCTTGTGGTGCCCGAGGTGCCCGGCCCAAGCATGCTCATGGGCCGTGCGGAGGACTTCCGCCCGATAGGCTGCTGGCACAAGTAGTTGGCGGACCTCCCCCTGGCCATTTGGGGCACGAGCTATGCGAACCCAGACCCCTCCTTGCTTCTCGATGCGAGGGAGCCGTTGGGACCTCCGTTCATCCCGCACTTGCTCCTCCTCACGAGCGGCTGTCTCTCGCAAGCGCTGCAAGGACTCATCTGCCCCTTGGGCATCACGGAATGGGCGGTCTGCAAGGGTTCCAGCTGGGCCTCCAGCCCGTGGTTCTGCCCCTGGCCTGGTGGAGGGACCCTCTCCCGGGTCGTTGGCCTCCTCCACTTGCAGAGCGGTGGCAACTTGTGGATCTGTCACTTCCCCTGCCGCCTTCAGCCGAGACCCGGCAGTCCCTGGGGTGTCTCTTCCCAATTTCTTCACTGCCTGCTGGAGGAGCCTGAAGAACCCTGGGGCATCTCTTCCCAGCAGTATTGGTACGGGTAGGTGAGCTAACTGGGCAACTTCCATTTGGTGGCGGACCCCTAGGTACTCTATCGTGATTAGGGCCGTAGGGTACGGCTGGGTGCGGCCCATCACATCCGTCACTGGGATCCAGCGGTACACTGGGGTGGCAGCTGGGAGGAGCTGGGGCCGAATTGCTGAGACTGCACTCCCAGAGTCCAACAGGGCTTGTAGGATCAGCCGGCCTATCTTCACAGTGGCACATAGACTCTGCACCTGCTTGCCAGGCGGTGGGTTATTTTCCTAAACGAGGGCGCAAACCCTTGGCAAGGCCTCAGTGAGCACGCCGGCTTGCCTCTGCAGCTCCGCTGTCTGTGCTAGTTCTACTGGAGCAGCTGGGTAGGCTGCCTCCAGCTTTCCCCACATCCTATCCTGGCGTTCCTCCAGCCACGGTACAAGCTCCGCTGGGGCGGCGGCCTTGGGAGGCCGCCCCTTGACTGGTGCCTGCGTTGGAACGTCTCTCCCCGTACGGGCCACCAACTTGTCAGGGCTTGCTGCCGCTGCCGCTGGGCGTGGCACTGGGCGGTCTGCTCCTGACGTCACAGGGGGACCAGGGATTCTGCAGGACCCTGCTCTGTGGAAGGAGGGGCGGTATACCTCACCCAGACTCCCTCTCAGTCCACTCGCTGGCCTGCTCAACCTGGCCTGCTTACCCTCTGCGTCCTCCTTCATCTCCTCCTTCCAGAACTCTCCTCCAAACCTCCACCCTCGCATCTTACTGCTCTCACTCCACATCATCACTCCTCACTCACACCCACCACCACAGGGCTCTTCCCAGCCAGCTTTTATAGGGCTTCCTTCTACTGCCCCACCCCTCTTCCAGCCTGGCCTTGGGCTGCACCAAGCAGTTGCAGCTGGGGTAGCTGATCTGGCCCCACTGACCAGCACCAGCTGTGCCTTGTTCTCTGGCTGCCCAGCCTCCCTGCCTTGGCTGATTGCTGAAGGCATGTCCAGCTGCAGTCCCCTGGCTAGCAGCCCAGCCTCCCTGGCAGAGCTGATGGCTGAAGGTGGGTCCAGCTGCGGCTCCTTGGCTGGTTGCCCAGGGCTTCCTGCAGAGTGCCTCCAATAGCCCCACCTGGAGTGGCTTGGCTTTTGGCAACTCCTGGGCCAGGCTACTATTTTCTAGCTGGGGCATGGCTTTGGGTTGTTGGGGCTGCTGCTGCTTCTCCTCCTCAGGTAAGGTCTTTGGGTGGGTGACTGCTGGGCTCCCAATCCCTCTGCCCTTGCCCCCTTCCGCCTTGCCTAGCCCCCTTTCCCTCCCTAGGGGAGTGGGACTCGCTGGCCTCTCTCTGTCTCCCCCTGCCTCCTGAGGCCCTGGGCTTTTGCTCCTTGCCCCTGGCACCGGCAGGTTCTGGCTCCATTTGCCTGTGGGAGGGGTTGACCTGCTGTCCCCCAGCTGCCCCCTCTGCCTGCCAGTCAGACCAGTTGACCTGCTGTCTGCTGGCTGCCCCCTCTGTTTGCCCATCAGCCCGGCTGACCTGCTGTTCCCTCCTACCAAGTCTGGGGGCTGGGACCCAGACCCCGGACACATGCCACTCAGGCCTGCACAGATGGCTCTCTCCCTCCTTCCATCTTTGGAGGTTTAATGGGAAATATGATCTGTGAATGTGTAGAGGCTGCTATTTTAACAATCCTCTTCTTCTACTACTCATAACACTTTAAACACTCTCATGCTATTCAGTTATTTCTTCCTTTTCCTTGTTTATTTATACCCTGCTTTTCTCCCTAAAGGGGACCAAAAGTGACTTACATAATCATTGTCTCCTTCTCCACTATATCTTCACAACAATGATCTTGTGAGGTAGGTTAGGGTAAGCATGAGTGGCTGGCCTGTGGTCACCCCGTAGGCTTCCATGGCAGAGTGGGGATTTAAACACAGGTCTCCCTGATCCTAGTTGGGTGTAGTGGTTAAGAGTGTGGGACTCTAATCTGGAGAGCCAGGTTTGATTCCCCACTCCTCCACTTGAAGCCAGCTGGGTGACCTTGGGCTCGTCACAGTTCTCTGGAGCTCTTTCAGCCCCACTCACCTCACAGGGTGATTGTTGTTGTGGGGATAATAATGACATACTTTGTAAACCGCCCTGAGTGGGTATTAAGTTGTCCTGAAGGGCGGTATATAAATTGAATATTATTATTAGTAGTAGTAGTATGACATCATAACCCCTGCTCTCTCATTTACTTTTTTGTGTCTCTTACATCTGTTTCTTCTCTTTCACTTCCCTTGCTCATAGATTTTCTCACTGTCTATAGACTGTAGTGTTCATAACTGCTAGTCTTTCTCTCCCTAGATATCTCTACATACTTGCTTCTCCATCCATCCACTTTTTTTGTTTTTTAGAAATAGAAAACCTTCCAGAAAGACTCACTGGAGAAATTCTCATAGTTTGAATTGTAAACAAGTCTTCAGTAAAATATGTCATAATGGGACTCCTCCCAAATAGTCTAGATCTCATTTCATTTCTTCTGGGCAGTTGAAATAAAAAGTGCAATCTAATGAGTGTTTGCAGCTGGCTATTTATGACACACATTATATACCTTTATAAAATCACAATAGCTATAATACTGGAGGACACCTTTCACATGATACTGACATGTGCCCCAGGGAGCAAATAGACAATTTATGTGATGAATCAAAGACAGCACTTCATTCGCCTCAGGGTTCCCCTCGGCTTCATCAGGAAGGAAAAGTTCATCCCCAGCCCATGTTGAGCCCTCGCTGTGAGGCAACTGTGCTGCAAACACCAAATTGTCCTTAAGCTTGGTAAGTCAGCCCTGCTGTGTGCAAAGCTCTATGTTCACTGCTTAGAGCAAAGTCATCGTAATGATTTTCATTTTGAAATCTTGAAAGCTGGCTTGGAAAGCTATGAGATGCAGTGGAAGGTCCTGTTAAAGCATACTGAACCATCTCAGAGAGGTAGAGGAAAAATGTGATAATCTGGATGTATAGGCAGTCAAGCAGGAAAAACTATTCTGCATGGAAACAGGGCTGCCTAGGGGGGTTGTGCAGCCTGGAGCCAGAGTCATGCTGAGGGACCAAGTGCCATGAGCACACAGGAACACACTGAGCCCACTTGCAGGGAGGAGAGAATAAAAGTCTAAAATAATAAATAATAAAATAATAAATAAAAAACCGAGTGAAGCTCTCAGTCAATCAGGGTCAGTACTGTATATTCTAGGTCTTCACCTATCTGATCCTTCTAAATGGAGATGGCAGGGTTTGATCCCAAGACCTTCTGCATGCAAAGCAGATGCTCTACCACTGAGCCATGGCCCCTCCTCTCACAGGAACATACGAAAATGGGAAGCATGTGCTTGAATACTTGTATGTACAGACTACATGTAAGAATTCTTGTGTGCAGAGCAAGTGAGCTTTCCTCCAGTTATCATTCAAACCCCCATGGAAGAATGTGACATCGTATATTGCTTGATGTCTGTTATGATCTTGGAAAGCAGAACAGGCCAGCTGCCTTGAGACTCTGAATTGACAAACTCAGTCCCCTTTCATACTCTTACCACTGGGAAAAAGGTGTATGGTGTGAACATTTGAAGGGATCACGTGGGAGGCTTGCAGGATGGGGTGGTGGGCCCTTGTAGATCTCTTTGCAACCTATCTAAGTACCCTCAGGTCTCTGGCTCATTTAAGAACATTTCATGGTGACGTTCAGGAATGTTTTGGAAACCAGATCAATTGGGTTTTTTTTATCATCTGATGCTGTTCCCTTGAGCTTGCACCACCAACATGAATCATTCTACGGTGACATTGCTGCTTGCTTTCTCTTCACTACCCTGTCAAATGGTGTAGTGTTTTTTTGAAGTATAAAACATTTTGAACTGCAGAAGCTTTTCATGCCCAGTAGCTCCACATGCCCCTGTAGCCACACTCCCAGTAAGCCTATACAACAAAAAAAGTTAAGATTTCCTTTCTTATACAGAGTTCCTTAGAAAGGGTAGTGGATCCACAATCGGCATATGTCCTTGATGGAACCACATTTATATGCCTTTGTGAAGCTCATCACCTCTTGTCAGCATACCGTAGTGGTTAGTGTCAGACTATGATCTGGGAAATCGAGCTTCAAGTCCCCTCTCTGCCAAGGAAGCTTGCTGCGTAACCTAGGGCCAGTCACAATCTCAACCTAAACTATGTAATAGGGTGGTTGGGAATATAAAATGGAGGGGAGCAATATAAGCCACTTTGGGTACCCATTGAGGAGAAAGGCAGGGTATAAATCAAGTAAATAAATGTAAATAAATAAGCAGAGACAAATTATGTGCTGCTTCACCATGTTAGGCTGATCAGGAAAGTTCATAGTTTTCAATTGGTCATCATTTAACTAGATGATGTTAGGCACATCAGTCTTGCAATATAGGGATAATATATGCATGGTGTTCAGAATTCAGGCAGTTAACGATTGCCACAACATAAAGTCTATAAAGAGCCCTGCTGGATTACTTTAAAATTCCATCTAGTCCAATAACCTGTTTCACATAGTTGCCAAACAGATAACACCAAGAAACCCACCAAAGAGGGCACAAAGACAATAGCCCTCCAAGATTGTCCCCTCCCCACCCAGTAATGAGATTCAGAGGTAGGCTGCTGCTGAACATGAAGGTTCCATTAAGCCAATGTGACGATAGTTTTCTTTGCCTACTTCTGAATTTCTCTTCTAAAACACTATGTAAGATATTAATAGTCGTAATAAATACTAACCATACACAGTTATGAAGTACTTTTGAAAGTATTCAGGACTAGACATTGGCACGAACCAAAAAAAATTAATGAACTGGTGGTTTGTGACTCGGTGCCGCCGACGAACCCGAACTAATGAACCAAAATGAACTTTTCCCATTGCCAAACCGGTTTGAGGTTTGTGGGCGTCAGAACGACCCCCGTTGGACTTAGAGAGCCCATATTCCTGGGGAGTGTTTAGCAAGCTCTCCTCCAGCCAGCACCCAAGTTTGATCAAGAATTGCTATAGGGATCTTGGAGTTATACCCTCTCCAATCCGAGGCCCCCAGGAAACTCCCACTCGATACAATTAGAGCCACCGGTTGACATTGGCCCAGTGTACAAGGGGTGTACTAGAAGGCATGCCACCTCCCCTCAGGGAGCGACGGGTCTGGCTGCTCACCGGTGGCACCTCCCATGTGCTTGCCTGCCAGGCCTCAGAAGAGCTCATGTTTATTCCCGGTGCAGGCCAGAAGGTGGGTGCTGATGGTGGCCGCCGGGCCTGGCGGACACTGGGTGGTGGCAGTGTGCCACCTCCCATCAGGGGGCACCCCCATGTGACCACCTGCCAGGCCTTAGAGGAGCAGGCTGGAAGGTGGGTGCTGATGACAGCAGCCGGGCCTGGTGGGCATGGGGAGGTGGCGGCATGCCACCTCCCCTCAGGGGGTGGGGGTTCTGGCCGCTTGCCTTTGGCACCCCCCATGTTCCCACCTGCCAGGCCTCAGAGGAGCGTGGTGTGCCACCTCCCCTCAGGGGGCGGGGGGTCCGGACAGTCACCAGCGGCATGCCCCATGTGCCCGCCCACCAGGCCTTAGAGGAGCACGTGCTTATTCCCAGCGCAGGCCAGAAGGTGGCTGTTGATGGCGGCAGCCAAGCCTGGTGGGCACGGGGAGGCGGCGGCATGACACCTCCCCTCAGGGGGTTGGGGGTCTGGCTGCTCACTGGCAGCACCCCCTATGTGCCCGCCCACCAGGACTCAGAGGAGCATGCGCTTATTCCCGGCGCAGGCCAGAAGGTGGGTGCTGACGGCAGCAGCAGAGCCTAGCAGACACAGGGAGGTGGCGGTATGCCGCCTCCCCTCAGGGGGTGGGGGGTCTGGCTGCTCGCTGGTGGCACCCCCCCCCCCATGTTCCCACCCGCCAGGCCTCAGAGGAGTGCACGCTTATTCCCGGCGAGGGCCAGAAGGCGGGTGATGTCCCCTCTCTTTCTCTTTCTCTTTCTCTTTCTCTTTCTCTTTCTCTTTCTCTTTCTCTTTCTATTTCTATTTCTATTTCTATTTCTATCGTTTTCTACATACAATTCTCCAACTGTATACCATTCTCTAATGTATGTACATACATTCTAGTGTACTGTTCATTATACTTATACATTCTCAAATGTTTGTATCTTTCTCTGTTTTTGATTTTCAATCCTTTTATCCATGGATGTGTCGTGTTCTGTTTGATTCAATATCTCTTTGTTGCATTTGCATTCTGTTTCTAGATCTAGAACAGCTGATATCTGTGTACCCTCTTCTATCTGTTTCTCTGTATCTCCCTCTCACTGTCTATTCGTAACTTTCTATCTCTCTCTGTTTCTTCCTATGTGTTTCCACCACTATCTATCTAAATCTATATCTTTCTATGTATATCTGCCCTTTCCTATTTCTTTCCATCTCTAGCTGTCTTTTTCTCTCTTTCAATAACTATATCGTTTTCTACATACCTTTCTCTATCTTCATCTATATGTATGCTTGTGTATCGATCTTTTTCCAATGTTTTTGTTTTTCAATCCATCTTTCTATCTATTTCTTTATCTTGTTCTATCCAGCTCTGAATCCATTTGTAGCATTTGCATGTCATTTGGAGGGAAAGTGGCAAGATCCCCCAGCAACCGTGGGGCCTCCCCCGAGGATCCCCCTGAGGAACAATATGACGGCAGCCAACAGCACCCACCTTCCTACCTTGCAGGAAAGGATGGAAGGAAGAGGACATGCAATTTGGAGGGGGAGTGGCAGGTTCCCCCAGCAACTGTGCGGCCTCACCCGACAGTCCCCATGAGGAATAATACGGCGGCAGCCAGCATCACCCACCTTCCTGCCTTTGTGGAAAGGACAGAAGTTGCAGGACACATTCCCACACAGCTGAAAGGGGTCCAGTCAGTCCCGTTGACAGGGGAGCCGCCATGCTGTGCAACCGACTGTATCCCTATATGATACAATTGACTGCGTGATCACAGCCGAGCTGTCCCTTATGACCAAGGAGGGAGCAGTAACAGGATAGTCCCTCATGAAGTGGCAGCTAACATGACCCACCATCCTGCCTTTGCGGAAAGAAGGGGATGGGCAGGATAGGAGACATTGCTTGGACAGGTCAGAGTGGTTCCAGAGAGGGAGAGACAGAAATGGGACAGCAGCAGCAGCAGCTGACATAGGCCACCTTCCTGCCGTTGCAAGAAGGACATGGGTCGAGGGACCCATTCCCCCCTGCTCAGAGGGCACAGCGATTGCAATGGATAGGGGCACCATGCGGCTCAACTGTATGTGCAACAGCTCCTGAGCTGTTGCGCAAGTGCCCAAAGGAGGCTGCCGCCAGCATCACCCACTTTCCTGCCTTTGCAGAAAGGAGGCGTCATGACGATCTGGCTGTGCCAGGAAGGCCTATGAAGGTCTTAGAAGCCTGTTAGCAGTGGAAGTGGGCCTGGCTAAACCTGACCCAAACGTGCCAGCCCTCCTTCGAGATACCCACAATACTCAATGGACAAGGGTGCATGGTGACAGCATGGAGAACCAAGGGGAGAAATGTTTTAGTAGCCTGCAGAACCCCACACACTCCACGATGGATAGGGGCAAGCCATGTAGGGCAATTGTCTCTGCCAAGACACGAAGGTCGGCCTCCTGAGCCATCAACCTCAAGGTTCTAAGCAGCGCTGTCTGAGACCCCAACGGGACAACCTCTGTGAGCACGGCCTGCCAGAGCGCTCTGCTCCCACCAGTGTCACCCTCATGGCAAAGTGACCCTCCCACTGATCCCTGCTCAGAAGAGCTGGTTACCCCCTTTCTCCCCCCAACAGATGTTTCACTTGGCGAGGAGGGAGACAGGCTCGGGAGGTGCTTCTTCAGGTGTCGAGTCAGGGCCATCAAAGACAGGTGCTTTGGATTTTTGTCCCTGTGCACCAGGACATCACAGGCACAGCACCACACTACAAGGGGTCATTAGGAAGGGCCCAAAAGTGTCTCCATATGGAGGCATTGAAATGTGGACTGCTAGCTGTCCCAGGGGAAGGAGGATGAACGGTTACAGGCTGCGCTGCGGAGATGGCCACGGATGATGGGGTGAGGGGTGGACTGCAGGCAGGGACACCACCAAGAGTTTGGGATGGGGACAGGAGGGATCTTTCATAACACACAAACCATTCCCCCAGGGATCCGTCACCCACCCTCTCCTCAAAATGTTGAGAGAGATTCTCTCCTCCCTGCGGAAAGACCTCTTTGGCCTCCTCCACAGCCCCCACAGGTGAATTGGGGGGAGCAGGAGGACTCTCTGCTGCCCCCGAGCCACACCCACTACTGCTTTCCACAAGTAAACCAGGAGGACTGCCATCACACTTCACCCCACAACCACCCTTGGCGGCCAACACAACAGGAAGACTCATTGTGCGACCAAACTAGAAGTAAGAAGGACAAAAAAGGAGATGACTCTGTGAGCCCTCAGCCACAGTGCCCCAGAGCTTGGCTCCAGAGCCAGGTAGCAGCCCTGAAACTGGAGGCTGAGGCTAGAGCCCTAGCCCAGCCAGGGCCAGCGCCACCGTTGAGGTGGTGAGGTGAGGGCTGTGGGCGCCAAGGCGCTGGAGGGGGTGCTGGGGGTGGAGGCGCATGTCCTGTGCTGCCGCTGGCCAGCCCCGCACTGACGCTGCTTCTGACGCTGTCGCATGCCCCTGGACGGTTGCAGCAGCCACGGACCAGGGACTACAGGTGGCTGGGGCGGTGTGTGGCATGCGGGCGGCCTCCTCACACTGCCCCAGCTACCCGTCGGTGGCACTGCATGATGACGTCATTACATGATGATGTCATCACGCAGTTCAGGGCACACATGCAAGGCTGGCCTTTGGTGCCAGAAACCCTAGCGCCAGGGCTGAGTCCAGCATACCCACAAGCCTGACCACCAGATCAGGCAGTGATAATAATATGAGCCCTCAGCTGAGGTCCCCACTGATCTTGGCTCCAGATCCAGGCAGCAGCCCTAGCACCAGAGGGAGGGAGGGACTAGAGCCCTAGCCCACCACTCCCACAGACCTGACCAGATCAGGCACTAATAATACTGTGAGCCCTCAGCCCAGGTGCCCACTGAGCTTGGCCCCAGGGCCTGGCAGCAGCCCTGGAACCGGAGGCTGAGGCTAGAGCCCTAGCCCAGCACACCCACAAGACCTGACCGCCAGATCAGGCACTAGTACTAATAATAGTGAGCCCTCAGCTGAGGTGCCCACTGAGCTTGGCCCCAGGGCCTGGCAGCAGCCCTGGAACCAGAGGAGATAGATCCCTATCCCCAAAATCCAAGCTCAATTATACTCTCTCTGTCTCTCTCCCCAAAGGCTAGCAAGTAGCAAGCAACAGCTCTGTTACACTCCACTCTGTCACACTCCAAAGAGAAACCCAGTCTGGGAGCTCAGTGCTTTTTATAGGCTGAGGTCCCATTGAGCAACACAGGAGGTCTGTGGTTGGTCATCAGAGCTGCCTATCAGGATTTGCAGGGATGAGATTGGAGTGCCCATGGCTACAGAACACCCCCTCCCCCCTCCCTCCCCCGGGTGTCTTCTTCCAGGTTGTAACCACTTTGCAGCTCCATGGCTGGAAGGAAGACCTGCCGATCAAGGTAAGCTGGGCTTCCATTTGGGTTTCAAGGGCGACAGAAGGAGTGCAGACAGAGTTCAGGCATTCCCCTGGCTCCGTTTCCAAGGGAATTGATTGATGGTGCCTGACTGTCTGGCTTCACGAACCGCGGAAGTATGCACCAAACCGGGCCTCTAAAGAACACTGGTTTATTGGCCATGGACGCTCACGAACTGCCGGATCGCGAACGGCCGATTGGGCAGCTCGTGGGTTTTTTACATTCATAATGCGGTTCGTGCCCATGTCTATTCAGGACACTCTAAGTCATTTCTTTCATCCACACACCACCTGTATTTCCAATTCTACTAAGTTCATTTTTTTTTTAAAAAAAAAGAGGACATTTTCTCTCTGTTTTTCAGAAATGATGCAAAATCTTTCTTACACAGTAGAGAAGAAAAAGAAAAATAGTGGGGCAATTTTGAGAGAGGGAAGATGAAAGAGGAAAGAAGAAAGGGATGAACTCCTTTGCGTTTTCGCTGATCAAGGAAAGTTTGCAAAGTACATTTAATAATTTGGGGTTTGTTTTTAAAAGGAGAAAAGTAATAACAGCGTCAGTTTCACCTTTTGATGGGTGTCTCAGGGAAGACAGATCCTAGGCTGGGTCATGATAAGTGTATGTTTTTAATCTTGGGATGTAACTGCCCCCTAAAAACAAAGCTGCTGCAAGCCCATGGAGTCATTCTGGAGAGAATTAAAGTACAGGTTGCTTTTAAACAATAATAATAATCTCTACTAGGAGTACTAGTTGATAACATCCTTGCTCCTGGTCTGAATAAAAACTCAGGCCCAGAGCAGTATTCCTGTGTGTCCTTGCCCAACTACCCCCTGCAAACTCCCCAGCACATAATTTGCTACCTGCTGTGTTGCCTGTTCTATTTCCAACTTCCTTATTTCTTTTCACTCCCCATTAAAATGGTTGTTGTGGGTTTTCCGGGCTGTATTGCCGTGGTCTTGGCATTGTAGCTCCTGACGTTTCGCCAGCAGCTGTGGCTGGCATCTTCAGAGGTGTAGCACCAAAAGACAGAGATCTCTCAGTGTCACAGTGTGGAAAAGATGTAGGTCATTTGTATCTACTCAGGAGGGGTGGGGTTGAGCTGAGTCATCCTGTAAGAGTTTCCCAGGGTGTGGAATGCTAATGGCGGGAGGCTTCACTGTATCCTGAGGAGGTTCTTTTGCATATGGATTGGTGCTTGATGTGCTAATCTTCTCTGCAGGGCTATTGTCGGGGATAGAATGTTTTGTTAGCCTGGTGTTTTTCAGAACTGGAAACCATGCTCTGTCCATTCTTAAGGTTTCTTCTTTCCTGTTGAAGTTTTGCTTGTGCTTGTGAATTTCAATGGCTTCCCTGTGCAGTCTGACAAAGTAGTTGGAAGTGTTGTCCAGTATTTTGGTGTCCTGGAATAAGATACTGTGCCCTGTTTGAGTTAGGCTATGTTCAGCCACTGCTGATTTTTCAGGTTGTCCAAGTCTGCAGTGTCTTTCATGTTCTTTTATTCTTGTCTGGATGCTACGCTTTGTGGTCCCGATGTAAACTTGTCCACAGCTGCAGGGTATACGGTATACTCCTGCAGAGGTGAGGGGGTCTCTACTGTCTTTTGCTGATCGTAGCATCTGTTGTATTTTTCGGGTGGGTCTGAATACTGCTTGAAGGTTATGCTTTTTCATAAGCTTTCCCATAAGCTTTTCCCTTTCATAAGCTTTTTCATAAGCTTTTCCCTTTCAAACAGGGCACAGTATCTTATTCCAGGACACCAAAATACTGGACAACACTTCCAACTACTTTGTCAGACTGCACAGGGAAGCCATTGAAATTCACAAGCATAAGCAAAACTTCAAGAGGAAAGAAGAAACCTTAAGAATGAACAGAGCATGGTTTCCAGTTCTGAAAAACACCAGGCTAACAAAACATTCTATCCCCGACAATAGCCCTGCAGAGAAGATTAGCACATCAAGTACCAATCCATATGCAAAAGAACCTCCTCAGGATACAGTGAAGCCTCCCGCCATTAGCATTCCACACCCTGGGAAACTCTTACAGGATGACTCAGCTCAACCCCACCCCTCCTGAGTAGATACAAATGACCTACATCTTTTCCACACTGTGACACTGAGAGATCTCTGTCTTTTGGTGCTACACCTCTGAAGATGCCAGCCACAGCTGCTGGCGAAACGTCAGGAACTACAATGCCAAGACCACGGCAATACAGCCCGGAAAACCCACAACAACCATCGTTCTCCGGCCGTGAAAGCCTTCGACAATACATCCCCATTAAAACTTTATTTCTTTTTTCTTACATGGAGATATGGGATTGTGGGTCTCCTGAATACCTCCTTCCAATTGCAAAGCCCTCCTAGCACAGCTTCTCTTTCTTATAAGAATCTTCGTTGATGTTTTCTGACTCTAGCTTTCTGGCCTTCTCTGCTACTCAGGAAGGATTAGTCCCTTGAGGTCTGGCCTCATGCTACTTGGAGGCCTTTCGCTGTGGTAACTACTGAAGAAAATTACTTTCTATGGCACATTGCCTGAGGTCCAAGGTTCAATCTCCTATTTCCAGTTACAAGATCTCATAAGAACTTAAGAAGAGCCTTGCTGGATCAGAGTAGTGGTCCAACTAGTCCAGAATTGTATTTCACAAAGCAGACAACCAGTTGCCATGGAGAGTCAACAAACAGAGAACTGAGGCCTAGGCCTTCCCTGATGCTGCTTCCTAGCACTGGTATTCAGAGATTTGCTGCCTCCAAATATTGGAGGTTCCCATTTGTCTCTTAGTAGGTGTTGAGAAAAGGTCTAATTGCCTGAGAAGAGCTGCCAGTCATAGAAGACAATATTGAGCTAGATGGACCAATAGGCTTGCTATGAGGCAGCATCAAATGCTTTGTGGAGTTCAGGGTCAAAATATTTTAATTCTATCTACTAGCTGCATATAACAGGTGGGAGTTGTATGTATATGAGATGCAAGTCTCTTGAGAGATACACGGACTAGAAAGGACCCAAATAGACCTATAATGTGGATGTAGATTTCCTCCTGGGGTCCGTGGAGTCTTTGCAGGATAAAATGGTTGGGAGAAGCCCAAGTTCATATAAGAGTCAAGAGAAAAGTACTTTGTACATGCTCAGTAGAATTCTCCTTTATTATAATGTATGTTTTGCCCTCACTTGGATAGCCCAGGCAAGTCTGATCTTGTCAGAAGCTAAGCAGGGTCAACCTTGGTTAATAACTGAATGGGAGACTTCCAATTAAGACTAGGGTTGCAGAGACAGGCAATGGCAAACCACCTCTGTTAATCTCTTGCCTCAATACTAGGGGCTGACATAGGTCTGCTATGACTTGACAACACTCTCCACCACCACATAATGACTTATGGCAGATAAAATCCAGTACAGGAATGATCACAAGTAAGCTCAGGCTTAAATTAAGGCTTGTATCCATTGCTTAAAACTATTAAGTATTTGGTCACACATTCTGGTTATCAAGTGGTAACTGTTTTTATCAACTGATGAATATATTTTTGTGAGGAACCAAAAAAGGGATGTAGCTCTGATTTTGTGTATTTTGTGGGGAAACAGACTAGTACATTATATAAGTGAGGGCCAGTGGGATATAGTGGGTTAGAGTGTTGGTCTATGATCTGGGAGACCCAGGTTCACATCCCCACTCTACCAGAAAAGCTTGAGGGGTGACTTTGATTTCATTTATTATACTTTTAATCCACCCTCCCCACAAGCAGGCTCAAGGCAGGTCACAACATCAGTGGGCAAGCCACTGTGTGCCATTTCCACACGTCCCCTCTCCCGAAAAATGGTGCAAAACTTACGGAATGGCACACCTACATAATGTGATTTTCCATCATGAATTCGCTTTGTGGAGCGTTTTCTGATGTCATCGCGCCACAAAGCAAAGTCATGTCAGGAAATCGCGCCATGAAGGTGCGTCGTTCCGTAAGTTTTGTGCCATTTTTGGGAGGGGGAGAAGACGTGTGGAAACAGCTGAGGAGAGAAAAACGATATAAACATTGGAGAGGAAAGTGGAGTAGGTATCTATAAATCAATAAATGTGTAAATCTGCTTTATAAGATTAAAGTGTCATTCTGTGATAACAAGAAATTGCTCCTTTTGTAAGAAGCAGCTCTACACAGCAGATGGCAGCATTGAGTTGTTTCACTGAATTAAGAGAAGTAGATGGTGCCCATTATTTTCTGAAAAAAATGCTAATCAGACAGAAAAATGTGTTCTTCTTCTTCTCTCTCTCTCTCTTACACACACACACACACATGAAATGGATTGTCACATGAAAATATGGCAGAGAGAATACTACAATCATGAAGGGATAATACATCATATGAAGATCAAATCTGTGGGGAATGTTCACTTGCCAAAGACCCACATCACAACCTCAATTATATCTTTTAAGAAGCCTGCTCAGACTTTTTAGAATCTCGAAATTTTAAATGTATTTTAATATTTCTTCAGCCATTTGAGGGCTATTTGGATAAAAACGAACTTTAGTAAAAAGGTAAAGGTATTCATTCCCCTGTGCAAGTACCGAGTCATTACTGTCCCATAGGGGGACATTGCATCACGACGTTTTCTTGGCAGACTTTTTATGGGGTGATTTGCCATTGCCTTATATGTGTCAAGGAAAGGCCTGATGTGGTCTGATGTGACCCAAATGACCTGTGAAGCACTCTGCTAAGTTTTCATCTGTAAATGTTAAATAACTACTGAATAATATAGTTTTCAACACCACTTGATCAACATAATCAGCTCCACATGACTCTCTGGGGACCAGTAAACTGAGAGCTCCAGCCCACAGTATCCAAGAGTTATTAGATAACGTTGTGCGAAGTCTGTCTTCCTTCCTCTTTGCCTCGAGACTTCATTGAGATGAGTTTCATTTATTCACACCAAACCTATGTTAGTAGAATTGCAGTCAAAATACTCTGACTAAAATATCTTATAACATCATAGGTAAGTTGCTTAGTATCCTGTCATACTTCTTTTTGTGCTTCAGATTTAAACAATACTAAGCATGTAGTGTAATCCTAAGAAAAGTCATACCTTCCTAAACCAATTGACTTCCATGGATTTAAATGGGTATAACTCTGCTTAAGCTGACACTGTTAATTCAATTCCATCCAAGTTTATTTCCCTCAGTCTTGGGCCATTTGAAAAAAAGGAACAAATCAGAAAAAAAAGAGAAATTGAATGTTGTTGTTTTTATTATTAAGCAATTAATGACATGAAATTTAACAAACAGAGCGCAAGATTCTGTGAATTTCCACAGTACAAATTTAAATTGGTTTAATAGCCATTCCCTCCTTCAGGTGTCTCCTAGAAATTGTAGATCTGTGAAGGTAGTGAGGGACAGGGGCAGGAAGAAGGCTAGGGATTTCCAAGTCCTGGTTCATAATCCACGAGAAGCTGATGCTGAAATCAGATGGTAAAATTATGGCAACAGCCTCTTTCTCCTCTATACCAGTAACTTCCCAGTGAACTGGGCATCAACATAAAATGGCTAAATGAGCATTAGCTTGTATGATTTCTCCCCCCTGGGGAGACCACCTTGTTTGAGAGGAATAAATTGTACAAGTAGAATTTCAATGCAATTCACTGCATGTGAGGAGGCCCTTCTCATGAGAGATTATGCTCTCTTACTGCACTATTTCACTTCAGGCCTTCAGTGAATGAATCCAACATAATTGTCAATATCTTATCAAGCTACAGCTCATTATTCTGTGTTAAAGGATATACAAATTATTAAAGGGCAGTGATTCCTAAACAGTAATTCAGCAGAGAGAGGAGGAAGAGGACAACTGGCCATTGTTATGAATCCAACACCCCCCCCCCAATCCGTTATCCAGCTGCCTTGTTCACTACTGAGCCAATGTAGTGCAGTGATTATTATCACATTGGACTGAGGAAACCAGATTCAAATTCCTACTGAGCCCTGAAGTTGACTGGGTGACCTTGTGAAGTGTTTCTCAGCCTCACAGGGTTGTTGAGAGGGGAAAAGGAAAACTACACATGGTGTCCTGAATTCAGGCAGTATAAAAATGTAACATAGGTAGACACAGGAGAACATATGCTATGATTTTTATTAAAATATTTGTGTGTATTGCAGAAACTTTATATTATGACTTACTGCAAATGGCAATTATATTCTGTACTAAGCAAAATCTCCGTCATCAGAAATGTTTGTTAAAACTGTGAGAGAATCATATAACATACCAAACAGAAGTATTCCTCTTTCCCTCCTTTTCAAAAGTATGCCTCCCACCCTCCCTTTCAAAAGATTATTTGTTTCTATTTATTTGAATAGATGTTCAGGTTTTTCTCTGTAGGTCTTCTAAAAAACTAGTTTCAGGGTTGTGAAATCTGTAAATATTTAAGGTGAAATTAAAAGCAGACCAGTTTAAGGATAAGCCAACTTTTTTCTCCAGTTCACTTTGATTGTGAACATGTTTACACAATTCATTGGACTGAAATACAAGAAATGTACAGCCTTGGCTGTAAAACTACAAATATGACGTCATGACAGGTTTGATTGTATAAAGGAAGATTTTCATATCCGCACAGTGTCTCTGATTTAAACCAATGCAAGTACACATGGGGTTTCTAATTTTTGTATTGACACAAACTTAGACAGGTTAATCAGTTTGAAATTGTTTTCTGTTTAGCGTAAAGTTCCTGGGTTGCTTACGACGAATAAATAGGTATACTTCTACAAAGCTATGTTGACTAGAGAACCCTATGACGCACAGAAGTTCCATGGATGCTTTGGGCTCCTGTGGATAGGAGTGAATTGCTGGACATCACTTTGCCCACTGAAAGGTGCCACAAATATGATAAGCATTAGTAACACCTGACAGCAAACTAACCCCCCCCCCCCCAATCTTATCTGTTAGTGAAATCTTTGACACAGATTAGGGTTTTTGGACCCTAAAATGGTCACAATTTTTAATTTAAAACATTAAGTTGCCTTGGACATCTAGCCCCAGACTGTACCCTCCTTGAGAATTCAAGACTTATTTCTAACAAGGAGTCTACTTTTTCACAAATTCAATGGAAGGAATGGAGCTGAGAAAGGAAATCAAACTGAGCTATTATGTAGTCTAGGGATTGTCAGCTGGTGACCATCAAAGCAGTCATATCTGGCCTCTGCACATCCTTCCAAATTTTAATCAAAATTTGGCATAAAATTTTACTCATATTTTTCACCTTTGAAAACAAAGGAAATAATTCCAGGTTGCATTAAATACTGCATACTTCAGTGTCACATACTTCTTTGGGGGAGCTGCTATGCAAAAGTGAATAGAAGTATAGAAGTGTGAAATTCTCATTTATTGTCGAACCCCCCTCCCCAACAATTGTACTATAGCAATGAAGCTACTACCTGGAAAACAGAGTAAACCCTCACTGTGCAATTGAAGCTCACTGGGTGACCTTGGACCAGTCACTCTCTCTGTCAGCTAACCTATGTCACGGGGATGCTGTAAGGATCAAATGGCAAGAACCATTATAATGTGTTTTGGGTGCCATGGAGGAGAAAAGGAGAGGAATACATACATACATATTAGCTAATGTGCAGCATGATCCTATGCATGTCTGTTCAGAGGTAAAGCCAAACAGGTCTAATGGTGCTCACTCCTAGGTTGGTGGACACAGGACTGTATCCTTAGACTCTAGATCCAATCCAGAGCCCCTCATGGAGGTTTCTTGCTTTCCCTCCTTCCTTTCCCATCACATCATGGTGCAGTTTTGCATCTCCAGGAGCTTTCTTGGCTTTTCTCCAGTCATTCTCAAACCTACTTTACTCCAGAGTTTTGGGAAAGATCACAGTAAAGCATGGATGGCTGCTTTGTGAGTAGGTAAATTTGGATTTTCTGGCCCACGTGGCAGCCCTTTCCTGCTCTTGCCACTGAGGGCTTTAAAAAAAGTGTGGCAGATTCTTTGAATTCTCACTTTTCATTTTTAAAGAATGTTTCCCACCCCTTTCCTTGCAGAAAAATAAAGGGAAAGGCATATCTTCACAAGGGAAGGGGTGAGAGACTTACGTTTTTAAAAATGAAAGCTGGGAATATAGAGAAACTTCTACACCTACCTTACAATGTTAGATTGATATAACAATATTCTTGTACTCTTTACACAAATTGCAAACGCCCTAGTAACCCAGGAAAGGGGGGGGCTGGCCACTTTCAGGGAAAACTACGAAGAAACATGCCATGTGGAGGTCCCATTACTGCTGGGCTTTACATGTAGCCACTCTAGGAATGGGAAACCAAAAAAATCTCATATGACACCTGTGTCCTATTCTTGGTTTTTTTTAAAAAAATATAATTCACATTTGTAGATAAATATTCAATTTATGCTCTTGGTATTTTGTTCTAATTCATCCTAAACCTTTCATGAAGAACAGTATTGGCAATCTGAGTATCTGGTTGTGCTGCACGCAGGAGACACTGGTAGTCCAGACATTATTGAAACAATAGTTAGGAATTTTTGATCCGGCTGGCCCTGAGCTTCTGAAATTAAAAACATGATGTCCCACCATCATGGAAGCAGTACCACAGCTGGTACTGCCTCCATGAAGGGAACTATACTAGTAGGTGTGGAACATCTGCAAGCAACCAGTCATAAAGCAAGATGTTGTAGTAACACATGACAACATGAAAGAAAAATGAGCAGCTCACTGTTGCCCAGCCAATGCACTGCCTTCACCTCTATCAACACTCCAGTTTCAAAATAGTAGTGTGAAAATATGCATGGGCAAAATTTAGACCTCCCAGTAAAAGACAATATATTTTCAAGCCTTCAAAGATGTTTGTAATTGGTAGCTCAATTGCTTCTTGAGTTATTAGGAGTTTCACTGTTACATGTAAGGTTCAGCTTAAATTAGGAACCGGCAGGAGAGCAGTTTTAATGCAGGCAGTCACAACAGATAAATAAGTACCAAATTCTTCCATGCTTTAGAGACAGGAAACAGCAGGCCAGATATGAAAGCAAACAGAAAGTCAATGAAGTGAACAGTAGAGATCAGCAACACAATCAAAGCTGTCTTCTAAGTGAATTTCAGTGGTGACATTGTGAACAGAATTAAAGGTTTATAGCGGGAGAAAAGCAGTTTCATATTAATCAGCAGAAGGAGCACTACTTGTAAGGATGTCTCCAACACCTCCCCCACCCCCTATGGACAGAAACCCCTTTGCTGCCCTAAATTTGAAAGCACCAACAACATGGATTGTGGTCATCATGTTATGATTCTCCAAGCCCCCATTCCAGGTTGCTGAAGCTATAGGAAAGATTAGTGAGGGCTCGAGCCCACCTGATGATTATAAAATTTTGGGGAAAAAACCAGCTAAGAACTCCTGACTCATACAGTAAACTGAGTTTCCATCTACTGAATAACAAAGATAATGCTCGCCTTCAATTTATTAACTACATCGTTGCCAGATATACTATCCCTAATGATCTATTGCAGCCCTCAGGGAATAGCTTTGATCTTCATGATTGTGTCTTTAGAGAAGATGCCCTAATTGATGCTTCTCTGATTTCTCAATCAAGGTTTGCCCCTTGGTTTAATATGATTAAAAAAGATCATTGTAAGGCCTCCTACTTAACCAACATAACTGCATATAATCTTAGGAGGACCTTTACTTCATTGCGCTTTCAAACAATGCCTACAGAGATGCTAGTGGGTCGATATAAAAAGACGCCAGTTGACCAACGCATCTGTATATGTGGTCATTCAGTGGAGGACCTCCCTCATTATATCCTGGCTTGCCCTTTATACACAGAACCTAGGAATAAATTCCTGGCTAAGTTCTTGCTTGCTCTACATCCCTTGTCTGTCTCTGATAAGATTGTCATGATGGTCTCTGACAAGGATTCTTTTATTTCCCTAAGACTGGCGCTTTTTGCTTTAGCTGCTAGGAAGATCAGAACAAAGGAATCAGCCATTGATTTGCTGTGACTTCTTTTAGAAGGTTTTATTAATTTTAAAGGTTTTTTTAGTAGGGCATTTTATGTGGTTTTGAAGTGTTTGATTTCCTGATCATTTTGATTATGTATTATACTGACATTCGAGAGTGTTTTGATATTGTGAAGGCCAATGGCCATATACAATAAAACGAATCTGATCTATAGGAAAGAATATGGAGATGCACAATGTAATGGTCCCAATGTACACAATGTGATCATTGATGTGTACAGCAAATGAGAGAGAACCAGTCACCTTGCAGAAGGCTGTTTGAGGTAACACCTCTGCAGCAAAAGAAATGTGCGTCTTGACCACAATATTGAATCATCTCCAAGATTCTAATTTTACAGATGAAAATTATGAGACTACATTTGACTAATGTATTTTGTGTATTTCAATGTCCTCAATCCTTCTATCAATGGTGATCTAATTAAGAATATACCTATGGTGAGATACATCACATGAAAATTATTTTCATGTCACTATCTATGAATAGAGCCTTATTGTCCCTTCTCCATCCCCCAAACCAAGTCTGATTCGGTTCAAACTTTGCTGGCTGGAGGCCTCATGTTTCATTTGTGTAGTGAAGAGAAAAAAAAGAAAGGAGTTGGTGTGTGTAGCAATTAGATGATGATAACCAGAAACTGATCTTACAGCATTATGTTAGTCAGCTTTTCTTCAAAATGTATATTTTCTGATTTGATAAAAAATAAGGCAACACATAAAACCTGTATGAATTGTCCTGCACCACATAAACACAGATAAGCAAGATGTAGCTTAATGATTCAGATCCAGATCTTCCTGAAATCTTGATCTGTCTACTCTTTGTATACTAGAATTAATATACTTGCAAGAAATTCATTCAAAGCTGACCATCCTATATTTTTATATAAAACAATCAGTACTGAAAAAATTAAAATACTCATTTTTTTAATCAACAATAGTGAAATATGCAAACGTTAAGATTTAAAGTTAATTTATTTTCTTTTTTTAAGTAATTCAATTGAGAAACTTAAAATAAGATGTTTGAATTGTTCTTGTTTTCCTATTTCACTGCATATGTAGCTAGTAGAAAATTAATTTTTCTCTATCTTCATAGGAAGAATTTATGAAACAAAAATGGTTATTAGATTGGTAAAATGGCACAGAATTCAAAGAACAAGTTCTGATTCAGCAGAAGCTAACTAAATAACAAATGAAATTACAAAATTGCTTCATGTTTTAATGTAACATCTTGTCAATATCCAAAAGAATCTACTGTTATTTTCCTTAAGTATGCCTTCTGTAAACAGAAAAAGAAAACATATGGGAATCAGGTTTTCTAATTAAATTCTGAATGTACACAGACATAACAATATAATGTGATAAATGTCGTACGAATTTGTTCCAAGAGATGTTAAAGAATGTGTCCTGAATAAGAGCTCTTCCATTTAAAACCCCATGTTAAATATAATTATAATATAATCATAATGCAAAGAAATAATATATGCATACTGTTATCCTTATCTCCTCCCACAATCTTTAAAATTCAATTGCAACAAATAATTTAACCAAATAATTTTTCTACACAATGAAAGCTTTTTAGGAAATCAAAAAAACTCACAGAATTACTCAGTATTGGAAAACATATGGCCTTTACCATCCCCAGCCCTCTGACAGCCTCAGGGATTCTTAACTGTTGTGGCTGTTGTACACCAATACAAATTTGATGTTCTACCCCTTGTCCCTGTGTAGAATTCTAATTCAGTAACACTACTGACTGGGGTGAGAGACTGGGGGCAGGGGGGGGAGCAGAGTGAGCAGAGGAAAGGCTGGAATTTGGCATCCATTTAAATTTTTGAAAACTATCGTGATTTAAGTCTAGCTTTAGTCTTCTTTTCCAGAGATCAGTTCCTTGTACATCTTGCATTCTAAGGGCTTCCAGTCTCAGACTGATGGCTGTCTGTTGAAGGTCTCCCAGATGGCCCTAAGATAGTCAAAGGACAAGAAAGCAGGATTCTTCAGTTCTTTTTTCCCTCCAAAGTGCAGGACAAATAAGCAGAAATGATATCAGTTTTGTTATGTTCATGTTTCTATAGCACATGCTTTTCTATTTAGTTCTTTTGAAACAAATGGGTCAGCCATTGAGTCCCGTGGTTAGCTGCTGGGTTCCAATTAACTGTGTGACTAATTCTCAAGGCCCAAGAAGACTTCTGTTTTTCTAACAGCTGATCTCTCCATCAGAATCTTTTAAACCTGTTGAACCTAAAGCAGCTTTCAAAATCAGTTTGTGATGTAGCATGGGAAGGACAAAACTCCAAAATCTCACTGGACATGACCAAATCATTAGGCTTACCTGAAGCAGCCCTTGGTATTTCAACCATAATGATATTGTTGCCTGGTTAGAACACTATGCAACCCCCCTCCTATAAATAAGAGTATATCCCATTCAGTGCTGTGGATGTGTTTTCCATCATATAAGTTCTTAATACTCCTCAAAAGTGACACAAAAGTACCTGCCTGAACGTGTTAACTGTGATCTGATAAGAAAGGAAGGATTATGAACAAATTAAAAATCACTTGTCAGAAATCTAATTAACAGTGCCCCTCAACCATCTTAATGAGATTCATACAAAATGGTCAGGCATAAATGATTATAGATAACCATTTAATGAAACTTTTGCCTAACAGAGGAGATTTGATGGAGTATTAGCTTATGTTCAGTGATTCGCTAGTGCCTTTTTAGGAGTTTCTTACAGTAGCTGAAGATTTGTCTTCCAACCAAATGTGTTCCAAAACAATGATCCAAAGGGTGGTTGATACATACATGGAAACATTATTAACAAATATTTCCCAGAACTTACTCTCTGTTTACAAAATAGCATAATCTATTATGCAATCTAGACTAGCTAAACTCTATGGGAATTGTACCACTGCCTTCAATAGAATTGGAGCCCTTGTCTTACAAGCCAGCCAAGGTGAACAAGGGGGAATTTTTGGGGGGGACGGGGGACTTAAACATGTGTTCAAGTTTTTTCCTATACAACTTAAAAAGTGCTGGATTTAAACTTGCTTTTATCATTAATGTTTAAAGGAACACTCCTAAACTGGTCTACTCAGAAATAAATTCCACTTTATTAAAAGGGGCTTATGCCCAGGAAAATTCTCTTAAGATTCTATTGTAAATAATCTACTCATATGAACTGCATCATCAGTAGTATTAATATTTCCCAATCTCTTTGGTGTACACATTAAAGCACTACCACATGTAGTCCATATTTTATCAAGCTGTCACAGGACTCTTGCCACATTACAGTGTTGTGCAGTTACAATAAACAATGCTCTGTTTATAATTTGTTTTGTTTCATTTTCTTGCTTTCCCAGATGCATTTTCTTGCATTTCCTGGTTACCTCTTCCTCATTTGCAGAACCAAGGAAGTTTTCCCAGGGGTACCATGATGGGGGAAAGGTAATTTAATCAATAGAAATATATGCTGAAACCTTTTCTGTACAGCTCATAGAAGTAAAAACATGCAATTGGAGCCAGAGTGGGTCCTTTGCATTTTTACTTGGCTGATTAGCCCCCTGCATTCCATATGCAGTTTCTGACTGGGCTGAAGTACTCTCTTTTCAGCAGCTGTTACAGGCCTGATCTGCACATGCAGCTAAAGTAGATGGCAGAATGGAACAGAGTAGGGTCATTCAGAGAAATTCTCTTAATTCCTCTTTACCCAGTTTCTCTCTGGAGAATAATCCATTTCTTGACCCTTTGTTAGGAATTTGGAGTCAGTTTCTAATCAATTCTGTTTTGATCAAAGAGAAATCTGAAGACAGGAAGAGGTTTTGCAAAATTTCACTCAGAAGATGTTCAGTTTTATAGTCAGGGCTGGATCACTGGTTGGGAAATTCATGGAGATTTGGGGGTGGAGCCTTCATTTCTAAGCTGTTCACATAAGAGTGAACAGTCCTTAAGATACCTTATTTAGGGCTTTATAAATAATGGCTGCATTTTGAACTGTGTTTGGAAACAAACTCATCTAGTCTTTCTTCATACAGCCACAGGCTCACATACACAATCACACAGAGGAATATAACTGTAAAACAGCTCTTAATTTGATTCCTCAATTTAGTGTTTTTTCTGGTGTAATATTCTAGAGCCCTGACCTGGATAGCCCAGGCAAGCCTGATCTCATCAGATCTCAGAAGCTAAGCAGGGTTGGCTTTGGTTAGTAATTGGATGGGAGACTTCCAAAGAAGACCAGGGTTGCAGAGGTAGGCAATAACAAACCATCTCTGTTAGTATCTTACCATGAAAACCCCAGGAGGGGTTGCCATAAATCAGCAGTTACATGATGGCAGTCTTCACCACCCCCAATATTCAGAACCATGTACTCTGAAGTAACCCACTAAACTCACTGGTGCAATTCCAGTCATACTGGGTTGCAGAACATGTGGGGAGATTAAGTGTTAACATAAATCTTAAGGAATTTTGTGATAGAAGCATTTTGCTGTTTAATGGTTTCTCCTCAATATCAGCTACAGCCAAAATCCAGATCCAAAATTCTTCATAACTTGGATCATGGAATTTGGTTCTCTTATATCTAATCCTTATACTCTTCAAACACCAAGTAAATAAGACATTTAATTAGAATTAGGCCTTGTTCTTTGGAACGGTTGAGGACTGATGTTAGTAACATGTCTTGGAGCATTTCTTCTTCTGGAGCAAGACGGAGCCTGTATGCCTAACATATGGTTTCAAGATTCAACATAGGGCTGGAAGCGTTACCTTTGTGGTAAGGCATAAAGTCATTTGTTAATATTAGACATTCCATGATCATTTTCTTTCAGTGTAACAGCCATCAGATCTAATATTGTGTTACTCCATGACTATTGTGGCTGCAAAAAAACCCAATTCAACAGCAATTTGCATTACTGAAGCCAAATAAACAGTATTAGACTAAGTGGTCAATGAACAGAACACCTCAGAGACTGAAACATTCACTTGACTAAAAGTCTCCATGGACTAGAGCTTACTTCTCGTGAGGAATAAAATGGATGATAAGAGAATGATGTAAGCCACTTCGGGTCCTCGGTGAAGAGAAACGAAGGATAGAAAAGAATAAAATAAATAATACCTTATATGAATGAAATGTTATCCTCAACTTCTGTCCTCATGTTATCCTCAGCAATTATGGTATTTTGGTGGGAAACGTGTCTAAGGGCACTAGTAGAAAGTAATTCCATCCACAGTTCAAAGTCAGGATTTCACAAGAAAACAAAACAAAAATGTTCTAAATTTTAAATGAATAAGGAAAGAAGTTTCTTTTTTTTCTGGGTTGGCACTGAATTTCTGTTATTTGCTTTGGTTATATAGAAGAAGACAAGGAGAAGAAAGGACTTTTTATTTTTGTTTTGTTTGCTAGCAGACTAAAGATGTAAAAACTCCGGAAATGTTTAAACCAATTCCTTCCATTTTTAATTTTTTTTGGAAAAAAATTAAATGTTGAGAAGAATGGAAATTTCTTATCAAACCTACACTTATTTTAATGTGTTAATATATCATTAGTATATCATTTATAACTTTTACCATATAAAATTAGGCATATTTGTGAAATTTAAGAGTAAACTTGCCTTTAATTTTTACAAGCAACATTGTGATTTATTTGATACACGAGAAAGAGAGAGAGAGAGAGAGAGGAGGGGGTATGCACAAACAGCTATACCCTTGAACATTTCTTAGTTTTTCCCATTTTAGAGGCACAAAAAATGAAAAACAAATTAAAAAATTGAAGTCACAAATGCAGCAATAAACAAAATTAAGCATATTATTCAAACAGAAACATTTTCATACAGTTGCAATAACAGCATATATGCTAGCAAGTTAAACATTCATAATATTCAAATCTTCAATAGTATATTATATTGAGAATTAAAACTGGGTCAAAAACATTTCGCTCATTCTAAAAAGAAAATATTTAATAGGAGGTTATTTTTTCACAGAGCACTTAATATCCAAACATGCTAGTAGGTAGAACTACTAGTATGTTTGGATATTAAGCTAAACTTTATAACATTGAAAACACTGAACTCTTTAATAAAGTTTTATCATTAAACATCTTATAGTATATTAATTGTTTCCAAAACAAAAAATATTCCTGAAAATGTTGTTTATGTATACTATATGAGGGGTTTCCCTCCAGTACTCCCCTCCAAATTTTCCAGTTTTTCCCTTTGAAAAAACTGAGTAGGTCCTCAGAATTTTTATGCTGTACATTTAGAAAGAGTGTAAGACAGGGTTATTCTCGCTCAAAAAGTGAAAAAAAAATCAAATCCATATTTTCAAGTGTTTTCCAAATATTTCATTTTTTCCCCATTGGATAAACTGGAAAAGGCCTCAGACCTTTTCATGCTATCCATTTTGTTGTAAGAAGCATTTTTCTAATTCTAAAAGAGAACATATTTCCTAGGAGCCTCCCACAAACTTCTTTTTCTAAATTATTCCTGTCCTTTACATATCTAGAAAAGACATTTCCTCATCACTCCTAAATTTTTCTAGATTTTTTTCTGGGCCTTCACAACCATAAAGCAGACCACAAACAGATGGGAGGCTTAGCATTTCTTTTCAATGTACCTCAGTGCCTTCCAAGCTTGCATAAACTTACTTCAATTTGCAAATTACCTACATCTTATAAGGACCATCTCATACATTGCATTTTTACATGTTCTCCTAAACAGAAATTATTTAAATAAATAAAGAGTAAATACCACAAATACACATTTGCAAACATGCATCATACAGAGAGTATAGCACACTCACCGGAAAGTTGCAATTGGATGAAATGCCCCATTGTTTGTATCCTGGGTGGCAAACACAGATTCGTCTGTGCATAATGTGCACATGCAGCCTGTTCGAGATTGGGCTGCTCTTCCCTTTCCAATTCAGGTTTGCAGTTTGGGGAGCATCTGAATCCAGCACTGCTCATGGAGACCCAGGTGATAGTAGTGGTGGTGGCCAAAGGTGTCTTTTATCTCCTTTTACCTGCCTTTTACAGCTGGTCTGTAAACCAGCTTTGCCTTATCTGGGATAAAAAGGGATCTGGACCTTGTCATTCATTCTAGGTTACTTCAACTACACGGACCGCCTATTGAAAAGTGTTCAGAAACTACAAGTGTTCCAAAATGTGGCAACAGGGGTTTTAACTGGAACTTACTATGTGGAACAAATATTACTTAGATAATGTTATTGAATACACTGGCTCCATTCTAAGCCCAATTCATAGAGATAAAATTCACTTCACTGACATGGAGTCTGGATGCCTTAATATTGTCTTTTCCTATATGAACCAGCCCTTTCTCTTTTCATCTTCAGAAGCCCTATTTAATGTTCTGCCACCATCTGAGATAAGGTGGCCTTCTCGGTAGTGACATCAACCGAGAAGGCCACCTTACCTTGAACTTCCTTATGAAGCTGATTTGCTTGATTTCCTTTTTGATGGGAATTAGATGAAAACCTCATTTTTTCATAGGGTTTTTATAGAGGAATATAGATAGCTGATGTTCTCTCTTGACTGGTTTTAATGTTTTTATTGTTGCCCTGTGCTGAAATCCCAGAGTGGGGTAACAAAAGAATCCAAGATAGAAGGTGAATCTTAACAAAAGTGTGTCACTTGCTCCAATTCTCCAAGTGATTTCAGCTGGGTCCATATGACTGCATATACCTTCCACATATGTAAAGGGCTGATCTACAGAAAAATGCAATCATAATCTCTCTTCTGGCATGTTTTAAACAGACTGGATCAATCACACTTACCAAGTGCATCTTCTAATTTCCATCAATTATTCCTGCTTCTTAATGTGAATGCAGTATCTTTTTACAGGAGTTGAGATTCACCTTCTCAGAAATTAGTGGAAAGATTCCTACATTTAAGGAACCATGTGTTTTAGTAGTTCTATTCACACTCTTATTTCCTAGACAAACTCACTCTTTCCCCATGTCAGGCAACAAGGAACTTTTTAATTACTCTTTTGCAGTAACAGTAATCTCATTACACTTTGTTTAAGCTAGAAAGAATGAAACATTAAACATAAATATGTTAAGCCAACATTACTTACTAAGATGGCAACACCTCCAAAAATCATATTTATCTATTATTTATTTATGTTATTTATAGTCCACTCAAGGGACAGTACAAAACTTAAGAGTCCAGTAGCACCTTTAATACTAACCTACTTTACTGTAGCATAAGCTTTCGAGAATCACAATTCTCTTCTTCAGATGCACTGGACTCTTTTCTATTTTTGCTACTACAGACTAACATGGCTAACTCCTCTGGATCTATACAAAACTTAAGTCAGTACTATCCATAGAACACGAAGACATCTAATAAACAATGTTATACAGCTAGGACTGCAGAAATTTGAAACAAGGCATGAGTATTAAATATGACATGCTAATGCAAGAAATAATATTATGTAAATAGAAATATAACAGTGAGAATAAGATAAAAACATACATCAACAGCTAATACATATTAGTAGTATAGTCCATAGTCCTGTTCTCTCTAATGAAATGTCTTCTTGAATCATTCTTTTATAAAAATGTCCTCATGAACAGTTCCATTTTACATAGTTCACGGAAAGCCAAAAGTGTGATAACCTTCCTGATCTCCTCAGGCAGGCCATTCCACGGGGTGGGGGGCCAATACAGAGATTGCATGTGTAGTAGGGGCAGTTGTTGATCTTGGCCACTTGCAGGCCCCAAATATGCCAGCTAATGGAGTAAATCAAATTATTTACAAAGTCAAGTGACTTTAAAATGCTCCAAGTTGCTAATAGGATTACAATAACCTGTGGAAGGTCATTATATTTATAAAGGAAAAGATTAAATATGCAGTAAAGCAGAAATAAGTGAAAGAGGCATATAGAAAGCCATTAAAATGGACAGGCACAAAAAATAAATCAAAGGTAGAAAAAGGAAGCCAGACTAAATTAGGAAAACATTTGACAGTATCTCACAGTTACAATGATGAAAGGACAGGTTAATGGGAAAGAAATCATGATACCTACAAATCATTAATTCTAGCTAACAACAAGAACACACTTAGAAAACTAATCAACATAATTAAATTAGCTGATATCCAACTATTTCAAAGCAACCTGGTTATGGACTACGTTGAATAATTCCTCACAAACATAAGGCTTATCTGTTCTCATCATGACTCTCAAGAGAGATGCCACCAAATCTCCTATATTGGCCTCAGAATACAAATTTTGCAATTTGTGATGGTCAGTTGAATATGAAAGTGTGTATTTCAGCCCACAGTTTTTCTCTGGCTGACACTGTATATTTTGACAAATTGCCAGGTCCATGCTGGGAAATTCCTGGAGATTTGTGGGGTGGAGCCTGGGGAGGGTGGGTTTTAGGGACCTCAGCTGGGTATAGTGTCATATAACCCACCTTCCAAGTTAGCCATTTTTTCCAGGGGAACTGATTTTTGTCACCTGGAGAGACCAGTTGTAAATCTGGGAGATCTCTAGCCACTACCTGGAGACTGGCAACCTATGCAGTAGGGTCTCTTATCACCCAACCTTCTGGAAAGCACAACTTGGCTAACACTAAGCAGCTCTGGTTCTGGCCACTGCCTGGTTAGAAGACCTCTTCAGAATCCATGTATGAAGGGTGTCACTTGAGCAGCAAAATCTTCTTTACTTAACTGGGGTCTGATGAATCCAGAGCTGAAGAGGCAGCACAGTACAGTAGTAGTTACATACTATATAAAAATACATTAAAATCTGTGTAGGATTGCACCAATAGTGAGTGATAACTGGATTTTCATGGAAAGGGTATATATGCGTGTGTATATATTTGAGAATGGATAAACACACACAAACACACATTCATTTTCATGAGCATGTATGTGATTGTTATATGAAGTGTTCAGGAGTAATGTCTACTTTACAAATATGTTGTTTGGTTACTGCAACTTCGATGCATATAGGGAAATGGGCATCATCATTCTAACACCCACAGAACCTGTGCTCACTTTCTAACGCCAAACTTTTCTATGGAATTAGTTTAGACAGTCATCCAGTACTGAGCCCAGCTGAACATTACATAGCTCATGCGGAAGAAGCCCTTTCTTCTTGTTCATCTAGCCTAGGTCTTTATGCAGTCTTTGTTCACATGAAGGCTACCTTTCTCTCCTTCGTGAGTGCTGGGGTACTAAGGATGAACAGAACAGACCGAAAACAAGAAAATAGCGACTACAAAGGGTACGGCTATATATGTCTAGTCGTCTTGGCAAGGATCAGCTTGATCATGAATTCTTATCCTGTCCAGCTCACAGATTAATTTTGAAACAAGAGACAGCGTATTCCAGTGTAATGGTTTCATGTGTACAGGAATGATGTCAAAAGCTGCCTTGTGGATGCAAAATGTTATGTTTGCTCTAAGGTTTGTCTCTGCTACTCTAATAAAATAGCTCTTGTAAATTAAGGGGGGTGGAAGAGAAATATAAACTGTTTGGAATAAAGAATAACGACCATTTTGGAAGAATTTATAAACCTGAGGATCCGAGGAGACACAAATGAGAGCTTCAAGCTATATCATTTAAACACACACACACCCCGCCTCCACTGTAAATACATCCTATCCAAACAAGCGCTCGGGTTCAAATGTGAAAGCTTGACTGAACAGAGAGAAAATCAGACCTCCGCGCAACGCTGCAGATTCACAGCTTGGGAGGCCAGGGATACCGACGAGCGTTTGAATCCCGCGTGGCCGCGCTGTTCGTGCCCCAGATGAGAAGCAAGGACCGGGCGGAAAGCGCGCGCGGGGTGGGGTGGGGGGGGCGTCTTGAGGAAGAGGCGAGGGTGATTTGTTTGGCGAGGAGAGCCAATAGAAAGCGCAGACTCTGATAACATCCCCACGCGGTGACGAGAGGAGTCAGAACTCTGCCGCCCCTTCGGTGGGTCTTCGCCCCCTCCTCTCCGGCTAGATTCCTTGTGAAGCGAGAGCAAGGCTGAACCCGAGCTCTTATGGGCATCGGCGGGAACGGCCGCAGGAGCCCTCACAGACCACGCCGTTTCAAGTGACAGCATTGGAATATAAACCCCAAGGCAGAAGCGAGCGGCCTCGACTACTGACAGGTAATGCAGCCCACCCTATGGGGTTGCTACAGGCACTTCAGAAAGGGGCGGTGTGTGTGTGTGTCTTTTGGTTTCTTTGCAAAGGAGTTTGTCTTACTTCTTCATTTAAAAAAAAGGTGGTGGGGGGGAGCAAAGATGTTCCTGGGCTGTTGTCACCTCTGGTGAAAGGTTGGCAGTTGAAGAAAGCGTTCACTCATTTATACTCTGTCCCTCAGCTGAAATTCCAAAGTAGTTGGAAATGATGGAGTATATGCCTCTATAATAAGTAAATTGGAGTTATTAATCCTGTCCTATCCCGAAGGCTGAGGGTGGGTTACAGAGATACTCTCTCTGTTACATACCCCTAAATACCGGACTTAAAATCTCAATAGAAACCGCCCCTAACGTTAACTCTTTCTTCCGGGGACTTCACCTCTTTCTGAATCGTGAATTGAATATGTAAACTGGTTTGCTTGGGTGGAATCAGCTGGTAGAGCCAGCTGCGGGATTCTCTGTATGATTACTTCTCTGGAGTAAATCTCACTGATTTTTCAAGTGTGCATTAGATTGCAGCTAAAAGATACCTCTGCCCTGCCTGCACCCTGGAAGGCCTTTTCCACCTCTTCTTGTACTGAATGTATACTTTGTGCTTCTATAAAGTCTTTGTGTTTCATAAAGTCACATACATTTATATAACAACAACTGCTTTCAAGTGTAGAGTCCATTGGAAGCAGGCAACTCCATTATTGTAAGTACCACTTTTTTACATCTTATGTTTACTTTTGAAAAATAAGGGTTCACCTAGAATATCAGAGCTATGGGGAATTAACACCCTGCATAGTTCTGCCCCACCCTTATCTCATAGTTTTCTTTCTGTACATGTGTAGGGTTGAAGATTTTTTTTCTGATTCAAAAACATATGGCACTACTTTTAACTCTATAATTTCAAAACAGAAAGTCTTGTTTTTGTATTTTGGAAAGGTATATTATAGTGATAGAATTGCATTTGTCACAGGTTTTTTTTTTGTAAACTGGATCAAATCTTTACCCATTCATGTAAAGTCTTTTAAAGTTGATGTCATAGATCTTCCAAAAACGACAAAGGCATTTTTATTTTTAGTACAGTGTTGTGGAAGTGGTTATGTAACTTTCTGTACAAGATTTTTGAGGACAAAATTTGTAACTCAAACAAGCCACAGTTTTCTTTATTTAAAAGAGGGCAAAGTTCTTAAGGGAGGTGGGGGAGGACTGAAATGGTGAAAAGCACTCACTTTCAAAGCCTCTTGAATACTGTAAATTGAACCTGAATTCCATCCAGTTCAAATCACTATAGAAAATGGTTTTTGATGTAGATCTGCAGGAATCCAAGCAATGCCTTTTGAATAAAACAGCAACAGGTGCATGACCCACTTGCTGTGCCTTAATTAGCACTTTGCATATTGGACCCCATAAGTGCTACTCCAGCATGCTCATTCACTAGGAAATCTAACATCAGTTCAGGTTCTCTGACTTCCCACCAACACAAGTACAATGCAGCCACTGTGTTTCCTGGCTGGATTTATTTTCTTTTTAACTACTGAGTAAGGTTAAGAAACAAATATTGTCTAAGTCATTGGTATGCAAGTCAAGCCAGCTTTATTTTGTTTAATGTTCACACATTTTTCAACCTGTCCTCTTCTGTCCATTGTCAAAGTGGAAGTTAAAAAAGTTAAAAAAGTGGAAGTTAAAAAAAAAAAGCACGTCACTGAAAAAAAATCGGTTTTGGCATTTTTCTAATCTACAGGCCAGTGAAGCTTGAGTATTTGAAATGTAAATGACTTACCTGATCTTAAGCAATGTTTGGTGAAAAGTAATTTCTGTGTGAGATTGCAGACCTGGAAGCAAGTCCAGTTGGATTTAGTGGGAACTACTTCTAAATTAACAAATTTACAATTGCGTGAGCACATATTCATAAACACATATGCATTCTTTTGATTCTACACATGCACCTTTGGAAGTAAATGCTGTTGATTTTCAGTGGAAAGCAAATGGTTTTCAAATAAACAGTCCCAATCAACTGTTAATAGCCTTTAAGTAAAGTTAAAATTAAGAGAACAATAAATTAAGACCAGTTTTAAGCAGTTAGATTTCCCAAAGCTCATGATGATAGAACATGAGTACTCCTCTGGATTTGATCTAAAAGGTGGCAACAACTTTGACTGAAAATTAAATGTGTGAGATAAGAGTTACAACAAGCCTGAAACAAGGGAATTGATGTCAGTATCAAACTGGCATGTTTCCTCTATAATTTTCTTTGCTCTCAACATGACATTCTAAAATGAGGCCTGTGAGTCCCTCCGTATGGAAATATTGGGAAGGATTGGACCCTTATGCATCTTTTCAAACGTGTATTCAAATGTGTCTTACTAGTATGCTATTCAGGGATACATCCATGGGGTGCTATGTTCCCTGCATAATCTTTCTATGTGATGCTTTCCAGTAATTATCTATTCATTATTTCAGTAAAACTGAAGCAACCTTCTGTCCCTTTTTCTTCACAGAGGAGAACATTTTTCTGTTTAGTTTAACTTGTCCCAAATTAAGTTAACAGAATCTGATGAACAGGTATATTTAGACTACTTGCATAAGAAGACAGTGACTCTTACTTAGGTATCTTTGGTTTTATTAAAAATTCTTACGACCTTTTCAGAAGTGGTTTCTTCCAGGAAACCTCACCAGCCCTATACATTTGAATAAATGCTCCTAGTATGCTCAGAAAAGTGTTGATTTGATTCTTGATTCTGTCCTGAACTCGATTCTATCTTGATTGCTGAGATGGGAAATTTACCTCTTCACAACTGCATGGCATCTTGAATGATTATTCTCAAAACAAATAAGGAAAAAGGCAAAGAATGCAATTAAAATATGAGTTGTCTATGATATTCTAATCTGATATATGGCTAGAGCAGGAGTAGTTTGCATATAGGCCTTTTATGAAATGTATGGAGAATATTTAAGAACATGTCTCTGAGTCATTTCTGATCCACCTTTCTCTCAGAGCATAAAAGGCCAACACCACTGGGCCTCTAGTGAAATCTGTACATACCTGTTTCCATGGGGACAAATCACATGTGTGGGCCAAGCATAGATGTGGGCTCCTGCTACCTTGTGATGGGGCAGGAAGCAGCACATACTCAAGGCACTTTCATGACTCTCACCCCACAGATTATGATGCTGGGGTGCTGAATAGCCCAGCCCTCGGGTACCATGGCTTGTCTTGCTGCTACATTTTATAAAGTTCTATGTAGTTGCTATTCTGCTTGCTTTGTCACTTGGAATCTGTGATGGGACAGATGTATGCTGTCTAGTTAGTTAACCCCTCCTGTATCAGATACAAAGTATTTTTTTTAAAAACAGGAAACTGGAAATATCAGCTGCATATCTGATAAATAGCAACTGACAGTAACTAAAGATGTGATCCAAAGAAAAAAACAAACTACCAAGCTAAACTGTAGCTTACAAAAACTACACAGCAGCAATAAAAATAGTTAAATACTCCAGGGAGATTCTCAGTGGCTCCTCTTTGCTTTAGTTAGCAGATCTGGAAGAAACTCAAGACAAATCCTGTGAATCTGTCTGCTTCATTCTGTGGAGTTCAGTCATTCAGGATGCTGGCATGCACTTTGCCTGTCATTTGGCTCTACATAGATCCTGTATGCTATGAAAGCTAACATTGCTTGTATCTGCAGCTCTATTCCCTGGAGTCTGCTGACCCACAAAGTGAGTTTAAGCCTGCACCTGGGACAACCCAGCGCAAATCCCAGCTCAGCCATGGGCTCAGGGAGTGTGGGCTTATTCAAATGAGTCTCAATGTTAGTTTGTAAAGCGGTAGTGGCCACTGGCGTCTGTCTCACACCTATGGAAACAGAAATGTGTGGTGAGCAGAAGGTTGTCTTGATGCATTTTCTACAGGCCTGCATAAGTGCTTGTGTGAACATCTTATTTTATTTATCAAGCCAATTTATATCCCATCTTTCTTCTGTTAAGATCTTCAAAGCAGCTTTCAAAAATTAGATAATTACATAGAAAAACAAACGATAGATGTAGCATAAATCTTACAATAACAAATAAAGATTAAAATGTGGGCTTTTTTTAAAGAACAAGCAATGATAAACCCAAATGCCCAGGAGAACATAGCACCTAAGTGACAGCAAAGTTGTGAATGACTTTGGAAACAGTCTTCTATAACTGGAGGGGTGGGGGAGACTACAGAAAAATCCTATCTGTGATAGTTGCCTGCCAACCTTCAGAAGATGAAATCTTCCTATGAGACAGACGGCCCTTTTTAGAGATCAGGTCCCAAGCCATTTAGGACTTTCAAGGCTTTAGGGCAAGTACACGGAATTGTGCCTGGTAGCACAGTGGAAACCAATAAAGAATTTTAAGCACTGGTAAATTAGGCTCCAGTTTGCAAACTACACTAATTTAGCCACATAACAATCACCTTACTTTAAAAGAAAAAAAAACTTAAAGCACTGTTAAAAACCATTTTGACATTTTTCCAGGCATGGGAGTGATGGCTGTCGTAATCACACTCAAATTAGTTCATGTCTGTTGCTGCTGCTACCTCTTGTTTCAGGTTTTACAGGATATAATGTGAGGTGCAATAAACATGGCTTAGCCATAGCTGTTATTGGGTACATAAAACATGGTCTTGTGTTGGTGATGCAGCAAAACTGTCTCCACAATGCTGTCTCCCATGTCTCTGGAAGGCTGTCATATCTTAAGGCCTGATCCTGTGCATGTTTACTTGGAAGTAAGTTCCACTGAAATAGGATTGGTTCCCAAGTAAACATGCAGAGGATTGCAGTCTCTAAACCCAGTCCTATGCATGATACTCAGGGAAGCATGATACTCCCAAGCAGAGTTGTAGCCTTTGACACTGAAATACTTGAAGACCTTGTCGTCTAAATCTTGAACTATTGAATGCCATCTATACAGTGTAGTTAATAATTACCACGTCCGCAGCTCCTGTACGATTATGAATTTCATAGAAAAAAAAAATCCATCATGAGCAACATGTCCTCCTGTCATCATTCTGATTCAAAAGCCACATTTCCTGTCCTCTGTACAACTCTGAAAGGAGCAGAAGCCATCCTATTATTTAGATCTGGAAGGTAGAAATATAAGTAAGGACAGAGTATAGCAAACAATGTACAAATTAAATGATTAAAACCCTCAATGGGTGCAAGCTCAGCAGCCTGGTCCAATGAATGTTCACCTAAGAGTAAGTCTCAGTGTGTTCAAAAATACCCTGTTGGTTTAATAGAGGCTTAATGTGATATTATTTTGTGATGATGCTTAGTACTTCCATGCCATGAAAAGCTTCAGCTGCTAATGTCCATACATTAAGTCTCTGTTAAAGGGACAGGATATTTTTCTCCAGACCTGTTGGCAACTCTGTTTCTCACTCTTAGACTTTCAGTAGTGGAAAGATGCAGCATCTGAACAGTAATGGATGGAAGGGTGTGCTCTAGGAAGGATGGTATATTTCGCTCGTGCCACTTAATGTGCTTTTCAACTCCTCTCCCATTGTTGTGTGTGTATGTGTGTGAAAAAAGAAAAGCCACAATATGCTTTTATTAAGTTTTTCAACAAACTGGTGACCATGCAAGAAGAATGATTTACAGTCCCATCTCAACCTTTCTTCATTATCCCATGAGCCCCGTTTTGATCTCAACAGCGTGTGTAGTCCAGGAGTGGCATTGCAGCAATGATCAATCTGCAGGGTTTGTGGCACAAGAGAGCTGCAGAGTGAGAGCACAGACTCTGCATGCTGACTGCGAATGGGGTGTCTGACAGTCACTCGCTCGTAAAAACAATACGAATATGCCTCCTTCCCATTTCAGTTATTTTTAGTGGGAAAAGATTTGATCAGGGAAAGCTGGGAGTGTAACACCTGTGCAAATCCCCATTTAAACTAGTAGTAACTTCTGCACAGAAAGGACAACAGTTTCTCTGATGATATTACCATCCAGTTTAGACTATGAAGTCAGCAGCAGTTACCTCAAAGTAGACCCAGTGAAGTCAATTGCAGGCTAGTGCTAAATGGTGGAGGAGAGCGGGGAGGGGGCGCAGCAACAAAACACAACAGACAACAGTGTTGGAGTTGAAAGAGGCCACAACTTTATTGAAATTACAGCTCATAGAGCATTGGCGCTGCACAGGGCACTGATCCGAGCATCAGCTGACCTGCCTGCCAGCCGATGACCCCCATGCCCCCTCAGACCACTGCTGAGGGGGGGAACCATGGGATGACAGTCAGTGGGATGCCATGTGGGTGAACACCTCTGTGTGAATCATCCTCTGCCACCTGGGAGTGAGGCGGATCTGACAGCCCCCAAGCTGGGCATGCACCTGTCATACCTCACTCCCCAGACCTCTTAAGGGAATCCCCATAATAGGAAAACTGAGCTTGTGGGCGCTGTGCAAATCCCCGTTTTAACTGGTAACTTCTGCACAGAAAGAGCAACAGTTTCTCTGATGATATTACCATCTGGTCAAGACTATGAAGTCAGCAGCAGTTACCTCAAAGTAGACCCAGTGAAGTCAATTCATCTGGGGGCTAAGCCAGAGATTTTTATTAATAGTAATAAAAATCCACCCATTATGAAAACAAATTTGTTTCTTTGGTTTATAATATTGTGGCATTTTAAGCTTTGAAGTTTTCATTGGAAAATATTATATTGTGTTTTTGCAAGGCAAAACAAAATCTGTCCTAGACACACCACCAGTTTGTATTAGTGAAATCTATTATTAATAGTGGAATGTTCTTGTTTGCTAGAATTCTGCAGTATATTTACTATAATAGGGTTAAAGGAAACTTGAAAGTCAAGCTGCGCTCAGTAGGAAACTGATAAATACACATTGTACTTATGGGGACCCTGCCCAGCAGTATTGGAAAACTTCATTTATTTATCCTACAAACAGATTTACCCACCCATTTACAATTGTACCAGATTTTACAAAGATTGGGCAATGTCAAAGCAATTTGCAGCATCTCATTGTATGTGATTTCCAAAAGACAGAATGCCCTATCATATGGATTATGTTGCTTTCCAGAGATATAATTTTACTTTCTTGTGCTGAAGACCAGGGTGAAGGTGTAAAGAACCAATGTTGAAAGCAGCGGCTCTCACTAAATAAGAAACAGGGATAGAAGAAACCATTGTAAAAGTTGATCTGGAAGAGGCAAGGAGAACAATGTTTTTTAGAATCATTTCTGAAATTGGCACTCTTGGCTACTTGAACAGAAGTATTCTGGGAAGTTGTGCTTAATGCTGATTGTTTAGTTATACAATAGACAGTGTCTATGCGTGAAAGTGCTTTTTAAAAACACAAAGTAAGAGTCATACTGCTGCTTCTCAGACTAAATACGTAGCATGCTATGGATAGAAGTTTGCTTTCCAAGGAGACTTGTAGCTATAGGAGCATGTGGGGTGCTATGACCTGTTAAAAATACTCCAAACTTCCTGTCTGTGGCTTGATGCCATTGAAAACATGTTTTAGTTTTTCTCCTGATATTAGTATGTGTATGTTAAAAAATGAAAAACGGTTCTGAATGCAATTGTACTGGGCTTCTGAATTGATGGACGGACATGAAGAAAGGTTAATTTACGACTACATTTTAATGTTTCTATACTTCTGTGTGTGTGTGTGTGTGTGTGTGTGTGTGTGTGTGTGTGAGAGAGAGAGAGAGAGAGAGAGAGAGAGATTTCAGGTAGAATTTCCAAGTTTAATTTTCTTTGGTTTTTTTTTTAATTTAAGCCTCTATCCTTTTCTCTTATGGTGTTTCACAATGAATGGGGGAGGGAAAGCTGCAAGATGCCCCAAAAGTTTTACATTTAGGTGGCATATCACTTACACTCCTATACAAATGCTCTTTTAAAGAGTAAAATCTGAATTAAGATAAACTTCTCAGGGAAAGTATACAGTATCCAACAAAGTAAATAAGTTATAGTTGGTTGTTGTAGATTTTGTTCATTCTCCAGCCGTGAAAGCCTTCAACAATATATAAATAAGTTATAGTTCGAGGATATTCTGTAGTACCATGTTCATCTCTGGTCATGCCAGTTTCACACTCCCCCCCCCCCCGTTAATTGAAGCCTGATCTCATTTCAGACTCTGCTTTTGAGATGGAATTCTGAATAACATATTTCAGCTTCTACATAATAGTAATTTATGCCAATATTTAAGGACCTCTCACTTATCTACCATGTAGCTGGATGAAACAGTATCACTGCAACTTACTGAGGCGGTGATTTTTACATTTGTGAAGTGAAAAAGTTGTTTGGGTGGATAGCCTCTCCTTTTGGGGTAGAATGTCAGTCACCAGTCACACTAAATGCCAATTCAATTTTAATTAATTAATTAAATAATTTGGTCACATTAGGTTTATATTTCCAATTTTGTTGTTTTGAGTAGACTTATGTTATCTGCCCCCACCCCCCAGTATACCTTTAAGCTTCCTTATCATAAAATACCTGGCTATGGATCCAATTTCAAGCCAATCATGAGTAGCTGTGAAACAGGGTAAGGGAAGCCATCAAAAGATACAGCAATTAATGAAATGGATTGGAGTATTGTACAGCAGTGTACCATGACTGTTGTGGCAATGCTCTATGCAAACTAAACAATGTGGCTTGTGAGGTGAATTTGAAACACTTGACTAAAAGAGAAGTTATTATTAAGTGACGATACCAAGCTAGAATGAGAAAACCAGTGGTTTTTCAAAGAGGGTCTATTTCTGATCTGATAGAGGGTTGTAATTATGATATGAATGCAGAAGGCAGGATGCTGCTGCTCACATTTGTTGGGTGTCTAAAAGGAGAAGGAACTACCTGCTGTTATAGGAAATTTGATTCAGCATTGTCTATTTAATCAATTGGTAGATCCAGTTGATCTAGGGTTACCACCAGCTCCAGATTGAGAAATTCCTGAAAATTTGTGGGGTAGAGCCTGAAGAGGGCAGAGTTTGGGGAGAGGAGAGACTTAAACAAGGTATAATGCCATAAAGGGCACCCTCAAAAGCAGCCATTTTCTCTAAGGGAACTGATTTCTATGGCCTGGACATCACTTGTGATTCCAGGAAATCTCCAGTCAAGGCTGGCAATTCTAAGTTGATCAACTGGAGCTGAAACCAATAAAAGAAGAATCAACAGAAGGAATGGTAATTACTGTAGAAAAAAAAAAGAATGTTATCTGTTTTCACAATTGCTGTCATGGGCCAGTCTGGGCTCAGTGAAAGTGAGGACTCCTCAGGAGGAGAGGAGCCTCGTGTAGCCAGCCCTGACTCAGCAGAAGCCGGTGATCAGGAAGAACAGCTGCTGGCTAATCAGAGTCCAAAGCCAGCATCTGAAGCAGAGCCATTGGCACCCTCCAGCCCCAGCACCACAGGTGAAGCCCAGCCAGGGGCTCCAACACCACAGGTGAAGCCCAGCCAGGGGCTTCCAGCCCCTCCAGGTTCACCCAAAGCCACAGAGTGCTGCAGACGAAGACAGAGAGTGGAGATGCAGGAGAGATGGCATAATGCTTGCCTCCTGGGCCAACGCCAGCTGCTTGTGGATAACGATTATGAGTAGTATCAGGATAGATCCCAAGCAGCTGGCTGCAAACCACACCTGGTTATAAAAACCAGCCTAGAGGAACTGGCAGGCATGGAAGCAACATGTTGTATTCTTGCTACTGCTGCGGCCACTCCCTTGAACCTTGCCTTGCTCCTGTAGCTTTGGACTGTGCCCTGTCTCTGCCAGCACCTAGACCTGATCTTACTGGTAACTGACCTATGGACCTCCTGACTTAGCTTTTGGATTTTAGACTCACCTCTGGCTTGGGACTCGTGTTCTGACTTTTAACTGGACTTTGACAACTCTGCTTGGGCTGGCCCAGCCCACGACAATTGCTATATAAGAGACAGTGGTGATTTCTTTTAAAAGAAAGGGGGAGGGGAGTTGGAGTTCTTTTCCTCGAAAGCATCTTTTCATCTCCCAGCTCCCACTTTCCTATATTATACTGTGGACCTACATGACCAGCACTTTAAAAACTGACAGTATTTTGAGTTCAATTTTATAGAGCTTCACAGAAGTTACCAGCAAGAGCGGATAGCTCTGATTCAAAGCATATAAACTCACTATCAACCATAAACTCACTATGTAGCCTTAAGCAAGCTGCCATTTTCCTGTACAGGATTATTTTAAGAACTACTAAGGCCCAGTTTACATGCTAAGCCTGTGGTGTAGTGGCCAAACCTGCCCCCCCCCCCATATCAGTAAAAACATATGGCACTAGGATGCCAAAGGGGTGGGGATAGAAATTAACTCTCTCCCTCAGCCTTCCATGGTTGTGTCATGGTATTGATTCCTTTGCCTTGGTTGCAATTTGCAACACGTAAAGGCTTGCGGTCGTAGTCTCCAAAGGACTGATGCTGCACAAAATGTTCACATTTCATTCTGATATGCTTAACAATGAAAGGGGTTCTTCCTTCTGAATTACTAGCTACTTGACATGGCAGAAATACCACAGCTGTCTTCAAATAATGTCCTAGGAAACAACTGTTGTGGACACACCATTTGAAGGCCACATGCTTTTTTTAAGGTCACACTAAGGACCAGTGTGGGAATGATAATTTTATTAATGAACTATCTTTTAAGAGCTGGAACTCTCTTGTTTCCCATGGTAAAATTAAGAAAGGTAAAACCAAGTTGGTGGTTGCCCTATTTAGTTATGGTTGGCTCATTTTTGTACTCTCAGTGTGTCCTGCCCTCTGACTGCTAAAGATTGCTGCTCCCCTTCCAGACTTACTGTTGCTAGAATTCTTTCTAGAGAGAAGTTCTCTGGTACAGATGAACCCTTAGGATTTGGGATTTAGGTTATGTTAATGTTGTTAAAGAAAGGACGGATTAAATAGAAGTATGATCTGGTTGGTTTATCTGACTGGTGAGATGAATGTGAATATCTTTTTAAATATTCTTGTGTCACTTTCCATCCAAAGGAAGAGAAACATTGGTTTTCAAAGTATGTTTTTATAAACTAAAGGTATACGTTTTGGATAAATAGTGCTGCAGAGTGCAGTGAATTGTCTGCTGGCTCTGATTATAATGTAAGCTCTATTGGTGAGTGGATATTTTCATTCCCTTTCCTCTTAGAACTTCAGTAAAGTACTTTGAGTCCTAAGTAATCAACAAAGCTTTGCTTCCCAGTCTAGGTCACCTTTCCCTATCAGCTTATTCAGTGTACTTAAAAATGTGTCTGTTAGCAAAACCTAGACCTCACATATATTTACCTAGCTTGCTAAAACCTCTCTACACAGATAACTTGATTAAAGAAATATGAATGTTGTAATGGGGCACATATAGGACATTCTTGATGGACATCTTCCAGGTTAATCTCTTGGAACATGGTCAAGATCCACTTACATCCAAGAGTTCAAAAAAGCAAGAAAAGAATGAGAGAGCTTTTTCTTCTACAATTCCATGTGACCAATCTACGGTCAGTGTTTGATAGTGTGGCTTAGCAAAATGAATGGACACAGTGATCTTATAGCCAGATTTATCAGGGAACAATCATACCCACTCCCAAGACTTTCTCTATGACTTTGGATGTTTCTTGGGATAAATTGTCTTACATTTTCCAGTTATTGTTCATTCAGGTATAGATGCCAGTCTAGTGAATTGCTTGAGGAACACACAGTCCCTCAATCTAAAATCCACAAACTGTTTAGAGAAACCATAAAGAAATGAATGGCAACACTCCATAACATTTGTGGACCAGGTCTACGTTAGCAGAAGAATAGGATGCCTCCTTACCAGATTATTTATGAATTCTTCTCCTACTGCCTCACAATTGGCATCTTTGTTCAAAATTATTATATAGGGAAGTGTATATGGAGGCCTATATACACTTACCTAATGTAATTTAAAGGGGTGTAACTCACCTCCTCTTGCTTCTCCCATGTGCTGTGCTCACTTGTACCCTTACCCAATATTACCTTACTCTTCTCTCTTGATATGTTGCCTTGCTTGAAATATATGAAGTCATAGAAATAACCAAGAGGAAAAGAAGCTTCTCTCTCTGAGGCAGAGAACATCTTGGGTGATTCCCTTTGCCCAGTCAGGAAGGCAAGAAGTTAAGTTTCTTTCTCTTTCCTGTTGGCTCTTGGAACACCTCCTTCCTCAGTTCTTTCCTGCCTCCAGGGAGAGCAGTTGCAGAGGCAGATTGCTCTGCCATCCTTGCTCAACAACCTTTTATTCTCTTTTCACTCTCATCTCCTCTTTCCCTTTGCTATCCATTTTTCTTCTCTACTTCTTTTCACTCGCTTGCTCTGCTCCCCCCTCTAATCCTTATCTCTGTTTTTGCTGAGCTCAAGGGGACCATGGAGCCTGTGGACTCTAACGGGAGCTTTATGGAGGGTGAAGCGGAGAACCCGACCACAGCTGCATTCGTGCCAGAGGACACCGATCCCCCTGGTACCGTACTGCCTTCCTGGCTGGAATGGAATCCCGACAACTTTACATCCCTAGAGCCATG
Organism: Eublepharis macularius; assembly: GCF_028583425.1. Classification (NCBI taxonomy): domain Eukaryota; kingdom Metazoa; phylum Chordata; class Lepidosauria; order Squamata; family Eublepharidae; genus Eublepharis; species Eublepharis macularius. The sequence goes on along the minus strand of NC_072790.1, from coordinate 154,337,358 downwards.
TACTCTCAGCAAAAGAAGATGACGGAAGCAACAGGAGCCAGAATCTGCAGCATGCCTCTTCCCGGAGGCTGAGAACCACGCTGATGCAGAGGCAGCAAAAAAGGCGGGAAATGGCAGTGGCGCCCATGCCAAAACCTGCATGGCCCAGAATGACACACTTACTACCCTCCTTCCAGGAGAAGGTGCGGCACACCCTTCCAGTTCAGATTGGATCCTGCAGAGTTCAGGCCTTGACCTTCCTACGACTGGTAATGTACCTGATGATATCAGATCCCCCCTTCAAGGTGACCTTCTCTCCCTTCTAAGGCAGACTATGAGGGAATAGATCCTTAGATTTTGCCAGTCTGAAATCAGGGCTGCAAGCGAGACATCCACCCCCCCTTCCCCCCAACAATCAACGCTGAACTGAGAGGCAATGGCCCACCAAGGCAGCCCAAAAGTTCACCCCAGACAGACCCAGAGGCACGAACAGGGTTGGGGGGGCATCCTCCAAAAGTGAGGATAGAGAGGCAGTGGGTTCCTCTTTGAGGAGGAGGAGGAGGAAGAAGAGGTCACCATTCCTGACCAACCACACAGGTTTTTCAAAGCGGAGGACTATCAGTATTTATTGACCAAAGCCCTGGCTGCCCTGGATCTCCAGGAGAATGCAAAAGGAGAAGAGGAAGACTCTAAGGCGGGCAAGGTCTCCCGGGCCAAAGGGTATAGGGAATTCTTCTCCAAGGCACACACTCCAGAGAGAGTTTTTCCAACTCCAGAGTACTTTGAGAGGCAATTGAAGGCCACATGGTCCCAGGGAACCATAGACGCCTTTTGGAGGGGGCCAACAAGATCCTGAAGGCCAATACCATTGCAGTGGACGCTACCCTAGATGCTCTAACCTTCTCCTCTAGGGCCATAGCATCGGCAGCACTTGCTAGGAGACTCCTATGGCTGAGAGCTTGGCCAGCCAACCTCCACTCCAAGTTCATCCTTATGGCTTATCCCTTCCAGGGTGACAGACTGTTAGGAGAAAAGCTGGAAAAGGTCTTGGTGGAAACATGGGAAAAGAAGGAGGCCCTACCCAGGACACTCAGAAGTTCTGACAGACATCCTTTTAATCTTCAGTCCTTTTTGTTCCCACCACTATCTGGCCAGACCTCGCCAGGAACCCAGACGAACCTCCTGGAACAGTAGCAGACAAAACTTCAAGTGAAGTTCCTTTGGTTCTAGGACCTACAGGCCTAATCAGTCTCGAGGGGACAGACAAGATTTCGAAGCCAAAGTCCCAAAATCCTGACTCGCCTCGGGACTTGGTGGGAGGGATACTACTACAGTGCTATTGAGCGTGGGTAGAATCAAAGGCGGATGCCTCGACCCTCGAAGTAGTCTCCAAGGGGTATTCCATCAAATTCAAATCCTACCCACCAGATCGTTTCCTGAAGTCCCTGCTTCGCAAGAACCCCCAGAGAAAGCTTATCACTCTGAAAGCCCTACAGCATTTTCTAATCATTGAAGCCATAGAACCCATTCCCTATCAGGAGAGTGGCCTTGGGTGTATTCTCTATTCTTTACCGTACCAAAGAAAAACAGGGACTGGCGAGCAATTCTGGACTTAAAACTTGTAAATCAATTCATAAAGCTAAAGCACTTTAGAAACACTGCATGGAAACACTATGCTCCATTTCTGAAGCGCTACGCTCTGGGGACTTCTCATCTCCATAGACCTCACTGAGGCCTACCTTCACATCCCCATCCATCCAGCGCACCGACACTTCCTAAGATTCTGTATCGACAACCATCACTTCCAGGTCAAAGTGCTACCCTTTGGCCTAGCTATGGCTCCCAGGGTTTTCTCAAAGATGCTTATCAGTCCCATCATTCGCCTCAGGCAGATGGGGATTCACATCCATCCATATTGTCAGTTCTAGGGATGGTAGTCCATTTCAGATTGATACCCAAACCCCTCACAGCAAGTACTCCAGGGTCTTGGTTGAAAAGGTTTTATTATAGAGATCCATTAAGTTCACAGGTACCTCCAAAGATGAGTAGGATTGGCAAGGATGAAAATACAAGCATATGCACTTTGATATAAGGAGCAAGATTCCCCCTCCCCTGGGGCAGTTAGCAATAAGGTGTGAAAGTCCCAATTCTCATGAGAAACACAATAGCTTTGTCTGGCCAGAGAAAGCCAGAAGATTACAAGGAATTCAACTCCCTCTGTCTCTTGCAAAGAGTTGCAATTTAGTACAAGGTCAGCAAGCAGCCTTCATAGATAACAGTCTCAACATTAGTACTTTTGTTTTTAGGCAAGCTCGAGATGGCGTGAATATAATGGTTACAGTACATGAGCATAATAAGAGAGCATATTGTTACAAAGTATGATCAAATCAATACAGGGAACAGAGAACATATGAATGGCAAGGATGAATGGTATGCAGACATGACGCATATCCGGACGACATCCTTATCAGGGCAAGCTCTGAAAGCCTTCCAGGACACCTGGGAGATGATTCACTTCCTGCAACTCCACAGATTCCTGATAAATATGAACAAGTGTTCCACCCCTCCCTCCCAGAGGCTGGTGCATCTAGGACCGACAATTGACACCAAGGAAGGACAACTCTTCCTCCCTCAGGAAAAGATCCAAAAGACCAAGGAGCTCATCAGATCTGTGGTCCAAAGCAGCTCCTCCTCACTCACAATTCTCTGCAAGCTGATGGGGACTTTAGCAGCAAACTGCGAGGCCATCTATTGGGGACGTTTCCACACCCAGGAACTACTCTCCTTCCTCTGCACATTTCAATTTCAGATCATATCCAAATCCAACAGACTCGTAAGGGTCCCGTGGAACGTCAAAGAGAGTCTCAACTAGTGGGCACAGGATGCCAACCTTCATCAGGGAAAAACCCTCACGGACTACAATTATTCACGGATGCCAGCCTGACGGGCTGGGGGGTGACATTGGAGGAGCAGCCAGCCCAGGGACTCTGGTCTGAGGAGGAATCCTGGCTCCCCATCAACCTGCTGGAGATGGAGGTGATTTGCCTGGCCCTTTCTCACTTTTCCAAGAACATAACAAGCAAAGACATTTTGATCCACATGGACAACACATCCGCCAAGGCTTATGTCAACAAACAGGGGGACACCTGATCCCCCAGACTTCACAAGGAGGCGATCAAGATCATATCATGGGTAGAAGTTCACCTGACCTCCATCCAGCGGAACACATCAAGAGCACAGACAACTCTCAGGCTGCCTGGTTGAGCAGGCTGACTATACAACCAGGAGAGTGGTCCCTCAAGCAGGAGGTATTTCAGAAAGTGATGAATCTCCTCTCCTTCTGTCCCAGTCCTTCTCCTCTGAGGAAGGGAGAACATCTTGCCCCTCCCAAGTTCCTTGTCACTACCCTTCTGTGTTGTCTCCTTCTACCACTCACTCTCCTTCTGCTTCAAATCCTTTTTCCACATCATTTTGCAGGTCAAACTGTCAGGTGAAAACTGCATTCGAGTAATACTGATAACAGAAAATCCACTGCCGTTTGGAGTCACCTGAACTGAGGAAAGGGGGTGTTCCAAGTGCCAACAGGAAAAAACAGTGAATCTGTGACTCTGAAACCAGGCAGAAGTCTTCCAACAGGCAGTGCAGCTCTCTTTCTCCAGGCAGAGTGAAGCAGCAGTAGGCAAGCAGTAAATCCACTGGTGATAGGTAGGTAAAACTCAATGGTAAAGAGAAGAGAGCAGGCAAGGCTAGAGAGCCAGTAGCATGCTGCAGTGTCTGTCTCAGACCAGGCCACACAAAATGAAGGATGCTGTGAGACAAGCCTGCTTTTTAAAGTGCTTGCAGGCAGTTTGAAAAAGGCTCTGTCTGTGTCCAGGAATCCCACTGGCCAGACAATCTCTCTTCTCCCACTGCCCTCTTGATAAAAAACACAGGAGAAGCCCAGGAATAAGCCAACTAAGGGGCTGAAGCCATGTTTCCTGGATTAACCCAGATTGATCTGGGGGTTCTTGATCTGGCTCCTAGATTGGATCTTGGATTCTCTAGTCTGAACTGACAAAGCTGCATTTTTCTGAATCGGTATAAATCTGGCTATAAAAGTCAATTCAGATATCTGGATTGCACACCCCAAGAGGGTGACACTATTTTTGGTTGCTCTCCCATGGGTAAAAATATTCCTGAAAGTGAAACCTAGCACATCATGGAAAGAGGCTGAAGCCCAAACCACTCTCAACATGCTGGTTTTCTCCTTGTAGCGAGAGTTGAGTTGATAACAACGTTAAAATAAATATGTTTCCTCACCTTGCAGTCTGAAGAGCTACAATCCATTCCATCACTTCACAACTCTGCCCCCTCACTGTTACCTCATATTGATGAGATATGACCTGTGTTTTTTCATGCACTTTTCCTGGAGAGATTTTAAGTAGGGAAGAGTGAATTCTTGTCTGAAAACCATCCAGGTTTTGGGACCCAATAGTTGGTCTTTGGATCATTTATGGAGTACCTCTATCTTGCTAGGCCTGGCTTATCAGTTTGAATTGTCATTATACTGATATAAGTTTGCTGGACATGGTGAAGCCTAGCTTTGTGTGCATCTGTGCATCACAGAACCTTCTCAGGGTCCAGTATATCGTCCCAGGAGTCTGCATGTCCAAATGAATGGGTTGAACACAGTGGCAGAGTCCCAGTGGGTATCCCTTGTTATAAGGACTACTTACAAGAGAATGGTTTGTGGATTACAGAAAATGGGAGGAACTTCTCAGAAGCAAAAAGTCACATCATGCAGCCTGGAGTTTACAAACCTATACTTTTGATAACTGAAATCAGTTCTGCCCAACTGATTGCTGTGCTGATTTTTTACTAAGCAGAAGAATGACCACAGCTGCCAAGATATACAACTCAAGGATTTATGTCAGGAATTCTACTATGTTTTATCATACTGCTTGCATTTTAAATGTGTGACTGGTGATAAGGTGGGAAACTAGGACCAAGAGTTCCTTATTCTCTGAAAGTACTGAGTGTTTGGCCATTCAAAATCATGAGCTTGCTTCGAAAATATACTTCAGATCTGAATTTCAAATAGGGCACTATTTTCATTATGTTGATTTTTCAGAAGTGTTTTTACTGGTTCAGAATTTTTTTTCTGGAAAACAGAATAATTGGGACCATTATCTCGTCATTCTTTACCCCTCCCCTGAGGCAATAGGAGAGAGGAATGAGGAAGAGAAAGCAAGGGATCCCACCCAGTATTCATGATACTGGGATTTATCCCCATTGGAGGCTTCTTCTTGCCACCTGCATCAGTGGCAGCAGAGCCCACCCCCAAACCAAAAAACAGTGATAGGCTGGTGAGCTCCTGGTCTCCTGCAAGCGTTGGCTGTTGCAGCAGCAGTTTCCTTTCCCACTACTGAGAGGTTTTTATTTTTTAAAAAATTGGTAATTGAATAGTGTTATATTTATATTTAATTATTTATTTATTTTTGATTTTTATTCCACCCTCCCCACATTTGTAGCAGGCTCAGGGCAGATTACAAAATATATAAAGATTAAAATATATAAAACAGTTATTATCATTAACAATTCTAAAAACATCCAATTTACACAGTTAAAATACAATTATAAATATCAACACAGCAGCACAGAATTCCACTGATCAAATATAAAACAACTTCAGAGCACCTCTGCATTAAAGAGTTTTTAAAAATGGGGGTATGGGTGGTGGGGAGGGCCCAATCCCTCGTCAACCAGCCAGGGGGGCTCTGCCTAGCACCGCCCATATGCCTGGCAGAACAGCTCCATCTTGCAGGCCCGACAAAAGGATAACAAATCTTTCCAGGCCTTAGTCTCTTCAGACAGAGCGTTCCACCAGGCTGGGGCCAGGACCGAAAAGGCCCTAGCCCTGATAGATGCCAGGCGGGCCTCCCTGGGGTCAGGGACCTTTAACAGATGTTTCTCACTAGAATGGAGAGTCCTCTGGGGTTCATATGGGGAGAGGCAGTCCCGCAGTCTGTTTACCAAGTTCTCTGAATTCCCAGCTTTCACTTTTTTAAAAAGTAAGTTTCTAGCTCCTTCTGTCATGGAGATATAAAAAAAGGCATATTTTCACAATAAGAGTCAGAGACTTACTTTTAAAAAAAATGAAAGCAGGGAACTAACTGAATCTGGTTCACACATTATTATACTGTAATATCAATGTAAAACTATTCATTTGCCAACTAAGAAAAATTTTAAAAAGCCTCTCACCAGTGCTGAGGAGAGGAAACAGCTGCTGTGACAGCCAAGCCCTACAGGAGCCTGCCAGCCTGTCCACTATTTTCTAGCTGTGGGGCAGGCTCTGCAGCCAGTGATGCAGGTGAAAGAGAGAAGTCCCCAGTGGGAGTCCAAATTGGTCCTAGGAGTGACATCGTTGTGCAGGCCCCGGGAGTGCTCTGCGGCTTCGCACTGAGCCAATTGGGGCCCCTGGGAGTGTTGTCATCACACTGCACTGGGAGTGCACCTCAGGAGGCCCATTTCCATGCCTTTTCCTCCGACAGCCAGGTGAGTGGTGGCAGGGCTGAGTCTAGGGTTCCCGGCGCCCAGGACAACCCAAATCTGGCCGCTCTTGCGTGCGCACACAGAACACGTGTGCTCCCAGTGCTGCATGATGATGTCACTTCTGTGACATCATCATGCAGGGCGGGAGTGTCACTGGTGGAGCGGCGGCAGCGCCGGCGGCTGGCAGGCCACTTGCGCCACTCGCCTACCCCACTGAGGGGGCGGATGTCTTGGTGCATGCTTCCTGTCCTACAGGGCAGGCGAATGGCACGGGCAGCTGCTCAGCCGCCCACACTGCCATTGGCGCACTCCTGGTGTCTGGCAGCTGCACCCGGCACCCCCTCTTTGGCGGCGCTGGGGGCAGACTAACCCCTGCCCCCCTCGATCCGGTCCTGAGTGGTGGCGAGGGGAGGAGGCTCAGAGTAGGGGATCCCCTACCCCCAACAGGGGACCAGCAATCCTAATTATTTCCCTGGCTGTCACTCTCATACTTCTTGGCCTGCTGACTTCTCTGTTTGCTGTTTTCCCCCCCTCAGTTTCTGTATGAAGAGCACACATGTCAACTGAACTGATGCCTCCCTTATTTCTCCATAACTACACTGAGTTTCAGTATTTCTGGGGGGGGGGGGGTTACATACTTCCTTTACAGAAGTAGTCATGGGAGGAGACACAGCTCCACATGCAAATGACACCTCCAGTCCAGCTAAAGGCTTTCAAATATTAGGAGAGGCACATAATTCTACCAGAAACCTTGGAGGACTACTGGAAGTCAGAACAGACAAAGCAGGGTTAATTGTGGAATTCATATCTACCCTTTTTACCAATATGACATTCAAGGCAGTTCCCAGGAAGTCTTCCATTCAGGCACTGGCCAGACAAACACCTGCTTAACTTCAGCAAAATTGCTGGCTCACACCTCAATTACATGAACTAGTGGCCAGAATCAGCATGTCAGCTTCATAGGTTCACATCTATATTATAAATCTATGGTGAACCTTTTCTCCCAATACATTGTGCATATGCAACCCACAGTGTGTTCCAGCTTTGATCCCATTACAGTTACTGAAAAAATGTTTGTGTAACATCATCTAGCCTTACAAAGCAACTCCTGTGAGCCATGCCCCTTTCGCCTGTACTGTTATCACTCACACTGCAAAGTGTATACAAAAAGCCCCACCTGTCCCAATGTTATTGAGTTGGAGCAAGCCAGCTTTTCTGCTGTTGAAAAGGGTAAGTGGGGTTTCCTCTGACTACCCAAAATGGCTCTGCTTGGGATCATGGGACTTGCATGTACACAAGCCATGTGTGATGAAGGTTGTTTGAAAGGAAAATTGGGTGGATTCATCCATTATCTGTATAGGAGTGAAGAACATGATCAATTCACATGACTGATGGGCCCCATGACAGGAAGGGGCACTGTGGTTCTTCCTTCCTTCTCATACATGCTGGTAGAAGCAAGATCTAGGTCTAAGAAAAGAGAGAGTTAATGGTAGATTGAACTAAAATGAACCACAAAACCTCAAAGCGCACCAACAGCGCCAGTGAGATTGTCTTCATTGAGGGTTTTGTTAGTATGTTGTATCTTCCAAAAGCAACAGCCACTGACATAAAGAGAAGCAGGAAGAACCTTCGAAATGTGAGTTCAAAGAGCTGTTTTCAGGAAATCAAAGTAGGTTGAATAGAACATGTTGTAGTGATATGATATGAAGGGCTGGATTGAAAACAATCACATAATACCTTCTCATACACCTATTTATTTCAGTGTAAGATAAATGCAATTCTTTGATGATATTGCCCCTTTAATGGATTTAATGGTACTGCATTAGCTGTTGGCTGGTAAGTGATGAGTTTTTAATGGCCTCATATAAATTGGCTTGCATAGTCCTTATCATGAATCTTGGAAGGACTGCAAAAAAAGAAATCAATCCAGGGGCTGCCAAGAAAAACCATGCAGGAAGTCCTCAGCTTCAGGATCTTCTGGTACCAAAACCTCCCAGAAAACACATACACTCAATTCTATTACAGTGATGGTGGCAGTTGCCCTGCTGTTCTTTCCACCAAAAGGCTCTCTTCCTTATGCTATCTGACATGGCATATGCCATGGCAGAAATGATCTAATTTCATTTGTTGTTGTTGTTGTTTTTAAAGTTTTTATTTTTTAATTACTAACAATACAAAGGAAAGAAAGGGGGCAGAGGGAAGGAAAGAAAAAAAAACACATAACAGCACTAACACTACATCTACAAATAATGCTTTCCCTTCATACTGCCATTGTTTAAAATTAAAACTTTGTAAAATACTGTTAGATTGGTAGACCTTGCAAAATACAGATTATAATCAAGATTAGGTCTTCCTCCCCCCCCCCCCCGGGCCTCGAACACAGTTCTCTCTGAACAGCTGCAGTCGCCGCGCTCGTTCCTTCCTCCCCTCCCCCTTCAGAGTTGGAACCCTTCTCTTCTTGCTGCAAATCCTGCTGGAACTCTGGATGCTGACCCTCAAAGTTCCTTAGTTGATCTTCTGATATTATCTTGTAAGCTTGATCTTTGTAATTAAACCAAATACCTTCCGGAAATAACCATTTGAACTTTATTTCACGTTTCCTCAAAAGAGCCACAAACCCTTTGTATTTAAATCTTCTTTTCTGAGCTAAAAATGGAACGTCCTTCAATATCTTAACCTTATTACCCAGAAAGTCCAGATCCACATTGTATGTATTATATAGGATAGTGTCCCGAATCCTCTTAGATGAGAAGTCAATGATGATCTCGCGAGGCAGCTGACGCTTCGTTGCATATTTTGAAGAAGCCCGACGGACTTCCAAAATGGCGCTTTTTAACTCTTCTTTAGTTGTCCTCACGGGTGTTGCCAAAAGTTCCAAGACCAGATCCCACAAATTCTCATTTTCCTCCTCTTTCATGTTCTGGAGACGCAAAATTGTCTGTGCTCGTTCCACTTGTAGCCCGCTCAGCTGGTTCTCCACCAGCTTTAATTCTTTGTTTGTTGCCCTCACGAGTATTGCATTTTCCCGAGCAGACTTCTCTGCCCCCCCGCTGTTTCCTTAATGGTTTTCACTTTGCTTTCAATTAAGCCGACCCTTTGATCCACTTCATTTAGCTTGTCAACAAAGGGCTTTATGGCTTCAGTCACCGACCGCTTCACCAAGTCCTCGAGAGATTCCCCTTTACCCTTCAGGGCAGCCAAGATTGACTTGCCCAAAGCGGGACTCTGCTTTTTCGTCGCCATTTTTTGGGGGGGGGAACCGCCGATCAAGTTCTGAAACTCAGTGAGGGGGAAGAAACCCAAGCCTTCTTAGCTTCAGATCCCACCAATCCTTCACGTACGCTTGTAATACAGAAGGGATTCGCTTACTTACAGGCTTTCGCCTAGTTCTGCTCTTTGCCGTTCTCCATGGCCCGGGTGCACGCGATGTGCTGCGCAAGTCTGCCGGCCTC